>NC_066266.1:18814166-19457083 GCF_905404315.1 Leptidea sinapis | reverse complement strand
TTTTTCTGTATAGAGCTCTACATGTAGAACGATGTACTAAAATATTACATTGCGAAGCCTCATAATTTTCGAGAAAAAAAAAATCCTAAAGTTACGAAAACAATACGATTGGCTTAAGTATCGTTTGACAGGCGGAAGGGGCTATAAGTGGTTAAATCTGGTAGAGGGTGGGGCCCCGATTATAATGTTACCACTTTTATTACAAGGTAATGGATATTTTATCAGAAATTTTCAAAAAATGTTTCTAACCTCAAATCAGATAAAAAGCGTAATAAGTCTTCTGTCTGAGCCGCAAGAATATAGCTATACAGTCTGTATAAAAAGGTGCAGTAAAACCTAAAAATGACCTTTTGGCACCTTTTTGTTACATCCTGTGACCTTACTTATCCTTTTTATATTACTTACTACTTACTTAATGCTACTACTACTTACTTATCCTACTACTTACTAATTACCTAACCTTTCTATGTTGAGGGATAATTTTTAAATAATGTAGAATGCTAAGTAAATCTATTACAAAAATATAACGTAAATTCTTCCCTTATCTGTTTGGCATGCATAGGTGACCTACGGGGTACATTTGGCATGTTCTGAATTGCATTATATTCCTCTTCGTATTTTCGCCAAGATCCACGTGTTATTATTTCACCATTTCTGTCAATCGTATCAAACGTTCCTGGGGGGGTATATCTCTCTGGGGAGTTTTTTCGAAGGAAGTTATGTAGTAGTAGGTCATTGTTATTTCTGATACAGTAATGGGGTCTAAATAAATTGGACGACGGTAAATACGAAACACTGAAGCTAAAACTCCAAATGTGTTTTCGACTACTACCCGAGCTCTAGATAAACATTGATTGAATACTCTTTTTGGTGAACCGATGTTATGCTGTACTGGTTAGGGTTTTATAACATGCATGCTCAATGCAAAAGCACCATCTCCTATGAAAACGTATGGAACGTTAACGTCCGATCCAGGAAGTAGGCATGGTATAGGAAAATCAATTTCATTTTTACAGATTTTTTTCCACAGTAATGAATTATCAAAGACACCACCATCGCTAATCCTCCCTTGGCATCCTATGTCAACAAATATAAATTTGTAGTGGGCATCAACTAATGCCAATAGAACGATGCTGAACGTTTTCTTATAATTTAAATATTCAGTTCCGGTATGAGGTGGACTTTGTATATTAATATGCTTGCCGTCTATGGAACCAAGACAGTGTGGAAATTTTCTTCTAAGCCCTCTTTCTATATTCATCCAAGCATCAGCCGTTGATGGCATCTGAAAACAATCAAAATGAAGTAAATAAAAATTAATTATTTATTTCAGAGAGCATTGCCAGAAGAAAATGAAACTGCAGCTATAGAGGACGTAGAAGTTGTTGAAAATAGAGATTTAGAACAGCCTCTCCCTACACCAAAACCAGTGCGCCGTCGTCCAGCTACCGACACAGCGGAACGGCAAATGTCGTCTGCATTTGGACAGTTGACCAATATTTTAAGCAAAAGACAGAGGGAATATCCACCACCACCACCAAAAGAAGACGACGACTGCGAACTTTGTGGAAAATTACTAGCGAAAAAACTGCGTGAACTTTCACCGGATGAGAGGAAACTATTTATGTATAATATAGACACATTGTTTATAAATAGAATTAAAGACAGGCTCTTTAAGCGACAAACCCCATCTCCCCAATCAGCCCCTTATCAGGCATATTCTGTGCCATTACCAAAAACTTCACCAATTCCAATACGACCATCAACTTCCCAAACATCATATTCCGAATCTTTGCCAAATAATTCACCATCGGCTCCATATCGACCGTCATCTTCCGAAACCTCGTATTCTGATCCTTTGCCAAATACTTTAGTTTTAGGTTCAAACCAGCTATCAACCGCCCAAACGTCACAGTATTTACCATTGGTAATCAATTCACCCCAACCATTCACTTCTCAAAATCACGTTTATTTCAACCAATCGGGCTCATCAAATTCTACTCCTACCATTCAAATAATATCCAATGAGTTGATTTCCCAAAGAACAGAAACAAACCGTGTAAATGAAGCTTTAATTAAAGCTTATGAAGACTTTGATCGTGAAAATTGAGATAGTTTAATCGGCTTAATTTTTCATGAATTAATTTTTCATTTCAAATTATTGATAATAAAAATAAAAATTTATAAAAACAACTCACCTTTATTTCATTTCTTACAACATCATTAATTGCTTGCAGACTTCAGGTATAATTTTTGATATTGCATGGGGAGACACTTTGAATAAATAGTGTAAACTTTTATAACTGTCACCACTTGCGATAAACCTTAGTGTTATTGCTAGACGATATTTCGCTGGTATAGCTTCCCTGAAGTCCGTATCTTGTTTCGAAATCAGAGGAGAAATTTTGTCAAGCAAATACTCAAAATCTGTGAAATTCATGCGGCAGAAGTTATGAAACTCCCCTGATGGTTCGTAAAGAAGCTCATTAATTTTTTTTTTCTATAAATTGTCTGAAACGAATAAAAATTTTTAAGTAAAATTAAATAACACGGCAAATTAAAGCCCAAATAATAGGTCTAAGGCAGTACCTTGTACGATTTCTATGTATTTTAATCATCCACCATCTTCTTTGCTTTCTTCTTTTTTTTTCTTTTTTCTCTCTCTCTTGCTTTAATTTAAAATAAAAATATGTCAACCCGAAAGTAATAGCTGCCACAAGCTCGTCGTCCGCCATGTTTGCTGATTCGCAATGTTATGAACGTTCGCCAAGCATGTGGATGGCTGTTTGTGTTGGGTGATTGTGGTTGGAGTTTGGGACTTTGTTTGCTGTTTGCGGTGTTTGTGACAAACAGCCAGCGTGTGGATCCGGCGTAACAGCATGTATATTTGTTTCAGGTATAAAATAAGAAAATAAAACTTGTTTCAATCTTTAACACCGATCACTACCAATCAAATTAGGATACAAAAATTCTCTAAGCTTTGTGGTTGTACAGTACCTGTACTAGCTACTGGCTACACCACAAACCAATAACACTATCAATAAAACTTCAGCACCTCATTGCGAGACAAATTTATTCCACAAAAAACAACCTGTGTGAAAGAGTGTGTAACTCTTTCGTAGAAAATAGTTATAGCGCGTTGCAAAGTGCATACAATTATCAAGTGAAAGTGTAAACATTTTGATTAAAGCGTTATGAACGAATACATTCTGAACATTCCGCCCACCAAAGGGATATTATATATTATTCCTTTAGTACCGCCCACCTTGATCTAACTCACAAATATACCAACAAACAAATATCAAGCAACAAAAGCAATGGACTGTATAATATGTAATAAGGCATAAATAGCATAACGAATTATAAATACTAAGAAGAGAACGGTACATTCATGGAGTATTTCTTACTCTCTATAATATTATTTGAACTTACTCTATGTACAATCTATAGCCATAACAAAGTATAAATTTAAATAATAAACTACGATTCTAATAACTATTCTAACAATGATAGAGAAAGTCCTTTCTATCTTAAACATAATCCAATACGGCAACACCAAACAATAAAGAATTTAAGCCTCAATGGGAAGCAAACAAAACTTCGAAGTTGGACGTTTGATCGTAGTATCTTTGCAGCGAATAGAAACAACACGCGTCAAATTGTCTTTACCCGGATGTAGTTGTATTATTTTTCCATACAATCATTTTGCTGAAGGTAAGTTGTTTTCTTTTATTAATACTATATTGCCTTCTTTAAATTCCGGAATTCGAGCAGCCCACCTCTGTCTTTGAAAGAATTGGGTTAAATATTCCCGTTTCCATCTCCGCCAAAAGTGTTGCAGCATACGTTGCATCAACTGCCAGCGGCGTAATGTGCTCATTTTAGCAGTCTCAAATTATAGTCCGGTGGGACAATTAACGGTTGACCAACTAAGAAGTGACCGGGAGACAAAGGTGCCGGATCGTCGGAGTCGTTACTGCCTTGAGACAGAGGCCTAGAATTAAGGCACGCTTCAATTTCAGATAACAGAGTGGACATCTCTTTAAATGTTAACGTTGAGTTTCCTACAACACGCCTCAGATGGTGTTTAACACTTTTGATCCCTGCTTCCCCCAGTCCACCAAAGTTTGGAGCATGGGGAGGAATGAAATGCCAATCTGTCTGTGAATTAGCAAGAGTAGTTGCGATATCCTTAAACAAGGAACTTTCTTGTGCAAAAAGTACCCGTAGTTCTTTAGCAGCACCTACAAAATTACTACCATTATCGCTCCATGGTACCGGCAATGACCATGTCTGGAGACGAACCGCTCAAAGGCTGCTAAAAACCCTTCTGTCGTTAAATCTGATACAGCTTCTACGTGTACGGCGCGCGTGGCCATGCACAAAAACAGGCAGCCCTTAAAAGACCGATGTCCGCGGCCTTTCGAGACTCTCATATTAATAGGCCCTGCATAGTCGACACCAGAGTTCAGAAATGGTTTGCTTGGGGTCACTCTGCAAGGTGGAAGGTCACCCATCATTTGATGTTTTGTGGTGGCAGAATACCGTATACAGGGAACACAGCAACGTATATGAGCTCGGACCATATGCGTATTCCACGAGGTCTTGTATATCGTATTGGGTCGCTTCTTAATCAACTTGGTTCTCGCTTCCAAAGATCACTATTAAGAAGACCAGCTGGCGATTCTCCACGAGACGCAATATCTGCCGGGTTGTCTTTGGACTGCACTTCACATGAGCCCAGTGAGTATTATCCAATAAACTAAGAATCACGGACGTGCGATTAGCTACATAAGTTTTACATCGACTGAGGGACGGATGATCGCTTAACCAGGCTAAGACAACAGAAGAATCAGTCCAAGCGTGTATATTGGCTTTTGGAATGTTCATGACTTCCGATACCTTGATTAACAATTTTGCCACTAATACACCACACAATTCTAAACGAGATATGGACAGCTGTTTAATCGGAGCTACCTTTGTTTTGGCGGTTAAAAGGTGTGAGTGTATTTCACCATCACTATTGACAACTCGAAAATACACGACAGCTGCATATGCTACATTAGATGCATCACTAAATCCGTGCAGCTCTATGACCGCATTTCCTTCCCTTTTGCCTATCCATCTTGAAATGTAGAAGTCAACCAGCTTTTCCAGCTCTGCCTTGTAACATATCCATTCTTGTAGAAGTTCTGATGGCAACTCCTCATCCCAGCCTATTCCAGTGATCCATAATTTTTGGATAATAACCTTGGATTTTATTATACACGGAGCTGTCCATCATAACGGGTCATAAAGTCGTGATATATCTGAAATCATGGTACTTTTTTTACAGATTCTGCCAGTGGTAACTTTTTTACTGAGTAATCAAACTCATCCGTGTTTCTGTTCCTAGAAAGTCCTAAAATTTTAGTTATTTTGTCTATTTTTATTTCCAAATCCTTACCTGAATTTTATTCTAATTCTTCCAATAAGTGCATCTTGTTACTTGCCCACTTCTGTAGCCGAAATCCTCCTTTCTCTAATAAATTGTTCATTTCATTGTAAATTCTAACTACTTCTGTTTCAGATTGGCAGTCAGTCATCAAATCGTAATGTAATAGTCTGTCCCTATCTGTTCAGCAGTTAATGGATAATCTTTACCTTCATCGCAAGCAATTTGATGCAATGATTTGACTGCTATATTTTTGGAATGACCATATTTACAAAGCGGATCTTCAGAACGAAAAGGCAGTTTGACAACATATCCGCTGTTTTCATCTCTTTTAGTGGTAGTCGCATAAAAGTCCTCACACACCTGTTCTTCAGGCGTGAGAAGCCTTTTAGTCAAATCAGGTTCTGAATCTAGTTCCCATAATCGTTTTAACATTTCGTTTTCCTCTATTTTAGTATGCAAAGCGATAACGGTGTTATGGGAATTCAGTGAATTTTGTGATTTACGTACATGGCCCGACACAATCCATCCTAAATGAGTGTCTTGTGCGACCGCAGAGCCCGTAGGACTCTTGATTAAACCAACTTTTAATATACAACAGTACGATTCCGCCCCTAGCAAAATATCAATTTTACTAGGTATATTGAAAGTTGGGTCCGCCAAATTCATACTGTGAATTTCTGGCCAATCGTGAGTTTCAAATTTTGTATCTGGCATAATTGAGGTCAACGAGCTTAACACATGCGCCGTTACTTTTAAGAAGAATGAAGGGTTATGCAACGATTGCGTATTAATCTTAACTATGTGTCTCGAGACAATATCGCCATGACGACCTACTATTCCAGCAATCGTAGTTTTAGAAACTACCTTTTTTAACCGAAGTAATTGCGCGGCTGCCTCGGTTATAAAGGATGCTTGCGATCCTTGATCCAACAACGCTTTCAAAA
Source organism: Leptidea sinapis (assembly GCF_905404315.1). Taxonomy (NCBI): domain Eukaryota; kingdom Metazoa; phylum Arthropoda; class Insecta; order Lepidoptera; family Pieridae; genus Leptidea; species Leptidea sinapis. The sequence continues at coordinate 19,450,702 of NC_066266.1, read as the reverse complement.
TTTGCAAAGACCTTGTGACTCGACTTTTATTAGAGCCGTGGCTAACAGGACTTGACCCTGTGCTCGTTCATTCACAAAATGAGTTGATATATTTTTACTTATTCCACATAGTGGGGTCTCAGAATTATTTTCATGTGAGGTGGTCACTGAAGGGGTGGCCATCGCACTAGTGCCACTGGGGATTTTTGGGTGTAGCAACGTATGGTGCTTTCGCTGGCAAATTCGGCATTTAGAAAGAACTCTACATACTATTGAAGTGTGATGACTTGCTAGACAATTAAAACATACGCCTAATAATTTTGCAATATCACGGCGCTCGTCACTGTTTGCATTACTGAACTTTTTGCAATTAGATAATTTATGCTTCTCTGAGCAATGCGGACATGAAACTTCAATAATGCCATGCAATACATTGGAATAAGATGTTGAAGAGGGAATCACTTTCGTTTTACTGTTTGGTTCAATGAATTCTAGGGCTCGGAAACGTGACTCAATAAACTCGCGAAATTGCAGAAAAGATGGCAGTTTGTTGGAGGATTTACTAACGTGTAGTTCCCACTGCCTTCTCGATTCTACGTCCAACTTCAAACATGATATAAATAACAACTATATCCCATGAACTAACGTCAATACCAAGATTGGTTAGCTCATGTAAACAATCGCTTGTTACATCGAGCAAGTTTTTTAAGGCACTGGATGATTCTGTTACAATGTTACGTTGACTGAACATTAAAATACTCTTCTAAATCTTTTTAAAATACAAGTTGACATGAATTTCTTATTATTAAACCTATGTTCTAACATTTCCCAACACTTTATGTAATTACCATCAGTTAAAGGAATGTGTTTAATTAACTGCTCTGCTTCACCTGACAACTGTGTTTTCAAATAATGAAGACGTTGGACGTCATCTAACTTTTTATTATTATTCACAAGTGATATAAACAAATCGCGAAATGATGACCATTCAGTGTATTTCCCACTAAAAGTGGGCAGGATTATTTTTGGTAGTCTTACATTGGCAACATCACAAGTTTCTGCATGGGCGATGTGGGATTTTAACTGAGACAATGCATTTTTAAGTTCCACCTTGTAATTCAAATAAATTTCACATACTTTTTCATTTATATCCTCTCGAAAATAGTCGAAGAACTCCTCGGCCTCACCTACTATTGTTTCGTATTTAGCAGTAAAATTCTTCAATTATTACTTGTACACCGCTTAGAAATCGAGCATAGATTCCTCGTTCCGTCGTTTTTATTCAAACTATTCCAAGTGTCAGATGACAATAACTCAAATTTTCTAAGTCATTAATTTAATTTTCTCTAAGTTCCCTAATTAAGCACTATTAAACACTTTAAAATGTACTCACAGTTGATAGATCCGTCCTTTGTTTTATTTCACTACTCACGCACTCAATTTGAATTAATCCTTATTACTCCACCGTAGTAACAATATCCGCAGCTCCCAAATTCAATTACGCCTCCTTGTATTGACTAGCATAATAATCACTGATCACTTATTCTCCAAAATTCCATCCGATTCGTAAGGACCATGTACAGTACCTGTACTAGCTACACCACAAACCAGTGACACTATCAATAAAACTTCAGCACCTCACTGCGAGACAAATTTATTCCATTAAAAACAGCCTTACACACTCTTTCGTAGAAAATAGTTAAAGCGCGTTGCAAAGTGCATACTATTATCAAGTGAAAGTGTGAACATTTTGATTAAAGCGTTATGAACGAATACATTCTGAACAGTGGTCTACTTTAATGTGACATTGGCAAACTTGTGGTATAGAGCCATAGTAGAAAGAATAGAATAGAAATCCTTTAAAAAGCATTTTGTTTATGAAATATGTCTGAAAATGAGATATCGGAAATATCCGGAACAAATTTAGAAGATTCTAGTTCAGAATATATTCCATCTGATAATGAAAAACAGTGTAATATGCATCGTTCTCAGAAAATACTTGTAATTCCTAAAAGTTCTGATGAATCTTCTGCTGAGGAAGCTAATGATGGAATTTCAGCAAGAGAAGGTACGCTCTTCAAGTTTCGTAATATATATTGGATAAAACAAACATCAACGATAAAAATATTATTGTAGTACTAATTTTATATTTCCTTCTTTCTAGTTGCCGCAGACGATAGTGTATGCAAAAGTCGAAAAAGAAATGAAGGGAACTAGAAAAAGGAGAAGGCAAAACGAGCCAGGGCTTTCGGACAAGCGTACCTAAATGTGAAAGGAAGTTCTGTACCAGCAAAGATTTTTAATAGTGAAGACTGTGTATGTATTCATAAGTGTCACACCAAACTATCAATCGAAGAAAGAAGAAAGATTTTTGATGACTTTTATGCACTTGGAAACTTCAACTTACAATCTGCATTCATATTTGGGCTGGTTAAAGTGACAAATAAACTCAGAACATACACTGCACAAATTTCCAATCGACGTCAGTTCTCACGAGTATACTTTTTGCCAAGTGGAAATGGTGGAGACGTAAAAGTATGTAAAGATTTTTTTAAAGTCTTTGCAGGTATCGGATAGAAGACTGACAAGAGTTCTGCGTAATAAAACAAATCCAGATTCTGACACTACAGCTCCAATTGATAAACGGGGTACAGCTTCAGCTCATAACAAAACAAGTGAAGAGCAGATAAAAAAGGTTTGTGATTTCATAAATAAATTTCCGTCATACACATCACACTATAGTCGAAGTAAAACCCGAATCGCCAGTACCTATGTCCAGACTTATGCATAACTAAAATGTATGAATTATACAAAAGAGAGCGTTTGAAAAATGGAGATGTAGTTGTATCTCAGTTCATATTTAGGAAGACATTTAATCAGAAGTTCAATCTTCATTTTCGTCCACCACACAGTGATACATGTAAAACATGTGATATATTCAATATCAAACTGAAGTATGGAAGTCTAGAAGAGCTAAGTGCTGTAAAGATTGAGAAGGAAATTCATTAACGGAAAGCTGATTTAGCAAGAGATGGAATGAAAAATCATACACAGTATGGAAAAATTTTGGAAAATGATACCAGTGTTATTGCATTTGACTTGATGAAGACGCTTCCTTCCACACATACATAGCCACTGGGCGTAGCATACTACAAACGGCAATTGTGGACGTACTGCCTTGGTATTCACAACTTGACAACAAACCAAGTGTATATTTGAGTATGGCATGAAGGCTTGGCTTCTCGTGGACCATGTGAAATTGGATCATGTTTATTACACTATATGAAGAAATATGTAACTACTACGAATCTGATTATGTACAGCGACCAATTTAGAGGCCAAAACAGAAACATAAAACTATCAGCAATTTGCAATTACATAGTGTGTTCAAACAAGTTTACAGTAAAAAAAATAGATCACAAGTTTCTTGTATCTGGTCGCAGCTATCTACCTTGTGACCGTGATTTTGGGTTAGTAGAAAAGGAAGAGAAACATAATAAGGAGATTTTCGTTCCTGAAGACTGGGATTGTGTTATATCAAATCCCAAGAAAAAGAGTCCAAAATTTTGATTGTAAAGATGACAGAAGACTCCAAAAGCATTGAAAAATTGGAAAAACTAATAACTAACAGAAAAATAGATAACAATACTGACAAAAGTCAAAGAACCAAAGTCGAATGGCTAAAAATTCAGTGGTTGCGATTTACCCATGATAATACATACAAAATATATTACAAGTACACCAACAGTAATGATAAAACTTTTTCTCCATTGAACTGCTTTGATATTGAAAAAAAAAGAACTCGTTTTTCTTCCTCTCTGACTAATATTAATCTAGATGTTTTGTACCCCAATGGTCGCCCCATAAATAAGAAAAAATATGAAGATCTATTACAGCTCTTACCATATGTTCCTCCAATTCGACATGATTTCTATCGCAGCCTGAACCAATAATTCTGCACAAGATACTGAAGCTGACTTCTATGATGATGACCTAACCCAAAACTAACTTTCTTATTTAGTAGATTGGTGGCCTACACAACACACATTTTGCTAAATTTCTAAGTTATACTAGTTTGTAAGCATAAAACTATCAATAAAATGATTACTTTGTATGGTCTGTGTTTTATTTTTACATAACTAGAGAAAATACTAAAATACCAATACTGATGTATTTCACAGATCATTAATGCTCATTATCTCCATACTTAATGTGCAAGGCTTGGGCCACTCTTCCGCTGAGCGACTCATATATGAATGCGGCTTAACACTACAACGTGTGACGTAGCGCGGGTCCTGACTCAAACCGCCCGCGCCCGCGCCGGTCCGTTGGGTCTTCGGGTCGGCGCATGGCACCGCCTGGTACGCGATTACGACGGGAGCGTCTGAGGGGAAGGGGACGAGCGGGTATGTTGCTACGTGCTATAATACCTTAATAAAATCTTCCAATGCAGTGTAAATAGCTTGCAGAACTTCTACCAAAAAGTAACTTATGGTACACCTAGGTACTCTTAATAATTCTGATAATGTTTGAAATGAATCTTCTCACCTAGCGCACTGCACTCATGGTAGCAACTGGCATAAAAATCTCGTAATACGATTATTGCTTTAAAATTCTGTTTACACGGACATAATAATATTCCATTGCAAGGCAATTGTCGCCCAAGGCAACGAGCGCGGAGAACGATTGTTTGGACGAAAAAAATGTTTTATATTCCTTCGATAATCATATCTTCGAGACGAGAAACTCTCCCCGTCTAAATGGGTCTTTACTATTCAGATTTAAAAAGCAAATGATGAACATGATTCTAATCACTTGTATTTATTAGTTAGTGTAATTGTTAAGTACTACATTGATTTAAGAATGAAGTGTGATGCTAACCAAAGCAACCTTTCCGACCGGAATTATTTGAAAAAAAATATGCATCTATCTAAACGTAGTTTTTCTTTGTCCTTGTCCCACACATTGTGATGTTATGAGAATTTTCAATTTCCATTTTCTGTTGTTTTCTCATGTGATTGTGAATTGTTAACGGGTAGAATGCATAAATGTGAATGTATTAATAACAATATCGTTTATTTAAGTTACATAGTTGTTCAGATACTGAACCTTGATTATTGTAAAAACTGTGTAAAATAGTAATGTTTGTGGAATGACTTTGTTATTATTTAAGACATGTAATTATATTATGTATCATTTTGTAGGGAAATTTATACAGAATTAGAATATGTAAATATTTTTTTGTTATGAGTACCTATTATTGAAAGGATGGATCCTTTGGTCTGCGGTATGTCTAAGCGCATTATAACTTAGGGCCGCTATAGGTACCCACAGTTATAACATTAAGTGTGTATAGCCTATGATACTTTACAGTCCTCTAGCATTCATTATTAAAAATTAGTCACAAATAAATTCTCAAAGTTTCAAAACGTCGTTTTACTGTGCTATAATCCATACAAGCAATAAACAACCTTATCAACGTAATCAATATGTAAATATTAATATAATTACTTAAATAAAAAAAGAGATGCAGGCGAGAGAACGGCGGAGCCATGGCACAAATTATCACAAATTGAGACGCGCAATGATGCTGTCTTTACAGCATAGTTCAGAGCCTTGTCTGGTACCTACACTGTTCACATAAAATTAAACTTCGTCGTCGGCTCTCGCAGTGAGCGGACGTGTTTTGTGTTGTCTGCGTTAGTCGCCGCCCAAGTTCTTGTGTGTAATCGTTATTAGCAGTTCGTCTAGCCAATCGCGTCGAGTGGGTGGAGCCTGTGTGCGACGTTAGCAAGTGACTGTGTAGTGGGAGGAGCTAAGGTGCGTACGTGACCGGAGTTAATCCTGATTGATTTACGACGGTCATTAGCTAATTACTTTGTTTACTTTATTTCTTTTGGGTTAATTTTTTTGCAAGTCATTTTCTTTTGTGTGTGGATTTTATTATAGTAATTAGTTAACGACTTTGATTATTTAATATTCTTTGTGTTTTATTATAACTTATTGACATTACATTATTTAGATAGCTTATGGGAATTATTTTGTGATAGGTATTAGGTAGGTACTTAGCATTTAGTTAGTTAGCGTTAGGGAAGAGACAGGACTCGGTGTAGGTATAAGACTACTTTTCTTTTTTATTTTGTGTATTGAAGACAATTCCGAGCGCCTCCTTCGGGAGGCGGTTGAGGAGAAGCGGAAGGAGCTGGAGGAGCTGGAGGCGTTAGCACTATTTACGCCGCGGAAGTCCTTGGCCAGGACACCTCCAGGAGGATTCGGCAGTGTTGAGGAGCTCAGGCAGGGTGCGGAGAAGCGCTCGCTACAGTCACCGGAGGAGTTACAGGAGGCTCTGAGAAGGAAGCTGGAGCCTAGTACGAGTGGTCAAAAGAGCAAAGACGGAATGTCGATGAAGGACCAAGACATAGAGAACCTTATTGAGCTGGCCAACACAGCGGGCAGCACTATTATGTCGGCCGCTACTGGGCCCACAAATAAACTTAATAAGGCGGACCTCGGCCTCATTGGCACCCAGGTGCAGCGGCTGACAGCGGTTGTGGCGACCCTGGCAGGGAGGCTTTTGAAGGCGAAGGAGACGGAAAGAGCCGTCACCATTACAGCTGGTATTACCTCCCCCAGGGTACACATACGCGAGTATGTTGAGGACGGGTAGGATGGCGACCCAGCCCAAGCCGCAGAAGATGGGTGCATCAATCGCGGTGTACCCCGTGGAGAGCAGCGGTCTGAGCACTGCAGACCAAACGAAGGCTGCCTTAAAAGAGGCCATTAATCCCCACACAATGGGATTGCAGGTGGCGCGTCTACGCAAGGTAGGAAACGCAGGAGTTGTCCTCCAGACGCGCAGCAAAGAGGATTTAGAAAAGATAAAGAAGGCCATGCCCGCGACTTTAAAAGTGCAGGAGACTGGACAAAGGACATCCTTGGTTGCAATCCTCAACATCCAGGGCCATGTTAAGGATGGAGAAGAACTCCTCGGCGCACTGCGTCAGCAGAATTTCTCCGAGGTTGACGCCAAGGAAGGCTTCCCAAGGGTGGCCTTCTACAAGAAAACGAAGGGAGGTTCGTGCACAACAGTGGTGTTAGCCTGCAGTGCACAGTGGCGGGACAGACTGATGCCGAGGGAGAGGGTGTATATCGATTGGGAGCGGTACCTGGTGCGTGACTTCCTCGACGTCACATGCTGCTCGAAATGCCAATGGTACGGGCACTCCGCGAAGCACTGCAAGGCGGAGAAGGATACCTGCAGCAGGTGCGGAGACGCTGGACATGGATACAAAGAGTGTAAGGCGAAGAACGTGCGTTGCGCCACCTGCGTCAAAGCGGGAAAGCAGGGAGAGGACCACAAGACGGCGGCTTCCACATGTCCGGCCAGGATAGCGGCGCAGAAGAGGGCAGCCGAAAGAACCGACTATGGATGTTAGGCATCGCAGCATAAACGTCGGGCAGATTAACCTCCAAGGAGCAGCAACGGCGACAGCGGAACTCCCGGAAATCGCCCAAAGGCTGGGTCTCGGTATTGTTCTTGTCCAGGAACAGTATGCGAGGGCCCAGCTGCAGGGGCTGCTACAGTGCGCGGAAGATTCGAAGGCAGGGATCTACGTCAACAGCACAAGGATAGCTGGAATGATCCTGCCTCATCTTTCCACGCCGCACTGCCAAGTGGCACACTTCCGGGGGGAAGGCGGAGATTTCTACATGGTGTCGGCGTACTTCCAGTACTGCGAGAGCATTGAAACCCAGATCGAACACTTGGACCGCGTACTGGAAGCACTAAGAGGAAAACAAATCATCATTGGAGCCGATACCAACACACACTCTCCGCTCTGACACAGTCGCCGTGAGCAATTCGAGGGAAGAGGTGCAGAAGCAAGTGGAAGAAGATTGGCGATGGAGAGTTTCATCCTCTCAAAGGGGCTCCTCGTACATAATAAGGAGGGGGGGAACCGTCCACTTTCAACACGGTCAACGGTTCCTCCAACATTGATGTGACATTGACAACCAGAGGAGTCCCAATACTGCATTGGAAGGTGAGGGAAGACGAGAGCAACAGTGACCACTAGCTGATTACGTTCTCCTTCGCCATAGGAAACCCATCAGCCGCGCGGTTCCAGGGAGAGCTGGAACCAGGAGAAGAACCGACGAGGTTCCGGGACCGAAGTGTGAACTGGGACCGGTTTTGTTCTACGCTCTCGTGGCGAGTAGGCAGGCTTGACTGCCGAAAGCCAGCGCAGGAACTCTGCAAGCAGTTTGTCCAAACGCTCGATCGGACAGCCGGGGAGTGCTTAGGGTTCGCTAAGGGGAAGAACCAAACACACGGTCACGAATGGTGGTCGAGGAAACTCGACAACCTTCGGCGGGAATATAACAGGTTACGTCGGAAATGGCAACAGTCTCGGTGCGCGGGCGGACTGGCAGAAGATATCTGCAGGGCGCGCTTCCATCGTGCCCGCGCGGTCTACAGAAAGTCTATGCGCGAAGCGGAGACCAACCACTTCTCGCGGCTTGCTGACAGTGGGAATGACGATCCGTGGGGTATGGCGTATCGTGCCGCCACCGGTAGGGTACGCCCACCTGCGAACGTCATTAATGGGTTTAAGCTTGCGCAGGGGTATGCTATTGATATTCGCAGCGCGTTGGGAGGGATACTGGCAGCAATGTGTCCGACTCTGACTACCATATGCAGGTGCGCCTGGCGGCAGCTTGTTTGCCTAGTGGTCACTCGGTGAGTCCCCCCACCAGAGAATAAATAGGCCGAATAATTCGGAATCTACCGGACAAGGCTCCGGGGATAGACGGTGTCACCGCTCGTAATGTTAAGGCAGCGTGGAAGGTGGCCGCGTATGAGATGACACTTATGTATGTGAAGTGCATAAATGAGGGAGGATTCCCCGATGTATGGAAGGATGGCCGGTTAATAGTACTGCCAAAGGGTGATGGGAAGGCGACTGACCCAAAGGCGTATAGACCTATCACCCTCTTGCCAGTACTGGGTAAGGTGCTTAAGCAGTTGATATGCGAATGTACTCCGGGTCTGTACAGTCGCATGTCAACCCGTCAACATGGGTTTATGAAAGGGAGGTCGACGTTAACGGCTCTGAACTCGCTTCTCAATACAGTGAACGCACGCACTCACAAGTATGTCCAGGCGGTAACGTTGGACATAGCAGGTGCATTTGATAAACCATAGTCATGCTTAAGTTTAAGCAGGGCGGCTGCCCGCCGAACATATACAAGTGTCTCTGCTCGTACTTCGTCAATAGACGGGTCGGTATGTTTGCAGGGGGGGAGACGGTGTGGAAACCGTCAACCATGGGGTGTCCACAGGGCTCTGTGCTCGGCCCTACACTTTGGAATATTCTGTTGAATGACCTTTTGGAAATGGACGTACCAACGGGGGTCGAAATGGTAGCGTACGCGGACGACGTGACACTACTTATACAAGCGGATTCTAGGGCTGCTATCGAGACCAAGGCAGGGGCAGTGTTCGAGAGAATCTCGACTTGGGGTCGCAGGAATCGGCTGAAGTTTTTCACCTCTGAAAACTAAGTCGATTACCCTGAAGGGTTCGTTCGGGCGCCCTCCGATTATTAGAATGTCAGGCGAATCTGTAGGAGCGGTGGACTCGGTGAAAATCTTGAGCGTTACAATTGATGGTAAGAGATCATTTGCCGAGCATGCCTTGGATATCGGAGAGCGAGCCGCGAGGTGCTTTGGTAAAATGGCACGGGTATCTTCAACTTCATGGGGCATACAGTACAAGGCTCTTAGTCTTGTACAGGGGGACGTACGTAGCTACTCTCACGTACGCGGCGAGCGTCTGGTATCACAGGTCGTTCCTGTATATGGTGTCTAGCCGGTTGCTTAGGACACAGCGAACGTCGTTGGTGCTGCTCACCAAGGCGTATCGCTCCACGATTACGGCCGCACTGCCACTGCTAGCAGGGGTGCTTCCAGCCGACCTGGAGGTGTACCGTGCGGGCAAGATAGAGGCGACCAGCGGCGATAAGGTAAAGCAGGAGCTCGCGATCTTGACGAAAGACATCCACTCCGAGGTGGTCATCATGTGGCAGGAACATTGGGAACGTGAAGAGAGGGGTGGCGATCTCAAACGCTTCTTCCCATGTGTCGGGAACAGACTCCTGGCGACGTGGGTGCATCCCGACCACTACACGTCGCAACTGTTAACGGGGCATGGTATGTTCAACGGGAAGCTTAGGGACCTGGGGCTCAAAGGGGACGGCACCTGTCCATGTGGCGCGACGGAAGAGAACCGCGACCACGTGCTGTGGGAATGTAGCCTGTACGATCGGGCGAGAGGTGAATAAATTGCTAGACCATCTAGAGAGGGAAAATCCGGGACCAGTGCATTACGGAGATCTTGTTTCTTCGGAGGTGAACTTCTCAAGGTTGGTTAGATTTGCCACAAGTTGGTACCGTGACCGGAGAGTGATGGAGGGGTAAACCAAGATGGTGTCGAAGATAGAGAAAGGAAGACTTTAGGAAGAGGAGAAGAACTGCAAGATGGGCTGCCCGACGACGAAGCCGTAGTTGTGGTCGGCCGCCCCCAGAAAGGGGGAGAGGGCCATCTAGGGACAAAAAAAAATGAGAACTTGTAGGGAGTCAAGAAAATGTGCCGGACCTCAAATCCGGAGGTGGATTATGTTCACATAAAATAAATTTTAAATGCGAACATTTTCCAATGCTGTACAATAGTTTTGCTCTCGTTTCGCTAATTGGCTTGCAATATAAATATAAAGGCATTGACAAGCAGTTGTGTCTAGTTTTTTTGAAATGATTAGAAAATGGATCTACCATTGGTAAGTACAACTTGAATTAAGATTTTCACTACCTTGAACGATCATAATATTATTACTTTGCAATTTGGATCAACAATAAAGCTCACATATATAACAGAGAAAATCAAGCACCACCTGGCCCGTCACAAGGCCAAATAACAAATGAAGAGGAAGCCATGCAGACACAAAATGAAGATGAGGGTACTTCAAAAAAAGTGCCTTCCCCGCCCCCAGCACACCCGCCGCTAAGATCTGCGTGATGTCCTCGCGCTCGCTCAGTTAATGCAAACTCAGGTACTGTCGGACGGTAGGCTGGTGGATGGACATCTATCTCCGAATACAGAAAGCAGAACACGAACGAACAGAGCTCTCCATGGATGACCAGGTTGTACTGGTGTTCGCCCAGCGATCAATCATCACGCTGCCACTCATTGCTTCTTAATGTAGAACAACCGAAGAAGCCGCGATGCCCGCCAGTAGTTATCGAAAAAGGTTGGAGAACTTGTCCAACCACTAAAAACACTGGTGGAGAAACCCAAGCGCCCGCCAAACGGCCGTCCTTATAAAAACGGCTTCAGGTTCTTGCCAGAAGACGACAACGAGTCCATAGCAACCTTTGTTGCTCCAGTCCTACTTCTCCGACCTAGAAAAGGAGACAGAGGTCAAGTGGCACTCATACTCCCCACCTGATGAGAGAAACACAAAGGTCGCGATCCGAGGGCTGCCATCAGAAACATGCACCGAGGAAATCAAGGCAGCCCTCGAACAAAAAGGTTTCGAAGTGGAGCACACTCAATACATAAAAGCGAGACAGGGACGCCTTGGAAGCGTATTCTACGTTTCATTAAAGAAAACTCAGAACATACAGGCAATTTATGGAGTAACGGAGCTGCTACACATGGCGGGGCTGACAATAGAAACATGGCGGGGCAAGAAAGGCCCCACGCAGTCCCATAAATGCCGAAAATTTCGTGACACTTCACACAATTGTCACCGACAGCAAGCGTGTGTACGCTTTGGAGAGCCTCACAGGGCCAGTGAGTGCCCTCGGCCGAAGGACGAAGCCGCCACGTGCAAGAACTGTGGCAGACCGCACCCGGCGAACTGCAAAGCCTGTCCGATATTTCTAAGGGAAATGAAAAACAAACACGGCGGTACTGTACCCGAAACCAGTCAACCTCGGGGGAGAAAGGGGACAGTACTGACCGTACAATCAACGGTGGAAGAGACGGCCCCGCAGTTCCAGAGATGAGTGTATTATATGATCTCGACTCTGACCACAGGCCGATACTACTCACTCTGGAACTCCTTCCCAGTTAGGTCACTCTCCAACACATAAGACAGAGAAATGACTGGGAAGTGTTCCGAAATGAAATGGAAGCAAGAAACATAACAGGGCCTGTAACTACAGATGAAGACGTAGACAAAGAAACCGAATCACTCACGAGCGCAATCCAGCTCTCTCTCAAATCAGCAACGCGCACCTCTAAGCCGGGGAAAAAGCAAGAACAGCTACCGATACTTATAAACGATAAGAGAGAGACTTGGAAACTATGGCAAAGGACAAGGTATCCAAAAACCAAAAGCCGCCTCAACCATATTATAGAGCAAGTGCGTATAGCTTTGGACGAGTACGCAGCCGAGGGGTGGGAAAACCAATTTTTAAATATAAATGATGAAGTACCCTCAGTCAACAAGCTATGCAAACAAACATCTCTCCACAGCAGCCCCAGACCGTTCCAACGTGCAACGATGGGTTCAATCGACGACCAACATGATTTCCATACTCTAAATAAATAATCTCTACGGTTTAACATTCAATATAGATAACTATTTATCCATGGCTGTTTTATTACTTTATTCTTAATGTTAATTAATATCTTACTCTCATGATATCTAGAAGTAAAAGCTGAGCACAATGTTTGATATAACAGTATAGGACACGATATGCTTAGTAAATGTTCCCAACATTTCCCAACATGATTATATAAATGAATGCTTATATATTTTTTTTTTTTTTAATGGAATAGGAGGACAAACGAGCGTACGGGTCACCTGGTGTTAAGTGATCACCGCTGCCCACACTCTCCTGCAACACCAGAGGAATCACAAGAGCGTTGCCGGCCTTTAAGGAAGGTGTACGCGCTTTTCTTGAAGGTACCCATGTCGTATCGTCCCGGAAACACCGCACACCGAAGCTCATTCCACAGCTTCGTGGTACGAGGAAGAAAGCTCCTTGAAAACCGCACTGTGGAGGACCGCCACACATCCAGATGGTGGGGATGAAATCCTAACTTGTGGCGTGTCGTGCGAAGGTGGAATTCGGCGGCAGGAATCAGGTTGAACAGCTCTTCGGAACACTCCCCGTGATAGATGCGGTAGAAAACACACAATGAAGCGACATCTCTACGCAACGCCAAATGATCCAGCCGTTCACAGAGTACTGGGTTCCCGACAATTCGAGCTGCTCTGCGTTGCACGCGGTCAAATGGATCGAGCTGATACTGGGGTGCGCCAGACCAGAGATGACAGCAATACTCCATGTGAGGCCGGACCTGCGCTTTGTAGAGCGCTAGAATGTGGGCCGGCTTGAAGTATTGCCGTGCTCTATTTATGACGCCCAGTTTCTTTGAAGCCAGTTTGGCTTTGCCCTCCAGATGGCCACGGAATTGGCAATTGCTCGAGATTTCGAGACCCAGTATTCCGATACTAGGCGAGGCTTTAAGGGAAGTGTTCTCGAAGAGCGGTGATACGGCTAATGGGGTTTTTTTTGTGGTAAACGCGCAAACTTGAGTCTTCTGGGGGTTAAATTGGACAAGGTTCAACTTACCCCATTCCGCGACCTTCTCGAGAGAGGACTCGATAGAAGACACAAGTTTCTCCCGGCACTGGTCGACGTTTTCCCGAGAGAGACCTGCATGGCCCGTGTATACGGCATCACCAGTGCTGTCGTCTGCATAGCAATGCATGTTGGCGGTGTCCAACATATCATTGATATGCAGAAGAACTAGCGTGGGAGATAGCACACAGCCTTGGGGAACTCCAGCGTTCACGAGCTTGGGATTCGAGCAATAACCGTCGATAACGACCTGTATGCTGCGCCCAGTGAGGAAGCTGGAGGTCCACTTGCATAAGCTCTCGGGAAGCCCAAATGATGGAAGTTATGCGAGGAGCGCCTTGTGCCATACACGATCAAAGGCCTTCGCTATATCCAAACCAACTGCCAGGCCTTCCCCCTTGCTTTCAATAGCCGCCGCCCATCTATGTGTTAGGTATACCAGAAGATCGCCAGTCGACCGACCATTGCGAAAGCCGTACTGCCGGTCGTTGATCAACTGGTGACCCTCAAGGTATACCAAGAGCTGGCGGTTAATTATGCTCTCCATGATTTTGGAGAGTAGGGAGGTAATCGCAATAGGCCTGTAGTTTGCCGGATCCGAACTGTCTCCTTTTTTTGGGATCGGATGGACAAGGGCTGACTTCCATGAATCAGGGACTACGCCTTTTGAATAAGAGTGCCGGAATAAACGCGTTAGCACTGGCGTCAACTCAGGGGCACACGTTCTAAGCACGATTGGAGAAATGCCATCCGGCCCGCTCGACTTCCTGACGTCCAACGAAAACAGAGCTCGCCTAACAGTTTTCTGTCGGAACTGTACTTCAGGCATGGAGCTCTGACACCGCGGGATGGTCGGCGGTGTTTTTCCGTTGTCGCCAAGAGTCGAGTTGGAGGCAAAAAGAGTGCACAGGAGATCGGCATTCTCTTTTGCCGTATGGGCCAGGGTGTCATTCCTCATGTGCAACGGCGGCATGGACGGCTGGTTGAAGTTACCAAGAGCAGCTTTCGACAACGACCAGAACTTGCGTGTACCGGTCGGGTAACTGGAAAGCTGCTCGCCAATTTTGACGACGTGCTTCGATTTCGCACGGGCGATTTGCCGCTTAAAAAATCTGGAGGAACGGTTATATTTCCTCTTCAGAACTTTGCAGTTCGGATCCTTTGAGCCCAGCGCCGCAACCCAAGTTCGATACGCCTGTTTTTTGCAGTCAGATGCTGCTTTAACTGACGCATCGAACCAGGGCTGTGATCTGCCACCGATCGGTACTAAAGAGCTTGTATAAAAATATCCATGCCCTGCAGTATCACATCGGCTACTGCAACGGCGCAGGCACTAGGATCATCCGAAGGGAAACAAACCCTGCCCCAAGGGTAGGATGCAAAAAAGGAACGCATCCTATCCCAATCTGCTGACTTGTAGTGCCAAACGCGGCGGGTCGCTGGTGGTCTGCGACGTTGGCGTCGGATAGGCACTACACTCCTGACCAGGCAATGGTCGGACGTTCCGAGAGGGGCGTCGACAGAGACCTGGTAACCATCGGGATGTGTAGTCAGCAGAAGATCTAATAAGGACGGCATGTGGCTATCCACATCCGGGAGCCGCGTCGGCGACTCAACCAATTGGGACAGACCATACGCCAATGCAAAATTATGCACAGATCGCCCTGCGTAGTATGTGGTACGTGATCCAAGCCATTCGGCACTGTGCCCGTTGAAATCACCCAAGACTACGATTTTAGCGGAGGGGATCTGAGCAAGCACGTCATCAAATGCCGCTTGAACGCAGCCCATGAGGTGATCCGTTTCTGCGTTACCACTATGGACTATTACCTACTACTATTACCTGTAGACACACGCATAGATGCGGACGCGGTCCTCTAAATCTACGCGGAGCCAGAGAGTAGACAGGCCCCTACCCTCAAAATTGCCGAAACGGCGACAGCAGATATCCTCCCTAACGTACACACATACCCCGGCATGAGGCATGAAATTATGCTCAATTTTGTACCCGGGGTACGTTAAATATGACGTATGGCCTCCGGTCCTCGACAGTAACCTATGCGAAACATAGCGGCACTAGGCCGCTACTTCACGCCGGTATTCTGTGCGAGTGTGGTAAGTAACCCGGACGAGTCTGGCCCGATTGTGCTGACGTCATGAGACAGCAGCGTGACTCTCCCACTTTCAAAAAGCCCGTAGTCGCCTCTTACGACACCCTTGGACCTGGGACTACCCTATTCTTTTTACGCCCCGGGGCAGCACAGGGCAATATATTCAGGTTTGAAACAATTGATAGCACTATATATTGATTATAAAAAAGCATTTGGGCATATTTGGGGCTAATATTGACAAATATTTTAGCTGTAAAATTCACGTTAATGATATAGCAAGTAACTTAAGATCAATTTTAGGAAAATTTTATCATTTAAATAAAATATTAAATAAGAAAACCTTGAGGAATGTGTACTATGCTCATGCCGACTCA
The DNA here is from genome assembly GCF_905404315.1 of Leptidea sinapis. Taxonomy (NCBI): domain Eukaryota; kingdom Metazoa; phylum Arthropoda; class Insecta; order Lepidoptera; family Pieridae; genus Leptidea; species Leptidea sinapis. The sequence goes on along the minus strand of NC_066266.1, from coordinate 19,434,588 downwards.
ATTATAAGTTACGGACTCATTGTGTTAGGACGAACATTTAAAACGTACCTACAAAACCTTAAGCGTTTACAAATTAGGTTTCTTAAATATTCAGTTAACAAAAGAGGCAAAGAAAGTTGCAATAACGATTATAATCAGTTGTTTAAAATGTGTATATTACCGATAAAAAAGAAATTTAGGTATTTAATAGGATTAGAATATTATTTTAGTGATGAACATAAATATAATGTAAAAAATCTTTATGAAACAAAAAGTGTATAGAGAGAGAAAATTATATCAGCCAAAGTTTAAAAATTATTATGGAGAACGTCTAGCTAAGTGTATATTACCAAAGGTTTTAAATAATGTACAATTACCACCAAAAATGAGCAAGTATTGTGTAAAAAACAAACTATAAAAGAGTCTTACTTTTGGAAAATGTGTGATGAGGCTAATGTTAATAATATATTGTAAGTTCTTAATATAATCTGTATATAGTTATATATTTATTTGATTTGTTGAGAGTTCATTGTTTTGTACAATGTATTGTTCATGTATTGTTTTAAATAAGAGCGTTATCTCGCCATCAAACATTCAAGTTTGGCGAGTACAATATGTTTAGTTTTAACTTTGTATACTGTTTCATAAATAAATAAAAATCCTCTTAATAGAGAAAAACATATTCCTGATAGTGAAATTGGTGCATCGAGTTTCTCTACTGAGATGTGATCATTTGTGAAGCAAATAAAAAGTATACTGATGAAACAATCTCCTCAAACGTAGATCATTACGATATTTACGAAGACGCTAGAGATAGAATTGATCCTCAATGTATCAAAACTAATCCTTGCGAAGAGAAAGAAGACAGTAAATATGAAGATACCTGTCAAGACAATTTCCTAGCTACGAGCGAGACGAAAGCATCTGATTCATGCATACATGATGTTGAAAATCAAATTGCAAGCTATGGAATAACCTAAGTTAATTTCAAAAGAATCAGTGAGGAGACTATATTAATATAGGCTGCTGGAGTATATAATCACAACACAACGTTGAAATAGATAATTTTGAGACTGATGATATTTTAATAGTTAATGGCAACGTTGCTCCACAGTTCCAGCCTACCCAATTTAGCACGAGAACCATTCCGATATACACTGAAGACATAGACCAGACTAGTTGCTACATTTGCCGGACAGATACCACTAGATACCAAATTGAATCTCGGTACAGTAAGACACTTATCCGCCATGATTTACGGCACGACTTTCCTTTATCAAGAAAACGCAGCAGGAACTAATAAATTAGTCATCGCCACGGTGCCCGTCGGTTGCAGCAAATTACGTCCTGTAGCCCAGTCATATTAGGTAAAAAAAGGGGTCAACCTCGGAATGAAAGATAATAAGCTGCAAATTGGTATGAACCTTTGTTTTGTCATTCTAAATGTTGTCTCAAAAGTCACAATCGTTATCGTGTCCGCGTCTCAAGATATTCAAGGTCAAAGGTCACAAAAATCGGTTTTTCGCGAATATCTGGCTTCCTATCGGTTAAATGAGATTTGCATTTATTATAAAAGTTGTAGGCTATAAAATTCCCTACAACTTTTGTTTAAACTTTTTTTCATACGACCAACCGTTTTGAAGGTAGAGCGCGAAGTGCACATCGTACAGTCATATACGGCCTAATGCAAGGTCAAGCGTGAGTTATGGTTATCAGTACGTTATAAAGTCAATTATTTACTTGGAAATTATAATTATTAAACAATGCCTATTATTTATGTACTAACTATTAATTATTTATATTTAATTAAAGTAAGTAACTTGATTATTTATATATAATTATTCATATTTAACTATTTAAGTATAAAATATTATTAATTCTGGATTATATATTTTAGTTTTATTTTAAGTTAACACGACATTATATATCTTTTCTTTAAAACGCGTAAATTTCTCAATACTTATATACCTGGAAATACTTGTCCCTACCCTATGCCCTTTTCTATTCATTGCCGGGACAGATGTTCTATAGTATTCAAGGCCACTCTCTCCACTTTGTATGAGTCAAGATTATTCGTTAGTTTGAAATTGTACCGTTGCAACTACGGACGTACGGTTTTAAGAGCTATGGCTGATTTGTGTTTTATATGTGATAAGAAACTTTCAGAAGGTGTTTCTGTGAATGTCGTACGTGGTTTACAAACTTTAAAAACTGCAAGTATTGAAAGAAATGATGGACATATAGACTATTTAAATACTTTAAGTTCTGTAAATGTGCATTCCGAGTGTCGAAAAGTGTACACGAGTAAAAATGTTATTATTGCATCAAAACGACGCACAGATGAGAGTGAACCTTCAACGTCAAGTGCACCTCGTAAAAAACGAAATGAAGTCTTTGATTTTGGAAAGTTATGCTTATTTTGTGGCCAAGAAGCTGATGAAATAGCAGAAAAGAAAAAAAAATTAAAGGATAGACGGACAATAAGTAATGTAAGTACTCTTGCATTCAAAGACAACGTAATTAAGAGAGCAGAAGAACGAAACGATTCCTTAGGAGAATTAGTAAAGGAACGTATATATTACGAGTATGATTTGATCGCTGCTGAAGCAAAGTATCATACTATTTGCTATACCAACTTTTTAACCCGAGTACCATCTGCAGATAAAAAGCCTCGCCAAGATGATCAAGTCACTCAAGCAATGAAGGAGATTTTTTATTATATAGAAAATAATGAAGATTCTCAATTTACTTTGAAAGAACTTAAAGATGCCCCTACGGAATACATACCTGACGATAAGATAATTATTACAAAATTACAACAAAAGTATTTAACTGATATAATAATCACAAAAAAAAATTGGATCATTTACAATTATATCTTTCCGTGATACACAGCTTAACGTATTATCAAAAGCTTGGTACGAAAATAAAAAAAGTACTCCTGTAGAAGAACGTCTACGGATTGTAGAAGCTGCTGCGGCTATTATTAGGGAAGACATCAGATCATCTGTAGTTGAAACAAAAACGTATCCACCTCCGAATAAAATGCTAGATTGTATTAATGAAGAAATACCAAAAACATTATCACATTTTTTGGAAGAAATGATATTAAAAAATAGAAAAGGACAAGTAGATCATTTAAAAACGAAATGCACATCTATTAGCCACGCAATAATGGCTTCGATACGAGAACGTTCATTTTCATCACAGCTACTGTTGGGCCTTTCCGTATTTCTTCACAGAAGATATGGGTCTAAAAAATTGTTGGATGTTTTATCATCTTTAGGATTTGCTGCATCATATAGTAATACCATACAGTATGAAGTTTCATCAGTTTACCATCCACAACCTCGTATTTTACCATCAGAGTCTGGTGCGTTGGTACAATATGTTGGAGACAATGCAGATATTAATGTCAGTACTCTTGACGGTAATAATACTCTTCACGTTATGGGAATGATAAAAATAATTACTCCGAAAGATGCTGTAATTTATGATGATCGCATAAAAAAATGTACAACTAAACCGAGTGCAAAAGAGTTAGCAGCAATATCACATGTATCTCTTTTAGGATATGAAAAGCCAGTTGTACCTGGGTACAGCAAGATTCAAGTCCAAAATCTACATGATGATCAAGTACTGATTGAAAAAAAATTTAATGCAGTTGATTTGTTGTGGTTATACGGAAAATGGAAGAATCTTTCACCGTTGCCAGGGTGGAATGGCTATCTTCAACAACTTACGAAAAATAATCAAAATTTTTCAACTTCTCAGGTTATATTTCTACCTTTCATTGATCATCCTGCCAGTAATTTAGACACAATTTATACAACTTTACATAGTGCTATAAATATTGCCAAGTCACATCAACAAAAAACGTGCATAATTACATTTGATCAGCCCCTGTACTCAAAAGCACGTGAAATGGTTGCTGCGTCAGATGCAAACTCAGACTTGTCTAAAACAGTTGTCAAACTTGGAGGATTTCATATGCTCATGTCTTTTCTTGGATGCATAGGACATGTAATGGACGGTAGTGGTCTCAAGGAAGCTTTAAGTAAAATATATGCTACAAATTCGGTCGACAAAATGTTGAATGGTCACGCTTATGCAAGAAGTATCAGAGGCCATATATTATTACGACTTGCATTATCAATAAAGATTTTTGAAGAGATGAAAATTGAAAATTGTGTGTTAGATGAGTTAATTGAACAGATAACTAGTCGCGATGTTTCCTACGAAGATGTTGAAGGATGTACGAGCAGCTCCAACTCGTTAATTGATCAATTTCAGGATAAACTAAAAGAATTAAAAGCTCGAGGTCCCACGGCACAGTTATGGGTGCAATATTTTGAAATGGTATCAATAGCCCTAGATTTCATTCGCGCTGAAAGGCTGGGACTTTTTCAAGAACATTTGGATGCAGTGCGAAAAATGCTGCCCTATTTTCATGCTGGTGGTCATTTCCTATATGCGAAATCAGCTCATTTGTATCTTCAAGATATGTTAAAACTTGAGGAGACAATGGATCAACAGGCTTTTGAGAACTTTAAAAACGGATTCTTTACTGTAAAACGAACAGAAAAATTCAATTCTGGTACATGGACAGACATGGTAATCGAGCAAAGTCTGATGAAATCTATGAAGACAGAAGGAGGAGTATCTCGAGGCCGAAGTACACAAGAAAGTGTTCTATGTAAGTGGGTATATGCTATGTATGCCACGAATACAATTTGTGAAGAAATTGAACGGTTTTGTAACATTTCTTTAGATTCTGTGGACCAACATGTTGATGCTAGAGATTCACGAATAAAAAGGGATGATACTGATGTAAATGAACTGGTTGGTTGGTTTACGCTTCATAATCCCTTTCCAAATACGAATCAGTTGGTATCCTTAGCTTCAGGAATCGTTGGAAATGACCAAATTAATTGTCACCGAGCCCATGAAATCGGATTGCAATCTATGGTAAAGATAACTGGTTTGAACTTCAACGAAATAAAGTTAAAACGCGTCGATAAGGTTTTACCGCTTTCAGCCATTAACAAATCTGTCAAAATTAATGATTGTAAAGTTTCTATAGATCCAATGTTACTTTTCCAGAGAATAACTGTAAGCAAAAAATTTGAAAGTAATTTACAAGAATATCTTCAGTATGAACTAATCCCGTATCCGACATCTTTATTTGATAGTAATGGCATGAGAAAAACCACGAAAGCAACATTATATGACAATATGATGCCTGTCGTTATCGATCTTGATGAAAATAATGTAACATACATCATCGATGGTGGATTTCTTCTGCATCGCGTCGTATGGAGCAAAGACGATACTTTCTCTATTATTTTAAATAAGTACATTAAATATTTACAAACACATTATGGCTCAGCAATTGTTGTTGTATTTGACGGATATTCGGACTATAGTAAAAATATTAAAGCACTGGAACAACGAAGAAGAACTGCTGCACTTTCAAAATCATATGAAGTTTGTTTTGACGAAACAATGGTTGTGCCAATCAGTCAAGAAAAATTTTTATCAAATCGGTCTAATAAAAAAAAATTTATCGACATGCTTGTTGAAAAATTTAAAACTGTTAATATCACAACAAAACAAGCCAGAGATGATGCTGATGTTCTCATCATTGACACAGCTATTGCCTTATCAGAACATCAAAAGACTGCTGTCATCATAGGAGAAGATATCGATTTGCTCGTTATTTTAATTGGACGTACTCAGTCACATCATCAGGAAATTTTTTTGAAAAAAGTTGGCAAAGGCAATGTCAAAAAACCAATATATATTCTACTAAAAGTTTTGACCAATATCCTCGTACTAAAAAGCACATTTTATTTTTACACGCATTCAGTGGCTGTGACACGACTTCTGCGCTATTTAAAAAAGGAAAAAAAACTGTTACTAGAGCATTGGAAAAAATTCCTGATTTAGATAAACTGGTGGAAGTATTTCAACAAGAAAACTGCCCAAAACAAACATTATTAGAAAATGGAGTGCGCATCTTGTTGGCATTATATAATGCTCCAAAATCTGAGGACAACATTGATCATTTCCGCTACACGCAATTCATCAAATTTACAAAACTAAATAAACCTGTACAACTGTCAACACTTCCACCAACAAGTGTAGCAGCTCATCAACACATAAAACGTGTCTACTACCAGATTCAAACGTGGTTAGGGAAGGACTTAGAACCTCAAGAATGGGGCTGGATGCTTGAAAATGAAATCCTGGAGCCCATACGAACGTTATTACCTCCAGCACCAGCCGAACTACTAAACGTAATATTTTGCAATTGCAAAAATGGTTGTGGTTCCCGCTGTGGATGCAGAAAATCAGGGCTACAATGTTCTTTAGCTTGCGGCCAGTGCAACGGACAAGCTTGCCTCAACGCTTCACTGTATCCAAGTAATCCCGATGAAGAAAATACATATGATCCCGATATTCTGGAAGGTTTGGAGATGAACATGACAGATAATGAGGATGATGACAATGAATCGAACATTTTTGAGCGACAAGAAGAAGAAGAAGACGAAGAAGAAGAAGATAATTAGCTTCCATTTCCAATTTCATTACAATTAAAATCAACAAAGATACTTTTGATATTTGAACTCACATTTTGATAAATGTATATTATGCCGTATTTAATAATAAATAAAAATATGTGTAAAATATATACTCTTACTATCATTTTAACTTAAAATAAAACTAAAATATATAATCCAGAATTAATAATATTTTATACTTAAATAGTTAAATATGAATAATTATATATAAATAATCAAGTTACTTACTTTAATTAAATATAAATAATTAATAGTTAGTACATAAATAATAGGCATTGTTTAATAATTATAATTTCCAAGTAAATAATTGACTTTATAACGTACTGATAACCATAACTCACGCTTGACCTTGCATTAGGCCGTATATGACTGTACGATGTGCACTTCGCGCTCTACCTTCAAAACGGTTGGTCGTATGAAAAAAAGTTTAAACAAAAGTTGTAGGGAATTTTATAGCCTACAACTTTTATAATAAATGCAAATCTCATTTAACCGATAGGAAGCCAGATATTCGCGAAAAACCGATTTTTGTGACCTTTGACCTTGAATATCTTGAGACGCGGACACGATAACGATTGTGACTTTTGAGACAACATTTAGAATGACAAAACAAAGGTTCATACCAATTTGCAGCTTATTATCTTTCATTCCGAGGTGAAAGCCCTAATATGACTGGGCTACTGCGTCATTCTTGTATTTCCTCATTATCCTTTTAACATATAGTACTGGTATCAACTTCTTCCTCCTCAGTCGCTTTTTCTTCCGGCAACTTCTTTTTAGAAAGAAAGAAAGAAAAAAGTTTATTCATGACGATATAGTACAATAAAACATAAAACAAAATTGAGGAATATTATTTTCTATACGTCACAAGGTGGTCCCAACTCAGCATATTTGCTGGTTTGAAAAACTGACGTGACGTCGCCTTAAAGATAATTAAATAGTAACTATAATTTAGGTATTAGCTTATCAATTTCTGGAGTTTCTAAAGTTCTGACAGACAAGTTGACAACTCTTTCAAATGTCAATCTTAGTTCAAAACATTAAAGTAATATTGAGTGATCAGTTTACAATTTTACATTATTTATTCATTATTGATTGCTTTTGAGTGAAACAAAAAAAATATACATAAAAATACAAACTAATTAAAAGTAACCAGCTATATATAAGTAAAAACGACTAAGTACGGTAATTACTCATAATTGCACTGCTCAAATATGGGTTAATGTTAATGCAAAGAGATATAAAATAAAACTTTACCTGACATAGATAAGGTAGAAGACACTCTTGGTGAGTATGCTTGCACCTTGTATTACATTATTAAATATAAAATACTAAGCAATATACTTTTATAAAATAATGGTTTCTCAGTGTTTCCTGTTTCTTTTTTGATGATCTAGCATAAACTGTTTGATTTTTAATTTAAAGCTGTGTTTCTTGCATTTCAGGCTCCTCAGTGGCGGTGGAATATTGTTCCAACACTTGGAAGCAGCATAGCTAAAACTTCCTCGAAAGGCTGCTGAACTGTGTTGTGGTATTGTGATTTGCATCACAGCCTTTCAAGTATCACAGGACCTATGACTGAAAAGACTGACCAGGAGAGCTTTTTATGTAAATAAGTAGGAACCTTGTACTTTATGTTACAAATATTAAAACCATAAGTCTACTCTACTTTAATTCCATATACAGTTTTGGTTCTCTCTAATCTGCCAACCTCCTCTTTGTTCAGTAAGCTGTCAATCGGTTACTAGCGTTTTTAACACAAACGATCAACAAGCCAGTTGAGCTTCAACAGTCGCCTGGCATGGTTGCCTTCTAATAGCATGTTCGTACATTAAGTGAAGTAATATAAGAAGATAATGTAAATTCTAATAAACCGCTTATTGTAAAGACGACGTTTAACTTTTTTTTATGGAATAGGAGGACAAACAAAAAAGGTCACCTGTTGTTAAGTGATCACCGCCGCCCACAATCTCTTGCAACACCAGAGGAATCACAGGAGCGTTGCCGGCCTTTACTGGATCGACCTAAAATTTATTACATCAAAGAGCAGGCAAACTAAGTGAAGCTTACGCCTGTGTCTCAATTTTAGGAACCAGTGTTTATTAAGGTATGGAGTCACATGGGCCCTTAATGGAATGTTAAAGCAAAAACGAGCACACGCATTTTGAACACGTTGGATAAGATTTTGGGTTTTTTTCCTAATAGACGGGGTCCAAGTACTGTGTCCATGTAGTTGAGTTTTGAGAGTTTTAGTGACTCAGCTAATTGAACACGCAGTCAGTTACAAAGGGTCTTAATCGTTACAAAATTTTCACCCTATAGAAGCAGTTCTGAACTGATTGTGCAACATGCTTCTCAAATCGCAAATCAGTGTCCATCATCAGCCCTAAATTTCTTAGTCCATGTATTTGTTCAATTAATTCACCATTAAGCCTACTTTTTCCAATGTATTTATTAGAACAAAGTAAATTTTACTTTATTTTACGTTTCCCCATGATGAGAAAACCCAGTAGCAATAAAACTTGTGAGAGTTTAATGACTTTTAAATAAATAAAACAAAATTTAAGTTTAAAAAAAGAGGCGCCTATCACGTTTCAGGGTAATGCCTCCCCTAATGACTTGAGTTTGACTCGTGAGATCTCGTACATGAAGGATCTGGCAAAGGTCTGTCACAAAAGTTGTTGTCCTTTTTGGTGCGGTTATCAAACGTTTCTGCAAAGGATTTAGTTAAATAGATGGATTCTGATTTAAAAAAAATAATCAAAATATCGTCAATATATTTCGTAATTTTTCCAGTAAAATTATTGACTATTTCCGAAGTTTTTCGAGTTTTTCAGAAATTTTATTTTGTATGTATTGAGTATCCATTTACATTAATTTCGCTCGCTAATATTTTAGAATGGAAAACTTGAAATTGGGATAAGATGATTACGAATGCGTTTAGGTTTTAAAAAAAGAAATATTAAGGGTTGGACTTAGTATCCCGTAGCACGAATTGAAACGAATTGCAGATAAAAAATATTGTAGTTGATAGAGCTTCAGTCCACGATTATAATGATACCACTCTTATTACACCGTTTTCAAGAAAATAACGAAAAATTTCTAACCTAAAACAGGTAAATCACGTAAATACACACGCACTACATGCGAGCGCTGACATCGCGTCAGGAGGCTACAAACTGTCATTATATGATTTTGGTTTCTTCGTAAAATATTAGGGCAGGTAAAGGGTTCAAGCCCATAAATAAATCGCCATAAATTGTATGAAAAACAGTGAAATTAAATGTAAAAAATTGTCAGTGACATATTAGACGGCTTCATCAATAATAATGAAAAAGAGTAGAACCAAGAGTCGTGAAGTCAGTAAAAAAACAATAATTATTTTTCGTTTATTTTGTATATTGTTTATTCCGTTTTTTCGTGGTTACGTGAATGTTCCTGTGTTCTGTTTCGTATTATTTGTGGTTTTTTTCGACGACTTGGCTTATTTACTGGACTTTGATTCTTTGCTTACACGTTTGACCTGCGCTTGTACACTGGACACTGATTTTCTGCTTTCTCGACTGACGAATTTTGTCGAATCTACCGCGTTGCATTCTGTAAAGATGTCGGACGAGCAACCAACAACACTTCCGGAGCCCCAGCCAATGACTTATCAGGAACCTCAACCGTCAACCACTCGTGATTATTTTGAAGCCCATGAAACACCAATAAAACGTCATTACTACGTTGAAGAATTAAAAGAGATCTAGAATTTGATTAAGATATATCAGCGATTGGGTTTGCGCGAGCAAGCTCTTGCCTTTGCTGAGAGCAAAGGAATGATTCCAAGTCAAAAAGTGTGTAATTATCATAAAAAACCAACTGTGGACTCTTTTATATGCAGTAAAAAAGCATGCAGAGTCAAATCTAATGTTAGCCGAGGAAATGGTACTTGGTATGACGGTATTCGAATAACATTACCACAAGTATTTGATTTAAGTATACCTAGGCATGCAAGTGGAGCTATTATGAAACCCAGAAGGATAATTGCACAGAGGGAGACCATTGAATTTCTAGGGCAACCAAAATGGACTGGTTAAATTATTGCAGAGAGGCAGTTGTTTTATAGAAGGATAGGCAATAATTTACTGGAAAAATTGGTGTTCCCGGCAGCCGATGTGTTGGTGACATTAATAAAAAAGCATATGACTGAGGGCACCATCATACATACGGACTTCTGGCGGGCATATGATTGCCTGGGGGATCATGGGTTCATACACCACAGAGTAAACCACAGTAATCCAGAGAACCCATTAGTGGCTGCAGACGGCACGCACACAAAGAATTGAGCCACAGTGACGTGTCGTCAAAAGGTTTTTTCATAAGGATAATTTTAATAATAGAGAAAATTTCACTGACTTGAAATATGAATATTTGCGGAGAAGATTTGTAGAAAAAACAAAAAAGGCTCCATTTGAAGAATTTATTAAAGTTATAAATTATGTTAATAATGATAAACATTTATAAAAGGGTTCATTTTTTTTTAAACCATACTTTTAGTAAAAGTAATAAATCCCTGTGCGTGCGGTGTCGCACCAGAATAGCACCACCCCATCTCCTTCCGTGGGTGTCGTAAGATGCGACTAAGGGATACAAAAAACGGAGGATGGGCAGCAGCATCTTTCGTTAAGAGTACACCATTTACTGCGATCGCCAAACCGCCTGCCAAGTGTGGCGATTATGGCAAAAAAATACCCCACAAATATGACAGACGCTATAAGGCCCCGGCCCCCAGTCCCCGGCGGCCCCGCTCGTGGTGGACACAATAGCAGCCACCTAAGCGACGGGGCAGGGGGTGCTAAGAATGCCCGGGTGCGGCAGCACTACCACAAACGAAGACCATTGGCTCTGGCAACATGCAAAGTCAAGACACTGCAGACCGACGAGAAGTTGGAGGAAGCTGTGAGCAGATTACGATGGGATGTCGTGGGGTTATCTGAGGTCCGACGACAGGGTGAGGACTCGATAATCCTAAATTTCGGACACAAGCTCTAAGTCCGGGAGGGCGACTAACTGTCCAGGGTGGTGTCGGGTTCTTCGTTCACAAGTATCTCGTAACTGCAGTGGGGAGCGTGTCGACTAAGGTAGCGTACCTAATATTCAGAATTACTGAACGGTATCCGTTGAAGGTCATTCAGGTTTAATGCTCCGGATTCGACACACTCAGACGAGGAGGTGGAGGCCATGTATGAGGTCAACTCAACAGACATTCACACTCCTAAGACTCACTTCAACGTTGACATGGGAGACTTCAACGCAAAACTGGGCAAACGTAGCGGCTATGAGTTGACAGTGGGGCAATTTGGTTATGGAAATCGGAACGCTCGAGGCCAGATGCTGGCTGACTTCATGGAGAAGGAGGATCTCTATATGATGAACTCCTTCTTCATGAAGCCAGAACAACGCAAAAGGACTTGGATCAGCCCTGATGGTCCACCAATAATGAGACCGACTTCATTATGCCGACCAAGACATATATTCAATGATGTCTCCGTGATCAACTTAGTGAAAACTGGAAGAGATCACCGCATAGTAAGAGGCACATTGAATAAAAATCGAAAACTGGAGCGGTCTCGACTGGCGAAGTCTAAGCTCCGACACGCACCCATCCAGATCCAAAACCCCGAAATCTTTCAACTCGAATTGCAAAACCGCGTCTAATGCCTCGATGCTTTTAGGAGAAAAAGAGCGAAGATAAACCGATGAAAAAATGTAAAATAGACCTCATATAAAGATGTGAAATTGTATACAAAGATGGCGTAAAGATACGGTCAATCGATCAGTAAAAGTTTTTACAATTCATAATACGAACATCACGTTCCACCAAACCCTGAACATCTAAATAGTACATTACAAAGAGAAAACGTTGTGCAATATTTATTTGTATGTATTTATACTACAGTTATAATTTTAAAATGATATTTTTGGATATTTCAACACGCACAATGGAAAAGGTTATTTTTTTGAATTGACAACACAACACCTTTGTTTACATTTTTGATCTCGAATTACATTTCCGACTATAGTTATACCTGTATAGCGTAGTTGCATCTACGCAGAGCTCTATAATAAACCAGTGTGTTATTATTAAACGACCACAATCAGCAATCATGGAAGACTTTTATAAACAGGATATCTCAATGCTTTATCGCGAATGATATTGACGCGATCGAAGACCCAAGAGAAGTAGAGTCGAGAATATTTACTGAGAGCACTCTAGGAAGGTACCTACCAATTGGCTGACTATCTTTCATTGCCAAAGGAGATACAAGAAGTGCCATATGAAGACATTTTAAGCCTCCAAGATGCGCATTTTTCCCCGAAACGAGTAGGTAGAAGAGAGCGGCATAAATTCTATGCTGCAGAAAAAATGCCAACCGAGTCAGCGTCGCAGTGCGCATCCAGACTACGCGGCCTCACTGCTTACTGTAATTTTAGTAATATTGAAGAGGCATTGCGGGACTATTTTATGATGGGTATGCTGCTAGGAACCGAGAAAGAGAAATTGTACGTGCAAGAGATGTCGGGACTTACGCTAGCCAGAGCAGTGGATCTCTTAGAGAACTTTCGGAGCCCGCACGCTGCCGCCGCCGTCGATCTAAAAGTAGTTAATGAAATTAAAAAAATAAGTGCTTACTAAGAAAAGTGTTCTCTGTGCGGCTATACAAATCATAAATCCGATGAATGTCGTTTCGCTCACTTTACGTGGAAAAAGTGGACTAAGAAGGGTCACTTGCGTAGGATGTGCAAATCTGTGAAATGTGTGTCAGCGCGGTTGGCGAGAGCGGTACCGATGAGGGTGAGTTATTCAATATTCGATCTTTAAAGGGCGAGCCAGTAGTTGAGACGGTGTATTTGATCGGAGTAAAACTGACTTTTGAGGTACATAGCGGCTCAGCCGTTACTGTCATATCGACATATGTAAAACATTTATCTAAAGTGCCATTATCAATCACACACAAAAAATTAATATATTGTCATAAATTGCAAAGGTTGGGCTGTGACGATGGTCGAGTGGAAAGGCCTCGCCCACGAACTACAGGTGTATGTCGTGCGATACGGAGGACCGTCATTGTTTGAGTTGCAATTATCACCAGTTAGAAATTTAAGAGAAATAAGTGAGATTCAGTCGTTACATTTACGTTATCCTGAGACTTTTTCTAATAAGTTGGGAAGGTTTAATAAACATAAGGTAAAGTTGACATTGAAATCAGACTCGGAACCTATTTTTTTCAAAGCGCGGTCAATCCCATTCGCGTTGCGAGATAAAAATCTTGATCAGGAAATAAATGGACTCCTTGATTTAGGTGTAATAAAACCAATATCACAATCTGAATATGCTTTGCCGATCGTTCCTGTATTAAAGCGTTAGAGCGCTTGTAGACGTCCGTTTTTTTCACCGGATAACGGACCGTGTTTTTTGCCGTATTCGCGGTGGTGTATGAATTATAATGAATGTGTGTACATGCACCGGACATCGGTCCGGCGAACAATTTACGCCGGATGCACCACCCCTTCCCCTCGGCGCGACGGACACCGGTCCGGTGTAAGAAATGGCGGTCATCCACGCCAGTGTATTGGTGCGTGTTGACGCTGCCGGACGTATTGCCTGTTTTCTGTTAATTGAGTGCCGTCTACCTGCGTTCTTTTAAAAATGGGTGATATTGACATGGAATTGTTAATAAGTTTGGTTGAAAATAGGCCTGTACTGTGGGACAAAACCCAAGAGTGCTATAAAAATAGACAGTCGAGTTTTGCCGCTTGGAGAGAAATTTGTCTTGCGTCAAATGAAGGTTTTGAAACGATGTCCGAGAAAGAAAAAAATGATTTTGGTAAGTAACATTTATTTTTCATTATAATAGTATTTCATTATAAAGTAATATTTAATTTTCATTATTTTTATGCATGTTGATTTTGCCATGGTACACGCCCTACTGGTGACATGAAATACTCTGCATATTTGTTACGAATCATATTTGCTGTTACATTACCTCGTGTTGAATGGGAACGAGGCAAATGGCATAGAGTAGACACCATGTGTGAACTAGCATTGTCAGTAGCATTATTAGCAATACCCTCTACTTTATGAATTATGTTTTGTAATAAGCAGCATGTTTTTACAATGTTAACAGCAGTATCTGTTGAAACATTTAATGGTCTATGCAAAATCCTCCATTTATTGGATAAAATACCAAATGCGCATTCGACGTAGCGTCGCGCTCTTGTGAGGCGATAGTTGAAATTTTTTTTTATTGAGTCAAGTTGATGCCCACCGTAAGGACGAAGTACGTGTTGATGTAAAGCGAAAGCTTCATCAGCAGCAAATACATAAGGTAACTCACTGCCTGCACCTGGCAACTGCTTAGGTCGAGGAATATTTAATTTATCGCCTACTATTCTTTTCCAAAATTCTGTTTCTTTAAATACTGCTGAATCGCATTCTTTGCCGTAGGCTCCAACATCAATAAAAACAAAATTATAGTTTGTGTCTACCACAGCCATTAATACTATTGAGAAATAGTGCTTGTAGTTTAAAAACATTGATCCACTTTCTTCTGGCTTGATGATTCTAATATGCTTGCCGTCAATGGCTCCCAAGCAATGAGGAAAATTTGCATTCGTCTCGAAATTTTTTGCTATTGTTAACCATTCGTCTTCCGATGGTAGTTTCATATAAATTGGAGAAAGGGTTTCCCACAATGCTTCAAATACTTCTTGTACAATACAGCTGATAGTTTTCCATTCTGAAACTGTAATGTAGATCACTAAATGTGTTCCCTGCAGCTAAATATCTGTAACAATTTTTTCTTTTTTAGGCAAAGATATCATAAAAAAATGGAACAATGCAAGAGATAACTGGATGAAATATCACAAAAAAGTTAAGGAATGTAAATCCGGCTCTGGTGCAAAAAGTCTACGAAAATATAAATTCTACGATCAAATGCTCTTTTGTGTAAAATTGTGACTCGCCGAACAACGGAAGCAAGTATTACATCAGAAAAAAACATCACACAATCTCACAACAAAGAAACTGACTCACAAACCAGTAATGACCCAACCGCACCAGCCAATACTACCGATTTAACAAAAACAAGCAAGAAGAGAAAGACAGACTGTAGCGAAGTTGATCGACAAATGCTTACTTTAATTAAATCAGTTGAAGATGAAGACAAGAGTAAGAGTATGTGTTTTTTCAAAGGTATTGCTCCGATTGTAGACAAGTATAGTGATGACGATTATGTTGAATTCCAATATGAAGTCATAAAAGTTATGAGAAATTTTACTCGGAGAAATCAAGCGTCCATGCAGCAGCAAAATTACAATTACAATATTAATCGAGGCTACACTACGGCTACACCCGACTACAGGATACACGAATATCAACAACCAACACAACCCATTCCATCGACATCCAGGATGCCCTATGAATATCAGCCAACACAACTCATTCCATCCACATCCAGGATGCCTCAAGAACTCATGCAGCAAGATGATTCCCAATCTTCAATTATTACTGAATTAAGTTCAATCACATCGCCTGATTACGATTTCGATTTTTCTAAAACTCCTTAATTTATTTTTTGAGTATAATAAAACAATTACTACCTACTAAATTTTAATTAATACAGGTAATCAATCCCCTTTTCTATAATTTGAAATTGAACATCTCTTCAACATACCTTATCGTAACGGCTAATCTCTCTGCCGAGGAAATAGATTTACGCATGTCAGTATCCTCGTGTCTTATTTTATCATATATGGCTGTTAATAATAATAGTTGAAAGGTTTCTTTCTTCATCCGAAAATAATTGTAAAATTTAGTTTCATCTTCTTCCAACTGCGTAAAAAGAGTTTGAAATGCACCATATTTCTCCCTTTCCAATAATATATGATGCACCCACGATGACCTTTTACGTTTTTCTATTTCTTTTTGTTTCTTCTTGTACAAATAGTAGGCCAATACGAGTTTATTTTTCTTATTATTCGACATTTCACACGTGTGTAATCTCTGACTACCAGTTCAAAACTAACGCATATAGACGGCAGTCCATCCATCCGGTAAAAAAAATATGTATACAAGGATAGCCGTTTATTGACGGTCCGTTATCCGGTGAAAAAAACGGACGTCTACAAGCGCTCTGATGGTTCGGTTCGGTTATGCGTTGATTATTCCGTAAGTTTAAATGAACAACTGTTCGTTTAAACGAAGAATCAAAGGCGTTCTCTGCCTAGATGATGTCTGTATAACGGGCCGGGACCACACTGCACACCTGGAAAGATTACACACGGTGTTGCAGCGCTTACAGGACGCCGGTCTCGTTTTGCAACGAGAAAGAATATTTCAAAGATGAAACTAACTATTAAGGTTATATTATAAATAAGGATGGATTGAAAGCCTCCGGAGAAAATAAGAGTCATATTGGAGGCGCCAGTACCGCCTAACGTTAGTCATTGTACCTGGCGCTTCGAGTATTATAAGTCCATTATACTAATTATTAAAGAAAGGAACTAAGCGTTGGTCTAAATTAAAGAATGATACGAAAAGATATTAACGTCTAAAACCAGGTTCTCACATACTACAACGCTAATGCAAAATTAATTTTAAACAGTAAATGCGTCTGCCAAGGCGCTGTCTCCACGAGCGAGTAAATCGCGGTGATATTATCGTCGTGCCACGTATTTCTATACACTCTCTAGAAGCCGTCTCCACACGGCGATATTATCGCCGCGATGCGACGAGTGGCACGACGAGCGCGCAGCGGGCGCGCTGTCAAACGCAGCGTCATTTCAGCGTTGCCTCTCGTCAGGCAAGGACATTTCGACAAGCTTTTTAAACAATGTTTGACATTGAAAAGTTTATACTTGAAGTGAGAGAGAGACCTGCCCTTTACGATGTTCAGTTGGCCGAGTATCGAAACAGAGAAATTAAAGCAAAGTATTGGTATGATGTGGGAAGTGCTATGTTCACAGAGTGGGATGATCAGTATTATTACAAGTATTATTACTCAGCTTTTATTATTTAAAATTAATATATATTAATTTATATTTAGTATTATTTAAAGTGACACAAAAAAATTCTATCTTAAAACCGTCCCCGAACCCTAAGTTATATGTATAAAATTTCGTGTCAATCGATTCATTGGTGTTCATTGCATTAGTCGTAAAAGAGTACTAGACAGACATAGTTACTTTTGTATTTATTAAATTAATATTTTTTCTTAGCCTTTCTTTCTTTTAGTTCACAGACTAATATTAAATTTAATACAGGGGTAGCGTATTACTCAATCTTATACTTTTTAATTAACCTTGTGAAATAAGGAAAGAGTACATACTTAATGCATATTTGTAGACAGTAATCAATTAATGTAGTGGAGTTTTAAACGGGATAAATATTCCGATTATCTTGTGTTAATCAGATTTTATTTCTATTTCTTACAGGTACTCGGCGAAATCTTTACCCAAAAAGCCCACATGTAACCACAGCAAAAAAGGCAAATACAAATGTGATTTTTTAACTTCTAATACTATTTTCTATTTCCATAAGAATTTATATCACAGTACCAAAAAAATTGGTCAAGATAATTTATTACTGAAATATATATCAGTAAAGCCAGTGCAACGAAAACGATCAAGAACAAATACCAGGAACCCAAAGTCTTTTTCCAATCATTTTGTTATTCCCGACCACAAGTCCAAAGAACTTGTTGAAGTCTGCCTTCGAGCTTTTTGTGATGTTTTAAATATTAAACAAGGAAGAATAAAAGGCATCACTAAAAGATTTGCAGAAAATGGGACTAGTGCATCAGAGAGAAGAGGTGGTGACCGTAAAGAATTTGCATTTAGATCGAAATTGGAATCGGTCCAGAAATTTATTATGAAATTTAAACCGTTTGATTCTTATTACTGTAGGGGCAAGATAAAACAGCGAATTTATCTTGACCCAAGTCTTAACATAACTAAGATGTACAAAATATATGAGGATCAAGCCATACCCGGTTTCTTGGTAACGAAATCTTATTTTAGAAAGGTATTCAATACCCCTTTCAACATAGGATTTGGAACACCGCGACAGGATGTTTGCTCCGATTGCCTGCAACTTTTAAAAAAAATGAAAAGATCTCAAAACGGCGCTGAAAAGGAAAACATACGTGCATAGTACAGAATCCATGAGTTAAGAGCAAAATGTTTGCAACAAATGCACACAGAACACGCTTCAACATTGTCAAACATGCTCAATGAGGATAGTCAAGATGTTTTTGACGACGACAGTTCGGTTAATACCACCCCCAGTGTTACGGAACCATTCACGTCTAATAAAAAAAAAACACTAAAATATCGAAATCCAAATGTTTCTGGAATCTAATAAAGAGATATCGAATGTTATGCGCGAGAGTATAGATATACAAAGAAATAATGTTCAACCACAGTATCGTGACGAGCGTGGAAAATGAGGCATTTTTCCGTTCGTTGCTACCACTTATGGACAAAATAAAAGAAGACCGATTATGTCCGAAATTAAGAAATAAACACCATCATCACACACACTGCTAGACTCTTAAGGTCAGCGCACACCAAGAGCAGAGCAGAGCAGAGCATTTACTGAGATTATTGAAAAAAATATCTTATGATTATTATCATACTTCGCAAAATTGAATACACGCCCAAATTTGATGCTAGACCATGCTCGAGCAAGCCGACTGCGTGTTCGAGTATGCATTCTACATGCGCGAGCGCGAGCGTCAGTCAGTCAGTGTTGCCGCAGCGAGGAAACCGTTCGGACAATCAACATATTTTATCAATTACAACAATAAATCAATACAACATATTTTATTTATTTTGTTTACAGTTATATAACCAAAATAGGTATTTAAAAAAAATCCAACTTCTGAATTAAAATACTCTTTGAATTTATCTCGGACTTCCATACTTGTTATACTTGAGATGTTTTCATTCTGCGATTGGAACTGTTCAAAAATTGTATCTGTCGGGAGTGGCGAGGGGTTAGTGTTATTGGAAAGTATTTGTTGTGATGCTGAGAGAATCTGGTGTTTATCGATGAGGAAATTATGTAAACAAGTACAAGCCAAAACAATCATATCAAGGTGATGAGGATGCACTTTCTGCCACCTTTGAAAAATTTCATATTTCTGTACCATTATCCCAAATTAAGTCGAATATTATATATTTTTTTCTCTCGATCATCTGAAATATCATTTCCAGGATAAGGCCTCATTATATTTTTGGATAAAGGAAATGCTTCATCAGCCACAATTACACGTGGCATTTCTTGATTTGTACCCGGTAAGCACTTGTTCTGGGGTATATTGTGCGTTCTATTATGTAATTTGTTCCCTAATCGAGAATTTGAGAATATGCCGCCATCGCGCCAATACGGACGGAATACCGTATGCACCGACATCAACCACAACGAATTTGTAGTTTACATCTACAACTGCCAGTAATACGGTGCTAAATGTCTTTTTATAATTGAAATACAGGCTTCCGCTATTGTGTGGTGCCCTTATAACTACATGTTTTCCGTCGATAGCACCGATGCAATTAGGAAAGTTCCAAATATTTTTGAAATCTTCCTCGATTTGTGTCCTGGTTTCCGAAGTTGGCTATGGCATCACCAAAGGGTGTAATACTTTCTAAATCACAGCGCACATTTCATGAACTATCATACGGACTGTACTGAAACCAACTCGGAAATTAAAAGCCAATGATTTAAAACTACTGCCGACAGTCAAAAATCTGAAAAATTAATCAAAATCAATTCCACTCTGTATATGTGCTAACACTATGTGTTTATAGGTACATATATAAATATACATAAATATATATCTTCTTAGTTTCAGACTGTCAAAGATGCTGGAAGTTAGTTCGGGATAATTACAGAAGGGCTATAAGTGCGAGAAAATTCAAAAGTGGTTCTGCTGGCGGTGAGCGTCGCCCAATAAAATATGAACATTTAATGAAGTTTATGAAACCGCATCTTCAGCACAGATCACAAACTTCAAATTTAGACTCATCATCAGAAGACAAACAATCTTCTTAACAATTAACAACAGACATTGATGAGACACGACAAAATTATTCTCCTACTAGGCCATTAACTCGAATGTCAAATGATTCTCAGCCGCCAGAACGGGTTTCAGAAATTCTTGGAAAATACCTCCTGAGTAAGGAACATGAGCATCCTGTAGATAGTTTTTTTAAAACTATGGCATCAACTGTGAATAATCTTCCCGGAAAGAATGCAGGCACGTATAAAACGGGATGTATTTAAAATTATAAACGATGCTGAGATCGAATACTACGATGCAGAACGAATGTATACGAATGCTGTAGACGATAGCGAACACAGCAACTTATCGCCATACATACCAACACAACAGATATCCAATATTACGGTTCCTCAATATACTAATAAGAGGGTCACGGCAACCACACCTCCGTAGCCTGTCTTACCTAAACACATACATATTACCTAAATGTAACAATGCATATGGTAGGCGGAAATGGGAGTATATATTGCCAGACACAGTAAATGGTTTGCCAGCAAACGTTTTAGAAAGTTTATTTATCAACCAAACAATTTTTAATGTAATTATGTATATATAAGGCGTGTTAATATAATTAGTATAAGAATTTAATATAATAATGTTAGTAATTAAGAGCGATCTCGTCCCCACGGATAAACCTTACATGGTTTCTTGTGGGTGACTTTATATGTATTTTCTCTGTAATACTTTTAATTGTGAATAATAAAGAAAAATTTGAATATTTGTGGAGAAGATTTGTAGAAAAACAAAAAAAGGATCCATTTGAAGAATTAATTAAAGTTATAAATTATGTTAATAATAATAAACATTTATAAAAGGGTTCACTTTTTTTAAACCATACTTTTAGTAAAAGTAATAAATCCCTGTGCAGTGCGTGCGGTGTCGCACCAGAATAGCACCACCCCATCTCCTTCCGTGGGAGTCGTAAGACGCGACTAAGGGATACAAAAAACGGAGGATAGGCAGCAGCATCTTTCGTGAAGAGTACACCATTTACTGCGATCGCCAAACCGCCTGCCAAGCGTGGAGATTATGGCAAAAAAAAACCTCCAAGACACTGCAGACCGACGAGAAGTTGGAGGAAGCTGTGAGCAGATTACGATGGGATGTCGTGGGGTTATCTGAGGTCCGACGACAGGGTGAGGACTCGATAATCCTAAAATTCGGACACATGCTCTACGTCCGGGAGGGCGACTATCTGTCCCAGGGTGGTATCGGGTTCACAAGTATCTCGTAACGGAGGTGGGGAGCGTGTCGACTAGGGTAGCGTACCTAATACTCATAATTACTGAACGGTATCCGTTGAAGGTCATTCAGGTTTAACGCTCCGGATTCGACACACTCAGACGAGAAGGAGGAGGCCATCTATGAGGTCAACTCAACAGACATTCGCACTCCTAAGACCCACTTCAACGTTGTCATGGGAGACTTCAACGCAAAACTGGGCAAACGTAGCGGCTATGAGTTGAGATTGGGGCAATTTGGTTATGGAAATCGGAACGCTCGAGGCCAGATGCTGGCTGACTTCATGGAGAAGGAGGATCTCTATATGATGAACTCCTTCTTCATGAAGCCAGAACAACGCAAATGGACTTGGATCAGCCTCGATGGTGCCACCAAAAATGAGATCAACTTCATTATGCCCACCAAGACATTTATTCAATGATGTCTCCGTGATCAACTTAGTGAAAACTGGAAGAGATCATCGCATAGTAAGAGGCACATTGAATAAAAATCGAAAAATGGAGCTTTCTCGACTGGCGAAGTCTACGCTCCGACAGGCACCCATCCAGATCCAAAACCCCGAAATCTTTCAACTCGAATTGCAAAACCGCGTCTAATGCCTCGATGCTTTTAGGAAAAAAAGAGCGAAGATAAACCGATGAAGAAATGTAAAATAGACCTCATATAAAGATGTGAAATTGTATACAAAGATGGAGTAAAGATACAGTCAATCGATCAGTAAAAGTTCTTACAATTCATTATACCCCAAGCCCTGAACATCTAAATACTACATTACAGAGAGAAAACGTTGTGCAATATTTATTTGTATGTATTTATACTACAGTTACAATTTTAAAATGATATTTTTGTATATTTCAACACGCACAATGGAAAAGGTTATTATTTTGAATTGACAACACAACACCTTTGTTTACATTTTTGATCTCGAATTACATTTCCGACTATAGTTATACCTGTATAGCGTAGTTGCATCTACGCAGAGCTCTATAATAAACTAGTGTGTTATTATTAAACGACCACAATCAGCAATCATGGAAGACTTTTATAAACAGGATATCGCAATGCTTTATCGCGAATGATATTGACGCGATCGAAGACCCGAGAGAAGTAGAGTCGAGACTATTTACTGAGAGCACTCTAGGAAGGTACCTACCAATTGGCTGCCGATCTTTCATTGCCAAAGGAGATACAAGAAGTGCCATATGAAGACCTTTCAAGCCTCCAAGATGCGCATTTTTCCCCGAAACGAGTAAGTAGAAAAGAGCGGCATAAATTCTATGCTGCAGAAAAATGCCAACCGAGTCAGCGTCGCAGTGGGCATCCAGACTACGCGGCCTCACTGCTTACTGTAATTTTAGTAATATTCAAGACGCATTGCGGGACTATTTTATAATGGTTATGCTGCTAGGACCCGAGAAAGAGAAATTGTACGTGCAAGAGATGTCGGGACTTACGCTAGCCAGAGCAGTGGATCTCTTAGAGAACTTTCGGAGCCCGCACGCTGCCGCCGCCGTCGATCAAAAAGTGATTAATAAAATTAAAAAAATAAGTGGTTGTTTGCATCTACAACTGCCAGTAATACGGTGCTAAATGTCTTTTTATGATTGAAATACAGGCTTCCGCTATTGTGTGGTGCCCTTATAACTACATGTTTTCCGTCGATAGCACCGATGCAATTAGGAAAGTTCCAAATGTTTTTGAAATCTTCCTCGATTTGTGTCCAGGTTTCCGAAGTTGGCTTTGGCATCACCAAAGGGTGTAATTCTTTCCAAATCACAGCGCACATTTCATGAACAATCATACGGACTGTACTGAAACCAACTCGGAAATTAAAAGCCAATGATTTAAAACTACTGCCGACAGTCAAAAATCTGAAAAATTTATCAAAATCAATTCCACTCTGTATATGTGCTGACACTATGTGTTTATAGGTACATATATAAATATACATAAATATATATTTTCTTAGTTTCAGACTGTCAAAGATGCTGGAAGTTAGTTCGGGATATTTACAGAAGGGCTATAAGTGCGAGAAAATTCAAAAGTGGTTCTGCTGGCGGTGAGCGTCGCCCAATAAAATATGAACATTTCATGGAGTTTATGAAACCACATCTTCAGCACAGATCACAAACTTCAAATTTAGACTCATCATCAGAAGACACATAATCTTCTTTACAATTAACAACAGACATTGATGAGACACGACAAAATGATTCTCCTACTAGGCCATTAACTCGAATGTCAAATGATTCTCAGCCGCCAGAACGGGTTTCAGAAATTCTTGGAAAATACCTCCTGAGTAAGGAACATGAGCGTCCTGTAGATAGTTTTTTTAAAACTATGGCATCAACTGTGAATAATCTTCCCGGAAAGAATGCAGGCACGTATAAAACGGGATGTATTTAAAATTATAAACGATGCTGAAATCGAATACTACGATGCAGAACGAATGTATACGAATGCTGTAGACGATAGCGAAGACAGCAACTTATCGCCATACATACCAACACAACAGATATCCAATATTACGATTCCTCAATATACTAATAAGAGGGTCACGGCAACCACACCTCCGTAGCCTGTCCTACCTAAACACATACATATTACCTAAATGTAACAATGCATATGGTAGGCGGAAATGGGAGTATATATTGCCAGACACACTAAATGGTTTGCCAGCAAACGTTTTAGAAAGTATTGAGAAAAAACCGGAAAAGGCAAAGTATTTGTCAAACAAACAATTTTTAATGTTATTATGTATATATAAGCGTGTTAATATAATTAGTATAAGAATTTAATATAATAATGTTAGTAATTAAGAGCGATCTCGTCCCCACGGATAAACCTTACATGGTTTCTTGTGGGTGACTTTATATGTATTTTCTCTGTAATACTTTTAATTGTGAACAATAAAGAAAAATTTGAATATTTGTGGAGAAGATTTGTAGAAAAACAAAAAAAGGATCCATTTGAAGAATTAATTAAAGTTATAAATTATGTTAATAATAATAAACATTAATAAAAGGGTTCACTTTTTTTAAACCATACTTTTAGTAAAAGTAATAAATCCCTGTACAGTGCGTGCGGTGTCACACCAGAATAGCACCACCCCATCTCCTTCCGTGGGTGTCGTAAGACGCGACTAAGGGATACAAAAAACGGAGGATGGGCAGCAGCATCTTTCGTTAAGAGTACACCATTTACTGCGATCGCCAAAGCGCCTGCCAAGCGTGGAGATTATGGCAAAAAAAAACCCCAGAAATATGACAGACGCTATAAGGCCCCGGCCCCCAGTCCCCGGCGGCCCCGCTCGTGGTGGACACAATAGCAGCCACCTAAGCGACGGGGCAGGGGGTGCTAAGAATCCCCGGGTGCGGCAGCACTACCACAAACGAAGACCATTGGCTCTGGCAACATGCAAAGTCAAGACACTGCAGACCGACGAGAAGTTGGAGGAAGCTGTGAGCAGATTACGATGGGATGTCGTGGGGTTATCTGAGGTCCGACGACAGGGTGAGGACTCGATAATCCTAAAATTCGGACACATGCTCTACGTCCGGGAGGGCGACTATCTGTCCCAGGGTGGTGTCGGGTTCACAAGTATCTCGTAACGGAGGTGGGGAGCGTGTCGACTAGGGTAGCGTACCTAATACTCATAATTACTGAACGGTATCCGTTGAAGGTCATTCAGGTTTAACGCTCCGGATTCGACACACTCAAACGAAGAGGAGGCCATCTATGAGGTCAACTCAACAGACATTCGCACTCCTAAGACCCACTTCAACGTTGTCATGGGAGACTTCAACGCAAAACTGGGCAAACGTAGCGGCTATGAGTTGAGATTGGGGCAATTTGGTTATGGAAATCGGAACGCTCGAGGCCAGATGCTGGCTGACTTCATGGAGAAGGAGGATCTCTATATGATGAACTCCTTCTTCATGAAGCCAGAACAACGCAAATGGACTTGGATCAGCCTCGATGGTGCCACCAAAAATGAGATCGACTTCATTATGCCCACCAAGACATATATTCAATGATGTCTCCGTGATCAACTTAGTGAAAACTGGAAGAGATCATCGCATAGTAAGAGGCACATTGAATAAAAATCGAAAAATGGAGCTTTCTCGACTGGCGAAGTCTACGCTCCGACAGGCACCCATCCAGATCCAAAACCCCGAAATCTTTCAACTCGAATTGCAAAACCGCGTCTAATGCCTCGATGCTTTTAGGAAAAAAAGAGCGAAGATAAACCGATGAAGAAATGTAAAATAGACCTCATATAAAGATGTGAAATTGTATACAAAGATGGAGTAAAGATACAGTCAATCGATCAGTAAAAGTTCTTACAATTCATTATACCCCAAGCCCTGAACATCTAAATACTACATTACAGAGAGAAAACGTTGTGCAATATTTATTTGTATGTATTTATACTACAGTTACAATTTTAAAATGATATTTTTGTATATTTCAACACGCACAATGGAAAAGGTTATTATTTTGAATTGACAACACAACACCTTTGTTTACATTTTTGATCTCGAATTACATTTCCGACTATAGTTATACCTGTATAGCGTAGTTGCATCTACGCAGAGCTCTATAATAAACCAGTGTGTTATTATTAAACGACCACAATCAGCAATCATGGAAGACTTTTATAAACAGGATATCGCAATGCTTTATCGCGAATGATATTGACGCGATCGAAGACCCGAGAGAAGTAGAGTCGATACTATTTACTGAGAGCACTCTAGGAAGGTACCTACCAATTGGCTGCCGATCTTTCATTGCCAAAGGAGATACAAGAAGTGCCATATGAAGACATTTTAAGCCTCCAAGATGCGCATTTTTCCCCGAAACGAGTAAGTAGAAGAGAGCGGCATAAATTCTATGCTGCAGAAAAAATGCCAACCGAGTCAGCGTCGCAGTGGGCATCCAGACTACGCGGCCTCACTGCTTACTGTAATTTTAGTAATATTCAAGAGGCATTGCGGGACTATGTTATAATGGGTATGCTGCTAGGACCCGAGAAAGAGAAATTGTACGTGCAAGAGAAGTCGGGACTTACGCTAGCCAGAGCAGTGGATCTCTTAGAGAACTTACGGAGCCCGTACGCTGCCGCCGCCGTCGATCAAAAAGTGGTTAATAAAATTAAAAAAATAAGTGGTAGTTTGCATCTACAACTGCCAGTAATACGGTGCTAAATGTCTTTTTATGATTGAAATACAGGCTTCCGCTATTGTGTGGTGCCCTTATAACTACATGTTTTCCGTCGATAGCACCGATGCAATTAGGAAAGTTCCAAATGTTTTTGAAATCTTCCTCGATTTGTGTCCAGGTTTCCGAAGTTGGCTTTGGCATCACCAAAGGGTGTAATTCTTTCCAAATCACAGCGCACATTTCATGAACAATCATACGGACTGTACTGAAACCAACTCGGAAATTAAAAGCCAATGATTTAAAACTACTGCCGACAGTCAAAAATCTGAAAAATTAATCAAAATCAATTCCACTCTGTATATGTGCTGACACTATGTGTTTATAGGTACATATATAAATATACATAAATATATATTTTCTTAGTTTCAGACTGTCAAAGATGCTGGAAGTTAGTTCGGGATATTTACAGAAGGGCTATAAGTGCGAGAAAATTCAAAAGTGGTTCTGCTGGCGGTGAGCGTCGCCCAATAAAATATGAACATTTCATGGAGTTTATGAAACCACATCTTCAGCACAGATCACAAACTTCAAATTTAGACTCATCATCAGAAGACACATAATCTTCTTTACAATTAACAACAGACATTGATGAGACACGACAAAATGATTCTCCTACTAGGCCATTAACTCGAATGTCAAATGATTCTCAGCCGCCAGAACGGGTTTCAGAAATTCTTGGAAAATACCTCCTGAGTAAGGAACATGAGCGTCCTGTAGATAGTTTTTTTAAAACTATGGCATCAACTGTGAATAATCTTCCCGGAAAGAATGCAGGCACGTATAAAACGGGATGTATTTAAAATTATAAACGATGCTGAAATCGAATACTACGATGCAGAACGAATGTATACGAATGCTGTAGACGATAGCGAAGACAGCAACTTATCGCCATACATACCAACACAACAGATATCCAATATTACGGTTCCTCAATATACTAATAAGAGGGTCACGGCAACCACACCTCCGTAGCCTGTCCTACCTAAACACATACATATTACCTAAATGTAACAATGCATATGGTAGGCGGAAATGGGAGTATATATTGCCAGACACACTAAATGGTTTGCCAGCAAACGTTTTAGAAAGTATTGAGAAAAAACCGGAAAAGGCAAAGTATTTGTCAAACAAACAATTTTTAATGTTATTATGTATATATAAGCGTGTTAATATAATTAGTATAAGAATTTAATATAATAATGTTAGTAATTAAGAGCGATCTCGTCCCCACGGATAAACCTTACATGGTTTCTTGTGGGTGACTTTATATGTATTTTCTCTGTAATACTTTTAATTGTGAACAATAAAGAAAAATTTGAATATTTGTGGAGAAGATTTGTAGAAAAACAAAAAAAGGATCCATTTGAAGAATTAATTAAAGTTATAAATTATGTTAATAATAATAAACATTTATAAAAGGGTTCACTTTTTTTAAACCATACTTTTAGTAAAAGTAATAAATCCCTGTGCAGTGCGTGCGGTGTCGCACCAGAATAGCACCACCCCATCTCCTTCCGTGGGAGTCGTAAGACGCGACTAAGCGATACAAAAAACGGAGGATGGGCAGCAGCATCTTTCGTGAAGAGTACACCATTTACTGCGATCGCCAAACCGCCTGCCAAGCGTGGAGATTATGGCAAAAAAAAAACCTCCAAGACACTGCAGACCGACGAGAAGTTGGAGGAAGCTGTGAGCAGATTACGATGGGATGTCGTGGGGTTATCTGAGGTCCGACGACAGGGTGAGGACTCGATAATCCTAAAATTCGGACACATGCTCTACGTCCGGGAGGGCGACTATCTGTCCCAGGGTGGTGTCGGGTTCACAAGTATCTCGTAACGGAGGTGGGGAGCGTGTCGACTAGGGTAGCGTACCTAATACTCATAATTACTGAACGGTATCCGTTGAAGGTCATTCAGGTTTAACGCTCCGGATTCGACACACTCAAACGAGGAGGAGGCCATCTATGAGGTCAACTCAACAGACATTCGCACTCCTAAGACCCACTTCAAAGCAAAACTGGGCAAACGTAGCGGCTATGAGTTGAGATTGGGGCAATTTGGTTATGGAAATCGGAACGCTCGAGGCCAGATGCTGGCTGACTTCATGGAGAAGGAGGATCTCTATATGATGAACTCCTTCTTCATGAAGCCAGAACAACGCAAATGGACTTGGATCAGCCTCGATGGTGCCACCAAAAATGAGATCGACTTCATTATGCCCACCAAGACATATATTCAATGATGTCTCCGTGATCAACTTAGTGAAAACTGGAAGAGATCATCGCACAGTAAGAGGCACATTGAATAAAAATCGAAAAATGGAGCTTTCTCGACTGGCGAAGTCTACGCTCCGACAGGCACCCATCCAGATCCAAAACCCCGAAATCTTTCAACTCGAATTGCAAAACCGCGTCTAATGCCTCGATGCTTTTAGGAAAAAAAGAGCGAAGATAAACCGATGAAGAAATGTAAAATAGACCTCATATAAAGATGTGAAATTGTATACAAAGATGGAGTAAAGATACAGTCAATCGATCAGTAAAAGTTCTTACAATTCATTATACCCCAAGCCCTGAACATCTAAGTACTACATTACAGAGAGAAAACGTTGTGCAATATTTATTTGTATGTATTTATACTACAGTTATAATTTTAAAATGATATTTTTGTATATTTCAACACGCACAATGGAAAAGGTTATTATTTTGAATTGACAACACAACACCTTTGTTTACATTTTTGATCTCGAATTACATTTCCGACTATAGTTATACCTGTATAGCGTAGTTGCATCTACGCAGAGCTCTATAATAAACCAGTGTGTTATTATTAAACGACCACAATCAGCAATCATGGAAGACTTTTATAAACAGGATATCGCAATGCTTTATCGCGAATGATATTGACGCGATCGAAGACCCGAGAGAAGTAGAGTCGATACTATTTACTGAGAGCACTCTAGGAAGGTACCTACCAATTGGCTGCCGATCTTTCATTGCCAAAGGAGATACAAGAAGTGCCATATGAAGACATTTTAAGCCTCCAAGATGCGCATTTTTCCCCGAAACGAGTAAGTAGAAGAGAGCGGCATAAATTCTATGCTGCAGAAAAAATGCCAACCGAGTCAGCGTCGCAGTGGGCATCCAGACTACGCGGCCTCACTGCTTACTGTAATTTTAGTAATATTCAAGAGGCATTGCGGGACTATGTTATAATGGGTATGCTGCTAGGACCCGAGAAAGAGAAATTGTACGTGCAAGAGAAGTCGGGACTTACGCTAGCCAGAGCAGTGGATCTCTTAGAGAACTTACGGAGCCCGCACGCTGCCGCCGCCGTCGATCAAAAAGTGGTTAATAAAATTAAAAAAATAAGTGGTAGTTTGCATCTACAACTGCCAGTAATACGGTGCTAAATGTCTTTTTATGATTGAAATACAGGCTTCCGCTATTGTGTGGTGCCCTTATAACTACATGTTTTCCGTCGATAGCACCGATGCAATTAGGAAAGTTCCAAATGTTTTTGAAATCTTCCTCGATTTGTGTCCAGGTTTCCGAAGTTGGCTTTGGCATCACCAAAGGGTGTAATTCTTTCCAAATCACAGCGCACATTTCATGAACAATCATACGGACTGTACTGAAACCAACTCGGAAATTAAAAGCCAATGATTTAAAACTACTGCCGACAGTCAAAAATCTGAAAAATTTATCAAAATCAATTCCACTCTGTATATGTGCTGACACTATGTGTTTATAGGTACATATACAGGGTGTCCCGTAATCAGTGGACCAACGGGATACCCGTGATAGGGGTGGTCATCATCTCTCGAAAACACCAAATTTTACTGTTCTAGGGCCAGTAGTTCAAAAGATATGATTTTTTAAGCATTATTTTGAAAATTCTACCCTTATCAACACAAAAGTTGAAAAAAAATATTTTTTATTTTTATTTTGCCCTGTTTCTTAACTTAAGGTGGCTGAGGAAACATGTGTCTTCACAATTAAATCCATTTTTGTGAATAAATATTGCCAAATTAAAAATTAAAAACCAAAACATGCGCAAATATCAAATAACTAAATTTGCAACGTGATGTTTGAAGCAAGCTAGTGCAAAAAAAATGTATGACAGCCTTGCGGACCATTATTTAAAAAACATCTGCAGTTCATACTGATTCCAAAAAGGTATAACAATATTACATTTTACAAAAAAAATAACTTAATAACCAATTTTAGACTCCAATTGCGAGAAACATTTAAGCGCTATCTATTCTGAGAATTATTTTGTTATCGAGAGAGAGATAACACAATATGCTATCTCTTTCTCGCTCAGGTACCTTTTTCGTTTACGGGGTCCTATTGGCCGACGCCTATGATCCCCACACCCTAATTTTTCAAATTATTCTTAGTTTCATCAGAGACTTGCTCATAGCTCGTAGCTGCACACGTGTTTTTTACTTCGCTACCATTACGACTCTTTTTTTTGGTGACTGACGCTTGAATTGGACCTTGTTTGTCTTTGTGATTTGGATACTGTTTGCCCGGATTTTATAAAATGCCTAATACCTATACTCCTCGTGAATATGCTGAGATGTATTTTATTTACGGTCTGTGTAATGCAAACGCTCGGCAAGCAGCCCGTACGTATCGTGAGCGCTATCCTAATCGCGACCGCTATCCGGATCATCGAATTTTTCTCCGTGTAAATAACGCGTATTTAGAAGGCAGAATTCCCGGAGCTGCAAACAACGTGGGAAGACCTAGAAGAGTCGATGAACTTCAAATACTGGCCGAAGTGACAGAAGAACCTTCTACGAGTGTTCGTCGTATTTCAAGACGTACTGGTATAGCAAAAACAACAGTACATCGCATTTTAAAAAGAAACAGTTTATACCCTTATCATATTCAACGAGTGCAGGCACTATTACCTGCTGATTATCAACGGAGGATAGATTTTTGTGCAGAGATGCTTCGCCGATGCCGACAAGATCCACTATTTTTCAATTCAATATTATGGAGCGATGAATCGTGTTTTAAAAGAGTTGGAGTGTTTAACATTCATAATTTACATGAATGGGCTGTTGTGAATCCACGTATTGTACGAGAAGATAGATTCCAGCACCAGTTTGGAGTCAATTTGTGGGCTGGAATCTTAGATGGTAAACTTATTGGTCCATTTGAGCTCCCACCGAGGCTTAATGGTGCTCGGTACTTGCAATTTTTAAGAAATGACTTAAGTAATTTATTAGCAAATGTACCACAGGAGGTATGTGAGAGGATGTGGTTACAGCATGATGGCGCACCCGCTCATTATTGCAGACAAGTGAGGGAATATTTAAACGAGTCTTACCCAAGTAGGTGGATTGGACGAGGAGGTACAATCCCATGGCCAGCTCGATCACCTGATCTTAATCCATTGGATTATTTTTTATGGGGATATTTTAAAGAATCCGTATATGAAACCGTTAACGATAACGAAAGACAGCTAAGACAAAAACTGAATGTGGTGAGTGAAAAAGTCAAAAATAATGAAAGGGCGTTAAAAAGTTTAAAAAGAAATTTTATAAGAAGATGCCGGCTATGCCTTAGAGTAAGAGGAAGACATTTCGAACATTTATTATAAGAAATAAATAAAAAAATTCTAACTATTTACTTTTGTTTTATTGTAAATTCCGCCAAGAAATTGCTATCTAATGTTGATTTAAAATAATTATTGTCTTTTATTGTTTCACAATAATGATTAATTATACCTTTTTGGAATCAGTATGAACTGCAGATGTTTTTTAAATAATGGTCCGCAAGGCTGTCATACATTTTTTTTGCACTAGCTTGCTTCAAACATCACGTTGCAAATTTAGTTATTTGATATTTGCGCATGTTTTGGTTTTTAATTTTTAATTTGGCAATATTTATTCACAAAAATGGATTTAATTGTGAAGACACATGTTTCCTCAGCCACCTTAAGTTAAGAAACAGGGCAAAATAAAAATAAAAAATATTTTTTTTCAACTTTTGTGTTGATAAGGGTAGAATTTTCAAAATAATGCTTAAAAAATCATATCTTTTGAACTACTGGCCCTAGAACAGTAAAATTTGGTGTTTTCGATAGATGATGACCACCCCTATCACGGGTATCCCGTTGGTCCACTGATTACGGGACACCCTGTATAAATATACATAAATATATATTTTCTTAGTTTCAGACTGTCAAAGATGCTGGAAGTTAGTTCGGGATATTTACAGAAGGGCTATAAGTGCGAGAAAATTCAAAAGTGGTTCTGCTGGCGGTGAGCGTCGCCCAATAAAATATGAACATTTCATGGAGTTTATGAAACCACATCTTCAGCACAGATCACAAACTTCAAATTTAGACTCATCATCAGAAGACACATAATCTTCTTTACAATTAACAACAGACATTGATGAGACACGACAAAATGATTCTCCTACTAGGCCATTAACTCGAATGTCAAATGATTCTCAGCCGCCAGAACGGGTTTCAGAAATTCTTGGAAAATACCTCCTGAGTAAGGAACATGAGCGTCCTGTAGATAGTTTTATTAAAACTATGGCATCAACTGTGAATAATCTTCCCGGAAAGAATGCAGGCACGTATAAAACGGGATGTATTTAAAATTATAAACGATGCTGAAATCGAATACTACGATGCAGAACGAATGTATACGAATGCTGTAGACGATAGCGAAGACAGCAACTTATCGCCATACATACCAACACAACAGATATCCAATATTACGGTTCCTCAATATACTAATAAGAGGGTCACGGCAACCACACCTCCGTAGCCTGTCCTACCTAAACACATACATATTACCTAAATGTAACAATGCATATGGTAGGCGGAAATGGGAGTATATATTGCCAGACACACTAAATGGTTTGCCAGCAAACGTTTTAGAAAGTATTGAGAAAAAACCGGAAAAGGCAAAGTATTTGTCAAACAAACAATTTTTAATGTTATTATGTATATATAAGCGTGTTAATATAATTAGTATAAGAATTTAATATAATAATGTTAGTAATTAAGAGCGATCTCGTCCCCACGGATAAACCTTACATGGTTTCTTGTGGGTGACTTTATATGTATTTTCTCTGTAATACTTTTAATTGTGAACAATAAAGAAAAATTTGAATATTTGTGGAGAAGATTTGTAGAAAAACAAAAAAAGGATCCATTTGAAGAATTAATTAAAGTTATAAATTATGTTAATAATAATAAACATTTATAAAAGGGTTCACTTTTTTTAAACCATACTTTTAGTAAAAGTAATAAATCCCTGTACAGTGCGTGCGGTGTCACACCAGAATAGCACCACCCCATCTCCTTCCGTGGGTGTCGTAAGACGCGACTAAGGGATACAAAAAACGGAGGATGGGCAGCAGCATCTTTCGTTAAGAGTACACCATTTACTGCGATCGCCAAAGCGCCTGCCAAGCGTGGAGATTATGGCAAAAAAAAACCCCAGAAATATGACAGACGCTATAAGGCCCCGGCCCCCAGTCCCCGGCGGCCCCGCTCGTGGTGGACACAATAGCAGCCACCTAAGCGACGGGGCAGGGGGTGCTAAGAATCCCCGGGTGCGGCAGCACTACCACAAACGAAGACCATTGGCTCTGGCAACATGCAAAGTCAAGACACTGCAGACCGACGAGAAGTTGGAGGAAGCTGTGAGCAGATTGCGATGGGATGTCGTGGGGTTATCTGAGGTCCGACGACAGGGTGAGGACTCGATAATCCTAAAATTCGGACACATGCTCTACGTCCGGGAGGGCGACTATCTGTCCCAGGGTGGTGTCGGGTTCACAAGTATCTCGTAACGGAGGTGGGGAGCGTGTCGACTAGGGTAGCGTACCTAATACTCATAATTACTGAACGGTATCCGTTGAAGGTCATTCAGGTTTAACGCTCCGGATTCGACACACTCAAACGAGGAGGAGGCCATCTATGAGGTCAACTCAACAGACATTCGCACTCCTAAGACCCACTTCAACGTTGTCATGGGAGACTTCAACGCAAAACTGGGCAAACGTAGCGGCTATGAGTTGAGATTGGGGCAATTTGGTTATGGAAATCGGAACGCTCGAGGCCAGATGCTGGCTGACTTCATGGAGAAGGAGGATCTCTATATGATGAACTCCTTCTTCATGAAGCCAGAACAACGCAAATGGACTTGGATCAGCCTCGATGGTGCCACCAAAAATGAGATCGACTTCATTATGCCCACCAAGACATATATTCAATGATGTCTCCGTGATCAACTTAGTGAAAACTGGAAGAGATCATCGCATAGTAAGAGGCACATTGAATAAAAATCGAAAAATGGAGCTTTCTCGACTGGCGAAGTCTACGCTCCGACAG
Organism: Leptidea sinapis; assembly: GCF_905404315.1. Taxonomy (NCBI): domain Eukaryota; kingdom Metazoa; phylum Arthropoda; class Insecta; order Lepidoptera; family Pieridae; genus Leptidea; species Leptidea sinapis. Next base: position 19,399,074 of record NC_066266.1, on the reverse strand, counting down.
GCACCCATCCAGATCCAAAACCCCGAAATCTTTCAACTCGAATTGCAAAACCGCGTCTAATGCCTCGATGCTTTTAGGAAAAAAAGAGCGAAGATAAACCGATGAAGAAATGTAAAATAGACCTCATATAAAGATGTGAAATTGTATACAAAGATGGAGTAAAGATACAGTCAATCGATCAGTAAAAGTTCTTACAATTCATTATACCCCAAGCCCTGAACATCTAAATACTACATTACAGAGAGAAAACGTTGTGCAATATTTATTTGTATGTATTTATACTACAGTTATAATTTTAAAATGATATTTTTGTATATTTCAACACGCACAATGGAAAAGGTTATTATTTTGAATTGACAACACAACACCTTTGTTTACATTTTTGATCTCGAATTACATTTCCGACTATAGTTATACCTGTATAGCGTAGTTGCATCTACGCAGAGCTCTATAATAAACCAGTGTGTTATTATTAAACGACCACAATCAGCAATCATGGAAGACTTTTATAAACAGGATATCGCAATGCTTTATCGCGAATGATATTGACGCGATCGAAGACCCGAGAGAAGTAGAGTCGATACTATTTACTGAGAGCACTCTAGGAAGGTACCTACCAATTGGCTGCCGATCTTTCATTGCCAAAGGAGATACAAGAAGTGCCATATGAAGACATTTTAAGCCTCCAAGATGCGCATTTTTCCCCGAAACGAGTAAGTAGAAGAGAGCGGCATAAATTCTATGCTGCAGAAAAAATGCCAACCGAGTCAGCGTCGCAGTGGGCATCCAGACTACGCGGCCTCACTGCTTACTGTAATTTTAGTAATATTCAAGAGGCATTGCGGGACTATGTTATAATGGGTATGCTGCTAGGACCCGAGAAAGAGAAATTGTACGTGCAAGAGAAGTCGGGACTTACGCTAGCCAGAGCAGTGGATCTCTTAGAGAACTTACGGAGCCCGTACGCTGCCGCCGCCGTCGATCAAAAAGTGGTTAATAAAATTAAAAAAATAAGTGGTAGTTTGCATCTACAACTGCCAGTAATACGGTGCTAAATGTCTTTTTATGATTGAAATACAGGCTTCCGCTATTGTGTGGTGCCCTTATAACTACATGTTTTCCGTCGATAGCACCGATGCAATTAGGAAAGTTCCAAATGTTTTTGAAATCTTCCTCGATTTGTGTCCAGGTTTCCGAAGTTGGCTTTGGCATCACCAAAGGGTGTAATTCTTTCCAAATCACAGCGCACATTTCATGAACAATCATACGGACTGTACTGAAACCAACTCGGAAATTAAAAGCCAATGATTTAAAACTACTGCCGACAGTCAAAAATCTGAAAAATTAATCAAAATCAATTCCACTCTGTATATGTGCTGACACTATGTGTTTATAGGTACATATATAAATATACATAAATATATATTTTCTTAGTTTCAGACTGTCAAAGATGCTGGAAGTTAGTTCGGGATATTTACAGAAGGGCTATAAGTGCGAGAAAATTCAAAAGTGGTTCTGCTGGCGGTGAGCGTCGCCCAATAAAATATGAACATTTCATGGAGTTTATGAAACCACATCTTCAGCACAGATCACAAACTTCAAATTTAGACTCATCATCAGAAGACACATAATCTTCTTTACAATTAACAACAGACATTGATGAGACACGACAAAATGATTCTCCTACTAGGCCATTAACTCGAATGTCAAATGATTCTCAGCCGCCAGAACGGGTTTCAGAAATTCTTGGAAAATACCTCCTGAGTAAGGAACATGAGAATCCTGTAGATAGTTTTTTTAAAACTATGGCATCAACTGTGAATAATCTTCCCGGAAAGAATGCAGGCACGTATAAAACGGGATGTATTTAAAATTATAAACGATGCTGAAATCGAATACTACGATGCAGAACGAATGTATACGAATGCTGTAGACGATAGCGAAGACAGCAACTTATCGCCATACATACCAACACAACAGATATCCAATATTACGGTTCCTCAATATACTAATAAGAGGGTCACGGCAACCACACCTCCGTAGCCTGTCCTACCTAAACACATACATATTACCTAAATGTAACAATGCATATGGTAGGCGGAAATGGGAGTATATATTGCCAGACACACTAAATGGTTTGCCAGCAAACGTTTTAGAAAGTATTGATAAAAAAAACGGGAAAAGGCAAAGTATTTGTCAAACAAACAATTTTTAATGTTATTATGTATATATAAGCGTGTTAATATAATTAGTATAAGAATTTAATATAATAATGTTAGTAATTAAGAGCGATCTCGTCCCCACGGATAAACCTTACATGGTTTCTTGTGGGTGACTTTATATGTATTTTCTCTGTAATACTTTTAATTGTGAACAATAAAGAAAAATTTGAATATTTGTGGAGAAGATTTGTAGAAAAACAAAAAAAGGATCCATTTGAAGAATTAATTAAAGTTATAAATTATGTTAATAATAATAAACATTTATAAAAGGGTTCACTTTTTTTAAACCATACTTTTAGTAAAAGTAATAAATCCCTGTGCAGTGCGTGCGGTGTCGCACCAGAATAGCACCACCCCATCTCCTTCCGTGGGAGTCGTAAGGCGCGACTAAGGGATACAAAAAACGGAGGATGGGCAGCAGCATCTTTCGTGAAGAGTACACCATTTACTGCGATCGCCAAACCGCCTGCCAAGCGTGGAGATTATAGCAAAAAAAAAACCTCCAAGACGCTGCAGACCGACGAGAAGTTGGAGGAAGCTGTGAGCAGATTACGATGGGATGTCGTGGGGTTATCTGAGGTCCGACGACAGGGTGAGGACTCGATAATCCTAAAATTCGGACACATGCTCTACGTCCGGGAGGGCGACTATCTGTCCCAGGGTGGTGTCGGGTTCACAAGTATCTCGTAACGGAGGTGGGGAGCGTGTCGACTAGGGTAGCGTACCTAATACTCATAATTACTGAACGGTATCCGTTGAAGGTCATTCAGGTTTAACGCTCCGGATTCGACACACTCAAACGAGGAGGAGGCCATCTATGAGGTCAACTCAACAGACATTCGCACTCCTAAGACCCACTTCAAAGCAAAACTGGGCAAACGTAGCGGCTATGAGTTGAGATTGGGGCAATTTGGTTATGGAAATCGGAACGCTCGAGGCCAGATGCTGGCTGACTTCATGGAGAAGGAGGATCTCTATATGATGAACTCCTTCTTCATGAAGCCAGAACAACGCAAATGGACTTGGATCAGCCTCGATGGTGCCACCAAAAATGAGATCGACTTCATTATGCCCACCAAGACATATATTCAATGATGTCTCCGTGATCAACTTAGTGAAAACTGGAAGAGATCATCGCATAGTAAGAGGCACATTGAAAAAAACTGGAGCTTTCTCGACTGGCGAAGTCTACGCTCCGACAGGCACCCATCCAGATCCAAAACCCCGAAATCTTTCAACTCGAATTGCAAAACCGCGTCTAATGCCTCGATGCTTTTAGGAAAAAAAGAGCGAAGATAAACCGATGAAGAAATGTAAAATAGACCTCATATAAAGATGTGAAATTGTATACAAAGATGGAGTAAAGATACAGTCAATCGATCAGTAAAAGTTCTTACAATTCATTATACCCCAAGCCCTGAACATCTAAATACTACATTACAGAGAGAAAACGTTGTGCAATATTTATTTGTATGTTTTTTTCCTCCGGTTATAATTTTAAAATGATATTTTTGTACATTTCAACACGCACAATGGAAAAGGTTATTATTTTGAATTGACAACACAACACCTTTGTTTACATTTTTGATCTCGAATTACATTTCCGACTATAGTTATACCTGTATAGCGTAGTTGCATCTACGCAGAGCTCTATAATAAACCAGTGTGTTATTATTAAACGACCACAATCAGCAATCATGGAAGACTTTTATAAACAGGTCTGTATTACTGGCAGTTGTAGATGCAAACTACCAAACCGCCTGCAATTTCAAAAACATTTGGAACTTTCCTAATTGCATCGGTGCTATCGACGGAAAACATGTAGTTATAAGGGCACCACACAATAGCGGAAGCCTGTATTTCAATCATAAAAAGACATTTAGAAACCGCCTGCCAAGCGTGGAGATTATGGCAAAAAAAAACCCCAGAAATATGACAGACGCTATAAGGCCCCGGCCCCCAGTCCCCGGCGGCCCCGCTCGTGGTGGACACAATAGCAGCCACCTAAGCGACGGGGCAGGGGGTGCTAAGAATCCCCGGGTGCGGCAGCACTACCACAAACGAAGACCATTGGCTCTGGCAACATGCAAAGTCAAGACACTGCAGACCGACGAGAAGTTGGAGGAAGCTGTGAGCAGATTACGATGGGATGTCGTGGGGTTATCTGAGGTCCGACGACAGGGTGAGGACTCGATAATCCTAAAATTCGGACACATGCTCTACGTCCGGGAGGGCGACTATCTGTCCCAGGGTGGTGTCGGGTTCACAAGTATCTCGTAACGGAGGTGGGGAGCGTGTCGACTAGGGTAGCGTACCTAATACTCATAATTACTGAACGGTATCCGTTGAAGGTCATTCAGGTTTAACGCTCCGGATTCGACACACTCAAACGAGGAGGAGGCCATCTATGAGGTCAACTCAACAGACATTCGCACTCCTAAGACCCACTTCAAAGCAAAACTGGGCAAACGTAGCGGCTATGAGTTGAGATTGGGGCAATTTGGTTATGGAAATCGGAACGCTCGAGGCCAGATGCTGGCTGACTTCATGGAGAAGGAGGATCTCTATATGATGAACTCCTTCTTCATGAAGCCAGAACAACGCAAATGGACTTGGATCAGCCTCGATGGTGCCACCAAAAATGAGATCGACTTCATTATGCCCACCAAGACATATATTCAATGATGTCTCCGTGATCAACTTAGTGAAAACTGGAAGAGATCATCGCACAGTAAGAGGCACATTGAATAAAAATCGAAAAATGGAGCTTTCTCGACTGGCGAAGTCTACGCTCCGACAGGCACCCATCCAGATCCAAAACCCCGAAATCTTTCAACTCGAATTGCAAAACCGCGTCTAATGCCTCGATGCTTTTAGGAAAAAAAGAGCGAAGATAAACCGATGAAGAAATGTAAAATAGACCTCATATAAAGATGTGAAATTGTATACAAAGATGGAGTAAAGATACAGTCAATCGATCAGTAAAAGTTCTTACAATTCATTATACCCCAAGCCCTGAACATCTAAATACTACATTACAGAGAGAAAACGTTGTGCAATATTTATTTGTATGTATTTATACTACAGTTATAATTTTAAAATGATATTTTTGTATATTTCAACACGCACAATGGAAAAGGTTATTATTTTGAATTGACAACACAACACCTTTGTTTACATTTTTGATCTCGAATTACATTTCCGACTATAGTTATACCTGTATAGCGTAGTTGCATCTACGCAGAGCTCTATAATAAACCAGTGTGTTATTATTAAACGACCACAATCAGCAATCATGGAAGACTTTTATAAACAGGATATCGCAATGCTTTATCGCGAATGATATTGACGCGATCGAAGACCCGAGAGAAGTAGAGTCGATACTATTTACTGAGAGCACTCTAGGAAGGTACCTACCAATTGGCTGCCGATCTTTCATTGCCAAAGGAGATACAAGAAGTGCCATATGAAGACATTTTAAGCCTCCAAGATGCGCATTTTTCCCCGAAACGAGTAAGTAGAAGAGAGCGGCATAAATTCTATGCTGCAGAAAAAATGCCAACCGAGTCAGCGTCGCAGTGGGCATCCAGACTACGCGGCCTCACTGCTTACTGTAATTTTAGTAATATTCAAGAGGCATTGCGGGACTATGTTATAATGGGTATGCTGCTAGGACCCGAGAAAGAGAAATTGTACGTGCAAGAGAAGTCGGGACTTACGCTAGCCAGAGCAGTGGATCTCTTAGAGAACTTACGGAGCCCGCACGCTGCCGCCGCCGTCGATCAAAAAGTGGTTAATAAAATTAAAAAAATAAGTGGTAGTTTGCATCTACAACTGCCAGTAATACGGTGCTAAATGTCTTTTTATGATTGAAATACAGGCTTCCGCTATTGTGTGGTGCCCTTATAACTACATGTTTTCCGTCGATAGCACCGATGCAATTAGGAAAGTTCCAAATGTTTTTGAAATCTTCCTCGATTTGTGTCCAGGTTTCCGAAGTTGGCTTTGGCATCACCAAAGGGTGTAATTCTTTCCAAATCACAGCGCACATTTCATGAACAATCATACGGACTGTACTGAAACCAACTCGGAAATTAAAAGCCAATGATTTAAAACTACTGCCGACAGTCAAAAATCTGAAAAATTAATCAAAATCAATTCCACTCTGTATATGTGCTGACACTATGTGTTTATAGGTACATATATAAATATACATAAATATATATTTTCTTAGTTTCAGACTGTCAAAGATGCTGGAAGTTAGTTCGGGATATTTACAGAAGGGCTATAAGTGCGAGAAAATTCAAAAGTGGTTCTGCTGGCGGTGAGCGTCGCCCAATAAAATATGAACATTTCATGGAGTTTATGAAACCACATCTTCAGCACAGATCACAAACTTCAAATTTAGACTCATCATCAGAAGACACATAATCTTCTTTACAATTAACAACAGACATTGATGAGACACGACAAAATGATTCTCCTACTAGGCCATTAACTCGAATGTCAAATGATTCTCAGCCGCCAGAACGGGTTTCAGAAATTCTTGGAAAATACCTCCTGAGTAAGGAACATGAGCGTCCTGTAGATAGTTTTTTTAAAACTATGGCATCAACTGTGAATAATCTTCCCGGAAAGAATGCAGGCACGTATAAAACGGGATGTATTTAAAATTATAAACGATGCTGAAATCGAATACTACGATGCAGAACGAATGTATACGAATGCTGTAGACGATAGCGAAGACAGCAACTTATCGCCATACATACCAACACAACAGATATCCAATATTACGGTTCCTCAATATACTAATAAGAGGGTCACGGCAACCACACCTCCGTAGCCTGTCCTACCTAAACACATACATATTACCTAAATGTAACAATGCATATGGTAGGCGGAAATGGGAGTATATATTGCCAGACACACTAAATGGTTTGCCAGCAAACGTTTTAGAAAGTATTGAGAAAAAACCGGAAAAGGCAAAGTATTTGTCAAACAAACAATTTTTAATGTTATTATGTATATATAAGCGTGTTAATATAATTAGTATAAGAATTTAATATAATAATGTTAGTAATTAAGAGCGATCTCGTCCCCACGGATAAACCTTACATGGTTTCTTGTGGGTGACTTTATATGTATTTTCTCTGTAATACTTTTAATTGTGAACAATAAAGAAAAATTTGAATATTTGTGGAGAAGATTTGTAGAAAAACAAAAAAAGGATCCATTTGAAGAATTAATTAAAGTTATAAATTATGTTAATAATAATAAACATTTATAAAAGGGTTCACTTTTTTTAAACCATACTTTTAGTAAAAGTAATAAATCCCTGTGCAGTGCGTGCGGTGTCGCACCAGAATAGCACCACCCCATCTCCTTCCGTGGGAGTCGTAAGACGCGACTAAGCGATACAAAAAACGGAGGATGGGCAGCAGCATCTTTCGTGAAGAGTACACCATTTACTGCGATCGCCAAACCGCCTGCCAAGCGTGGAGATTATGGCAAAAAAAAAACCTCCAAGACACTGCAGACCGACGAGAAGTTGGAGGAAGCTGTGAGCAGATTACGATGGGATGTCGTGGGGTTATCTGAGGTCCGACGACAGGGTGAGGACTCGATAATCCTAAAATTCGGACACATGCTCTACGTCCGGGAGGGCGACTATCTGTCCCAGGGTGGTGTCGGGTTCACAAGTATCTCGTAACGGAGGTGGGGAGCGTGTCGACTAGGGTAGCGTACCTAATACTCATAATTACTGAACGGTATCCGTTGAAGGTCATTCAGGTTTAACGCTCCGGATTCGACACACTCAAACGAGGAGGAGGCCATCTATGAGGTCAACTCAACAGACATTCGCACTCCTAAGACCCACTTCAAAGCAAAACTGGGCAAACGTAGCGGCTATGAGTTGAGATTGGGGCAATTTGGTTATGGAAATCGGAACGCTCGAGGCCAGATGCTGGCTGACTTCATGGAGAAGGAGGATCTCTATATGATGAACTCCTTCTTCATGAAGCCAGAACAACGCAAATGGACTTGGATCAGCCTCGATGGTGCCACCAAAAATGAGATCGACTTCATTATGCCCACCAAGACATATATTCAATGATGTCTCCGTGATCAACTTAGTGAAAACTGGAAGAGATCATCGCACAGTAAGAGGCACATTGAATAAAAATCGAAAAATGGAGCTTTCTCGACTGGCGAAGTCTACGCTCCGACAGGCACCCATCCAGATCCAAAACCCCGAAATCTTTCAACTCGAATTGCAAAACCGCGTCTAATGCCTCGATGCTTTTAGGAAAAAAAGAGCGAAGATAAACCGATGAAGAAATGTAAAATAGACCTCATATAAAGATGTGAAATTGTATACAAAGATGGAGTAAAGATACAGTCAATCGATCAGTAAAAGTTCTTACAATTCATTATACCCCAAGCCCTGAACATCTAAATACTACATTACAGAGAGAAAACGTTGTGCAATATTTATTTGTATGTATTTATACTACAGTTATAATTTTAAAATGATATTTTTGTATATTTCAACACGCACAATGGAAAAGGTTATTATTTTGAATTGACAACACAATAGTTATACCTGTATAGCGTAGTTGCATCTACGCAGAGCTCTATAATAAACCAGTGTGTTATTATTAAACGACCACAATCAGCAATCATGGAAGACTTTTATAAACAGGTCTGTATTACTGGCAGTTGTAGATGCAAACTACCAAACCGCCTGCAATTTCAAAAACATTTGGAACTTTCCTAATTGCATCGGTGCTATCGACGGAAAACATGTAGTTATAAGGGCACCACACAATAGCGGAAGCCTGTATTTCAATCATAAAAAGACATTTAGAAACCGCCTGCCAAGCGTGGAGATTATGGCAAAAAAAAACCCCAGAAATATGACAGACGCTATAAGGCCCCGGCCCCCAGTCCCCGGCGGCCCCGCTCGTGGTGGACACAATAGCAGCCACCTAAGCGACGGGGCAGGGGGTGCTAAGAATCCCCGGGTGCGGCAGCACTACCACAAACGAAGACCATTGGCTCTGGCAACATGCAAAGTCAAGACACTGCAGACCGACGAGAAGTTGGAGGAAGCTGTGAGCAGATTACGATGGGATGTCGTGGGGTTATCTGAGGTCCGACGACAGGGTGAGGACTCGATAATCGAAATATATATATATATATAAAAAATGAGATCGACTTCATTATGCCCACCAAGACATATATTCAATGATGTCTCCGTGATCAACTTAGTGAAAACTGGAAGAGATCATCGCATAGTAAGAGGCACATTGAATAAAAATCGAAAACTGGAGCTTTCTCGACTGACGAAGTCTACGCTCCGACAGGCACCCATCCAGATCCAAAACCCCGAAATCTTTCAACTCGAATTGCAAAACCGCGTCTAATGCCTCGATGCTTTTAGGAAAAAAAGAGCGAAGATAAACCGATGAAGAAATGTAAAATAGACCTCATATAAAGATGTGAAATTGTATACAAAGATGGAGTAAAGATACAGTCAATCGATCAGTAAAAGTTCTTACAATTCATTATACCCCAAGCCCTGAACATCTAAATACTACATTACAGAGAGAAAACGTTGTGCAATATTTATTTGTATGTATTTATACTACAGTTATAATTTTAAAATGATATTTTTGTATATTTCAACACGCACAATGGAAAAGGTTATTATTTTGAATTGACAACACAACACCTTTGTTTACATTTTTGATCTCGAATTACATTTCCGACTATAGTTATACCTGTATAGCGTAGTTGCATCTACGCAGAGCTCTATAATAAACCAGTGTGTTATTATTAAACGACCACAATCAGCAATCATGGAAGACTTTTATAAACAGGATATCGCAATGCTTTATCGCGAATGATATTGACGCGATCGAAGACCCGAGAGAAGTAGAGTCGATACTATTTACTGAGAGCACTCTAGGAAGGTACCTACCAATTGGCTGCCGATCTTTCATTGCCAAAGGAGATACAAGAAGTGCCATATGAAGACATTTTAAGCCTCCAAGATGCGCATTTTTCCCCGAAACGAGTAAGTAGAAGAGAGCGGCATAAATTCTATGCTGCAGAAAAAATGCCAACCGAGTCAGCGTCGCAGTGGGCATCCAGACTACGCGGCCTCACTGCTTACTGTAATTTTAGTAATATTCAAGAGGCATTGCGGGACTATGTTATAATGGGTATGCTGCTAGGACCCGAGAAAGAGAAATTGTACGTGCAAGAGAAGTCGGGACTTACGCTAGCCAGAGCAGTGGATCTCTTAGAGAACTTACGGAGCCCGCACGCTGCCGCCGCCGTCGATCAAAAAGTGGTTAATAAAATTAAAAAAATAAGTGGTAGTTTGCATCTACAACTGCCAGTAATACGGTGCTAAATGTCTTTTTATGATTGAAATACAGGCTTCCGCTATTGTGTGGTGCCCTTATAACTACATGTTTTCCGTCGATAGCACCGATGCAATTAGGAAAGTTCCAAATGTTTTTGAAATCTTCCTCGATTTGTGTCCAGGTTTCCGAAGTTGGCTTTGGCATCACCAAAGGGTGTAATTCTTTCCAAATCACAGCGCACATTTCATGAACAATCATACGGACTGTACTGAAACCAACTCGGAAATTAAAAGCCAATGATTTAAAACTACTGCCGACAGTCAAAAATCTGAAAAATTAATCAAAATCAATTCCACTCTGTATATGTGCTGACACTATGTGTTTATAGGTACATATATAAATATACATAAATATATATTTTCTTAGTTTCAGACTGTCAAAGATGCTGGAAGTTAGTTCGGGATATTTACAGAAGGGCTATAAGTGCGAGAAAATTCAAAAGTGGTTCTGCTGGCGGTGAGCGTCGCCCAATAAAATATGAACATTTCATGGAGTTTATGAAACCACATCTTCAGCACAGATCACAAACTTCAAATTTAGACTCATCATCAGAAGACACATAATCTTCTTTACAATTAACAACAGACATTGATGAGACACGACAAAATGATTCTCCTACTAGGCCATTAACTCGAATGTCAAATGATTCTCAGCCGCCAGAACGGGTTTCAGAAATTCTTGGAAAATACCTCCTGAGTAAGGAACATGAGCGTCCTGTAGATAGTTTTTTTAAAACTATGGCATCAACTGTGAATAATCTTCCCGGAAAGAATGCAGGCACGTATAAAACGGGATGTATTTAAAATTATAAACGATGCTGAAATCGAATACTACGATGCAGAACGAATGTATACGAATGCTGTAGACGATAGCGAAGACAGCAACTTATCGCCATACATACCAACACAACAGATATCCAATATTACGGTTCCTCAATATACTAATAAGAGGGTCACGGCAACCACACCTCCGTAGCCTGTCCTACCTAAACACATACATATTACCTAAATGTAACAATGCATATGGTAGGCGGAAATGGGAGTATATATTGCCAGACACACTAAATGGTTTGCCAGCAAACGTTTTAGAAAGTATTGAGAAAAAACCGGAAAAGGCAAAGTATTTGTCAAACAAACAATTTTTAATGTTATTATGTATATATAAGCGTGTTAATATAATTAGTATAAGAATTTAATATAATAATGTTAGTAATTAAGAGCGATCTCGTCCCCACGGATAAACCTTACATGGTTTCTTGTGGGTGACTTTATATGTATTTTCTCTGTAATACTTTTAATTGTGAACAATAAAGAAAAATTTGAATATTTGTGGAGAAGATTTGTAGAAAAACAAAAAAAGGATCCATTTGAAGAATTAATTAAAGTTATAAATTATGTTAATAATAATAAACATTTATAAAAGGGTTCACTTTTTTTAAACCATACTTTTAGTAAAAGTAATAAATCCCTGTGCAGTGCGTGCGGTGTCGCACCAGAATAGCACCACCCCATCTCCTTCCGTGGGAGTCGTAAGACGCGACTAAGCGATACAAAAAACGGAGGATGGGCAGCAGCATCTTTCGTGAAGAGTACACCATTTACTGCGATCGCCAAACCGCCTGCCAAGCGTGGAGATTATGGCAAAAAAAAAACCTCCAAGACACTGCAGACCGACGAGAAGTTGGAGGAAGCTGTGAGCAGATTACGATGGGATGTCGTGGGGTTATCTGAGGTCCGACGACAGGGTGAGGACTCGATAATCCTAAAATTCGGACACATGCTCTACGTCCGGGAGGGCGACTATCTGTCCCAGGGTGGTGTCGGGTTCACAAGTATCTCGTAACGGAGGTGGGGAGCGTGTCGACTAGGGTAGCGTACCTAATACTCATAATTACTGAACGGTATCCGTTGAAGGTCATTCAGGTTTAACGCTCCGGATTCGACACACTCAAACGAGGAGGAGGCCATCTATGAGGTCAACTCAACAGACATTCGCACTCCTAAGACCCACTTCAAAGCAAAACTGGGCAAACGTAGCGGCTATGAGTTGAGATTGGGGCAATTTGGTTATGGAAATCGGAACGCTCGAGGCCAGATGCTGGCTGACTTCATGGAGAAGGAGGATCTCTATATGATGAACTCCTTCTTCATGAAGCCAGAACAACGCAAATGGACTTGGATCAGCCTCGATGGTGCCACCAAAAATGAGATCGACTTCATTATGCCCACCAAGACATATATTCAATGATGTCTCCGTGATCAACTTAGTGAAAACTGGAAGAGATCATCGCACAGTAAGAGGCACATTGAATAAAAATCGAAAAATGGAGCTTTCTCGACTGGCGAAGTCTACGCTCCGACAGGCACCCATCCAGATCCAAAACCCCGAAATCTTTCAACTCGAATTGCAAAACCGCGTCTAATGCCTCGATGCTTTTAGGAAAAAAAGAGCGAAGATAAACCGATGAAGAAATGTAAAATAGACCTCATATAAAGATGTGAAATTGTATACAAAGATGGAGTAAAGATACAGTCAATCGATCAGTAAAAGTTCTTACAATTCATTATACCCCAAGCCCTGAACATCTAAATACTACATTACAGAGAGAAAACGTTGTGCAATATTTATTTGTATGTATTTATACTACAGTTATAATTTTAAAATGATATTTTTGTATATTTCAACACGCACAATGGAAAAGGTTATTATTTTGAATTGACAACACAATAGTTATACCTGTATAGCGTAGTTGCATCTACGCAGAGCTCTATAATAAACCAGTGTGTTATTATTAAACGACCACAATCAGCAATCATGGAAGACTTTTATAAACAGGTCTGTATTACTGGCAGTTGTAGATGCAAACTACCAAACCGCCTGCAATTTCAAAAACATTTGGAACTTTCCTAATTGCATCGGTGCTATCGACGGAAAACATGTAGTTATAAGGGCACCACACAATAGCGGAAGCCTGTATTTCAATCATAAAAAGACATTTAGAAACCGCCTGCCAAGCGTGGAGATTATGGCAAAAAAAAACCCCAGAAATATGACAGACGCTATAAGGCCCCGGCCCCCAGTCCCCGGCGGCCCCGCTCGTGGTGGACACAATAGCAGCCACCTAAGCGACGGGGCAGGGGGTGCTAAGAATCCCCGGGTGCGGCAGCACTACCACAAACGAAGACCATTGGCTCTGGCAACATGCAAAGTCAAGACACTGCAGACCGACGAGAAGTTGGAGGAAGCTGTGAGCAGATTACGATGGGATGTCGTGGGGTTATCTGAGGTCCGACGACAGGGTGAGGACTCGATAATCGAAATATATATATATATATATAAAAAATGAGATCGACTTCATTATGCCCACCAAGACATATATTCAATGATGTCTCCGTGATCAACTTAGTGAAAACTGGAAGAGATCATCGCATAGTAAGAGGCACATTGAATAAAAATCGAAAACTGGAGCTTTCTCGACTGACGAAGTCTACGCTCCGACAGGCACCCATCCAGATCCAAAACCCCGAAATCTTTCAACTCGAATTGCAAAACCGCGTCTAATGCCTCGATGCTTTTAGGAAAAAAAGAGCGAAGATAAACCGATGAAGAAATGTAAAATAGACCTCATATAAAGATGTGAAATTGTATACAAAGATGGAGTAAAGATACAGTCAATCGATCAGTAAAAGTTCTTACAATTCATTATACCCCAAGCCCTGAACATCTAAATACTACATTACAGAGAGAAAACGTTGTGCAATATTTATTTGTATGTTTTTTTCCTCCGGTTATAATTTTAAAATGATATTTTTGTACATTTCAACACGCACAATGGAAAAGGTTATTATTTTGAATTGACAACACAACACCTTTGTTTACATTTTTGATCTCGAATTACATTTCCGACTATAGTTATACCTGTATAGCGTAGTTGCATCTACGCAGAGCTCTATAATAAACCAGTGTGTTATTATTAAACGACCACAATCAGCAATCATGGAAGACTTTTATAAACAGGATATCGCAATGCTTTATCGCGAATGATATTGACGCGATCGAAGACCCGAGAGAAGTAGAGTCGATACTATTTACTGAGAGCACTCTAGGAAGGTACCTACCAATTGGCTGCCGATCTTTCATTGCCAAAGGAGATACAAGAAGTGCCATATGAAGACATTTTAAGCCTCCAAGATGCGCATTTTTCCCCGAAACGAGTAAGTAGAAGAGAGCGGCATAAATTCTATGCTGCAGAAAAAATGCCAACCGAGTCAGCGTCGCAGTGGGCATCCAGACTACGCGGCCTCACTGCTTACTGTAATTTTAGTAATATTCAAGAGGCATTGCGGGACTATGTTATAATGGGTATGCTGCTAGGACCCGAGAAAGAGAAATTGTACGTGCAAGAGAAGTCGGGACTTACGCTAGCCAGAGCAGTGGATCTCTTAGAGAACTTACGGAGCCCGCACGCTGCCGCCGCCGTCGATCAAAAAGTGGTTAATAAAATTAAAAAAATAAGTGGTAGTTTGCATCTACAACTGCCAGTAATACGGTGCTAAATGTCTTTTTATGATTGAAATACAGGCTTCCGCTATTGTGTGGTGCCCTTATAACTACATGTTTTCCGTCGATAGCACCGATGCAATTAGGAAAGTTCCAAATGTTTTTGAAATCTTCCTCGATTTGTGTCCAGGTTTCCGAAGTTGGCTTTGGCATCACCAAAGGGTGTAATTCTTTCCAAATCACAGCGCACATTTCATGAACAATCATACGGACTGTACTGAAACCAACTCGGAAATTAAAAGCCAATGATTTAAAACTACTGCCGACAGTCAAAAATCTGAAAAATTTATCAAAATCAATTCCACTCTGTATATGTGCTGACACTATGTGTTTATAGGTACATATATAAATATACATAAATATATATTTTCTTAGTTTCAGACTGTCAAAGATGCTGGAAGTTAGTTCGGGATATTTACAGAAGGGCTATAAGTGCGAGAAAATTCAAAAGTGGTTCTGCTGGCGGTGAGCGTCGCCCAATAAAATATGAACATTTCATGGAGTTTATGAAACCACATCTTCAGCACAGATCACAAACTTCAAATTTAGACTCATCATCAGAAGACACATAATCTTCTTTACAATTAACAACAGACATTGATGAGACACGACAAAATGATTCTCCTACTAGGCCATTAACTCGAATGTCAAATGATTCTCAGCCGCCAGAACGGGTTTCAGAAATTCTTGGAAAATACCTCCTGAGTAAGGAACATGAGAATCCTGTAGATAGTTTTTTTAAAACTATGGCATCAACTGTGAATAATCTTCCCGGAAAGAATGCAGGCACGTATAAAACGGGATGTATTTAAAATTATAAACGATGCTGAAATCGAATACTACGATGCAGAACGAATGTATACGAATGCTGTAGACGATAGCGAAGACAGCAACTTATCGCCATACATACCAACACAACAGATATCCAATATTACGGTTCCTCAATATACTAATAAGAGGGTCACGGCAACCACACCTCCGTAGCCTGTCCTACCTAAACACATACATATTACCTAAATGTAACAATGCATATGGTAGGCGGAAATGGGAGTATATATTGCCAGACACACTAAATGGTTTGCCAGCAAACGTTTTAGAAAGTATTGAGAAAAAACCGGAAAAGGCAAAGTATTTGTCAAACAAACAATTTTTAATGTTATTATGTATATATAAGCGTGTTAATATAATTAGTATAAGAATTTAATATAATAATGTTAGTAATTAAGAGCGATCTCGTCCCCACGGATAAACCTTACATGGTTTCTTGTGGGTGACTTTATATGTATTTTCTCTGTAATACTTTTAATTGTGAACAATAAAGAAAAATTTGAATATTTGTGGAGAAGATTTGTAGAAAAACAAAAAAAGGATCCATTTGAAGAATTAATTAAAGTTATAAATTATGTTAATAATAATAAACATTTATAAAAGGGTTCACTTTTTTTAAACCATACTTTTAGTAAAAGTAATAAATCCCTGTGCAGTGCGTGCGGTGTCGCACCAGAATAGCACCACCCCATCTCCTTCCGTGGGAGTCGTAAGACGCGACTAAGCGATACAAAAAACGGAGGATGGGCAGCAGCATCTTTCGTGAAGAGTACACCATTTACTGCGATCGCCAAACCGCCTGCCAAGCGTGGAGATTATGGCAAAAAAAAAACCTCCAAGACACTGCAGACCGACGAGAAGTTGGAGGAAGCTGTGAGCAGATTACGATGGGATGTCGTGGGGTTATCTGAGGTCCGACGACAGGGTGAGGACTCGATAATCCTAAAATTCGGACACATGCTCTACGTCCGGGAGGGCGACTATCTGTCCCAGGGTGGTGTCGGGTTCACAAGTATCTCGTAACGGAGGTGGGGAGCGTGTCGACTAGGGTAGCGTACCTAATACTCATAATTACTGAACGGTATCCGTTGAAGGTCATTCAGGTTTAACGCTCCGGATTCGACACACTCAAACGAGGAGGAGGCCATCTATGAGGTCAACTCAACAGACATTCGCACTCCTAAGACCCACTTCAAAGCAAAACTGGGCAAACGTAGCGGCTATGAGTTGAGATTGGGGCAATTTGGTTATGGAAATCGGAACGCTCGAGGCCAGATGCTGGCTGACTTCATGGAGAAGGAGGATCTCTATATGATGAACTCCTTCTTCATGAAGCCAGAACAACGCAAATGGACTTGGATCAGCCTCGATGGTGCCACCAAAAATGAGATCGACTTCATTATGCCCACCAAGACATATATTCAATGATGTCTCCGTGATCAACTTAGTGAAAACTGGAAGAGATCATCGCACAGTAAGAGGCACATTGAATAAAAATCGAAAAATGGAGCTTTCTCGACTGGCGAAGTCTACGCTCCGACAGGCACCCATCCAGATCCAAAACCCCGAAATCTTTCAACTCGAATTGCAAAACCGCGTCTAATGCCTCGATGCTTTTAGGAAAAAAAGAGCGAAGATAAACCGATGAAGAAATGTAAAATAGACCTCATATAAAGATGTGAAATTGTATACAAAGATGGAGTAAAGACAGTCAATCGATCAGTAAAAGTTCTTACAATTCATTATACCCCAAGCCCTGAACATCTAAATACTACATTACAGAGAGAAAACGTTGTGCAATATTTATTTGTATGTATTTATACTACAGTTATAATTTTAAAATGATATTTTTGTATATTTCAACACGCACAATGGAAAAGGTTATTATTTTGAATTGACAACACAACACCTTTGTTTACATTTTTGATCTCGAATTACATTTCCGACTATAGTTATACCTGTATAGCGTAGTTGCATCTACGCAGAGCTCTATAATAAACCAGTGTGTTATTATTAAACGACCACAATCAGCAATCATGGAAGACTTTTATAAACAGGATATCGCAATGCTTTATCGCGAATGATATTGACGCGATCGAAGACCCGAGAGAAGTAGAGTCGATACTATTTACTGAGAGCACTCTAGGAAGGTACCTACCAATTGGCTGCCGATCTTTCATTGCCAAAGGAGATACAAGAAGTGCCATATGAAGACATTTTAAGCCTCCAAGATGCGCATTTTTCCCCGAAACGAGTAAGT
This sequence comes from Leptidea sinapis, assembly GCF_905404315.1. Taxonomy (NCBI): domain Eukaryota; kingdom Metazoa; phylum Arthropoda; class Insecta; order Lepidoptera; family Pieridae; genus Leptidea; species Leptidea sinapis. Next base: position 19,380,769 of record NC_066266.1, on the reverse strand, counting down.
AGAAGAGAGCGGCATAAATTCTATGCTGCAGAAAAAATGCCAACCGAGTCAGCGTCGCAGTGGGCATCCAGACTACGCGGCCTCACTGCTTACTGTAATTTTAGTAATATTCAAGAGGCATTGCGGGACTATGTTATAATGGGTATGCTGCTAGGACCCGAGAAAGAGAAATTGTACGTGCAAGAGAAGTCGGGACTTACGCTAGCCAGAGCAGTGGATCTCTTAGAGAACTTACGGAGCCCGCACGCTGCCGCCGCCGTCGATCAAAAAGTGGTTAATAAAATTTAAAAAATAAGTGGTAGTTTGCATCTACAACTGCCAGTAATACGGTGCTAAATGTCTTTTTATGATTGAAATACAGGCTTCCGCTATTGTGTGGTGCCCTTATAACTACATGTTTTCCGTCGATAGCACCGATGCAATTAGGAAAGTTCCAAATGTTTTTGAAATCTTCCTCGATTTGTGTCCAGGTTTCCGAAGTTGGCTTTGGCATCACCAAAGGGTGTAATTCTTTCCAAATCACAGCGCACATTTCATGAACAATCATACGGACTGTACTGAAACCAACTCGGAAATTAAAAGCCAATGATTTAAAACTACTGCCGACAGTCAAAAATCTGAAAAATTAATCAAAATCAATTCCACTCTGTATATGTGCTGACACTATGTGTTTATAGGTACATATATAAATATACATAAATATATATTTTCTTAGTTTCAGACTGTCAAAGATGCTGGAAGTTAGTTCGGGATATTTACAGAAGGGCTATAAGTGCGAGAAAATTCAAAAGTGGTTCTGCTGGCGGTGAGCGTCGCCCAATAAAATATGAACATTTCATGGAGTTTATGAAACCACATCTTCAGCACAGATCACAAACTTCAAATTTAGACTCATCATCAGAAGACACATAATCTTCTTTACAATTAACAACAGACATTGATGAGACACGACAAAATGATTCTCCTACTAGGCCATTAACTCGAATGTCAAATGATTCTCAGCCGCCAGAACGGGTTTCAGAAATTCTTGGAAAATACCTCCTGAGTAAGGAACATGAGCGTCCTGTAGATAGTTTTTTTAAAACTATGGCATCAACTGTGAATAATCTTCCCGGAAAGAATGCAGGCACGTATAAAACGGGATGTATTTAAAATTATAAACGATGCTGAAATCGAATACTACGATGCAGAACGAATGTATACGAATGCTGTAGACGATAGCGAAGACAGCAACTTATCGCCATACATACCAACACAACAGATATCCAATATTACGGTTCCTCAATATACTAATAAGAGGGTCACGGCAACCACACCTCCGTAGCCTGTCCTACCTAAACACATACATATTACCTAAATGTAACAATGCATATGGTAGGCGGAAATGGGAGTATATATTGCCAGACACACTAAATGGTTTGCCAGCAAACGTTTTAGAAAGTATTGAGAAAAAACCGGAAAAGGCAAAGTATTTGTCAAACAAACAATTTTTAATGTTATTATGTATATATAAGCGTGTTAATATAATTAGTATAAGAATTTAATATAATAATGTTAGTAATTAAGAGCGATCTCGTCCCCACGGATAAACCTTACATGGTTTCTTGTGGGTGACTTTATATGTATTTTCTCTGTAATACTTTTAATTGTGAACAATAAAGAAAAATTTGAATATTTGTGGAGAAGATTTGTAGAAAAACAAAAAAAGGATCCATTTGAAGAATTAATTAAAGTTATAAATTATGTTAATAATAATAAACATTTATAAAAGGGTTCACTTTTTTTAAACCATACTTTTAGTAAAAGTAATAAATCCCTGTACAGTGCGTGCGGTGTCACACCAGAATAGCACCACCCCATCTCCTTCCGTGGGTGTCGTAAGACGCGACTAAGGGATACAAAAAACGGAGGATGGGCAGCAGCATCTTTCGTTAAGAGTACACCATTTACTGCGATCGCCAAACCGCCTGCCAAGCGTGGAGATTATGGCAAAAAAAACCCCAGAAATATGACAGACGCTATAAGGCCCCGGCCCCCAGTCCCCGGCGGCCCCGCTCGTGGTGGACACAATAGCAGCCACCTAAGCGACGGGGCAGGGGGTGCTAAGAATCCCCGGGTGCGGCAGCACTACCACAAACGAAGACCATTGGCTCTGGCAACATGCAAAGTCAAGACACTGCAGACCGACGAGAAGTTGGAGGAAGCTGTGAGCAGATTACGATGGGATGTCGTGGGGTTATCTGAGGTCCGACGACAGGGTGAGGACTCGATAATCCTAAAATTCGGACACATGCTCTACGTCCGGGAGGGCGACTATCTGTCCCAGGGTGGTGTCGGGTTCACAAGTATCTCGTAACGGAGGTGGGGAGCGTGTCGACTAGGGTAGCGTACCTAATACTCATAATTACTGAACGGTATCCGTTGAAGGTCATTCAGGTTTAACGCTCCGGATTCGACACACTCAAACGAGGAGGAGGCCATCTATGAGGTCAACTCAACAGACATTCGCACTCCTAAGACCCACTTCAAAGCAAAACTGGGCAAACGTAGCGGCTATGAGTTGAGATTGGGGCAATTTGGTTATGGAAATCGGAACGCTCGAGGCCAGATGCTGGCTGACTTCATGGAGAAGGAGGATCTCTATATGATGAACTCCTTCTTCATGAAGCCAGAACAACGCAAATGGACTTGGATCAGCCTCGATGGTGCCACCAAAAATGAGATCGACTTCATTATGCCCACCAAGACATATATTCAATGATGTCTCCGTGATCAACTTAGTGAAAACTGGAAGAGATCATCGCATAGTAAGAGGCACATTGAATAAAAATCGAAAACTGGAGCTTTCTCGACTGGCGAAGTCTACGCTCCGACAGGCACCCATCCAGATCCAAAACCCCGAAATCTTTCAACTCGAATTGCAAAACCGCGTCTAATGCCTCGATGCTTTTAGGAAAAAAAGAGCGAAGATAAACCGATGAAGAAATGTAAAATAGACCTCATATAAAGATGTGAAATTGTATACAAAGATGGAGTAAAGATACAGTCAATCGATCAGTAAAAGTTCTTACAATTCATTATACCCCAAGCCCTGAACATCTAAATACTACATTACAGAGAGAAAACGTTGTGCAATATTTATTTGTATGTATTTATACTACAGTTATAATTTTAAAATGATATTTTTGTATATTTCAACACGCACAATGGAAAAGGTTATTATTTTGAATTGACAACACAACACCTTTGTTTACATTTTTGATCTCGAATTACATTTCCGACTATAGTTATACCTGTATAGCGTAGTTGCATCTACGCAGAGCTCTATAATAAACCAGTGTGTTATTATTAAACGACCACAATCAGCAATCATGGAAGACTTTTATAAACAGGATATCGCAATGCTTTATCGCGAATGATATTGACGCGATCGAAGACCCGAGAGAAGTAGAGTCGATACTATTTACTGAGAGCACTCTAGGAAGGTACCTACCAATTGGCTGCCGATCTTTCATTGCCAAAGGAGATACAAGAAGTGCCATATGAAGACATTTTAAGCCTCCAAGATGCGCATTTTTCCCCGAAACGAGTAAGTAGAAGAGAGCGGCATAAATTCTATGCTGCAGAAAAAATGCCAACCGAGTCAGCGTCGCAGTGGGCATCCAGACTACGCGGCCTCACTGCTTACTGTAATTTTAGTAATATTCAAGAGGCATTGCGGGACTATGTTATAATGGGTATGCTGCTAGGACCCGAGAAAGAGAAATTGTACGTGCAAGAGAAGTCGGGACTTACGCTAGCCAGAGCAGTGGATCTCTTAGAGAACTTACGGAGCCCGCACGCTGCCGCCGCCGTCGATCAAAAAGTGGTTAATAAAATTAAAAAAATAAGTGGTAGTTTGCATCTACAACTGCCAGTAATACGGTGCTAAATGTCTTTTTATGATTGAAATACAGGCTTCCGCTATTGTGTGGTGCCCTTATAACTACATGTTTTCCGTCGATAGCACCGATGCAATTAGGAAAGTTCCAAATGTTTTTGAAATCTTCCTCGATTTGTGTCCAGGTTTCCGAAGTTGGCTTTGGCATCACCAAAGGGTGTAATTCTTTCCAAATCACAGCGCACATTTCATGAACAATCATACGGACTGTACTGAAACCAACTCGGAAATTAAAAGCCAATGATTTAAAACTACTGCCGACAGTCAAAAATCTGAAAAATTAATCAAAATCAATTCCACTCTGTATATGTGCTGACACTATGTGTTTATAGGTACATATATAAATATACATAAATATATATTTTCTTAGTTTCAGACTGTCAAAGATGCTGGAAGTTAGTTCGGGATATTTACAGAAGGGCTATAAGTGCGAGAAAATTCAAAAGTGGTTCTGCTGGCGGTGAGCGTCGCCCAATAAAATATGAACATTTCATGGAGTTTATGAAACCACATCTTCAGCACAGATCACAAACTTCAAATTTAGACTCATCATCAGAAGACACATAATCTTCTTTACAATTAACAACAGACATTGATGAGACACGACAAAATGATTCTCCTACTAGGCCATTAACTCGAATGTCAAATGATTCTCAGCCGCCAGAACGGGTTTCAGAAATTCTTGGAAAATACCTCCTGAGTAAGGAACATGAGCGTCCTGTAGATAGTTTTTTTAAAACTATGGCATCAACTGTGAATAATCTTCCCGGAAAGAATGCAGGCACGTATAAAACGGGATGTATTTAAAATTATAAACGATGCTGAAATCGAATACTACGATGCAGAACGAATGTATACGAATGCTGTAGACGATAGCGAAGACAGCAACTTATCGCCATACATACCAACACAACAGATATCCAATATTACGGTTCCTCAATATACTAATAAGAGGGTCACGGCAACCACACCTCCGTAGCCTGTCCTACCTAAACACATACATATTACCTAAATGTAACAATGCATATGGTAGGCGGAAATGGGAGTATATATTGCCAGACACACTAAATGGTTTGCCAGCAAACGTTTTAGAAAGTATTGAGAAAAAACCGGAAAAGGCAAAGTATTTGTCAAACAAACAATTTTTAATGTTATTATGTATATATAAGCGTGTTAATATAATTAGTATAAGAATTTAATATAATAATGTTAGTAATTAAGAGCGATCTCGTCCCCACGGATAAACCTTACATGGTTTCTTGTGGGTGACTTTATATGTATTTTCTCTGTAATACTTTTAATTGTGAACAATAAAGAAAAATTTGAATATTTGTGGAGAAGATTTGTAGAAAAACAAAAAAAGGATCCATTTGAAGAATTAATTAAAGTTATAAATTATGTTAATAATAATAAACATTTATAAAAGGGTTCACTTTTTTTAAACCATACTTTTAGTAAAAGTAATAAATCCCTGTGCAGTGCGTGCGGTGTCGCACCAGAATAGCACCACCCCATCTCCTTCCGTGGGAGTCGTAAGACGCGACTAAGCGATACAAAAAACGGAGGATGGGCAGCAGCATCTTTCGTGAAGAGTACACCATTTACTGCGATCGCCAAACCGCCTGCCAAGCGTGGAGATTATGGCAAAAAAAAAACCTCCAAGACACTGCAGACCGACGAGAAGTTGGAGGAAGCTGTGAGCAGATTACGATGGGATGTCGTGGGGTTATCTGAGGTCCGACGACAGGGTGAGGACTCGATAATCCTAAAATTCGGACACATGCTCTACGTCCGGGAGGGCGACTATCTGTCCCAGGGTGGTGTCGGGTTCACAAGTATCTCGTAACGGAGGTGGGGAGCGTGTCGACTAGGGTAGCGTACCTAATACTCATAATTACTGAACGGTATCCGTTGAAGGTCATTCAGGTTTAACGCTCCGGATTCGACACACTCAAACGAGGAGGAGGCCATCTATGAGGTCAACTCAACAGACATTCGCACTCCTAAGACCCACTTCAAAGCAAAACTGGGCAAACGTAGCGGCTATGAGTTGAGATTGGGGCAATTTGGTTATGGAAATCGGAACGCTCGAGGCCAGATGCTGGCTGACTTCATGGAGAAGGAGGATCTCTATATGATGAACTCCTTCTTCATGAAGCCAGAACAACGCAAATGGACTTGGATCAGCCTCGATGGTGCCACCAAAAATGAGATCGACTTCATTATGCCCACCAAGACATATATTCAATGATGTCTCCGTGATCAACTTAGTGAAAACTGGAAGAGATCATCGCACAGTAAGAGGCACATTGAATAAAAATCGAAAAATGGAGCTTTCTCGACTGGCGAAGTCTACGCTCCGACAGGCACCCATCCAGATCCAAAACCCCGAAATCTTTCAACTCGAATTGCAAAACCGCGTCTAATGCCTCGATGCTTTTAGGAAAAAAAGAGCGAAGATAAACCGATGAAGAAATGTAAAATAGACCTCATATAAAGATGTGAAATTGTATACAAAGATGGAGTAAAGATACAGTCAATCGATCAGTAAAAGTTCTTACAATTCATTATACCCCAAGCCCTGAACATCTAAATACTACATTACAGAGAGAAAACGTTGTGCAATATTTATTTGTATGTATTTATACTACAGTTATAATTTTAAAATGATATTTTTGTATATTTCAACACGCACAATGGAAAAGGTTATTATTTTGAATTGACAACACAATAGTTATACCTGTATAGCGTAGTTGCATCTACGCAGAGCTCTATAATAAACCAGTGTGTTATTATTAAACGACCACAATCAGCAATCATGGAAGACTTTTATAAACAGGTCTGTATTACTGGCAGTTGTAGATGCAAACTACCAAACCGCCTGCAATTTCAAAAACATTTGGAACTTTCCTAATTGCATCGGTGCTATCGACGGAAAACATGTAGTTATAAGGGCACCACACAATAGCGGAAGCCTGTATTTCAATCATAAAAAGACATTTAGAAACCGCCTGCCAAGCGTGGAGATTATGGCAAAAAAAAACCCCAGAAATATGACAGACGCTATAAGGCCCCGGCCCCCAGTCCCCGGCGGCCCCGCTCGTGGTGGACACAATAGCAGCCACCTAAGCGACGGGGCAGGGGGTGCTAAGAATCCCCGGGTGCGGCAGCACTACCACAAACGAAGACCATTGGCTCTGGCAACATGCAAAGTCAAGACACTGCAGACCGACGAGAAGTTGGAGGAAGCTGTGAGCAGATTACGATGGGATGTCGTGGGGTTATCTGAGGTCCGACGACAGGGTGAGGACTCGATAATCGAAATATATATATATATATATAAAAAATGAGATCGACTTCATTATGCCCACCAAGACATATATTCAATGATGTCTCCGTGATCAACTTAGTGAAAACTGGAAGAGATCATCGCATAGTAAGAGGCACATTGAATAAAAATCGAAAACTGGAGCTTTCTCGACTGACGAAGTCTACGCTCCGACAGGCACCCATCCAGATCCAAAACCCCGAAATCTTTCAACTCGAATTGCAAAACCGCGTCTAATGCCTCGATGCTTTTAGGAAAAAAAGAGCGAAGATAAACCGATGAAGAAATGTAAAATAGACCTCATATAAAGATGTGAAATTGTATACAAAGATGGAGTAAAGATACAGTCAATCGATCAGTAAAAGTTCTTACAATTCATTATACCCCAAGCCCTGAACATCTAAATACTACATTACAGAGAGAAAACGTTGTGCAATATTTATTTGTATGTTTTTTTCCTCCGGTTATAATTTTAAAATGATATTTTTGTACATTTCAACACGCACAATGGAAAAGGTTATTATTTTGAATTGACAACACAACACCTTTGTTTACATTTTTGATCTCGAATTACATTTCCGACTATAGTTATACCTGTATAGCGTAGTTGCATCTACGCAGAGCTCTATAATAAACCAGTGTGTTATTATTAAACGACCACAATCAGCAATCATGGAAGACTTTTATAAACAGGATATCGCAATGCTTTATCGCGAATGATATTGACGCGATCGAAGACCCGAGAGAAGTAGAGTCGATACTATTTACTGAGAGCACTCTAGGAAGGTACCTACCAATTGGCTGCCGATCTTTCATTGCCAAAGGAGATACAAGAAGTGCCATATGAAGACATTTTAAGCCTCCAAGATGCGCATTTTTCCCCGAAACGAGTAAGTAGAAGAGAGCGGCATAAATTCTATGCTGCAGAAAAAATGCCAACCGAGTCAGCGTCGCAGTGGGCATCCAGACTACGCGGCCTCACTGCTTACTGTAATTTTAGTAATATTCAAGAGGCATTGCGGGACTATGTTATAATGGGTATGCTGCTAGGACCCGAGAAAGAGAAATTGTACGTGCAAGAGAAGTCGGGACTTACGCTAGCCAGAGCAGTGGATCTCTTAGAGAACTTACGGAGCCCGCACGCTGCCGCCGCCGTCGATCAAAAAGTGGTTAATAAAATTAAAAAAATAAGTGGTAGTTTGCATCTACAACTGCCAGTAATACGGTGCTAAATGTCTTTTTATGATTGAAATACAGGCTTCCGCTATTGTGTGGTGCCCTTATAACTACATGTTTTCCGTCGATAGCACCGATGCAATTAGGAAAGTTCCAAATGTTTTTGAAATCTTCCTCGATTTGTGTCCAGGTTTCCGAAGTTGGCTTTGGCATCACCAAAGGGTGTAATTCTTTCCAAATCACAGCGCACATTTCATGAACAATCATACGGACTGTACTGAAACCAACTCGGAAATTAAAAGCCAATGATTTAAAACTACTGCCGACAGTCAAAAATCTGAAAAATTTATCAAAATCAATTCCACTCTGTATATGTGCTGACACTATGTGTTTATAGGTACATATATAAATATACATAAATATATATTTTCTTAGTTTCAGACTGTCAAAGATGCTGGAAGTTAGTTCGGGATATTTACAGAAGGGCTATAAGTGCGAGAAAATTCAAAAGTGGTTCTGCTGGCGGTGAGCGTCGCCCAATAAAATATGAACATTTCATGGAGTTTATGAAACCACATCTTCAGCACAGATCACAAACTTCAAATTTAGACTCATCATCAGAAGACACATAATCTTCTTTACAATTAACAACAGACATTGATGAGACACGACAAAATGATTCTCCTACTAGGCCATTAACTCGAATGTCAAATGATTCTCAGCCGCCAGAACGGGTTTCAGAAATTCTTGGAAAATACCTCCTGAGTAAGGAACATGAGAATCCTGTAGATAGTTTTTTTAAAACTATGGCATCAACTGTGAATAATCTTCCCGGAAAGAATGCAGGCACGTATAAAACGGGATGTATTTAAAATTATAAACGATGCTGAAATCGAATACTACGATGCAGAACGAATGTATACGAATGCTGTAGACGATAGCGAAGACAGCAACTTATCGCCATACATACCAACACAACAGATATCCAATATTACGGTTCCTCAATATACTAATAAGAGGGTCACGGCAACCACACCTCCGTAGCCTGTCCTACCTAAACACATACATATTACCTAAATGTAACAATGCATATGGTAGGCGGAAATGGGAGTATATATTGCCAGACACACTAAATGGTTTGCCAGCAAACGTTTTAGAAAGTATTGAGAAAAAACCGGAAAAGGCAAAGTATTTGTCAAACAAACAATTTTTAATGTTATTATGTATATATAAGCGTGTTAATATAATTAGTATAAGAATTTAATATAATAATGTTAGTAATTAAGAGCGATCTCGTCCCCACGGATAAACCTTACATGGTTTCTTGTGGGTGACTTTATATGTATTTTCTCTGTAATACTTTTAATTGTGAACAATAAAGAAAAATTTGAATATTTGTGGAGAAGATTTGTAGAAAAACAAAAAAAGGATCCATTTGAAGAATTAATTAAAGTTATAAATTATGTTAATAATAATAAACATTTATAAAAGGGTTCACTTTTTTTAAACCATACTTTTAGTAAAAGTAATAAATCCCTGTGCAGTGCGTGCGGTGTCGCACCAGAATAGCACCACCCCATCTCCTTCCGTGGGAGTCGTAAGACGCGACTAAGCGATACAAAAAACGGAGGATGGGCAGCAGCATCTTTCGTGAAGAGTACACCATTTACTGCGATCGCCAAACCGCCTGCCAAGCGTGGAGATTATGGCAAAAAAAAAACCTCCAAGACACTGCAGACCGACGAGAAGTTGGAGGAAGCTGTGAGCAGATTACGATGGGATGTCGTGGGGTTATCTGAGGTCCGACGACAGGGTGAGGACTCGATAATCCTAAAATTCGGACACATGCTCTACGTCCGGGAGGGCGACTATCTGTCCCAGGGTGGTGTCGGGTTCACAAGTATCTCGTAACGGAGGTGGGGAGCGTGTCGACTAGGGTAGCGTACCTAATACTCATAATTACTGAACGGTATCCGTTGAAGGTCATTCAGGTTTAACGCTCCGGATTCGACACACTCAAACGAGGAGGAGGCCATCTATGAGGTCAACTCAACAGACATTCGCACTCCTAAGACCCACTTCAAAGCAAAACTGGGCAAACGTAGCGGCTATGAGTTGAGATTGGGGCAATTTGGTTATGGAAATCGGAACGCTCGAGGCCAGATGCTGGCTGACTTCATGGAGAAGGAGGATCTCTATATGATGAACTCCTTCTTCATGAAGCCAGAACAACGCAAATGGACTTGGATCAGCCTCGATGGTGCCACCAAAAATGAGATCGACTTCATTATGCCCACCAAGACATATATTCAATGATGTCTCCGTGATCAACTTAGTGAAAACTGGAAGAGATCATCGCACAGTAAGAGGCACATTGAATAAAAATCGAAAAATGGAGCTTTCTCGACTGGCGAAGTCTACGCTCCGACAGGCACCCATCCAGATCCAAAACCCCGAAATCTTTCAACTCGAATTGCAAAACCGCGTCTAATGCCTCGATGCTTTTAGGAAAAAAAGAGCGAAGATAAACCGATGAAGAAATGTAAAATAGACCTCATATAAAGATGTGAAATTGTATACAAAGATGGAGTAAAGATACAGTCAATCGATCAGTAAAAGTTCTTACAATTCATTATACCCCAAGCCCTGAACATCTAAATACTACATTACAGAGAGAAAACGTTGTGCAATATTTATTTGTATGTATTTATACTACAGTTATAATTTTAAAATGATATTTTTGTATATTTCAACACGCACAATGGAAAAGGTTATTATTTTGAATTGACAACACAATAGTTATACCTGTATAGCGTAGTTGCATCTACGCAGAGCTCTATAATAAACCAGTGTGTTATTATTAAACGACCACAATCAGCAATCATGGAAGACTTTTATAAACAGGATATCGCAATGCTTTATCGCGAATGATATTGACGCGATCGAAGACCCGAGAGAAGTAGAGTCGATACTATTTACTGAGAGCACTCTAGGAAGGTACCTACCAATTGGCTGCCGATCTTTCATTGCCAAAGGAGATACAAGAAGTGCCATATGAAGACATTTTAAGCCTCCAAGATGCGCATTTTTCCCCGAAACGAGTAAGTAGAAGAGAGCGGCATAAATTCTATGCTGCAGAAAAAATGCCAACCGAGTCAGCGTCGCAGTGGGCATCCAGACTACGCGGCCTCACTGCTTACTGTAATTTTAGTAATATTCAAGAGGCATTGCGGGACTATGTTATAATGGGTATGCTGCTAGGACCCGAGAAAGAGAAATTGTACGTGCAAGAGAAGTCGGGACTTACGCTAGCCAGAGCAGTGGATCTCTTAGAGAACTTACGGAGCCCGCACGCTGCCGCCGCCGTCGATCAAAAAGTGGTTAATAAAATTAAAAAAATAAGTGGTAGTTTGCATCTACAACTGCCAGTAATACGGTGCTAAATGTCTTTTTATGATTGAAATACAGGCTTCCGCTATTGTGTGGTGCCCTTATAACTACATGTTTTCCGTCGATAGCACCGATGCAATTAGGAAAGTTCCAAATGTTTTTGAAATCTTCCTCGATTTGTGTCCAGGTTTCCGAAGTTGGCTTTGGCATCACCAAAGGGTGTAATTCTTTCCAAATCACAGCGCACATTTCATGAACAATCATACGGACTGTACTGAAACCAACTCGGAAATTAAAAGCCAATGATTTAAAACTACTGCCGACAGTCAAAAATCTGAAAAATTAATCAAAATCAATTCCACTCTGTATATGTGCTGACACTATGTGTTTATAGGTACATATATAAATATACATAAATATATATTTTCTTAGTTTCAGACTGTCAAAGATGCTGGAAGTTAGTTCGGGATATTTACAGAAGGGCTATAAGTGCGAGAAAATTCAAAAGTGGTTCTGCTGGCGGTGAGCGTCGCCCAATAAAATATGAACATTTCATGGAGTTTATGAAACCACATCTTCAGCACAGATCACAAACTTCAAATTTAGACTCATCATCAGAAGACACATAATCTTCTTTACAATTAACAACAGACATTGATGAGACACGACAAAATGATTCTCCTACTAGGCCATTAACTCGAATGTCAAATGATTCTCAGCCGCCAGAACGGGTTTCAGAAATTCTTGGAAAATACCTCCTGAGTAAGGAACATGAGCGTCCTGTAGATAGTTTTTTTAAAACTATGGCATCAACTGTGAATAATCTTCCCGGAAAGAATGCAGGCACGTATAAAACGGGATGTATTTAAAATTATAAACGATGCTGAAATCGAATACTACGATGCAGAACGAATGTATACGAATGCTGTAGACGATAGCGAAGACAGCAACTTATCGCCATACATACCAACACAACAGATATCCAATATTACGGTTCCTCAATATACTAATAAGAGGGTCACGGCAACCACACCTCCGTAGCCTGTCCTACCTAAACACATACATATTACCTAAATGTAACAATGCATATGGTAGGCGGAAATGGGAGTATATATTGCCAGACACACTAAATGGTTTGCCAGCAAACGTTTTAGAAAGTATTGAGAAAAAACCGGAAAAGGCAAAGTATTTGTCAAACAAACAATTTTTAATGTTATTATGTATATATAAGCGTGTTAATATAATTAGTTTAAGAATTTAATATAATAATGTTAGTAATTAAGAGCGATCTCGTCCCCACGGATAAACCTTACATGGTTTCTTGTGGGTGACTTTATATGTATTTTCTCTGTAATACTTTTAATTGTGAACAATAAAGAAAAATTTGAATATTTGTGGAGAAGATTTGTAGAAAAACAAAAAAAGGATCCATTTGAAGAATTAATTAAAGTTATAAATTATGTTAATAATAATAAACATTTATAAAAGGGTTCACTTTTTTTAAACCATACTTTTAGTAAAAGTAATAAATCCCTGTGCAGTGCGTGCGGTGTCGCACCAGAATAGCACCACCCCATCTCCTTCCGTGGGAGTCGTAAGACGCGACTAAGCGATACAAAAAACGGAGGATGGGCAGCAGCATCTTTCGTGAAGAGTACACCATTTACTGCGATCGCCAAACCGCCTGCCAAGCGTGGAGATTATGGCAAAAAAAAAACCTCCAAGACACTGCAGACCGACGAGAAGTTGGAGGAAGCTGTGAGCAGATTACGATGGGATGTCGTGGGGTTATCTGAGGTCCGACGACAGGGTGAGGACTCGATAATCCTAAAATTCGGACACATGCTCTACGTCCGGGAGGGCGACTATCTGTCCCAGGGTGGTGTCGGGTTCACAAGTATCTCGTAACGGAGGTGGGGAGCGTGTCGACTAGGGTAGCGTACCTAATACTCATAATTACTGAACGGTATCCGTTGAAGGTCATTCAGGTTTAACGCTCCGGATTCGACACACTCAAACGAGGAGGAGGCCATCTATGAGGTCAACTCAACAGACATTCGCACTCCTAAGACCCACTTCAAAGCAAAACTGGGCAAACGTAGCGGCTATGAGTTGAGATTGGGGCAATTTGGTTATGGAAATCGGAACGCTCGAGGCCAGATGCTGGCTGACTTCATGGAGAAGGAGGATCTCTATATGATGAACTCCTTCTTCATGAAGCCAGAACAACGCAAATGGACTTGGATCAGCCTCGATGGTGCCACCAAAAATGAGATCGACTTCATTATGCCCACCAAGACATATATTCAATGATGTCTCCGTGATCAACTTAGTGAAAACTGGAAGAGATCATCGCACAGTAAGAGGCACATTGAATAAAAATCGAAAAATGGAGCTTTCTCGACTGGCGAAGTCTACGCTCCGACAGGCACCCATCCAGATCCAAAACCCCGAAATCTTTCAACTCGAATTGCAAAACCGCGTCTAATGCCTCGATGCTTTTAGGAAAAAAAGAGCGAAGATAAACCGATGAAGAAATGTAAAATAGACCTCATATAAAGATGTGAAATTGTATACAAAGATGGAGTAAAGATACAGTCAATCGATCAGTAAAAGTTCTTACAATTCATTATACCCCAAGCCCTGAACATCTAAATACTACATTACAGAGAGAAAACGTTGTGCAATATTTATTTGTATGTATTTATACTACAGTTATAATTTTAAAATGATATTTTTGTATATTTCAACACGCACAATGGAAAAGGTTATTATTTTGAATTGACAACACAATAGTTATACCTGTATAGCGTAGTTGCATCTACGCAGAGCTCTATAATAAACCAGTGTGTTATTATTAAACGACCACAATCAGCAATCATGGAAGACTTTTATAAACAGGTCTGTATTACTGGCAGTTGTAGATGCAAACTACCAAACCGCCTGCAATTTCAAAAACATTTGGAACTTTCCTAATTGCATCGGTGCTATCGACGGAAAACATGTAGTTATAAGGGCACCACACAATAGCGGAAGCCTGTATTTCAATCATAAAAAGACATTTAGAAACCGCCTGCCAAGCGTGGAGATTATGGCAAAAAAAAACCCCAGAAATATGACAGACGCTATAAGGCCCCGGCCCCCAGTCCCCGGCGGCCCCGCTCGTGGTGGACACAATAGCAGCCACCTAAGCGACGGGGCAGGGGGTGCTAAGAATCCCCGGGTGCGGCAGCACTACCACAAACGAAGACCATTGGCTCTGGCAACATGCAAAGTCAAGACACTGCAGACCGACGAGAAGTTGGAGGAAGCTGTGAGCAGATTACGATGGGATGTCGTGGGGTTATCTGAGGTCCGACGACAGGGTGAGGACTCGATAATCGAAATATATATATATATATATATAAAAAATGAGATCGACTTCATTATGCCCACCAAGACATATATTCAATGATGTCTCCGTGATCAACTTAGTGAAAACTGGAAGAGATCATCGCATAGTAAGAGGCACATTGAATAAAAATCGAAAACTGGAGCTTTCTCGACTGACGAAGTCTACGCTCCGACAGGCACCCATCCAGATCCAAAACCCCGAAATCTTTCAACTCGAATTGCAAAACCGCGTCTAATGCCTCGATGCTTTTAGGAAAAAAAGAGCGAAGATAAACCGATGAAGAAATGTAAAATAGACCTCATATAAAGATGTGAAATTGTATACAAAGATGGAGTAAAGATACAGTCAATCGATCAGTAAAAGTTCTTACAATTCATTATACCCCAAGCCCTGAACATCTAAATACTACATTACAGAGAGAAAACGTTGTGCAATATTTATTTGTATGTTTTTTTCCTCCGGTTATAATTTTAAAATGATATTTTTGTACATTTCAACACGCACAATGGAAAAGGTTATTATTTTGAATTGACAACACAACACCTTTGTTTACATTTTTGATCTCGAATTACATTTCCGACTATAGTTATACCTGTATAGCGTAGTTGCATCTACGCAGAGCTCTATAATAAACCAGTGTGTTATTATTAAACGACCACAATCAGCAATCATGGAAGACTTTTATAAACAGGATATCGCAATGCTTTATCGCGAATGATATTGACGCGATCGAAGACCCGAGAGAAGTAGAGTCGATACTATTTACTGAGAGCACTCTAGGAAGGTACCTACCAATTGGCTGCCGATCTTTCATTGCCAAAGGAGATACAAGAAGTGCCATATGAAGACATTTTAAGCCTCCAAGATGCGCATTTTTCCCCGAAACGAGTAAGTAGAAGAGAGCGGCATAAATTCTATGCTGCAGAAAAAATGCCAACCGAGTCAGCGTCGCAGTGGGCATCCAGACTACGCGGCCTCACTGCTTACTGTAATTTTAGTAATATTCAAGAGGCATTGCGGGACTATGTTATAATGGGTATGCTGCTAGGACCCGAGAAAGAGAAATTGTACGTGCAAGAGAAGTCGGGACTTACGCTAGCCAGAGCAGTGGATCTCTTAGAGAACTTACGGAGCCCGCACGCTGCCGCCGCCGTCGATCAAAAAGTGGTTAATAAAATTAAAAAAATAAGTGGTAGTTTGCATCTACAACTGCCAGTAATACGGTGCTAAATGTCTTTTTATGATTGAAATACAGGCTTCCGCTATTGTGTGGTGCCCTTATAACTACATGTTTTCCGTCGATAGCACCGATGCAATTAGGAAAGTTCCAAATGTTTTTGAAATCTTCCTCGATTTGTGTCCAGGTTTCCGAAGTTGGCTTTGGCATCACCAAAGGGTGTAATTCTTTCCAAATCACAGCGCACATTTCATGAACAATCATACGGACTGTACTGAAACCAACTCGGAAATTAAAAGCCAATGATTTAAAACTACTGCCGACAGTCAAAAATCTGAAAAATTAATCAAAATCAATTCCACTCTGTATATGTGCTGACACTATGTGTTTATAGGTACATATATAAATATACATAAATATATATTTTCTTAGTTTCAGACTGTCAAAGATGCTGGAAGTTAGTTCGGGATATTTACAGAAGGGCTATAAGTGCGAGAAAATTCAAAAGTGGTTCTGCTGGCGGTGAGCGTCGCCCAATAAAATATGAACATTTCATGGAGTTTATGAAACCACATCTTCAGCACAGATCACAAACTTCAAATTTAGACTCATCATCAGAAGACACATAATCTTCTTTACAATTAACAACAGACATTGATGAGACACGACAAAATGATTCTCCTACTAGGCCATTAACTCGAATGTCAAATGATTCTCAGCCGCCAGAACGGGTTTCAGAAATTCTTGGAAAATACCTCCTGAGTAAGGAACATGAGAATCCTGTAGATAGTTTTTTTAAAACTATGGCATCAACTGTGAATAATCTTCCCGGAAAGAATGCAGGCACGTATAAAACGGGATGTATTTAAAATTATAAACGATGCTGAAATCGAATACTACGATGCAGAACGAATGTATACGAATGCTGTAGACGATAGCGAAGACAGCAACTTATCGCCATACATACCAACACAACAGATATCCAATATTACGGTTCCTCAATATACTAATAAGAGGGTCACGGCAACCACACCTCCGTAGCCTGTCCTACCTAAACACATACATATTACCTAAATGTAACAATGCATATGGTAGGCGGAAATGGGAGTATATATTGCCAGACACACTAAATGGTTTGCCAGCAAACGTTTTAGAAAGTATTGAGAAAAAACCGGAAAAGGCAAAGTATTTGTCAAACAAACAATTTTTAATGTTATTATGTATATATAAGCGTGTTAATATAATTAGTATAAGAATTTAATATAATAATGTTAGTAATTAAGAGCGATCTCGTCCCCACGGATAAACCTTACATGGTTTCTTGTGGGTGACTTTATATGTATTTTCTCTGTAATACTTTTAATTGTGAACAATAAAGAAAAATTTGAATATTTGTGGAGAAGATTTGTAGAAAAACAAAAAAAGGATCCATTTGAAGAATTAATTAAAGTTATAAATTATGTTAATAATAATAAACATTTATAAAAGGGTTCACTTTTTTTAAACCATACTTTTAGTAAAAGTAATAAATCCCTGTACAGTGCGTGCGGTGTCACACCAGAATAGCACCACCCCATCTCCTTCCGTGGGTGTCGTAAGACGCGACTAAGGGATACAAAAAACGGAGGATGGGCAGCAGCATCTTTCGTTAAGAGTACACCATTTACTGCGATCGCCAAACCGCCTGCCAAGCGTGGAGATTATGGCAAAAAAAACCCCAGAAATATGACAGACGCTATAAGGCCCCGGTCCCCAGTCCCCGGCGGCCCCGCTCGTGGTGGACACAATAGCAGCCACCTAAGCGACGGGGCAGGGGGTGCTAAGAATCCCCGGGTGCGGCAGCACTACCACAAACGAAGACCATTGGCTCTGGCAACATGCAAAGTCAAGACACTGCAGACCGACGAGAAGTTGGAGGAAGCTGTGAGCAGATTACGATGGGATGTCGTGGGGTTATCTGAGGTCCGACGACAGGGTGAGGACTCGATAATCCTAAAATTCGGACACATGCTCTACGTCCGGGAGGGCGACTATCTGTCCCAGGGTGGTGTCGGGTTCACAAGTATCTCGTAACGGAGGTGGGGAGCGTGTCGACTAGGGTAGCGTACCTAATACTCATAATTACTGAACGGTATCCGTTGAAGGTCATTCAGGTTTAACGCTCCGGATTCGACACACTCAAACGAGGAGGAGGCCATCTATGAGGTCAACTCAACAGACATTCGCACTCCTAAGACCCACTTCAAAGCAAAACTGGGCAAACGTAGCGGCTATGAGTTGAGATTGGGGCAATTTGGTTATGGAAATCGGAACGCTCGAGGCCAGATGCTGGCTGACTTCATGGAGAAGGAGGATCTCTATATGATGAACTCCTTCTTCATGAAGCCAGAACAACGCAAATGGACTTGGATCAGCCTCGATGGTGCCACCAAAAATGAGATCGACTTCATTATGCCCACCAAGACATATATTCAATGATGTCTCCGTGATCAACTTAGTGAAAACTGGAAGAGATCATCGCATAGTAAGAGGCACATTGAATAAAAATCGAAAACTGGAGCTTTCTCGACTGGCGAAGTCTACGCTCCGACAGGCACCCATCCAGATCCAAAACCCCGAAATCTTTCAACTCGAATTGCAAAACCGCGTCTAATGCCTCGATGCTTTTAGGAAAAAAAGAGCGAAGATAAACCGATGAAGAAATGTAAAATAGACCTCATATAAAGATGTGAAATTGTATACAAAGATGGAGTAAAGATACAGTCAATCGATCAGTAAAAGTTCTTACAATTCATTATACCCCAAGCCCTGAACATCTAAATACTACATTACAGAGAGAAAACTTTGTGCAATATTTATTTGTATGTATTTATACTACAGTTATAATTTTAAAATGATATTTTTGTATATTTCAACACGCACAATGGAAAAGGTTATTATTTTGAATTGACAACACAACACCTTTGTTTACATTTTTGATCTCGAATTACATTTCCGACTATAGTTATACCTGTATAGCGTAGTTGCATCTACGCAGAGCTCTATAATAAACCAGTGTGTTATTATTAAACGACCACAATCAGCAATCATGGAAGACTTTTATAAACAGGATATCGCAATGCTTTATCGCGAATGATATTGACGCGATCGAAGACCCGAGAGAAGTAGAGTCGATACTATTTACTGAGAGCACTCTAGGAAGGTACCTACCAATTGGCTGCCGATCTTTCATTGCCAAAGGAGATACAAGAAGTGCCATATGAAGACATTTTAAGCCTCCAAGATGCGCATTTTTCCCCGAAACGAGTAAGTAGAAGAGAGCGGCATAAATTCTATGCTGCAGAAAAAATGCCAACCGAGTCAGCGTCGCAGTGGGCATCCAGACTACGCGGCCTCACTGCTTACTGTAATTTTAGTAATATTCAAGAGGCATTGCGGGACTATGTTATAATGGGTATGCTGCTAGGACCCGAGAAAGAGAAATTGTACGTGCAAGAGAAGTCGGGACTTACGCTAGCCAGAGCAGTGGATCTCTTAGAGAACTTACGGAGCCCGCACGCTGCCGCCGCCGTCGATCAAAAAGTGGTTAATAAAATTAAAAAAATAAGTGGTAGTTTGCATCTACAACTGCCAGTAATACGGTGCTAAATGTCTTTTTATGATTGAAATACAGGCTTCCGCTATTGTGTGGTGCCCTTATAACTACATGTTTTCCGTCGATAGCACCGATGCAATTAGGAAAGTTCCAAATGTTTTTGAAATCTTCCTCGATTTGTGTCCAGGTTTCCGAAGTTGGCTTTGGCATCACCAAAGGGTGTAATTCTTTCCAAATCACAGCGCACATTTCATGAACAATCATACGGACTGTACTGAAACCAACTCGGAAATTAAAAGCCAATGATTTAAAACTACTGCCGACAGTCAAAAATCTGAAAAATTAATCAAAATCAATTCCACTCTGTATATGTGCTGACACTATGTGTTTATAGGTACATATATAAATATACATAAATATATATTTTCTTAGTTTCAGACTGTCAAAGATGCTGGAAGTTAGTTCGGGATATTTACAGAAGGGCTATAAGTGCGAGAAAATTCAAAAGTGGTTCTGCTGGCGGTGAGCGTCGCCCAATAAAATATGAACATTTCATGGAGTTTATGAAACCACATCTTCAGCACAGATCACAAACTTCAAATTTAGACTCATCATCAGAAGACACATAATCTTCTTTACAATTAACAACAGACATTGATGAGACACGACAAAATGATTCTCCTACTAGGCCATTAACTCGAATGTCAAATGATTCTCAGCCGCCAGAACGGGTTTCAGAAATTCTTGGAAAATACCTCCTGAGTAAGGAACATGAGCGTCCTGTAGATAGTTTTTTTAAAACTATGGCATCAACTGTGAATAATCTTCCCGGAAAGAATGCAGGCACGTATAAAACGGGATGTATTTAAAATTATAAACGATGCTGAAATCGAATACTACGATGCAGAACGAATGTATACGAATGCTGTAGACGATAGCGAAGACAGCAACTTATCGCCATACATACCAACACAACAGATATCCAATATTACGGTTCCTCAATATACTAATAAGAGGGTCACGGCAACCACACCTCCGTAGCCTGTCCTACCTAAACACATACATATTACCTAAATGTAACAATGCATATGGTAGGCGGAAATGGGAGTATATATTGCCAGACACACTAAATGGTTTGCCAGCAAACGTTTTAGAAAGTATTGAGAAAAAACCGGAAAAGGCAAAGTATTTGTCAAACAAACAATTTTTAATGTTATTATGTATATATAAGCGTGTTAATATAATTAGTATAAGAATTTAATATAATAATGTTAGTAATTAAGAGCGATCTCGTCCCCACGGATAAACCTTACATGGTTTCTTGTGGGTGACTTTATATGTATTTTCTCTGTAATACTTTTAATTGTGAACAATAAAGAAAAATTTGAATATTTGTGGAGAAGATTTGTAGAAAAACAAAAAAAGGATCCATTTGAAGAATTAATTAAAGTTATAAATTATGTTAATAATAATAAACATTTATAAAAGGGTTCACTTTTTTTAAACCATACTTTTAGTAAAAGTAATAAATCCCTGTACAGTGCGTGCGGTGTCACACCAGAATAGCACCACCCCATCTCCTTCCGTGGGTGTCGTAAGACGCGACTAAGGGATACAAAAAACGGAGGATGGGCAGCAGCATCTTTCGTTAAGAGTACACCATTTACTGCGATCGCCAAACCGCCTGCCAAGCGTGGAGATTATGGCAAAAAAAACCCCAGAAATATGACAGACGCTATAAGGCCCCGGCCCCCAGTCCCCGGCGGCCCCGCTCGTGGTGGACACAATAGCAGCCACCTAAGCGACGGGGCAGGGGGTGCTAAGAATCCCCGGGTGCGGCAGCACTACCACAAACGAAGACCATTGGCTCTGGCAACATGCAAAGTCAAGACACTGCAGACCGACGAGAAGTTGGAGGAAGCTGTGAGCAGATTACGATGGGATGTCGTGGGGTTATCTGAGGTCCGACGACAGGGTGAGGACTCGATAATCCTAAAATTCGGACACATGCTCTACGTCCGGGAGGGCGACTATCTGTCCCAGGGTGGTGTCGGGTTCACAAGTATCTCGTAACGGAGGTGGGGAGCGTGTCGACTAGGGTAGCGTACCTAATACTCATAATTACTGAACGGTATCCGTTGAAGGTCATTCAGGTTTAACGCTCCGGATTCGACACACTCAAACGAGGAGGAGGCCATCTATGAGGTCAACTCAACAGACATTCGCACTCCTAAGACCCACTTCAAAGCAAAACTGGGCAAACGTAGCGGCTATGAGTTGAGATTGGGGCAATTTGGTTATGGAAATCGGAACGCTCGAGGCCAGATGCTGGCTGACTTCATGGAGAAGGAGGATCTCTATATGATGAACTCCTTCTTCATGAAGCCAGAACAACGCAAATGGACTTGGATCAGCCTCGATGGTGCCACCAAAAATGAGATCGACTTCATTATGCCCACCAAGACATATATTCAATGATGTCTCCGTGATCAACTTAGTGAAAACTGGAAGAGATCATCGCATAGTAAGAGGCACATTGAATAAAAATCGAAAACTGGAGCTTTCTCGACTGGCGAAGTCTACGCTCCGACAGGCACCCATCCAGATCCAAAACCCCGAAATCTTTCAACTCGAATTGCAAAACCGCGTCTAATGCCTCGATGCTTTTAGGAAAAAAAGAGCGAAGATAAACCGATGAAGAAATGTAAAATAGACCTCATATAAAGATGTGAAATTGTATACAAAGATGGAGTAAAGATACAGTCAATCGATCAGTAAAAGTTCTTACAATTCATTATACCCCAAGCCCTGAACATCTAAATACTACATTACAGAGAGAAAACGTTGTGCAATATTTATTTGTATGTATTTATACTACAGTTATAATTTTAAAATGATATTTTTGTATATTTCAACACGCACAATGGAAAAGGTTATTATTTTGAATTGACAACACAACACCTTTGTTTACATTTTTGATCTCGAATTACATTTCCGACTATAGTTATACCTGTATAGCGTAGTTGCATCTACGCAGAGCTCTATAATAAACCAGTGTGTTATTATTAAACGACCACAATCAGCAATCATGGAAGACTTTTATAAACAGGATATCGCAATGCTTTATCGCGAATGATATTGACGCGATCGAAGACCCGAGAGAAGTAGAGTCGATACTATTTACTGAGAGCACTCTAGGAAGGTACCTACAAATTGGCTGCCGATCTTTCATTGCCAAAGGAGATACAAGAAGTGCCATATGAAGACATTTTAAGCCTCCAAGATGCGCATTTTTCCCCGAAACGAGTAAGTAGAAGAGAGCGGCATAAATTCTATGCTGCAGAAAAAATGCCAACCGAGTCAGCGTCGCAGTGGGCATCCAGACTACGCGGCCTCACTGCTTACTGTAATTTTAGTAATATTCAAGAGGCATTGCGGGACTATGTTATAATGGGTATGCTGCTAGGACCCGAGAAAGAGAAATTGTACGTGCAAGAGAAGTCGGGACTTACGCTAGCCAGAGCAGTGGATCTCTTAGAGAACTTACGGAGCCCGCACGCTGCCGCCGCCGTCGATCAAAAAGTGGTTAATAAAATTAAAAAAATAAGTGGTAGTTTGCATCTACAACTGCCAGTAATACGGTGCTAAATGTCTTTTTATGATTGAAATACAGGCTTCCGCTATTGTGTGGTGCCCTTATAACTACATGTTTTCCGTCGATAGCACCGATGCAATTAGGAAAGTTCCAAATGTTTTTGAAATCTTCCTCGATTTGTGTCCAGGTTTCCGAAGTTGGCTTTGGCATCACCAAAGGGTGTAATTCTTTCCAAATCACAGCGCACATTTCATGAACAATCATACGGACTGTACTGAAACCAACTCGGAAATTAAAAGCCAATGATTTAAAACTACTGCCGACAGTCAAAAATCTGAAAAATGAATCAAAATCAATTCCACTCTGTATATGTGCTGACACTATGTGTTTATAGGTACATATATAAATATACATAAATATATATTTTCTTAGTTTCAGACTGTCAAAGATGCTGGAAGTTAGTTCGGGATATTTACAGAAGGGCTATAAGTGCGAGAAAATTCAAAAGTGGTTCTGCTGGCGGTGAGCGTCGCCCAATAAAATATGAACATTTCATGGAGTTTATGAAACCACATCTTCAGCACAGATCACAAACTTCAAATTTAGACTCATCATCAGAAGACACATAATCTTCTTTACAATTAACAACAGACATTGATGAGACACGACAAAATGATTCTCCTACTAGGCCATTAACTCGAATGTCAAATGATTCTCAGCCGCCAGAACGGGTTTCAGAAATTCTTGGAAAATACCTCCTGAGTAAGGAACATGAGCGTCCTGTAGATAGTTTTTTTAAAACTATGGCATCAACTGTGAATAATCTTCCCGGAAAGAATGCAGGCACGTATAAAACGGGATGTATTTAAAATTATAAACGATGCTGAAATCGAATACTACGATGCAGAACGAATGTATACGAATGCTGTAGACGATAGCGAAGACAGCAACTTATCGCCATACATACCAACACAACAGATATCCAATATTACGGTTCCTCAATATACTAATAAGAGGGTCACGGCAACCACACCTCCGTAGCCTGTCCTACCTAAACACATACATATTACCTAAATGTAACAATGCATATGGTAGGCGGAAATGGGAGTATATATTGCCAGACACAGTAAATGGTTTGCCAGCAAACGTTTTAGAAAGTTTATTTATCAACCAAACAATTTTTAATGTAATTATGTATATATAAGGCGTGTTAATATAATTAGTATAAGAATTTAATATAATAATGTTAGTAATTAAGAGCGATCTCGTCCCCACGGATAAACCTTACATGGTTTCTTGTGGGTGACTTTATATGTATTTTCTCTGTAATACTTTTAATGGTGAACAATAAAGAAAAATTTGAATATTTGTGGAGAAGATTTGTAGAAAAACAAAAAAAGGATCCATTTGAAGAATTAATTAAAGTTATAAATTATGTTAATAATAATAAACATTTATAAAAGGGTTCACTTTTTTTAAACCATACTTTTAGTAAAAGTAATAAATCCCTGTGCAGTGCGTGCGGTGTCGCACCAGAATAGCACCACCCCATCTCCTTCCGTGGGAGTCGTAAGACGCGACTAAGCGATACAAAAAACGGAGGATGGGCAGCAGCATCTTTCGTGAAGAGTACACCATTTACTGCGATCGCCAAACCGCCTGCCAAGCGTGGAGATTATGGCAAAAAAAAACCTCCAAGACACTGCAGACCGACGAGAAGTTGGAGGAAGCTGTGAGCAGATTACGATGGGATGTCGTGGGGTTATCTGAGGTCCGACGACAGGGTGAGGACTCGATAATCCTAAAATTCGGACACATGCTCTACGTCCGGGAGGGCGACTATCTGTCCCAGGGTGGTGTCGGGTTCACAAGTATCTCGTAACGGAGGTGGGGAGCGTGTCGACTAGGGTAGCGTACCTAATACTCATAATTACTGAACGGTATCCGTTGAAGGTCATTCAGGTTTAACGCTCCGGATTCGACACACTCAAACGAGGAGGAGGCCATCTATGAGGTCAACTCAACAGACATTCGCACTCCTAAGGGTATAAACTGCGTTAAGCGTGCCTCTCGCGTGTCCATACAAAAACGACCCGCGCGTGCCCATGCGCGTGCACACGCTCGTGAGCCCGTCGCGTGATACTTCCGTGCAATGGGGCACGCATGCACGCGACGTGATCACGCATCACGTTGGACGGGTCCACGCGCGAAGCCCGCTAGCGGGTGCACGCGCGTGCTTGTTCAGTTGACAGCGCTATCTCGAACCGACCGCACGCGCGTGCCCGGCCCATAACAAAAAATGACAAATTTTGATACAGAAAGGGTAATTGTTGAAGTTCAGTGTCGTCCTGCCATATGGGACCAATCAAGCGAAATATTTAAAGACCGGGACGCT
The DNA here is from genome assembly GCF_905404315.1 of Leptidea sinapis. NCBI lineage: Eukaryota > Metazoa > Arthropoda > Insecta > Lepidoptera > Pieridae > Leptidea > Leptidea sinapis. The sequence goes on along the minus strand of NC_066266.1, from coordinate 19,354,779 downwards.
AAATCAAAAGCATGGCTAGACATTTGTAAAGTACTGTTTGAAAATTTTGATGACTGGAGTGAAGCAGAAAAAAACATACAAGGTAAGTACCTACACTCTTTTTTTATTTTATAATAACGTAGGTTAGGTAAACTATTCTTTGCGCCTAATTTTTATTTTTAATAATCTATGCAATTAGTTATATATAATTAGTTATTTCAATTGTATTTGTGTCAATTAAATGTTTTCAACAATTAATCCAACTATAAAATTAAAACTCGGAATATTTACAATAATTTACCTATGTAAATATAAAATCATGCTTATATTCAAAACTAGTGCAGAGATACTGCGTATTTCTGAACATTGTGAAATTCGTGTGAACAATGTCCCATAATATTGGTATGGTTTTATATAATTATTGCTCGATAAATTCCAAAGTTCTTTCTTTCGGCCACGCGGTCGCCGCCATTTTGCGCGTCACGAGACAACCAGTATGTTCACGACTGCGAGCTTCACACTACTTCACACTATCGGTGTATTTAGGGTTCAAAATCATTTTAGGGCAGAAACAGTGGATCGGTAGGTAAATAAATAAAACAATTATCAACTAAAATATTTATTATATTGGTTTTAGAATTGGGCTAGTAACTTTGTAAAATAAGCGTGCGTTTTGTAGTTTTGTAGGTTTTTCTTTGACATCTCTCAACTTTAGTTTACAACAATCTAAGTTATTTGGTTACATCCTATGATTTTATATAACTAGATTAGTTATACGCCCGCTTTCAAAGGCAAGAGCAATGGAAGGTAATTGCCTACCATGCAGTTAGTCACGCTCCAATCGGTGTCGCGTCTACATGTGTTTGAGTACCAATAATATTTTAGTAAAAAAGATGCCTACTTGTGTTTTTAGACACTGTACAAACTACACATCACTGGATGTGTAATGAAAGAAAAAAAGTTTCATTTTATGCGTAATTACATAACATTTTACCTATTTAATGTAAGAATACTGAATTTCTTATAATTTTCGACTGTCATGGCGGCGCAACTGGTTACATCCGATGAATTTAACAAATAAAATCATTAGGTATAAAATGTCTGCTATGCTGCTGTCAAAATATGCCTGCTATGTTAATAAAAAATGTGTGGTAAAAAACCGTGAAAATTCAATTATTGAATGTACATAAATTATAAAAAAGCCTTCAATAAATACTGCGATCTTGCCATGACAGCTGTCCGTCTGCAACGAAATAATCTGCGAAGCTATCGCGTAATGTATACGAATCTCTGTGGGTATTTCCAATTAACCCCCGAACTGAACGTATATGGTCTGGTATAATGACAATATCATGAAAGTCATTAATTTGACTTCTTGATCTTATAAAATTATGCAAAATACAAATTGTTTTAAGAAAACAAATTGCTTTGTCTTTTCCAACGTTCAATGGACGATGGAGTATGCGAAATTTATTAGCCATGATACCAAATGTACACTCAATATAACGTCGCGCTCTCGTTAACCTATAATTGAATATTTTTTTTTTGTAGTTTAAATCGAGAGCTCGAGCATATGGCCGCATGACATGGCTAGATAACCCAAATGCTTCATCTCCTACAATAATATAGGGCAAAGCTGCGGTTGCAGCAATGTTGGTTGGTTTATCATTGTGTATTACGGGCAATGCTTTGGCAGGAGGAATATCTATTAAGTCATTGTTGATTTGTTCGTACAATCGGCTTTGTGTGAAAATTGCGGAGTCAGATTCTTTACCCTGCACTCCCACGTTTATATAGGTAAACTCATAGTTGGCGTTACACATTGCAAGCAGTACAATAGAATAGTAATGCTTATAGTTGTAATAGAGGGAACCACTATGTGGAGGTCTTATAATGCGTATATGTTTTCCGTCTATTGCACCTATGCAGTTAGGAAACTGGGCTTGCGTTAAAAAACCTTTTTCAGTCTCTACCCATAGCGCACGGGAAAATTTTGGTATACATTCTTCCTTTAACCTTTCAATTATAATTTGACAAACTTCTGTTACTATTTTTCTGACCGTGGTTAGTCCTGTCTGATACGCCAGATGAATATCGACGAAGGTATGTCCACTAACTAAATATCTGTAATAAAATAAAATACCTGTGTTATTGTTTCAGTGAAAAAGCTGCAGCAAAGATGGAAAACTGCAAGAGACACTTATATAAGAGTGAGGTCTACTAAAAAAAAACTTAAATCAGGCTCCGGTTCCAGGGCAAATAAAACATACGTTTACTATAACATGCTGTCATTTTTAGATTCAAACTCGAATACTCAAGGAGAAGAATCGGCAGACAATTTTAATCAGTCAGTAGAGCAAAACGCGTCACCGAGAACTTCACAAAATAATACGATTATTGAAGAAGATTTGATTAATGTACCTAGCACCAGCTCCAGCGTTACCAAAGAAACACGATCTTCCAAGAAACGTAAGTGCGAATCGCCAACTGATTTCGAATTAGAGTTGTTAAATTACGTGAAGAATAACACTGCAGATAATATGGACGAAGACTTGAATTTTTTTAAGTCATTATTACCAACTGTAAAAAAATTGAGTTGCTTTAAAAAATTATTATTTCGTACGAAAGTATTACAAGCTTTAATTGATATTGAAAAAGAAATGATTATTACCATTGATGACCTTTCATTAACGCAAAATACGGTAACGAATGATTTAGAATCCTTAAATGTAAGATCAGATACGAACAATGAATAAATAGGTAACAAGAAAGACTTTGAAGATTTGATTAAGACTGTTTAATTATTAAGAACAAAAGAAAGAGAAGAACATGAAGAACTATTTAAGTTAGTAAAAAGCGCAATTTTATATTTATATTTTTCTGGTCTCATGTGCAATTATTATGATATACAAGGGCATTCGCCAAAAGTTTACAAGCCTTGAGGTGTCATGTTCATAAGGAAAGAAACGGGGTCGATTCGGACACTTTTATCTTAAACCCTATTTTGGGGTCAAATAAAAAAGTGTATCAATAGACCCCTTTTTTACTTAATGGACCTTTTTTTTGAACCTACTCATAACATTGCTCCTTCATATGTCCTCTTCTTAAATTTAATCTTTTATGTAGTAAACTGTGATTATGATTGTGATGATAAATAAGAATTTAAAATAATATTAGTACCCGATCTAGTAATAGAAGGGAATAATTAATAAGGGAAATATTCATATGTAAAAACTTGCAATCAATATGCGTCATTATAATTAATACTTTGTAAGGTAGGTATATTATTATAATTAAGACATTTAGACTTATTGTACTGTTTTAACTGTTATTGTGTTTTTTTATTTTAAACTTGAACCTGTGATTTTATTAGTGTATTTCAAATGAATAATCAATGACTAATTGTAACGTAGCGTTTATGCAAGACACTGTGATGACTGTTGTGATTAAGTATATAAAAAAATAAGTGAATAAGTAGGTATAGATAAAAAAAAACGAAAAAGATAAAACTGTGTAATTTAGAAATAACAAAATATAATTAATAAATATAAGAAACTGTGATTAATATGATGATTAATAAGTGTGCGGTTATGTGTTTCGGTCCGTGAACCACATCAAGAAAAACATTTTAAGCCATATTCAGGTGTCACTGCCGAAACAATAAGAACTTCTTCTTCTTTCTTGCTTGATGTGGCTAAACAGTAATGTGACTTACATAAATTGGCAAAAAATATGAGTGTTCTAAACTTTTGTTAAATAATGACTGTTTTTTTACATGAATAAAGATGATTATTAATATCGAAATGTCTTTACTTACCGCAATGTCATTGCAAATCGTTCCATTGGTGATACGATTGACGTAGATTTCAATCGTAGATTGTTAGTCTTCAAATAGGGCTCCAGTTTTGAATATAATTCATCATAGACTTGTAATGAAACTTTAAAATATTTGAAAAAAAACCTTTCATTTTTTCTTAATATACCAAACTTCACCACGAATTCCCCGCACAGTAACCTAGATTCAACGAACGGGCTTACTGGCTGGCGTCTTTTTTTGGCAATTCGTCGTCGCCGTCGTCTTGATAAATAATACAACATTAATTTATCCATTATTACTTATTCGACTGTACACCTCCAACGTCAAAATTGTACTGAGAAAACTGCGTACGCGGATGCACGCGCCGATGCCCGCGCATAAGCACGCGAACGTGCTCACGTGCGTGCACCAGAAGCGTGGCCCGCGACGTGCTCACGTGCGTGCACACGCTTAACGCAGTTTATGCCCTAAGACCCACTTCAAAGCAAAACTGGGCAAACGTAGCGGCTATGAGTTGAGATTGGGGCAATTTGGTTATGGAAATCGGAACGCTCGAGGCCAGATGCTGGCTGACTTCATGGAGAAGGAGGATCTCTATATGATGAACTCCTTCTTCATGAAGCCAGAACAACGCAAATGGACTTGGATCAGCCTCGATGGTGCCACCAAAAATGAGATCGACTTCATTATGCCCACCAAGACATATATTCAATGATGTCTCCGTGATCAACTTAGTGAAAACTGGAAGAGATCATCGCACAGTAAGAGGCACATTGAATAAAAATCGAAAAATGGAGCTTTCTCGACTGGCGAAGTCTACGCTCCGACAGGCACCCATCCAGATCCAAAACCCCGAAATCTTTCAACTCGAATTGCAAAACCGCGTCTAATGCCTCGATGCTTTTAGGAAAAAAAGAGCGAAGATAAACCGATGAAGAAATGTAAAATAGACCTCATATAAAGATGTGAAATTGTATACAAAGATGGAGTAAAGATACAGTCAATCGATCAGTAAAAGTTCTTACAATTCATTATACCCCAAGCCCTGAACATCTAAATACTACATTACAGAGAGAAAACGTTGTGCAATATTTATTTGTATGTATTTATACCACAGTTATAATTTTAAAATGATATTTTTGTATATTTCAACACGCACAATGGAAAAGGTTATTATTTTGAATTGACAACACAACACCTTTGTTTACATTTTTGATCTCGAATTACATTTCCGACTATAGTTATACCTGTATAGCGTAGTTGCATCTACGCAGAGCTCTATAATAAACCAGTGTGTTATTATTAAACGACCACAATCAGCAATCATGGAAGACTTTTATAAACAGGATATCGCAATGCTTTATCGCGAATGATATTGACGCGATCGAAGACCCGAGAGAAGTAGAGTCGATACTATTTACTGAGAGCACTCTAGGAAGGTACCTACCAATTGGCTGCCGATCTTTCATTGCCAAAGGAGACACAAGAAGTGCCATATGAAGACATTTTAAGCCTCCAAGATGCGCATTTTTCCCCGAAACGAGTAAGTAGAAGAGAGCGGCATAAATTCTATGCTGCAGAAAAAATGCCAACCGAGTCAGCGTCGCAGTGGGCATCCAGACTACGCGGCCTCACTGCTTACTGTAATTTTAGTAATATTCAAGAGGCATTGCGGGACTATGTTATAATGGGTATGCTGCTAGGACCCGAGAAAGAGAAATTGTACGTGCAAGAGAAGTCGGGACTTACGCTAGCCAGAGCAGTGGATCTCTTAGAGAACTTACGGAGCCCGCACGCTGCCGCCGCCGTCGATCAAAAAGTGGTTAATAAAATTTAAAAAATAAGTGGTAGTTTGCATCTACAACTGCCAGTAATACGGTGCTAAATGTCTTTTTATGATTGAAATACAGGCTTCCGCTATTGTGTGGTGCCCTTATAACTACATGTTTTCCGTCGATAGCACCGATGCAATTAGGAAAGTTCCAAATGTTTTTGAAATCTTCCTCGATTTGTGTCCAGGTTTCCGAAGTTGGCTTTGGCATCACCAAAGGGTGTAATTCTTTCCAAATCACAGCGCACATTTCATGAACAATCATACGGACTGTACTGAAACCAACTCGGAAATTAAAAGCCAATGATTTAAAACTACTGCCGACAGTCAAAAATCTGAAAAATTAATCAAAATCAATTCCACTCTGTATATGTGCTGACACTATGTGTTTATAGGTACATATATAAATATACATAAATATATATTTTCTTAGTTTCAGACTGTCAAAGATGCTGGAAGTTAGTTCGGGATATTTACAGAAGGGCTATAAGTGCGAGAAAATTCAAAAGTGGTTCTGCTGGCGGTGAGCGTCGCCCAATAAAATATGAACATTTCATGGAGTTTATGAAACCACATCTTCAGCACAGATCACAAACTTCAAATTTAGACTCATCATCAGAAGACACATAATCTTCTTTACAATTAACAACAGACATTGATGAGACACGACAAAATGATTCTCCTACTAGGCCATTAACTCGAATGTCAAATGATTCTCAGCCGCCAGAACGGGTTTCAGAAATTCTTGGAAAATACCTCCTGAGTAAGGAACATGAGAATCCTGTAGATAGTTTTTTTAAAACTATGGCATCAACTGTGAATAATCTTCCGGAAAGAATGCAGGCACGTATAAAACGGGATGTATTTAAAATTATAAACGATGCTGAAATCGAATACTACGATGCAGAACGAATGTATACGAATGCTGTAGACGATAGCGAAGACAGCAACTTATCGCCATACATACCAACACAACAGATATCCAATATTACGGTTCCTCAATATACTAATAAGAGGGTCACGGCAACCACACCTCCGTAGCCTGTCCTACCTAAACACATACATATTACCTAAATGTAACAATGCATATGGTAGGCGGAAATGGGAGTATTTATTGCCAGACACACTAAATGGTTTGCCAGCAAACGTTTTAGAAAGTATTGAGAAAAAACCGGAAAAGGCAAAGTATTTGTCAAACAAACAATTTTTAATGTTATTATGTATATATAAGCGTGTTAATATAATTAGTATAAGAATTTAATATAATAATGTTAGTAATTAAGAGCGATCTCGTCCCCACGGATAAACCTTACATGGTTTCTTGTGGGTGACTTTATATGTATTTTCTCTGTAATACTTTTAATTGTGAACAATAAAGAAAAATTTGAATATTTGTGGAGAAGATTTGTAGAAAAACAAAAAAAGGATCCATTTGAAGAATTAATTAAAGTTATAAATTATGTTAATAATAATAAACATTTATAAAAGGGTTCACTTTTTTTAAACCATACTTTCAGTAAAAGTAATAAATCCCTGTACAGTGCGTGCGGTGTCGCACCAGAATAGCACCACCCCATCTCCTTCCGTGGGAGTCGTAAGACGCGACTAAGGGATACAAAAAACGGAGGATGGGCAGCAGCATCTTTCGTGAAGAGTACACCATTTACTGCGATCGCCAAACCGCCTGCCAAGCGTGGAGATTATGGCAAAAAAAAAACCTCCAAGACACGGCAGACCGACGAGAAGTTGGAGGAAGCTGTGAGCAGATTACGATGGGATGTCGTGGGGTTATCTGAGGTCCGACGACAGGGTGAGGACTCGATAATCCTAAAATTCGGACACATGCTCTACGTCCGGGAGGGCGACTATCTGTCCCAGGGTGGTGTCGGGTTCACAAGTATCTCGTAACGGAGGTGGGGAGCGTGTCGACTAGGGTAGCGTACCTAATACTCATAATTACTGAACGGTATCCGTTGAAGGTCATTCAGGTTTAACGCTCCGGATTCGACACACTCAAACGAGGAGGAGGCCATCTATGAGGTCAACTCAACAGACATTCGCACTCCTAAGACCCACTTCAAAGCAAAACTGGGCAAACGTAGCGGCTATGAGTTGAGATTGGGGCAATTTGGTTATGGAAATCGGAACGCTCGAGGCCAGATGCTGGCTGACTTCATGGAGAAGGAGGATCTCTATATGATGAACTCCTTCTTCATGAAGCCAGAACAACGCAAATGGACTTGGATCAGCCTCGATGGTGCCACCAAAAATGAGATCGACTTCATTATGCCCACCAAGACATATATTCAATGATGTCTCCGTGATCAACTTAGTGAAAACTGGAAGAGATCATCGCACAGTAAGAGGCACATTGAATAAAAATCGAAAAATGGAGCTTTCTCGACTGGCGAAGTCTACGCTCCGACAGGCACCCATCCAGATCCAAAACCCCGAAATCTTTCAACTCGAATTGCAAAACCGCGTCTAATGCCTCGATGCTTTTAGGAAAAAAAGAGCGAAGATAAACCGATGAAGAAATGTAAAATAGACCTCATATAAAGATGTGAAATTGTATACAAAGATGGAGTAAAGATACAGTCAATCGATCAGTAAAAGTTCTTACAATTCATTATACCCCAAGCCCTGAACATCTAAATACTACATTACAGAGAGAAAACGTTGTGCAATATTTATTTGTATGTATTTATACCACAGTTATAATTTTAAAATGATATTTTTGTATATTTCAACACGCACAATGGAAAAGGTTATTATTTTGAATTGACAACACAACACCTTTGTTTACATTTTTGATCTCGAATTACATTTCCGACTATAGTTATACCTGTATAGCGTAGTTGCATCTACGCAGAGCTCTATAATAAACCAGTGTGTTATTATTAAACGACCACAATCAGCAATCATGGAAGACTTTTATAAACAGGATATCGCAATGCTTTATCGCGAATGATATTGACGCGATCGAAGACCCGAGAGAAGTAGAGTCGATACTATTTACTGAGAGCACTCTAGGAAGGTACCTACCAATTGGCTGCCGATCTTTCATTGCCAAAGGAGACACAAGAAGTGCCATATGAAGACATTTTAAGCCTCCAAGATGCGCATTTTTCCCCGAAACGAGTAAGTAGAAGAGAGCGGCATAAATTCTATGCTGCAGAAAAAATGCCAACCGAGTCAGCGTCGCAGTGGGCATCCAGACTACGCGGCCTCACTGCTTACTGTAATTTTAGTAATATTCAAGAGGCATTGCGGGACTATGTTATAATGGGTATGCTGCTAGGACCCGAGAAAGAGAAATTGTACGTGCAAGAGAAGTCGGGACTTACGCTAGCCAGAGCAGTGGATCTCTTAGAGAACTTACGGAGCCCGCACGCTGCCGCCGCCGTCGATCAAAAAGTGGTTAATAAAATTTAAAAAATAAGTGGTAGTTTGCATCTACAACTGCCAGTAATACGGTGCTAAATGTCTTTTTATGATTGAAATACAGGCTTCCGCTATTGTGTGGTGCCCTTATAACTACATGTTTTCCGTCGATAGCACCGATGCAATTAGGAAAGTTCCAAATGTTTTTGAAATCTTCCTCGATTTGTGTCCAGGTTTCCGAAGTTGGCTTTGGCATCACCAAAGGGTGTAATTCTTTCCAAATCACAGCGCACATTTCATGAACAATCATACGGACTGTACTGAAACCAACTCGGAAATTAAAAGCCAATGATTTAAAACTACTGCCGACAGTCAAAAATCTGAAAAATTTATCAAAATCAATTCCACTCTGTATATGTGCTGACACTATGTGTTTATAGGTACATATATAAATATACATAAATATATATTTTCTTAGTTTCAGACTGTCAAAGATGCTGGAAGTTAGTTCGGGATATTTACAGAAGGGCTATAAGTGCGAGAAAATTCAAAAGTGGTTCTGCTGGCGGTGAGCGTCGCCCAATAAAATATGAACATTTCATGGAGTTTATGAAACCACATCTTCAGCACAGATCACAAACTTCAAATTTAGACTCATCATCAGAAGACACATAATCTTCTTTACAATTAACAACAGACATTGATGAGACACGACAAAATGATTCTCCTACTAGGCCATTAACTCGAATGTCAAATGATTCTCAGCCGCCAGAACGGGTTTCAGAAATTCTTGGAAAATACCTCCTGAGTAAGGAACATGAGAATCCTGTAGATAGTTTTTTTAAAACTATGGCATCAACTGTGAATAATCTTCCCGGAAAGAATGCAGGCACGTATAAAACGGGATGTATTTAAAATTATAAACGATGCTGAAATCGAATACTACGATGCAGAACGAATGTATACGAATGCTGTAGACGATAGCGAAGACAGCAACTTATCGCCATACATACCAACACAACAGATATCCAATATTACGGTTCCTCAATATACTAATAAGAGGGTCACGGCAACCACACCTCCGTAGCCTGTCCTACCTAAACACATACATATTACCTAAATGTAACAATGCATATGGTAGGCGGAAATGGGAGTATATATTGCCAGACACACTAAATGGTTTGCCAGCAAACGTTTTAGAAAGTATTGAGAAAAAACCGGAAAAGGCAAAGTATTTGTCAAACAAACAATTTTTAATGTTATTATGTATATATAAGCGTGTTAATATAATTAGTATAAGAATTTAATATAATAATGATAGTAATTAAGAGCGATCTCGTCCCCACGGATAAACCTTACATGGTTTCTTGTGGGTGACTTTATATGTATTTTCTCTGTAATACTTTTAATTGTGAACAATAAAGAAAAATTTGAATATTTGTGGAGAAGATTTGTAGAAAAACAAAAAAAGGATCCATTTGAAGAATTAATTAAAGTTATAAATTATGTTAATAATAATAAACATTTATAAAAGGGTTCACTTTTTTTAAACCATACTTTTAGTAAAAGTAATAAATCCCTGTACAGTGCGTGCGGTGTCACACCAGAATAGCACCACCCCATCTCCTTCCGTGGGTGTCGTAAGACGCGACTAAGGGATACAAAAAACGGAGGATGGGCAGCAGCATCTTTCGTTAAGAGTACACCATTTACTGCGATCGCCAAACCGCCTGCCAAGCGTGGAGATTATGGCAAAAAAAACCCCAGAAATATGACAGACGCTATAAGGCCCCGGTCCCCAGTCCCCGGCGGCCCCGCTCGTGGTGGACACAATAGCAGCCACCTAAGCGACGGGGCAGGGGGTGCTAAGAATCCCCGGGTGCGGCAGCACTACCACAAACGAAGACCATTGGCTCTGGCAACATGCAAAGTCAAGACACTGCAGACCGACGAGAAGTTGGAGGAAGCTGTGAGCAGATTACGATGGGATGTCGTGGGGTTATCTGAGGTCCGACGACAGGGTGAGGACTCGATAATCCTAAAATTCGGACACATGCTCTACGTCCGGGAGGGCGACTATCTGTCCCAGGGTGGTGTCGGGTTCACAAGTATCTCGTAACGGAGGTGGGGAGCGTGTCGACTAGGGTAGCGTACCTAATACTCATAATTACTGAACGGTATCCGTTGAAGGTCATTCAGGTTTAACGCTCCGGATTCGACACACTCAAACGAGGAGGAGGCCATCTATGAGGTCAACTCAACAGACATTCGCACTCCTAAGACCCACTTCAAAGCAAAACTGGGCAAACGTAGCGGCTATGAGTTGAGATTGGGGCAATTTGGTTATGGAAATCGGAACGCTCGAGGCCAGATGCTGGCTGACTTCATGGAGAAGGAGGATCTCTATATGATGAACTCCTTCTTCATGAAGCCAGAACAACGCAAATGGACTTGGATCAGCCTCGATGGTGCCACCAAAAATGAGATCGACTTCATTATGCCCACCAAGACATATATTCAATGATGTCTCCGTGATCAACTTAGTGAAAACTGGAAGAGATCATCGCATAGTAAGAGGCACATTGAATAAAAATCGAAAACTGGAGCTTTCTCGACTGGCGAAGTCTACGCTCCGACAGGCACCCATCCAGATCCAAAACCCCGAAATCTTTCAACTCGAATTGCAAAACCGCGTCTAATGCCTCGATGCTTTTAGGAAAAAAAGAGCGAAGATAAACCGATGAAGAAATGTAAAATAGACCTCATATAAAGATGTGAAATTGTATACAAAGATGGAGTAAAGATACAGTCAATCGATCAGTAAAAGTTCTTACAATTCATTATACCCCAAGCCCTGAACATCTAAATACTACATTACAGAGAGAAAACGTTGTGCAATATTTATTTGTATGTATTTATACTACAGTTATAATTTTAAAATGATATTTTTGTATATTTCAACACGCACAATGGAAAAGGTTATTATTTTGAATTGACAACACAACACCTTTGTTTACATTTTTGATCTCGAATTACATTTCCGACTATAGTTATACCTGTATAGCGTAGTTGCATCTACGCAGAGCTCTATAATAAACCAGTGTGTTATTATTAAACGACCACAATCAGCAATCATGGAAGACTTTTATAAACAGGATATCGCAATGCTTTATCGCGAATGATATTGACGCGATCGAAGACCCGAGAGAAGTAGAGTCGAGACTATTTACTGAGAGCACTCTAGGGAGACATATTCACTAGCATACTTGCAGAAGCACCCCACAACACTATATCCATAATATATAGTTACTTTATCGACTGAGATATTACTTATTTCGCTCTCGTCTGGCTCATAACTGAATTCATTCTTTCACAACGCGTCGTCAAGGAAACGCAGCAATTCCGTTACGACTCGCGACTATACGCGGCTAAATTATCGTTCGTTCGTAGAGATTCTCCGACGATATGAGGGTGGACTTGTCCCGATTCTCTTACTCGTGGAGGCAGCGCCTCATGGATTGGGTGGGATTTTATCACAAATAGGAAGTGATAATCAGGAAAGACGGGTCGCATTTGCGTCACGAACATTGTATGGCGCTAAAAACCGTTTTTCGCAAATACAAAAAAAAGCATTTGCAATAATTTTTGGTGTACGTCGCTTTCATCAATATTTGTACGAACGTGCCTTGCCTTTTATTTTGCGTACTGATCATAAACCGTTATTATCAATTTTTGTTACGTACAAAGGTTTCCCAGACGTATCAGCTATAATTATATAATCGAATACGTAAACAGTAAAGATAACAGATCCGATTACTTATCGCGGGTGGGTCTGCCGCCAGCAACGATCCCAGTCGGGGAGGAAGCGCGTGAGAGACAGATGTATGTGATCGCAGCGTATGTACGGTTTATAGTTCACGGCACATTGCTGATGTAATGGGCAAAAAAAGACAAAGGCCCAATAATGAATCGAGTTATTAATTTAAACGGTTGTCCGAGAAAAATAAGTGACGTTCGAATTCGACCATATTTTCATTGTAAACCAACAAGTGACACAAGGTCAGTGACGCACGCTTTGCTAACATTATCGATTCATTTAACCGCGATAATAATTAAAGTTATTGATTTTAAAGTTAAAGTTATTGTGTGAGCCGTCATGGAATCGGCAAATAATTGGTCAGATGTGAGCTGTGTTCTACTAGTGTTTTATCAGGAGAATTGTGAAGTGAAATTACACCTTTGCCCAATACGGTGTCATCAGATCACGTACCATTGACGGCTCGTAAACAATATTACGAGCCTTCGATAAATAAAAATAAGAATTGTGGCACATCCTCGCCTGGTTCTCCTATAAACAAGACAACTGAGAGTACTTGTCTTTGTCTGATTGCTCTAATGAAATGACTACAGGATCACCTCAAGATCTGAAGGATTTTATTAGACAGGAAATTTTAAACTCAAGAGACTTAGAATCAAGCTTTAGGCAATTAATAAATATGGAGCTTAAAAGTATAATGCAAGAGGTGCAGGACATCAAGAACTCAATGTTATTTGTAAATAATAAATATGATGAGATGAAGAAGTGCATGGATAACTACGACACTAAAATTGCATTGTTCAGCTCTGCGACTAGTGACATTGAACTATTGAAGCCGTCGTTGATTAGATCTATATATACATATATATACATATACATGATAATAATATTAGAGATCAATGGGCGAGGCGATCAAACATAGATGGATATGGCATTCCTTATAAAACAAAGAAAAGTATTTTTGAAGATATTTCGAGACTTGCAAAATTTAACTTTAAGTCGTCGGACATTGACTTTGTTACTAGGGGTCGCCCCAATGAATAAGGAGAATAAGAAGCCTAAGCCAATTATCATTCGATTTTTATCACGTATATTAAAGATGAGTTTCTGAGCAGAGTCAGACAACCAAAAAGTTGAAGTGATTACGGGTGTGCAATCTGTGATATTTTTTAATGATCATTTAACAAGTGCAAATAAGGGTCTATTACACATGGCGAAAATTAATTGTAAAGAAAACAATTATCGCTTTGTTTGGGCCAAAAACTGTAGTATCATGGTGCGCAAATCCGAATCAATCAACTCCCGTTATACACATCAGCACTGAGGCTGATTTTAAAAATTAAATAAGCGTCAATATTGTATGGTAATTGCTATGAAAAGGTTTAAGGATACTTACGATATCAACCTCATTTATTGTGGTAGGAGAAGATATTTAGCTGTTTACAATCAAGTTAGTCTTAATTGTCACAAATTTTAAAGTATATAGATTTAAGTATTTTGCAGCATGTGAAATGTAATGTAACCTTTAGTAGAATAAGTGCTCACTGTGTTATATTTTCACACTGTTGTGTTAAAAACAATATATATTTATGGTTTCTGTTTATTTTGAAAGGAATTACTATAGATTTTATTAATACCAGTAATCTGTTGTTTCTAAAAATTCATAAAACTGCTTGTGGTAATAATACTCGTACTAATTATTGTTCTGTTTCTAAGTAAAATCAATTGTAGAATTTTAAATTTTCTTCTTCTATTCAGAATAAGTATATTTTTTTTTTAAAAACCATTTATTTCTGATACAACATTATAAAACGATGTATACATATTATTCTGCCAAACTGCGCAGCAGTTTGTCGGCAGTAATTCTCGTGTTTCGCAAATTATCAAATCAATATTATGTTTTTGTGTGTGACAATTTAAAAGTCCCTACCAGTATTTCTTAAGTCTATTTATTATGGACATTGTGCTAAGTAGAACTTTCGCAATAAGTTTTTCACCTGATTTTTTGTTTTACAATTCGACAATTGTGACGCTATATGGGTAGTTAATTCATTTATTAATGTAGGTATTACCCATTGCATGCTACGCATACCGTAATAATTACATATTTTAGGTACCACTAGCTTGTTTTTGTTAGATAGCCGAGTTGAGTAGGTATGCACTCTCTGTACTACAAATTTATTTATATCTCGATATTGTTCGATTAACGTTAATAATTTTACCTTTTTATCAATTGGAATAATACTACATATTTTAAACAAGCGTTCATAGTTCCCGTTAAGTTTGTTTTTTATATTTCTGTTCACTAAGAGCTTTAATGTTCTTATTTGCAAAGTTTTGATTTTATTTTTATTCGTAGTAAAAGTTAGTCCATAGCTACTCAATCCGTAACTAATTGTTGCCTCGACCAAAGAGTGATACAGGGTGTACAAAATATTTTTACCCACCGATGACTTTAAGTGATAAATTTTACCAAATACTGTGCGGAGTTTCGAACATACTGAGTTAACATGTGCATTCCATGAGAAATTTTTATCAACAATGAGCCCTAGATATTTATACGACGTTACCTGTTCCAACTGACTACATTGACATATTTGTGAGGAACTATGCAAGCAAGAGTAACTATGTCCTATTATTTTAATTTTAATATCTTTATATTGACTATATGGTGAGAATATAGGCATACATTTTGTCTTTTCCATATTAATAATAATTCCATTGTCATGTGCCCATTTATTAATATTATTAAAATCTTGTTGCAATATGATTTGAATAAGATTTGGGTCTCTACTACTATACAATAAACATGTGTCATCAGCATACATATATGCTTTACAATTTTTTATAACTTTGCTCATACTGTTCACATGAATACTATATCCTATCGGACCAAATATGGAGCCAGTTGGAACACCATTTAATACTGTACCTGGATCACTCTCTGCTCCAAGGACATTTACTTTAAGTAGCCTGTTTTTGAAATAGTTTTGGAACCAGATTTTAATAGGCCCTCGTATACCGCATTCATCCATAGACTGCAATAAGGCGTCGTGCTCCAGCGTGTCAAAAGCCTTTTTAAAATCTATAAAAATAGCTACCACCAATTGTTTTTCGTTTAAATAAGTATTAACATCATTAGTAAAAGAAGTAAGCGCTGTTGTTGTACTTCTATTTGGTCTGAAACCATGTTGTATGTTCGATATAATATTATTATTTTCCAGAAATGCTACTAATTGGCCGACAATGACTTTTTCTGTAATTTTATTTATTGTGTTTAGGATTGCAATGGGTCTGTAATTTGTATAGTCTGTATGTAGTCCTTGTTTGTGAATTGGTCTAATTAATGACAGTTTTAACTCTTCTGGGTACATTCCTTTCTTAATGCTTAGATTGATAAAATGCGCTATAACCTGAGATATGTCTTTTTTAATTAATTTAATATCCCGAACCCTTATACCATCCGAGCCTGGCGCCTTATTGCAATCTAATTGATCAATAATTTTCTCTACTACAAACGCAGTCACTTTTTGGTATCTAAAACTAATGTTGGATTCCTTAATATATGTTTGCCTGTCTAAAAACTTGTGCTGACATTTATGTTTTATTTTATCTATTTCATTTGTGAAAGTCTCACAGAATTTATTACATATAGTTTTGGGTGTTTCATTTTTACCCATATATTTTTCTATTACACTATCTACAGATAAATTGTTCTTACCTAGCCAGCTGTTTATTTCTTTCCATATTTTACGCATATCACCCTTACAGCATTCAATTGATTTTTTTCTTTGATTATTTTTAGCGACATTTATGGCTTTCTGTAATTTATTTCTATATTTATTATACTTAAGTCTAAGTAGATTGTTATCTGGTTTAGCTTTCCATTGCCTAAAAAGTAAATCTCTGTATTCCATCATATTTTTCAGCTCCTTGGTAACCCATTCCTTAGTTTCACGTTTTTTTCTATTGTTGGTATGCATTTTTGAAGAGTCATATATTTCACAAAAGATTTCACTTATTTTATGATATATTTCGGTGCTATTATTACACTGTAGCAGTTCTAACCACTGAACATCCTGTATTTTGCGTGCTATTTCTTTGTTATTGTAAACAAGATAAGGAGCTGTCGTGTTGAAAACCTGTTTCGGAACTTCGATCATAAGTCCAATTAAATAGTGATCGGCCACCTTACTCATTACAGTATATGAGTGCAGTGAAGCGGCTGTTGCATTCCGCACAAATATGTGGTCGAGGCAGGACGCCTGCCGGCGACCCGCAACAATAGCTTCTCGAGTCACATCTTGTATGCCACATTGTAAGCCTAGTTCCGATAATGTGTTTAAGTATTCATTTGCGGTCGAGTTTAGCTCGCTTTGAAGGATGTTAATATTGCAGTCACCAACTAGAATAATATTTTTAAGTGTAGAAGTACGGTGAAGTGTTCTTCTGATTTCCGTAATGAATTTGTTTTTGTTCATGTTCGGTAGTCTGTATATGACCATTAATTTTGTATTATAACAAGATTCGCTAATAGTTATTTGTCCGTATATAGTTTCAAACGATGAACAATGCACGGTTTCAGGTAAAAATTGAATATTATTTTTTATATACATGACAATACCCCCTCCTCTTCTATTCTGTCTTGTGTTCGAATACATAGTATAACCATCTATATTGTACATGCATGTTTCGTCTTTTCTAATATTTACCTCCGATAAACATATAACGTCTAGGCTAGATAGGCAAGGGTTTAATAACATTAATAGCTCGTTGAAATGTTCACGTAGGGAGCACACATTTATATGAACAATATGTAATGCCAAATTTGCTTTTTGTATATTTTCTTGCCAATTTTGCAATTTTGTATAGTTTGAAACATAAAAATCGTTAAATTCAATATCCATTGTAATAATTACTTTTACTTTTATAGGGTATAGAATAAATATAACTGTCTAATTTAGATAAATGCGTGGACAAAAATAAATACCTTACTTTTGTGAGTTTTCCAGCAAATAAGTATTAATATCACTTTCACAACGCACTTGGAATATCTTCTTATCATTTACATCTTTTCTTATCAATATACGACCTTCTTGAATCCATATAAACTTGTAAATTTCTTTAAGTTTTTGTTTCGTGGTATAAAACAAAAGATGCTTTTGATAGGTCAGATGCTCATTAATATAGATTCGTGTGTTGTCATTATTGTTGTACAAAGTGTATATATATAGGTTTTGGTTCACATTAAGATGTATTAATCGCATATATACAGACTGGCCGAAAAGTTGACGTCCAAAGCTAAAAATTAAAAGCCCCATGGTGATGAGTATCCGAATCACCCCTACGTATGTTCTAAGATTTTGCATAGTTTAGGAGATAATAATTTTTTTCCCCTTTTATCCGCTTTTTTCACCTAATTGTGGTTAAGGACTTTTTTCTAATTTTTTTGAACACTTTTAGTTAATTTTATTGTTGATAATTATTAACTACAGTTGCAATAACAACATAAAAAACTGTGAATAGTTTAGACAATGCGGAACTAGTTTCGAATTGAGTCGTAAGTTCAAGATAACTGCTCCAGCTAAATTCATGAAAATGTTCAAGGTATAAAAAATAAAATAAAATGGGAAGCCTATGACTTCTATTTTTAAAAACTTCCCAGAACATTGGCCACTAAAATGAGCCAAATTCCAATTTTAGCTTTGGACGCCAACTTCTTGGGCAGCCAGTATAAGGTGCATTTAAAGTTCAAATTTTTTATAATGTGTGTTTATAACTTTTCAAGATTTATATTTTGTTTCTTTCAGTAGGTAGTTTATGTCTCAATAATAATATTTTCTGATAAGTGTATAATTTGTTACTATTGTACATTGACAATTGATACGAAAAATGTCCAAACACTTTATGTAATGTTCCTTCTTTTTATATATTTTTGTTATTTGTTGAGAGCCTTGGGACTTTAAGGTAACATTGAGTTTTATTATTATTTTTTTGTTCCCGTTTGAATAACAGAAGGTTTATAATTCATTTAAGTATAATGCATTTAATAACAACCACATTTCTTACTTTCTTACTTCCGACACCAATACCATGTCAAGATCGAATCTGATTATAAGGTATTACTTATCTTAATATATATTTGGGAGTTTTTTAGTGTTTTCTAATATGAAAATATACTATCAAAATGTTCATGGGTTACGTACAAAGACGAATAATCTTTTTAGGAAGGTCTTAAGCTGTAATTCTGATTAAATAAATGAGCTTGCCAACTTTCTTTCTTCAAACAATTTCCAACAATACAATAGACTATATAATATCAACATCGTATACTTGATCTACTAATATCTAATATTGAAGGTAAAATCAATTCATTGTCAATGCCAATGGTCCCAGAGGATTTACACCATCCGGCTTTTGAAGTAACCATAGTGAGGTCAAGTATAAGGGAGACCCCAACATAGGATGAGACTGTATAAGGCTGCAGATTATGATGAAATAAACAAAGCATTGTCTTTGATTTTGTTTGATTGGGATTGTTATTTGCTTTCTGATAATATTGAGGTCTCGGTTGAAAAAATTTATATTAAATTTAATGAAGTTATTGATGAATTTGTCCCCCTTAAGTCTTTTAAGTACAACATCAGATATGGATATAGATACGCATATGGTATAATCGAGCGTTAGTTAAAATTTTAAATGAAAAATTAAAATTTCATCGAAAGTGGAAGAGGAATGCAATGATAAAATCCCTTTATGAAGAATTTGACGAGGAACAGATACGTACAGGTAAACTAGAATCCCTTTATAAACAATCTGACGAGGTACAGATGCGTACAGGTAAACTAGAATCCCTTTATGAAGAATTTGACGAGGTACAGATGCGTACGGGTAAACTAGAATCCCTTTATGAACAATTTGACGAGGTAAAGATGCGTACAGGTAAACTAGAATAACTTTATGAACAATTTGAGGAGGTACAATTGTGTTTAGAGTACAGTAAGTGATCCTGAAGGACAATTGACAGAATGGAATGCGCTCGAGTCGCAGTACTTAAAATTGCCGGAACTGCACACGAAATGATAACACAACTTTGCCAAAAAGAACCCTGGTAAATTCTTACTATAAAAGCTAGAACACTTACTAAGATCCAAATTTATTAGGGAATTAATTGAATCGTGTGAGGCATGTTTTATTTTCGTTGGAGCGCAGTAACAGAATAAGTCCTGTATTCAACCAATTATAACATGATTTTATGTTAGAATTGTTAGGTCATATGTCTAAATTCGCGCCCACTGGTTCGATATTTCAGACATATTTTATACCTAACTATGGCGTTCTTAGAGAAAACAGTACAACAACTAAGTTGAGAGTAATTTTTAACGCTAGCAATGTATCTGCCTGAGGTTTTTCTCTTAATCATCTTCAGATGGTGGGTCCTTCCGTACAAGATGACCTCTTATCAATTCGCGGAATATATATATATATATATATTTATACTATGTATGTTTATTTCCTACTGTCCTACTCCTTCTTCAGTATCTTCTTTACCGCTCCTATACTCTATATAAGATTATTCCATTTCCTAATGGCAGCGTAAAAAGCCACAGAGATGGCGCTAGTCGTTTGCAAAGCCTTCAAATACGCTAATTAGGCGAGATGAATCCAAGGACGGACATAATTCTTTTAATTGCCTTCAAAGTGCGGCTGAGTGACACTGACACTGAGTCATATATTGAGATTCGCGCAACCACCACATTAACTATCTAAATAATTAATTACCTGTGTATGTGTATCCAGTGCTAATCATACCGTTACTTGTAGATCAGCTGGAGAAAGAATGAGCTCATCAAATACGGTAGGTACGTTGCCGTCCTCCCGCCATATAGAATCCTGATTTAAGTATGTACTTATTACCTACTTCTTATATTAAACCAGCGCATGCAGTCCAATAATTCCGCAACACCGCTTACCAGGACAGTATCGGATCGACTCTGGAGGCTTATTTTAAGCACAATGCAGAATTTAAGGACATAATCAGTCAAGCGATAATGTCTGAAAATTTAAAATTGATCGGAAAATCGGGAGCCAAGAGTTCGCCATTTGTAATTCATTGATAGGATTCATAATGTGAATTTCGTTGCTCAACCGGAACTGTAACCACTTGCGATGGTTACTATTTCATGTAAAACATTGGATAGAAGGATTACGAGAATCTGCATTATTTAAAATGCTTGTAGCAATGAGAAGCCTTTTTTGTTCAAATTTTTAGTTTTACAGTTTATTTTGTTTATTGTGTCGTTTGCATACTTTAGGAATAGGACAGCTTTTTTATTTTATTTAGTTTGTAACACTGACTGTATATATTTGAGGGTGCGTGTGGTGTCGCACCAGAATAGCACCACCCCATCTTCTCCCGTGGGTGTCGTAAGAGGTGATTTAGGGATTCAAAGAACGGAGGATGGGCAGCAGCATCCTTCCGAGAACCACCAACATCCACTGTGATCACCAACAACGTCGAGCGTGGCGATAACGGCAAAAACACCCCAAAAGATGAAAACAGATACTGAAAGGCCCCGGCCCCCAGTCCCCGGCGGCCCCCGCTCGTGGTGGCCACGGTGGCAGCCAATTAAGCGACGGGGCAGGGGGTGCTAAGAATCCCGGTGTTTGGAAACGCTACCACCGACGAAGACCATTGGCCCTGCCAACATATTATGTCAAGACACTGCGGACCGAAGAGAAGTTGGAGGAACTGGAGGAAGTTTTGTTAGCAGACTACGATTGGATATCGTGGGGTTTTCTGAGGTCCGAAGACAGGGTGAGGACTCTATAATCCTAAATTCCGGACAACTGCTCTACTTCCGGGAGGGCGACCAACTGTCCCAGGCTGGTCGGGTTCCTCGTGCACAAGTCTTTCGTCAGCAACATAACTGAGGTGTGGAGCGTGTCGAATAGGGTAGCGTAGGTACGCTCCTACGTACGCTTCTATACTCAGAATTACTTAACGTAATTCGCTGAAGGTCATACAGGTTTACGCTCCGACTTTGACACATTCAGAGGAGGTGGAGGCCATGTATTAGGACATCTCAACGGCCATTCACACTCCTTAGACCCACTTCAACGTTGTCATGGGAGACTTTAACGCAAAGCTGAAATTTGGTTATGGAGATCGGAACGCCCGAGGCCAGATGCTGCCTGACTTCATGGAGAAGGACGATCTCTATATGATGAACTCGTTCTTCATGAAGCCTGAACGACGCAAATGGACTTGAATCAGCCCCGATGGTGAGAAAAAATGAGATTGACTTCATCATGTCGACCAAAAGACATATATTCAATGATGTCTCTGTGATAAACTCAGTGAAAACTGGGAATGATCACTGAATATCAATCCAAAACTGGAGCGGTCTCGGCTGGTGAAGTTTACGTTCCGGCCAGCACCCATCCAGATCCAAAGACCGGAAAACTTTTTACTCGAATTGCAAAACCGCTTGGAATGCCTCGGCGACGAGGCATACCTCGAAATATATTATTATTAAATAAGCTATGTGCTCTATTCCACAGTTGTGTAGTTTATTTGTATAAAGAAAGTCTACTAAATCTGCAAGTTTGCTAAGTAGGTAGGTAAATATGCAATGAGGCCGTCTTTGGTTTGGTAGGTCAAGTCAATTCTTTTCGAAATGTAATGAAATTGATTTTATGATAAGTATTGTTATAGCTATAGTTGTTAGCTAAAAAATTAAACACAGAAGCAACAGAAGGTCGAAATTTCCAATACTGGGTACAAACTTTTGGCTTTGAGGACATTGATAATTACGATCTTGAAGATAATTATTTCGCGATCGGCATTACTCGAGAATGCACTCGTATTTATTATCGTAGTGTTTCCAGTGTTACTAGTGTGTCTTTTCTTCAAAATGTTTATTTCTGGACCATGTGGTGAAAATCATTAAAATGCGCCTGTGTATATGTAAAGTAAAACTTGACTTTACAAGTGCTGGCGTGACAGAGGCTGAATTTAGACGTTTGGGATACAGGAAAAATACCTAGAGGTGCCCAAAATGTAAAGTAAGTCCATGTGCGTCTTCAACACCTACGCAGCCAACGGCACCCACCCAATTGGATAAGATGATCAAATACTAGACGGAGCACAGGAGTTTTGCCCGTATTTTAGAACATGCTTTTTTAAGGTCCTGATAACACTGTATATTGTATAGTATGTGGTATAAAGTTCCATTAGTCACCTTAACCCTTTGTGTTACCGGCTCTCTAATTGTTGAAAGTCGCTTGTTTACCGCGTGATTTAAATATCTATGCGTACCTATGCGTATTATTTTACGTGTAGCAAAATAATGCTTAGAGCGCTTTCACACTATGTACTATTCCATATAATATATCCGTTTCAAACTATTTCTTATGGTTGACTGAAATAAATTGGATAACGGAAGCCGGATCTAGTGCGTGCGTAAACTACCATAGAAATTCTTCTACAACAACATCAGACCATCTTTTAAAGATTCGGATCGGACGTAGTGTGAAAGCGCTCTTATAGTTACGGTGATTACAGTCAATTTATCTGAAAGCAACACACAATGAAATGAAATGAAAAATAAAAATGATTAAATAAATATGAAAATAAAAATTAAAAAAATAAAGTGATGTAGGAGCAACTTAACATAGTATTATTAAAGCTAGCTCCTCTTGCCTCTATACTAGAGGCCCATCAATGCTGACTTGTCACATTTAAAAAATTCAGTGGAAATAGCACATGACAGCTCCAACAAGTTCTCCAGTGATATCCAATCACTTGCTTCGAGAGTGTCGGGCTTAGAGAAAGCAGCAACCGATGTCCCTCCGTTGCAAAAAGAAATGACAAGACTCAAGAGCTTGATGAAAAGGACCAGTCGACAAGGGCAAATAACGTCGAAATAAAGGGGATCCCGCAGTTAAAAAATGTAAATATGTGTGTTACAGTTGGAGTGTCAGTACGTATTTCCCGATTAAGTTCTGAATAAAACTACATAAAGTAACTAAAACATAAAAATAGCCTGTTTAAAAGTGAATTTATATTGCAATTACTAGTACGTGAGGTGTTATTATCTATTTGAAATAGTGTCTTAGTGTGTAAAAAGTTCCAAATAAATCTGATAATTTATCAGCTGTTAATTAATGCCTTAAGTTTTGAAATCCCTGATTCCATTATCTGTGGTTTTTGTGTATTGTTTTTGTTCTACTTACAAATTCCACTAAATACAAACAATTAAAGTATATATTACTAATTGTACGGTACTTGCTGATTTTATTAGGAATCATGAGGGTAGTTGTACGAGGGGCGGTCAAAAAGTTCGCGGAATGGCGGGGTTGGCGGGGGTGAGGTCGCTCCTCCAGGTAGCCGCTACTTGAGTAACTCATAATTACTATATATGCCAATTTCTAGCCTAATTGGGTCATTAGCTTTCGAGTTACAAACGAGTGAACAAGTAAATCGGGAACAAACTAGCCACTATGGAGAAAATTGAACATCGCGCCGTCGTAAAGTTCCTCACCAAACAAGGAAAAACGCCTCAAACTATTTTGCAAGAGATGTTAGCTGTTTACGGAGACTCTGCTCCTGGTAAAACCATGATTTACAAATGGCACGGCCTTTTCAAGCAAGGAAGGGAGTCAATTGAAGATGATCCTCGACCTGGACGGCCCATTGAGGCCAC
This sequence comes from Leptidea sinapis, assembly GCF_905404315.1. NCBI lineage: Eukaryota > Metazoa > Arthropoda > Insecta > Lepidoptera > Pieridae > Leptidea > Leptidea sinapis. Next base: position 19,330,243 of record NC_066266.1, on the reverse strand, counting down.
TACGCCGGAAATCATTGAAAAAGTTGAAAAACTTGTATTGGAAGACGGAAGGTTGAAGAAGAAACAACTTGCAGCATCAGTTGGAGTATCAGAAACCACAATTTTAAATATTCTTCATCAACATCTTGGCATGAGTAAAGTGTGTTCAAGGTGGGTCCCGAGAATGCTCACGCCGCTGCAAAAACGTGAGCGCGTCAACTGTTCCCGCGAGTATTTGGACCGCTGTGGAGAAGTTAGGGAAGAAATTATGGCCCGAATTGTAACCGGTGATGAAACTTGGGTTCACCACTATGAGCCTGAGTCAAAGCAGGAGTCGATGCAGTGGCACAAAAAAGGCACACCACCCCCAAAAAAATTTAAAGTGTCGCAATCGGCCGGAAAGATCATGGCGACTATTTTTTGGGATACTGAAGGTATTCTTTTGATCGATTATAAAGAACGTGGTGTTTCTATAACGGGAGAGTACTACGCTTCCCTATTGGACCGATTAAAAGAAGCTATTAAAGAAAAAAGAAGAGGAAAACTGACAAAAGGTGTACTCCTTTTGCACGACAACGCGCCCGTTCACACGAGTCATGTTGCGACGGCTGCCATTCATCGATGCGGTTTTGAACAACTACGCCATCCACCCTACAGTCCAGACCTGGCCCCTAGCGATTTTTATTTATTCCCAAAGATGAAGAAAGAGCTGCGTGGAAAAAAATTTAGAGACGATGATGAAGTCAAGTCGGCGATTTCGGCGTATTTTGACGCCCAAGACAAAACCTATTTTTTCGACGGTATTAATAAGTTATATGCCAGATCCCAAAAATGTATTCGTGTTAAGGGGGAATATATTGAAAAGGAAAAATAACATAATGTATCATTTCATCTTTTTTCCCAGTCATTCCGCGAACTTTTTGACCTCCCCTCGTACGTGCTCCACTATCCGATGACACAAGTCGCGCTTGGGTTGACAAGCGGACAGAGACAATTGATCTTTGCTCGGGCGTGGTCGATAGCACTACATATGTAAACCGTGTTTACCCTGAGTAACCAGTGATCATCAGTCTAGTGTTGACGTTCAATACTATAAAACTTTGCAAGCTTGCGATCGCCAGTGACGTTCACCTGGAACACCGGAATCAGGACCGTTGGAGCTGCTGCGCCGCCGCCACCTGAGTGACGTGGGAGTGTTCAAAGGTTAGTGGATTGCATTTACTTCTTTCCTTATGATTCTTGGTTGATTGCAAGTGCCTACATAAATTCATTTATTTAAAGAGCCAAAACCGGCGACTAAGGTTTCCTACCTTAATACAGTCCCAGATATTATTCCTGAGACACTAATATAAAATATTTATAAATACAGTTTGCCAAAAACTGCCATCTAGTGACATTTTAGTAATCTACTAGATACGAGATCAATACATCGAGCGACCGTTTAAAATGACAAACAAATGCAATACATGTGGAAAATTCTTCGCCAGCACAGATGGCGCTAAATATAATAAATGTGGGGTAACTTATCACAAGCAATGCTATAAGTTGAGCCCGGATGCAAGATCGAACAAGCAGTGGATGTGCAGTACGTACAAGCGTAAGCCTTGCAGACCGGTAGAGAGAGAACGCGTCCGGGACGAAGAAGACGACGTCTACTTGGATACGGAGCTGCGGGAAGGGTCTTCACTAGTGCAGGAAATAAAGCTACTACGAACCGAGCTGACGAGCTTCAGGCAAGATATCACTCGATTCTCAACACTTGTTAGCGAGTTCCGTACAAGGCTTGACAGTATCGAGGAACGAGTTTCTCAACTGGAAGCATATTCCACAACAGCACAGGAACATAATATACAATTTAACAAAGAACTTACTAGTAGGTACCATAAACGATTATAAAAGTTAAATGATTCAGAACATGAAAAACTACTTAACAACGTCGAGATCACGGGAATACCTGAGAGCAGTAATGAAAATATGACACATATTGCTATTACCCTGGCACAAAAAGTCAGCTTGACCATTAACGAGTGCGATATCGTTCATGTAACGCGGCGAGGCCCCAGACATCCGGCGGAAGATGCAGCTCGTTTTCGCCCGATTGTGGTATGCTTGACTCGGCGTCACATATATTGTGCTTGGCATAGTGAAGAAGAAATCGAAAATGCAAAGTCGTTTGCTATGTGAAATTGCTGATACACGAAAGATTATCCGAAAAGAAGACAAGAAGAATCCTATTAACATCACAAAATATATAGTTAAAATAATAAAAGACACCGAATAATTACCGACTTTAGTAGCGAATAATTTAAAGCGATTACCGTCTGTAACTTTCGATCATCTGGAAGTCAGCAGCCTGCTAAAGACCCTACCTGTGATACAAAACGATATGCAAACATTTAAAAGTGAAACGTAATCATATATACACAAACTGCAAGATGAAATCTGCGATTTAATGCAACGAAACTGTGTCGCGCCGGTATTTTGCGATGTACCGTCAATATCTACTTCGCAACCCAAAATCGTGATTCAATACCAACCAAATCTACCTCTGCTACAAAAGCATATTATCAACTATAAGCAGGCATTAATGAATATATGTATTTAGTAAGTTGCTCACTATAACTTAACTATACCAAATGGTTTATTTGTTACCTGATTGGATCCCGAATTTATGCCAGCTATAATATGTGATGGTACATAATATATTTACGTTGAAAATAAGTACTAATTATTTGTACCAAAAACAAACTTACAGTTTGCATAAGTATCCCAAAATTTGTTTTTTCAATTACTTGTGTGCTGCAATAGTTATATCCTTGATGTTGTTGGACCATATCCGGCGACAGAATCAGATAGTTCTATAATGCTTAGATTGTTCAGAGATAACGGTCCACTGCGTTTCTATTTCAGAATGCCTGAATCTAAACAGGCCGGTGAGAATCAACTATTGCTGCCAATAAGTCACGATGTGCTTTGTGGTACCTTGAGCTCACCTTGAGCAGGTGAGTGACTTTTAATCATTTCGACAGGAATATTTCAGTAATGAATCCACTCACCTCAGATTAGACTTTAAAATTGCTGCTGCGTTTATTAATCTTTTCATCCATTGATTCGTGATAATTCTTATGGTAAAGAGATAATATTTGTCATTACTCGATTAACAGCTTAACCGAATAAGAGTGCAATTTATGAACATCGACTGTAATCTTCCAGAATTGAATAATTTTCCTAGATTAGCCTTTCATGATCTTATACCATTTTCTTTGGGAATCAAACGAACAAGCCCGTTCTTATAATGGTGAGCATATTAAGGCGTTAGGAAAATACTTATTCCGGTAACCTATCCATAGGTATGGTCAAAATAATTATCTTCTACAGGTTAAGATAAAAAATCAAGGCACACAAGTAGAAAAACTTAATACACTAATGCACTGGTTGACACTCAGTTACTATTGCAATTGTTTGGTGGGTAGACGTACTGGTGGTTGCTGTGCACATGTAATGTCTGTTGTGTGGTATTTATCGTAATCACGATATCAATATGAAAGAAAATGTTCATCCCTCGAGATAAAATCTTTTGCTTTCGGTCAAGATTTCTTCGATTTCTTTCCCTTAAACAAACTGACAAAAATTCAATAACTATAATTGCTTTCGTTTACACAATACAAAATATTATTATGTATAATAGCACCATATAAATTTGATTAAACCAGTTAAATTCTGGGAATATATAAGAGACAATAAAAGTGCCAGGCAACGTACTGACACATACACATATTATGACACTGAGTTGACAGGCCAAACAGCAGCCGAAGCATTTTTTTATTTATTTAGCTCAACTTTTTTTATTTATTTACTGAATCCGCAAAAGCTACTCAAGCGTCCAATATGTGTGGTGTCTTTTCAGGTTCTTCTGTTGTTGTCAATGTGATTCAAAATAGCAAACTTGAACTGGCTATAAAACGCTTGAAGGCGCGATCTTCTGCTGATCCGGATGGTATACCCATATTCCTTGCCAAGAATTGTACATCTGTTTTCAGTCACCCACTCTTGTACCTCTACAATCTATCATTAAAACAATCTCAATCAACAGCGTGTAGCGTGTAATGTAGCGTCATATAAACCGATGTGTTATCAGTTTTCCCAAATTTTTTTGAAATTATTCTTAACAATAAAATTATCAGACAGGTTGGAAATGAACTTAGAAATGCTCATAATGGTTTTCGGAAAGCTCGGTCATCTAGTACAAATCTCACCAAACTAGTAGACTATGTTTATGCGGAAATGGATGCGGGTCGACAAGTAAATGCACCGAAACACACAAATGTATCCAAAATTACAAGTGGAGAGAGGGGTACCCTTGTCACAACCTTCTGCATTTTTAGTGGAACCGGACAAGCTTTGCAGGCTATGGTTTTCTCCAGAAAAAAGGCTCAACCTCACATGTTACATTGAGCGCCATCAGGTACATTAGATTTAGCAGCAGCTTCTGGGTGGATGAATGCAGAGATATTTGTGGATGTAATGAAACACTTAACTTAAACATGTGTCATCATCCTGCACTTTTAACTATGGATTATCATGAGAGTTATCTTTAGCTTGAGGCACTGGACCTTGCTAAAGCTTCAGGAGTCACTATTTTAACCCTTCATCCACACACCACTTCAAAACTTCAACCACTTGACGTTGGATTGAACGGTCCATTTAAGTCATACTACAATGCAGCAGTGAATTGCTGGCTATTAAGAAATCCGGCACAATGTGCAACTATTTACATTATTGCAGAATGTGTGGGCATCGCATATATGAAGACGATGACTTGATAGATACTATTTATTTCAGTAAAATATTGAGAAAGATTAAAAATAGTTTCGAGAAGCGCAATCAAGAGCAAATAAATCTACGTTAACCTTTATCTTATACCCCCTAAATATCAATGTCGGTAACATAAACTTGGCGCCATTCAATACACATTCTACTGAACTTCAGATGCAACTCATTGATATCAAGAAAAAAGAACTGTGGAGCACTAAGTTCATAGTTATAAGCCATTTGACTTCTGAAAATAAGTGGACGGCTGTAAAACAATTGCCAAAAATAGAGCAAATCATTTATTGAAGTAGGCGTTACTTTGCGGAAATCCATAATTATCCAAGTGTTTTGAGTTTTCTTTAGTATTAATTCCGCCAATATTTGTCTTTTAAAGAATAATTTTAATATTTTGCATAAATGTGACAAAGGATTTCGCTTGAATGTGTTAGAGACTTTAGAAATAATAAAACACAAAAATAACATGTTTACATTGTTGAATGAACAAACAAATTTAGTCCCTTCACAACAGCCAACCAATCACAGCGCGTCATTTAATGGGACGTTGTTATAAGAGCGGTTTTCCGGCTCATTTGACCTGTCCTGGTTCGCGCTGACAAACGAGACGGGTCGCAAGTCGCTGCGAGCGCAGCAGTCGCTGGCGCACCACGCTACGTACGGAATCAGGTCGGACGACTTCGTTCGTCGCCTGAGCACCTCTATGTTCGCGCGCGCTGGTGGAGCGCGATCCTAGCATTTGCGTGCCATCGCGCCATACCATCGACGACCGCTGGACGTAAGAGGATTACCACTTGACCTAGTCTCCTAGGACACGACTGCTTCCTCGCCGCTGATGGGCGCTCACCGGTACACTACCAGCGGGCTCGACCTCGTTGAGCGGCGGGCGCAAGCCAACCACGGACTTATCACCCTGCCGCAGTCCGTAGATCGCTCGCGACAATACGCGGGCTCGATCTCACTGCAGCAAGATACCACCGGACATGACACCATGGACCAACCGGTCCCACCCAGTGCCCCGCCTGTAGTTGCAGGCGGCGTTCATACCACTGAAAGGGACCATCGCCTCGAACAGTTACCCCGAGGCCCGTAAGGGCCTACGCGGACCCAGGTGTGTCATTTGACATTCCTGTCTCGGCCCAACGAAACCATTGACGAATGGAAAATTCGAAATTAACGAATTCTCCATTCTGGCAAATAAAATCCGAGCAGCTAGGTCTGCCATGGAGCGTCTTTTTGCGCTGACTGAGCACCAAGATTTAGTGACCTCTATGGAGTAATATCCCAAACGCATAACGCTTCATCGCAGAACATGGGTCGAGTGAAGCCTAAAAGGGCAACAATTTTCCGGACCAAGTTATTCTCTATCCCTTTCAGGTCCACAGCCAAGTACTTAGGTGTGACCCTCGACTCCCAACTCACCTTCAGGCCTCACGTCCAGAAGGTGACCGGAACCGCCCGCTTAGAAAATTGCGGTTAGCCGTGTAAAATAAGAAATAAACGTATGTTTCATTCATTTTCATTCCTGCACTGCACAAATCTCTGTTTATTACTTTAAATAGGCGGGAGGAATGAGGTCCAACCCTTCGTCCCCACTTTGTCACGCGACAAGCTTTCTATGACCGCCATCCTAGCGTACTTGCATGACTCGAAGACATCATATATCGAGACGGCTGCGTGTCTGAGAGGCTTGTTGTACGCATATGGACTATATTGTCATCCCCTATATACTTTTCTATGTGTGCACTCGTAGTCAAAGTTGGTATATCTGGTGGGCATTCCCTTTTATTATTTGATTGCCGAATTGTTTGCAGATGCAGATTTACCGTTCCAACAACCTTCGGACGATTGATGTTGACAAGACAAACTACATTATTTTTGCGGCCAAGAATAAAAGGGTACCAGATTTTGAACCGTTACGCATAAATAACCAAGTGATATCCAAGAAAACAAGTGAAAAATATCTCGGTCTGATACTCTATAATCAACTAAACTGGAAGCCACATATTGAGAAGGTTTGTTCTAAGTTACAATCTCTAACAGGTGCGTTAAATGTCTTCCAAAAATGTAAGATACATAATTTACAATTCTCTGATCAAACCACACCTAGAGTATCTGGTTGAGATCTGGGGGTCAGCCGCAAAAACAAATTTACAAAACTTGCAGATAAGGCAAAACAAGCTTTTAAAAAAATCATTTGGTTTAGACTTTTTAACGGCAACTAACAAAATACACATAATACAAAAATATTAAGCGTGAAACAAATATTTATATACCAGACTTGCCTACTTATCCTACATTTATCTACGCGAAAATAAAGCGCAATGAACGCAAAAACATACAAATCTGCTGAGGAGATCAAAAGAATTACTCCGGGCTACAAAGGTAAGCTAGAAAAATTCGACCCGACTAAGTTTGGAAAGAAGAACAATGGCACCAGGAAGCCTAAACATGGGCCCACTTCAGCGATGGTCACAGCACCGAGTTCAACGAACAAGCTGACAAAACAAAAGAACACGCCCTTGTGGGCTGATTCAATCCTTGGTATATCTCCACAGATCAGATCTCTCTCGGTCTCTCCTACGGAGCCCCAACAGTATACAACTTCATAGCTCCTCTGCTCAGGGTCTGATTTGTAGCTCGCCCGGCGATTTATTGAAGGTAGATTTAGATTTCACGCCATCGGTAATATTGCATTTCTTATTGTTTATATTAATATGCTGTACGTTCTCTAGCGATAAAGTGCTGTGTTCTAAGTCTGTAGAAGTGTTGATAATAGGTTGTGGTGTATTTGTTGAATTGTGTAATTTAGATTGAGGTGTCGGGGCTGCTTCAGTGTCCGCGAGATTCGAACGGTTTCCTTTCTGTTGATTATATGCTTCAGGCGTTAAAAACTCACTAAGACGTATTCTGTTATTATAGTGGTAACGAATATTTTGAGATGTTTGGAAAAGGTGCTTTACCATCCTTTTGCTGATAAGTTTTACAACTATTGGACGCGTATGTGTGTATACTAATATTCTATACATATCTTCTACGTAGTCATGTATGTCCACCCCATATGTCTCGTAAATGTAGTATCCAATGTCATCGAACAGACTTTGTTTATCATACCGATGGTTTATGTGTTCGGGGAATCCATAAACGACGAGTTTCTTGCTATTTATGTCCCGATTAATAATAAATTTTAACTTCTCCACTTCCGACTTCAATACGATATTTTCGTTTTCTATATTTGAGAGTTTTAGGCCACCTACAAATTCTTCGAAATTTTTTTCAAGCTTTTCTAGCTTATTCAACATAATTTCAATTTTGTTATTCATATTTAATAAACTTTTAAACACTTAAAATCACTTTTAAACACTTAGGATAAATTTGATTATTATTTTTTAAAACGTTAAATTAGTAACCACACGCGTTCCTTCGACTACCCGGTCTCCCTTCACCTCTCATGAAGTGGATTTTTTTTAAATGATGCTCCTGACGAGTTATATTTGGCAGTGAAGGTAAGTTTCCCTAAGTATTTATGTATTTATTCTAAAAATTAACGTATTTATTACACAAATACTAAAAAAATACGTTTTCACAAGTGGTATTGATACTCGTTATAAACGGCGCTTGCAGAAGCAGTGAACTCACAAATTTGACAATTAAGGACATTGAAAGTCAATGCCAATTATTAGTAGTAAAACTGACTAAAACAAAAACAAATATTGAGCGCTCGTTTGTAGTTAAAGATGAGTATGCACAAATAGTAAGAAATATCAAAAAATGAAACCTAGTGATGTAAAACCGGACCGTTTTTTTCTCAACTATCAGAAGGGAAAATGCTATAAACAAGTGATCGGTACAAAAAAAATTTTAGGTATGCCGAAGCAGATAGCAACATATTTGAATTTACCAAACTGTGAGCAGTATACCGGAAATTGTTATAGACGAACGTCAGCAAAACTTAGCCGATGCTGGGGCAAACATGACAACGTTAAAAAGACATGAAGGCTGGAAATCCAGCACAGTCGCCGAAGGCTACATTGAAGATTCAGTCCAAAATATAACTAAAATTTCAACCAAATTAACTGAAAACTATAAAAATACGCCCTAATTCGCCTCAGCCGACAATTTCCAGGGAGGATCCGCCATGGAATCCATCGTCTGATGAAATACCAGAGTCTCCCACTTTTACAGATATCCAGAACAGCCAAATTTATAAAAGATATTTCATGTCATAATATATCAAAGAGCATAAACATTCCAAACAAAACTGTAACTTTTAATTTCACGAATTGTCCTAATTTGATAATTAATTTTAAATAGGTGTTACTATTATTATAGTATATTATGAATTAATAGTTTAGATAAACAACTACTTTTATTTTGCTCATATTCGAAATGAAAAGTACAGTGTTTAACACGGGTAAAAGAATTATTTCCTACTCGGACTATAGCCGCCCTCGCTGCGCTCGGTTAACAATCTACTATATCAACCCTGATTAGATCATTTCTAGTTTTCACTAACCTATCGATAATATGTTTATTTATTTTTGTAACCAAATACCTAGTATTTTGACAGAAGTCAAATCTATGGTTATATAGTTCCTATTACTTCAAGTTTTTATATATTGTTTTTCTCAATTTAAGAAAAAGTTTAGAGGTTGTCACAATCACTTTAAGAATACGAGATTAGCGTAATTGTATTAAGTTCGACTTTGATGTACATAAATTTGTATGTCTTTGCGTGATTGTGAATTTAGGCCTATCATAAAACTGGAATTTAGTGTTAGTTTTGTGTTACATATTTAATAGATTAATGTGCGAGTTTGGCGACATCGGTTTCCATAGTAAAATGACATGATGCCACTTCTACTAGTTGTTTCTGTTCCGTGGCCACCCTGTAGTAGTAAATGCTGGGGTGTAGCAGAAGTACAAAACAAAAGTGGTACTCAAAAGTGAAATAGATTGAGATATTGAGAAGAAAGTGTTGCGATGTTTAAGTAATCATGAGAGAATAGATGAAAGTAGATTGAATTCAGTTTGCACAGAATGCCGAATGCCACAGCTGTTATTCTATTGTGAAGCAGAAATCATTATTGTGCTTCAGTTTGTAGTTAATGAAATTACTGATTTAAAGAGGCTCAATGGTATTAAATTTTACAATAAATTACCCAAAAGCGTAACTGAATTATCAGTATATAAATTGAAATCATTTATTAAACACAGACTCATGTCGAAGGCTTATAACAATATTTTTGATTACGTTAACACAAAAAAAACATTTCAATATGGAATTAAATAGTATTAAACTTGTTACTTTTTATGTTATGTCGCAACCTTGTATTATTTTCTTAGATTAGATAGATACATGTTTTTCAACCTGGATGATGGGATGCTGCATATATATTATTACTTCTTTTCTATTTTCTCTTTCAGATAAATTAACTGAAGATTTAAATGCTACAGCCATTGGTGGCTAACTTAGACAAATTGTTAGATGCAGTCAAAGAAGACACTCCAAAGATAAAACGAGGCAAACCATAGATGACCAATATTTCTTTAAGCCCCTCGTGCTCAGTTTTATAACAAAATGAAAACATTCTTTAGAGAAACGAAATTTTTGGGTGCTAGGAAGGAAGCGAAAAAAGAGGTGTCCCAGGAAGGCTGGATAAGGATACTTAATGTAATTCAAATAATACCAAAACGTAAGGCAGTTAAACATTAAAACATTATCACCGAAAAGGTTAAACCAAGACCCAGTTGAAAATTTTTTTTGGCTGCATAAGAAATAATTGTGTATCGAATCCAAATCCTACCTTGATGCAGTTAGTAGAAGCATTGAAAACGAGTATGGCTGTAAATTTAATTAATAACAACAAAAATACTAAGCAACTTTAAAATTTCTTTTTAAAAGTTACAGGGACACGTCAAACGACACAAAATCTGGCACTAAAAAAGTAGCAGACCCATTCCAATGTTCAGCAGAAATTGAGGCATGTGCATGTATATCATGCAAAAAATGTTTTTGACCGACCAAAACTCTAAGGTTTGTCATTAATTCACATCCTTCAGGGAATTTGATGAAAACAAGACTAGCCTGAACTATGAAAGATGCGGGACTTGAAACCGCGCCTCTCGGGTTCCGTCCACTCTTACCAACTCAGCCAACCGTCTGACCTACATTTTACATCATACAATACAGAAAAAGTTGCAATATATGAATTTCAAATATTTCCAAAAAGTATAATATACAGCAGACAGAACTTATGGCGACGTTTGTTAGACAAATTAACAGAAGAATGCATAAATCCAGAAAAATAAAATAAAAGTGATATCAGCAACACAATTATAGTTTTTCCGTTGCTACGAGACATTTATCTGCCACGAGTTATCTTCCGGAAGTATGTAAGCAATTAATAGAAATTACATTATTATTGAACAATGTTTTTGATAGTCTTAATGTAAGCAGATTATATATTCTTGTTCAGTTTGTATAAAAAACTAAGCCTAGGAAGTGACATGGCAGAATTACTTCTATATCCTTTCTTATTCCACGACTATATTCAAATTATTTTGTCCCTTTCCAACTTCTTAATATTACGCAATCTCGCGCCCGATTGATCAACGCATCACAGACCGAGCAGTTTTTGCAATTCACTTACTAAAACTTCGCCTAACTGTATCGACGCTCGCGCAACATATTATATTCCTTATTGAAGAAGAATTTATCAAAGGTGCTGTATAACAATTAATTGAGAATACTTTATATAAATGCCAGCCGGCGAAGTGAGTGAGAAACAATAGAATCAGAAATAATTTCAGTGCTGTGTGAACACGTGGCGGCGCAATTCTTTCGAGACAACGAGTCATCAAAGACAAGTCACATCAAAGAAAACGCTGAACCAAACAACTACATATAAAGTACAGTCCAATAATTTTTTTTTAACAGAATATGGTAATTGAAAACTAATATGGTAATGAAAACCAAATAAGCCAAATTTTAGAACAAGATTTCGAAAACGACGAGTATGATGTAATTTTTAATGAAAGTGACGAAGAAGCAGAAATCCATAATATAGCAACAATTGACAGTGATGACGTGATGTCCCAGCCTTTGAGCAACTTTGCTCAGAGATCGATTTATAAAGGCAAAGACAATACAATATGGAACCGCGATCCTCCGAATGTCTGTGTTCGTACGAGAACAGAAAACACACACATAAGATTAAATGAAAGGGAATTTGTTTGAATTTAAGTGCGTTTTTATTGCTACGTTTAGTCTTGATTTTAAAATTTCACCAACCATTTAAATAAAGTTAGCGACAAAATTAAATTGTTAGATATTCTTTACGTCATGGAGCGACGTCATTTGACGGTAAATGAAATGCAAAGAGCTGAAGGGATGTTGCTAGCGGGAAGTAATCTATCTCAGGTATCTCGGCATTTTGGCATGCATAGAAGTGTTATTTGTCGCCTTTGGCAGCGCTACAATAATACAAGTGAACCCGCTGAACAGCATTCAGGCCGTAAAAGGAGTACAACCACTCGGCATACAAATGACTGCATGACACCAGCCGATGTTAACCGCTCGAGAGATAAGTTTGAGGCTACAAAATTCAAGTGGTGTTGATGTAAGTCCCCAAACTGTGCTAAATCGACTGCATGAGTACGGCCTATGAGCTTGACGCCCAATTAGGTGCCCACCGATACGTCACGGGAAGCGCGCTCGTCGAAATGAATGGTGTATAGAACGCAGAACATGGACCCAGGAACAATGGGATAAAATTAAAGTTTAGACCTGATACAAGAAGGGTGCGAGTGTACCGTCAGCCCGGAAATACTGAAAGGCTCAGGTGCATTCAGGAAGTTTATCCATACAGCGGCTCAACAGTTATGGTATGGGCGGGTATTATGAAGAACAAGCGAGCTGAGCTCGTTTTTGGATATGGAAACATGAACGTTGAAAATTACGTTGAGTATATTCTCAGACCTTATATCCATCCATTTGCACAAACCTTTGGCTTCGATTTTACGTTAATGCTCATGCATGATGCATGCGCATTGACATCAATGCGCGTTCACATACAGCTCGGCGAACCAGTGAATACTTAGCAACGGAGAACGTCCGGGTATTGCCCTGGCCTGCACAATCGCCAGACCTCAACCCCATCGAGCACGCATGGGACATGCTCCAGAGACGTCTTTTGAAGAACTTGGACGGAGTGACAACAACCCAACAGCTACGATTTGCTACAATTCCATTGGGAGCGAATACCGCAAGATGACATAAACAGTCTCATTAATTCAATGAATAATCGTTGGCGACAAGTGAATAGAAGAAGAGGCCATACTTTGTATTAAATTATCCTATTCCTTTCACTATAAATTTATTTTCAGACAACAGCTTTTATTTTTACATCATAGGACCCTAAAAATATTATTTTAAAAATAAAATATAACGTTATGTGAAAAGTCATACTAAAGTTTAAATTAGTACATGTCTCATCTGGCACACCTGGAGTAAAACCTTATGCAAGATATGCCCAGCAAGAACTTGACTGCTTCCATCTGTTAGTGACCCAAAACATGTTGAATGTAATTATGGAACATACATATAGTAAGATACGCAATATGAGACAGGGTATTAATACATCGAACGATTATGCCTATTCAGAGATCACAATTAGCGAACTAAAAGCTATTGGGTTACTCTTTTTAGCCGGATTATTCAAACCAGTCTTATCTCAAATCATTTATTTTGAGCCAGAAAAATGGCATAAATCTAACGCATTTTGAATTTAGGGTGGCATTAGCAAGACAACTAGTGGTAACAGTAACCGAAAGACACATTCCATGTCTTGCATGTCAAAGGGTGAACTTTGTACATATACTCGGCAGCTGGTTTCCCTAAAAGCCAAAATGCAAACAGAACTCCAAAACTTAAAATGTGTTTTGGTTGGAAGTCCTCAAATAAGGTCATTCTTTTATTTTTATAAACGACTACGAAAATGGTTCTAAAATCGAACAAGACAATTTCATTTAGTTATCACAAAAGTAAAACATTTTTGTCCTAGAAGAGGTAACAAAAATTCTATATTATTCAACTATAAAATTATATATCCCCTGTATGCAAGAAAACATTTCTAAAGATTTCATGTTTGAAGACTTCGCTGATGCAGTAGCAAAAAGGCATTACCAACTGTAAGTTTAGCAAAAGAAAACAGAGATAGGGAGCTGGATTTGGTGCCATATAGGTTTTTTTACAAAGCAAAGCCACCATCTGCTTCAGTCCAGCCAGCCGCTGCAGCTATTTGTCAAGACGAATGTAGGTGCTACATAAATATCAAGAATTTTTTGTATAAATTAAATAATGTCAGTACATAAAAAAGCATTGATCATAGATTCATCAATTTTTTTTCTTCATCACCCTTATGCATATCTGGCATAGCCGTGCCTATGAATTTAATAATGTTGTTAAAAATTAAATGAGTATTGAGTACTCGAATGTATCAATACTTTCACATAAATATTGAATGTGTTATTGATACCTTGATACAATACTAGTATAAAGTATTGTTTCATCCCTACACACATCCCCATGACCACCAGTAATATTCATGCATATATTTGGACTGAAGTTGAAGCATATAAAGGCTCTAATGAAATCATTAGATTTGACAGGAATTGACAGAATAAGGATAATACCCAACAGCTGTGGTGGTCTAAATGAAAATTCTATTATAAAATTTATTGTTATGAAATGTCTTCTTGAAACAACCACTAATATCAGGCAAGTTGAAATAATATTTCCCATTAAAGGACACTCTTTCTTGCCCGCCAACGGTGTTTGTGTTAAATGAAAGAATGATAAAAAAATAGAGAATAAAACTAAACAAACTTAATAAAAAGACAAGAGCAAAGAATTATTTCATTATTCCTAGACCCAGGACATGATGTTTGACATTTATCAACCCAACAAATAATTTTAATCAGATAAAAGAACTAATCAAAAATGAACTGCCTGGAGTAGAAGGTTTCTAGCACTGGAGTCAAAGACAGGCAAATATCTAGATTGCTGTTGTCCCCTGTTTATATGACAAACCTTATTAGCCAGTGGATTAGTGTTTCACTACTAAACCAAATATTCAATTTACTATCCATAATTTTCAGTAAACCTAATTTATAATTCATAAACATATGAGTGTGAGTTCTGGATCCAAATTAAATTATTGGAAATTGAAACTACCCCACCTACACATTATCTCTTCACAAATTGGTGATTGTTATTGTATGGAGCAAGTTGGTAAATTTGAAGCCATATGCTTCTAGTACTTAATGTCTACTAGTTCTACCAATTCATAAGAAGTCCAACTCAAGCCAAACCCGAAATGTTCCCTAACTATAGGAGGCATAGGAATACTAAAAAAATGTCATTGGCTGCATGAAGAAAGTGAGAGTAGGTATTTGCAATAATACTGTTAGTCCCCCTTGTTTGATGTTCATGATTTTTCGCACAAATCTGCTGAAAGATTAATAGGTATGTTGATTGTTATTTCAAACAGCTTTTTAAGTATTGGTGACTGTACTGGTGACTTTATGACACATACAAATTTATTTTTCCTACAAATAAATGGACTAGAAAAGAATACTGATTCAACAGATAAAATTTCACCCAATAATCTCAAACAATGAAGGTTCTTTGTCAATTCGATGTACCTATTACAATAAAACTGCAATAATTTTTGGAATGAAAGCTCTGAATCTGCAAATGCTAAGAATCAGGGTAAAACTTTGATATATCATTACCTTAACACCACAGAACACTTACTCTTATGCTGTGGCTACATTACTGTGATAATGCAATAGCTCAGCGGAGGTCTCTTTTCATATATCAAAGGAGACAACAGTGGCAACTTTTGACTAAGGATCATTCAGATTGCAACATGAGCTCAACATGCCAAGCGACAGAGTAGTCCGATGTTTTTATTACTAGTGCTTGAGATTTTAGAGGCATTCCAATCAGAACCCAATTTATGGGATTCCCGGCAAAGAAACCACAAAAATCGTACGATACAAATTGATGCTTGGCGTCGAGAAAAACAATGTCTGTCGTTCCAATGTACAATAGAGGAGTTAAAGAAGAAGAAAGAGTCCATAATGAACTACTACAGAAACCATTTGAACGAATACGAAAAACCTATTACGATTTCTGTGCATTTTTATCATCCACCAACTCCTATCAAGTCTTGGTTTAGTTTCGTTAAAATGTAAAAGATTCAAGATAAAAATTGATTGGTGTTTCGCCGCCGCAGCTCCGACCTCCATCTTGAAAATGTTCTTTTTACCGCCTAGTTGATGTGCTTATCTCAGTAAACTGTAATGTAACCGCACCACCGAACGCCGTAATTTCAGCAGTCATTTAATTCCATAATTACTGGAGGTAGACGGTAAGGAAATTTGGCCGTAGCTTACCAATTATTTAGAAATTTTAGGAAGGTCTTTAATTTTTAAACGAGAACGACTTACAATACGACATAGAGAATAGACGACAGACGTTCAAAGATTATAGACGTGAGACTACCACAGAACAAGTAGACTGAGAAAACAATAGACAACTACGTGCCATGCCGCATGTTATGATAGAACGATAGGTGGGTGAAAATGAGATATCAAAGCATTACCCTGACTGTTAGCTATTGCAGATTCTAAGCTTGCAATACAATAATAATGTTCTTTTGAAATTGCCGTTTTATTGTAATAGGTACTTCGAATTGACATAGAACCTTCATTGTGTGTGATTTTTTCACATGGTATCTATGTAGTGCTTCTAAAAAAAGAGCAACATTTGATCAGCGACTTTCAATTGTTTTTCTCACTCAGCCGAACCGAAGAACCGTACGATCTTGGTTTAAAAGGTTTCGTGGTGGTAACTTTGATTTGAAGAACGAACCACATGGAATATGTAACATAAACATACTAATGCTTACTACTAAGTGAGGCCGCACACCAGCGCCACATGCTACACGCATCGTACATTTGTGTCGCCACAATCATTGCGCTGCAAATCAGCTTGCTACAAATGTATAATTGTATACACGCACATCGGCAGCACAGTTGGAGCGTGGCACCGCTTTGAGAATGTCGACATCATGGTCTGATGACGAAGATTTCTTGATGTGGAGATTAATAAGAAAAAAAGACGTTATTGGGTTCATCCGTTTAATCAAGATTGCACAAGTACGGGAATTTCAAAATTTCGCAAGATTTACAATCCGATGAAGAAAAGTTCCAGTTATATTATCGAATGTCTGAAAACACATACAAGCTATTATTAAATTTTGTTAAATTAAGTTTAACAAAACAGTATACCTACTTCAGAGAGTATATTTCGGCTGAAGAGCGTTTGCTCATCACTCACAGGTATGTAACATTACATATTGACTTTCAGACTGAGGAGTCTCGTTTGATTGTTGTGCAGGGGACTCAATATATTAATTTTCTGATTGAAGAATTGTATATGGTGCTTGCGAAGGCCTCACATACTGGTTTTCTGATTGAGCAATTACGGTTGCCCTTTGCAACGGACGGTCAACATTTAGAATATATAAGAATTTTATAATTTCGAGCTTAAATATAGTTATTTTCGGGGCCAATCTCCAGATTGCTCTCTTTTCCCTATTATACTCTTTGCATACAGATTAGTTATATAATCAAGGCTTAAAGGTCTCGTTACCAGGCCATTAAATCCAAAAAAAAAGTTATATAATCATCCGGAATACAATTATATATGGTTTTTTACAAAGAATTGGTGACTAATAATACAATAATTTAGTGTGATGACACAGTGATACATCACAATAGCGAATGTCAGTTAGCAAATACAGCAAACGAGTTTAACAATTCAAAACAGGTTATAACTTATTTAAGTCGATTCTTGGGTTGTGATTCAAATTATAAGTGATGTAATTTTCATTTTGTAATAACATTGCTTCGTAGTTCGTATATGTGATGGCAATTTAAATAAAATATGTGAAGGTGCTTCTTTGATATCTAATGCAACACTCTGCCCATTACAATGCAGTGCCACTTAGATTTAGTGTATATATTTCAGAATGGTTGAATTCATCTTTTTGTTGAAAACCTCTGGCAACAAATCTTGCTTTATAAATAATGTTGCTATCTTCTCCTTTTTTAATTTTAAAATCCACTTTGTATCTAAATGATTTATGCCTTTTATTGGCCCTTTTTCTTTATCCCATAGCAAGAAAGAGAAATATTTTCTTTAACTCGAGTCACCCACATATATAATCTGATGTGCTGTTCTGTCTGCAGTCTTATCTTCTGTGAAAGTCGGTTCTGCCAATAACACATCGGCCCAACCTAGACTGTAGAACTATGGTGTCAAAGTTTTTATTTGCATAAACATGTTAGATTGATGTTGCATAAAAGTGGTTTGAAACTTCTGTAGCGCTCAATTGCTGTTGTTCAATATTAAGCTGCCATCTCTTCTGTCTGTAGTAATTTTTTCTTGATAACATCATTCACAATTTCCTATCTCTGAAACCTCTGTAACTTTGCGTCATATCTCGGCATCTCTGACTCAGTTTTGCACATATTAGCATTATAAAGGGATTTATGAAAAATTGATAACTAATAATTGTAAATAAAATATTTACTAAAAAGCTCAAAATAAAACCCACATCTGTGACTTTGAGATTAGTTGGTTCCTATTCTGCCACTCCAATTATCAGAATAAAACGACATGTCTTGGTTCCTTTCTCGGCTTCAGCTTATAAATAACTACACAAACAGCTTGCTATTTCATTGGCCACTATTTCTAAAATTGCAGCATGGGAAATGTAGCAGTGGCCAAGTTTTGTTAGAATATTGTAGATTGTAAATTTATATTCAGGGTATTTTCTTTTATAATGAAATACCCTAACCTCTGACTGGGGCATACTAAACACCTTTTCTAAATCGAAACTAAAGTACCATAACAATATAGAACAGGAGTGGCCGACTTGTTGAGATCCAAAATCTATTGTTTACTGACAAAACCCTATGCAATCTAACAATTACATACTTCTAGAAATCTTAAATGAAACAGCATAGTTCAGTACACAATTATGTATTTTATTTTATAACAAATTTTATAAGAGGGAAAACATAAAACTGAAAATTATTGTTAGTAACTAACTACTTATTTATATTAGTGTGAGCATTGCGACAGTATCTTCTGCCAGATTAGCAAAATCAGGTTTGTAGTTGGAAATTGCCAACTTTAATGAATCTAATGTATAAAGGTCTGTCAAGTGAGAATGGTGTTTCTTTTTTGTTTGTTTTAAATAGGAAAATGCTGACTCACATAGGTATATTGAACCAAAACAGATATGCTGTTCAACACATTTCTTCAAATTTGGATATTTTTCGTTGGAAACCAATGCCCAGAAATCTCGACCTGAGGATGACCTTGCTTTTAGCAAAATGGCGCAGCGCAAAGTAAAGTTTTCGTTTTGTAATATTATTTGGTCCATTTGAAATGTATGTTTAAATTTTGCAGCCATTTCATAGATATCACTATGAACAATTATTAAATGTTTTAAATGGATAACTGATGAATTCCAACTTCTCAATTTTTTTTAAATCACTAAAGAAAATTTCGAAGTCTGATACCACTGCCTTAATAATTTGCCATGTATTTGTCAGGAATAAATCGTAGTTAGTATGTTTTTCCATACGATCTTTGATGTTTGTTAAGATTTGTAATAGAATAATGTTTGATATTATTCATAGATGTCGCCCTAAGCCATCAAGAACTGTAACCTGACTTATTATGTAACCGATGAATATATGATTGGTACGCCCCTATTAAGTGTTTTAATACCTTAGTGGGATTATTTTGGGATTCGTACATGTTATTTTAAATTAAAATTATCATAATTATCTTTATAATTACCCTCACAGAGTACATTATATAATATAGGTATAGAGTTGTCAGTAAATTTCAAGGCGAAAGCCGTGGGAACTTGACGAAACATTCCTCGGTTATACCTACATATACGTATAACATAAATACCTGTATGATGGTTGTTTTAATTGTAATATTAATTTTACACAGGAATTCCGCCTAAAATTTAATGGCAGAATTACTGAAATGTAGATAAATATTAGGAACTTAAGTCACAATAAAAAAACATATTATTTCCTTCTTCTTTTATTGTAATACTGTATAGCGAATGTTTGCATTATATCCTCCTCATCGTGCGTCGAAATTGCTCCTCGAAGTATTATATTGATGGACTGCACCAATTACATATAAATATCATAGTAGATATAGTAAATATCTTGTCAGTCAATTTGGAACTATGCTCTTTGCATTTTAAGGAAACGGAAATCAGTATATTATACTCAACACGCAACGAACACCAAACAACAACATTGAATAAGCAATTAGCAAAGCGATGGCGGCAAATAAACTAATAAACAACATGGCGATTGGCGGCTACCTACTGTACGTAGGCGTAGGCGGGCGAAGCGGTTCTGTGTATCAAATTATCAATCAGTGCCCTCTATGGACAAGTTGACAAATTAATTTGAATGTGATGGTATTGTATGAATCAAGAAATGTTCTAAGTGCAAACGCTGTGATTACCCTAGGAACTTACAATTACTGGTCAATCATATTCGTAAATCACTTATACTACTGCCAGTCCCTTGTCAATACGTCTTAAGGCACCAGCATTTTAATGTCTCTAATATGATCTATGCAAACAAATTGGCGTTTCCACCTTGGGTTCTTACCCTAGAGTTGTGGTTAATCATTAATATTGCTTAACTTGTTAAAATGCTTATACGAAAAAAAAACATGTTAAGCAAAACGCTAATTATTATAACACTGTTAAAAATCACAATTAAATCAAATCAAGTCATTTAATTGCATAGATTGAGTGGGTACATTGGTGTTACATTATAATCATAGGTGCTAACAATCTGCCGGGTAGGCATGCAAAAATAATATTTTACAATTCTTACTCTAAGTTTACCGTGAAAAACATACAACATAAAAACCAAATTATTCATAAAAGTCTATCCACCATAATATTATAAAAATGTGAAAAATAAAAATTTGCTTACTAAAAATGTTAATTTGATATATCTGAATTAACTTATTCTAATGACTAAACATTCGTGTCTGTTAAATATTCTTTAACTGAATAATATTTCTTCGTCATTAAAAATTCCTTAATTTTATTTTTAAAAGAGTTAATATTTACGTTTTGGTCCGCTAATGATGCTGGTAGTTTATTATATAGCTGAGGAGCCATATTAAATATACTATTACCAAAAAGTGCCGTTGTATGCTGCGTGAAACATATTTTATTTTTTCTGCGTTTACTATCAGAGTAACTAAATAGTTATCATTTGTTCTAATGAATACTAGCACTTCATATATATATAGCACCTCATATATATATTAACAAGTAACTATTCAGCGTTATATTTTACTGCTTAGTTAAATTTCACCATTTGTTAATTTAACATTAGCACAACATTTTCTTTATGTTAGCAGTTAGTATTAATTACAATATTAACAATCTACATTTTTTTTTTGGTATTTATGAATCAGTTACTGGGTGTTAGAGGTCACTAAACTAGGTATACGACGTGTTAAATTTAAATAGTTCACATCAATCAATGAATTTTCCTACATACTTAAACAGGCTTAGGACTGTCTGAAATTAATGTTTTTTTTTTAAATAAAAATTTGTACAGGCGTATTTAAAAGTTCATTGATTTTATATACACTTCAGTCAACTATTTACATATTTACTCTAATTATTTACACTTCTTATATTTATTATTATTATTGTCTAATTTATATTTTATTGCTATTTAAAAACATGAGCTGTTTAACTTTTGTAGTCGTGAGCCTCGTTCGTCGGTCATTTATAATGTAACCCGCTTTGGAGAATATGCGCTTCATGTGAGCCGTCTTTGGGGTTTTGAAATTACGCAATTTACTGTCGAAATGGCGCCAAATACAAAATTGTTCCGTTTTATTCATTTCTACTGCGTCAGACTCCCTATCGTCTGTACAATTTTGAGAGGATAGTCTTAAAATATTTATTTTAGCCCTTTGAAAGGCATCGGGATTTGTAAATGACATAGCCTTAAATCTGGGGTCTAATATACCACATAAGGCTATTTGTTCGTGGTGCTCTATATTTCCAATTCTTCTCTCATCGTTAATTCCATTTTTTAAAAGACGTATAACTTCATTAACGGGTCTGTAAAATTTTTGTTCTATTAGGCTATTGCAAATATTAATCAAACTTGACGTCATTACTAAAGAGAGACTAGCGGTGAGGTAGCTCTCACCACTCATTATTTCAGGCACTTCATAAAATGGTTTCAAGACTGTGCAGATTTGTTTGATGCAACTCCACTCCTCATTGGGTATAATGGAAAGGAAGATCAGCTGTTAAATTTGGAACTGTGGCTTTAAGAGCCTCTTCTAATTCTACAAATCTCTCCAGCATGAGGTACACTGAATTCCAGTGTGTTGGCACAGATTTAATTAAATTTTTTGGTACACTAATATTAAGATTTAATGACTGATATTTAAATAATTTTTCTTTCGCAATCACGCTTTTCTTAAAGTGACTGACAGTCCTGTTCACTTTTCCAATCGTTTCTGTAACATTGCATTTTGCACAAACAAATTAATATGATGAGCGTAACATCCGAAACTGTTCCAGCCGGTTATTGACACGGCAGTGAGCATGTTAGCCGCATTGTCCGTAACAATAAAATTAATTTTATTCATGATATCCCACTCAACTGTCATGGCCTGTCAGCTTCAGGTGTTTGGAATCAGTTTATACCGTCTGATTGTCTCGATTGCAAGTCAAGGCGTCGTATAAACCTTGCGTCAAACGAGTCGTACTTCCACACGTCTGTGGCGCGGGGATATACGTACAGCAGTCCCCTCAGCGCTGGGGCAGTATCTATGTAGGATGCGTTATATGCTGAGACATACGAAACTATTTCCTGAATGGCTGGCACATCTCTGGCCAGAACTCCTCTCGCGGCGCTTAAATATGGTTGGGTGGCAGCTCTGTCACTGTTAGTCGCGTAAGATTCGATCGCGATCAAAGATGCACTTTTAGGTGGCTTAACAGGGTCGAATCCCTTGAACATCATTACCACTGTGCGTACCTCACGCACTGGCACGACTTTTGCGGACTTTGTTTTTGCTGGGGGGTTAGCGGCCATAGCTGCCGAAGGGTCGGGTGCTGCGCTAGGTGTGCCTGGGCTGCCGCTGTGAGATCTGGGAGGCTCTGGGTCCTCAACAGCATTTGATTGCGGTTGGTTAACCTGTCTTCCTTCGTCGAAGGCCAGTGCGATCTGGGCTGCCGTTGCGTCCGGGTATGTACTACTACGTGCAGTGTGTAGTCTAGGTAGTGTGCTGATCAACAGTCCTGTACTGGTGAGGTATTGTCCTGCGGATTGTAAGAGACGGCGCCTAGTCACTCCGCTAATGTTCTTTATTTTGGCGACAACCTGTGCAAGCGCGCCGTCCATAAGTATGGTATCTCTAACGTTACGTGGCCGTGGAGGTGCGAGCAAAGGGGCAACGCGAGTGTAGCCAATACTCGTTAGGTAATGGTGGCATTGTGTGTTCCACGTTGTCAGTGCTACTTCGCGAGTGCTTCCTCTCACGGTGGTCAAATTGGAACAAGTTGGCACATCCCGCAGTTTAGATATAGCTGAGCCTGACATAGGGAGCGGGGCTTGAAAGGTGGATTTGAACAGGTCCGCCGCCTGCTCACTTGGGTTAATATCATATACGTAAGCCATACTAGTTAACAGTTACTAACGGTAGCTTCACAAATTTTCCTTAACATGATTGATTGTTGTGTGTCAAGTCCAATTACCTTCATTTCGCTTCTTATTATAGATACTTTTACTAAAATTATGGCGATTATTAGCAAAACAATTGTGATGATCAGGTGTTGTTTTCTGCTAACTCTCGGTGTCTCTAAGTTAATGCTCGACCCCGAAGGGGAGTCCATCTTGGTTGTCTTTACTGAACTTATGAGACCTTCTGCGTTTGAGTTCTTCTTCTCGTCAAATTCCTCTAAAAACTAACTTAACAATAGTCGTCCTACCTTCTACGGTCGATCTGTTCTCACATGCAGTGGTTGCCTTCACTGGTCCTCTCTGGTTCGAGCAATATCCGTCGACAACGACCTGTATGCTACGCCCAGTGAGGAAGCTGGAGGTCCACTTGCACAAGCTCTCGGGAAGCCCAAATGATGGAAGTTTTGAGAGGAGCGCCTTGTGCCATACACGATCAAAGGCCTTCGCTATATCCAGGCTAACTGCCAGGCCTTCCCCCTTGCTTTCAATAGCCGCCGCCCATCTATGTGTTAGGTATACCAGAAGATCACCTGCCGACCGTCCATGGCGAAAGCCGTACTGTCGGTCGTTGATCAACTGGTGACCCTCTCGGTATACTAAAAGCTGGCGGCTAATTATGCTCTCCATGATTTTAGAGAGCAGGGAGGTGATAGCAATAGGCCTGTAGTTCGCCGGATCCGAACTGTCTCCTTTTTTTTGGATCGGATGGACAAGGGCTGACTTCCATGAGTCAGGGACTACGCCTTTGGAATAAGAGTGCCGGAATAAACGCGTTAGCACCGCCGTCAACTCAGGGGCACACGTTCTAAGCACGATTGGAGCAATGCCATCCGGCCCGCTCGACTTCCTGACATCCAACGAAAACAGAGCTCGCCTAACAGTTTTCTGTCTGAACTGTACTTCAGGCATAGAGCTCTGACACCGCGGGATGGTCGGCGGTGTTTTTCCGTTGTCGTCAAGTGTCGAGTTGGAGGCGAAAAGAGCGCACAGGAGCTCGGCTTTCTCTTTTGCCGTATGGGCCAGGGTGTCATTCCTCATGTGCAACGGCGGCATGGACGGCTAGTTGAAGTTACCAAGAGCAGCTTTCGACAACGACCAGAACTTGTGTGTTCCGGTCGGGTAACTGGAAAGCTGCTCGCCGATTTTGACGACGTGCTTAGACTTCGCACGGGCGATTTGCCGCTTAAAAAATCTGGAGGCACGGTTATATTTCCTCTTAAGAACTTTGCAGTTCGGATCCTTTGTGCCCAGCGCCGCAACCCAAGTTCGATACGCCTGTTTTTTGCAGTCAGATGCTGCTTTAACTGACGCATCAAACCAGGGCTGTGATCTGCCACCGATCGGTACTACAGAGCTTGGTATAAAAATATCCATGCCCTGCAGTATCACATCGGCTACTGCAACGGCGCAGGCACTAGGATCATCTGTAGGGAAACAAACCTTGCCCCAAGGGTAGGATGCAAAAAAGGAACGCATCCTATCCCAATCTGCTATTTTGTAGTGCCAAACGCGGCGGGTCGCTGGTGGTCTGCGACGTTGGCGTCGGATTGGCACTACACTCCTGACCAGGCAATGGTCGGACGTTCCGAGAGGGGCGTCGACAAAGACCTGGTAACCATCGGGATGTGTAGTCAGCAGAAGATCTTATAAGGACGGCATGTGGCTATCCACATCCGGGAGCCGCGTTGGCGACTCAACCAATTGGGACAGACCATACGCCAATGCAAAATTATGCACAGATCGCCCTGCGTAGTCTGTGGTACGTGATCCAAGCCATTCGGCATTGTGCCCGTTGAAATCACCCAAGACTACGATTTCAGCGGAGGGGATCTGTGCAAGCACGTCGTCAATTGCCGCTTGAACGCAGCCCATGAGATGATCGGTTTCTGCGTTACCACTATGGGACCTGTAGACACACGCATAGATACGGACGCGGTCCTCTAAATCTACGCGGAGCCAGAGAGTAGACAGGTCCCTACCCTCAAAATTGCCGAGATGGCGACAGCAGATATCCTCCCTAACGTACACACATGCCGGGGCATGAGGCAAAAAATTGTGCTCAATTTTGTACCCGGAGTACGTTAAATATGACGTATCGCTAGGTTGAGATATCTGCGTCTCCGTAAGGAAACACAAGGCCGGCTGCGCCGTCTCAAGGTGGTGGTGGACTGCGTTTAAATTGGAGTGAATTCCCCTGATATTACAAAAGTCCACGTTGAGCGTGGAGCGGGGTGCCGTGGTGTTTCTGCCTCGTTTGTCCTCGGTCATGCGCGGTTCTGTGCCCACCCCAGAATACGAAGGGCAGCCCGAGCGAGAGTGCTCGGGGAGGGATTCTCCGGCTCTAGTAGAGCCGGTACCCTCCTGGGGTAATATCTCTTTATGGACCGCTCTCATATTTTGTTGGGGGGAGGGGGTGGGGGTAAGGGATGGCCTCCGGTCCTCGACACTAACCTATGCGAAACATAGCGGCACTAGGCCGCTACTTCACGCCAGTATTCTGTGCGAGTGTGGTAATTAACCCGGACGAGTCTGGAAAAGTCCTGTTCATCTGATTGCTGCTTAAAGAGCCGCAACCATCACACCTCTCATTTATTTTATTATTTCGTTCAATAATTTGTTTTTTGCCTTTAGAGAGATTTTCCTTTTATGGAATTCACAATTTTAAAAGAAATATCCATCACATGTTTTGTGTTAAGCCTCTTGCTAGCCAGTTTTGCAGCTTTGCAGTTCTTCTTTCGTCGAGATCTTCAAAGACCATCTGAATCAAAATAATTAATTGTGCAGTGATATCTGTTGACTCGTCAACACGCCGTGCGTGTGTGTGTAACCAAATTTTTTGTCGTCCGCTATCTCAAGAACGAATCAACCGATTGAGACCCGCGACACAGCGTTCGAAAGGTTTAACCAAGACTTAGATCTGATTAGTTTTTGTTGAGTCAATCGATCGAACGGTTTCAAATATATCCGAAAAATAAAAAATTAAAAAAATATGTTTTTCCGTTTTCTTGAAATAACTTTTCAATTTCGCAACCAATCGATTTCAAACTTGACATATATATTAATATATTCTCCACCATGATCGCTGCGAAGAACCTTGACCTTCTTCCCTGTCTGATTTTCAAATAGGGCTTTATATTCTCTAAATTTATCAAAAACCTCATCCTTTGATTTAAGAAAATACACATAGGTCTTTCTACTGTAGTCATCTATGAATGTGAGGAAATATTTACTTCCACTAAAAGATGCTTGAGGCATCGGATCACATAGGTCTGTATGAACTAACCCTAACTGTTCCCTAGCCCTACTAAGCGACTTCTTGGGAAACGACTGCTTGGTTAGCTTTCCCTGTACACAAGAGATACATGATTTGAAAGTTGAGTTATCAAAATCAATAAAAAGAGCCATACCTTTTAGTAAATCCATACTACGCCTGTTCAGATGTCCCAGCCTCCTGTGCCACACCTCCTGCGACCCCCCTGGACTGAGGTGCCGACACTACCTGCTCAGAGTTTGGACCTGTGGACGATCTATAACATTCCTGCCAAAGTTGAGACTTATCTAAAATGTAAACACCATTTGTTTGTGTAGCTTGAGCGACAACCTCATCCCCATCTAAAATCTTACACAAGTTGCCCTTAAATGATACAGTAAAACCCTTTTTGGTCATCACACTAACAGATTAGTCACTAGCTTTTTGGCTGATCGGAGCATCAAGGTTGTTATCAACGGTGCATGCTCCGACTTAAAACCCATAAACTCTGGTGTCCCGCAAGGCTGTGTGCTATCCCCTACGCTGTTTCTTCTGCATATCAATGATATGCTGCAAATCAGCAATATTCATTGCTATGCAGACGACAGCACGGGGTATGCTTCCTACACCGGCCGTGCCAACATGTCCCGGGATAGCGTCGACGAGCACCGGATCAAACTTGTGTCTGAAATCGAGACTATGCTTTGCAAAGTCGGAATGGGGCCGACAAAATTAACACTTTAACAGCCGACCGTTATAAAGGCGGCTTTCCCTGGTACGCCGGCGTTTTTTGCCGATATTCTATGACTCATAAAATAAAAACTATCTGTGATATGTCTATTATTCTTTTTTTATATGTACTATTGTTCTTTTTTTTTTTAGGGATGAAATAAAAAATAATATTTATGAAAAAAAATTAAGAAAAGAGGTCTAAAATCGAAAAAAAAAAAACTCCAACATAAACAATCTTACATACTTGAGCTAATTATGTAACGTAATTTTTTTTTGTGTGGAATATTTTGAAGCAGGGATAGTAGCACAGGGGAACATTGCAGTCTGGGCAGTAATAAATGGTCTCTTTGCGCCCCCTTTTTCCGGTTTCTTTTTTTAAAATGTCGGCACACACTTTGCAAACTCGTGCGACTTTATCTTTCTTTTCCGAGCTTGGAATCCTCTCCATGAAGTGCCTGCCGACGAGCCTCGTGCTAGTCCCGACAGCATGTGGACCACGGGAGGGTCCTGCTTCAGCATCTGATGCAGTTTCCACCAGCTGTTCACCACAGTCCATCAGAAACTGCGAGAATCGCAGGCGGCGTCGTTGTTCTCTGGATTTATTGTATAAAATGTAAGCGTTTACCAGAGAACGCGCTACTAAATTGAAAAACATTTTTTTCCACCATTTCATACTTTTTCTATTTAACGAATAATAGGACACATATTGGTCATTGAGATCTACGCCAATTTTATAATGGTTATAGTCGAGGATGCAGTCTGGTTTCACCTTTTTGGTTACGCCCACACCTTTGACTTTTGCATCCACCTCTGTCCAGCTAGCTCCATGTTTCGTCGTGAGTATAAGTACATCACGCTTATCTCTCCATTTACAGGCAGTTAGATTTCCGCGGTGACAAAAAGCCATTTCATCTTTTTCCAAAGATTGTTGTCGCCAATCCTGTGGCAGACCACGACGATTTGCCATCACTGTGCCGACAGTGCGAGTTTTCTTCAGCCAAAGTAAGTCTGCAATTGTCGGACTCGTAAAAAAACGATCCATATAAATGGTGTGCCATTTACCAAAATATGGTTCACTCAATTCCGTGATAATAGTCTCGACAGATTTCGAGTCGCCGACATAGGGAACCATGCGTAGTATGTAGCCCGTTTCCGCGTCACAAAGCATGTACACTTTCATACCGTATTTATCGGGCTTATCTTTATTGTAAACTCTGAAGTGCACTCGACCCCTAAATCCACAAGTGCCCTCATCGATCGTCAAGTTTTCGTTGGGATAAAAACTGTTCTCACACAGAAAACACAGTTCATTGAAATACGGTCGGAGTTTGAAAAAAGCATCGTATTCGGGATCATTACGTGGTTTATAATTTGAGTTGTCGTTCAAATGAAGACAGCTGTAAATAGCTCTGAATCGGTTCCTATTCATGTGCTTTCTGGCAAATGAAGTTTCTATTATTTCACGAGTTGACCAGTAAGAATCGAAACTTTCTTTTTGAACGAGTGTCATATGAATCACTATGGAAAAAAAAGTTTTTAGTTCCTGTTTCGTGACAGGTTTCCATATATAAAGCATAGTGCCAGGTTTCAGGATACCTTGTCGCGTTTGTTTAGCCTTCATTTGAGCTGCATAACGATTTGTTTCAGTCTTGAGCAAGTTCCAAAAAGAATCAGGAAAAAAAATTGAGAAACAATCGAACAGTGACAAATTTTCATCAATCGGAGCTAATACGCGAGATATTTCTTGAAATACTGGATATTCTGGCGGCTGCTCCGCTGCTTGGTATGACCATCATTTCCTTCATCCATTTCCCTGATAGAAGTTGTTGCATGTCTGCCGCCGCGACAGCGGGTGGTCGAGCGCGCTCCTGACCGAACGCGTCCGCCGCGCGATCTCGTTCTGCCACGAAGTGTAGGTCTCGAGCGACCCCGGCTCCGTCCCTGGTCTGGTTCAGATACGTTTTCTGACATGTCAGCATCATCATTTACTTCATCTTGGACCGATACCACCTCTTGTAAGTCTTGAATTACCTCTGGAGAGAGAAAACACTAATAAAAATCTATACGTCGCAAAAAGGGTATATTTGAATAAAAATACAATAATAAAATACAATAATTTACCTTCAATTTGAATTTCCGGGTCTTCCTCAATGTCTGAGTCAACATCATTTACCAAAGCATCAAGAATTTCTTTAGAATCGAGCCGGTAACTGCGCCGAGCGGAAGCCATTTCGCGCAAAAATGCAAGGACGTACTCTCACGTTAGTGGCGTGGGCGCACTGGCGACGCGCCGTGAAAGATCGCTTGTCCTGTCTCCACCCCGCACCTCCCGTCGGTGAATCATACATGTGTGCGTAGATAAAGAGTCATTCTACACCGGGGTTACACGCCATTCACGCACCGGGCACGTGGTATTTAAACAGACGATAGGAAAGTCAAAGCCGTACGGAGTACGTGATCGGCGTACCGAGTTGATCGACACTGCCCGTACACAGTACGTGATCGGCTGTTAAAGTGTTAAGTCCAATTCAACCCCAAGAAGACACAAGTTTGTGCGTTCACCACTAAAAAGTCTCCCTTTGTCGTATCCCCTCGATTCGAGATCACTCCTCTAACTGCCACAGCCTGTATTGGCATACTTGGCGTCGATATATCGAGCGACGTTCAGTTCCGTGGTCACTTGGAAGCGAAGGCCAAACTGACCTCTAAAAAGCTTGGTGTACTCAGTAAGGCGAGACAGTACTTCACTAAAAGCCACCGCCTGCAACTTTATAAGGCGCAAATTCGGCCTCACATGGAATACTGTTCTCACCTCTGGGCGGGTGCTCCCCAGTACCAGCTTCTTCCATTTGACCGCATACAACGAAGAGCGGCTCGAATCATCGACGATCAAGTCATCTCCGATCGGCTTGATTCTCTAGCATTGCGTAGAGATGTGGGTTCTCTCTGCATCTTCTACCGCATTTATCACGGGGAGTGCTCAGAGGAGCTGTTCGGGTTGATTCCAGCGGCCGAATTCCACCATCGGACATTACGTGCAAAGTACCATCCGCATCACGTAGACGTCTGGTATTCCACAACCGCGCGTTTTTTTCGAAATTATCTTGCCTCGCACAGCCACTTTGTGGAATCAACTACCGGCAGCGGTCTTCCCGAACAGATACGACTTAAGAAAAAAGCATATTCCCACCTTAAAGGCCGGCAACGCATTTCTTGACACACCTGTTGTTGCGGATGTCCATGGGCGGTTGCCTCACCTCTCCCCATCCCGTGAGCCTCTTGCCCGTTTGCCCCCTCTCATATAAAAAAAAAAACACTAACAGATAATAAATTCACTGATAGATTAGGAACATAAAGTACATCACTTATGTTCCTTAGTAGGGGAATTTCTACCTTTTCTCTACCCGATGACATCAATGTTTCACCATTTGCAACTTTGACAGCAATAGGAGATTCACTCACATACTCAGTTAATGGATTGAGGTTATTGCACATATGATTTGTCGCTCCGGAGTCCACATACCAAATATCACTGCCTAAATTCACTGACATCGCACAAAACAAACTTTTATTCTTCTTCTCTTCCTTCTTTGCTCCCTCAACACAGTCCTTGAATCTGTGCCCGGGCTTTTTGCACCGAAAACAGCGGATAATCTTATTCCTCGGTTTACTCACAGCTAAAGCCGAATTAGTGTCATCTTTCTCAAGCCTCCGTTGATACTCCTGTGTTAACCGGGATCTTACTGACTCTGTGGTGAGCTTCTCTGAAGAGTTTTCCAAGGTCATTATGAGCGGGTCGTAGTTGGATGACAGCCCACTCAGCATAATGACAGCCAGAAAGTCATCCTCCAATCCAGCACCGATGTCTTGTAGCTGCTGACCGACGTCGCTTATTTTATTTAAATAAGTCTGCATGTCCGTGAATCTGTTCTAAGGTGAACTTTTTTAAGGTGAACAATGTGCGCAACAGCCCTAGGCGCCTCGTTAGACCTTTACCTTCGTACACATTTTCGAGTTTTTTCCACGCCTCGTTTGCAGTTTTTGCGTTTCTAATATGTGTCAACACGGGGGGCTGCACGAGCAAACAAATACGCGCCAGTGCAGCGCCTTGAGTTGCTTTTTGTCGTCCACACCTTCCGTTTTTACAACGGCCTCCCACATATCCTCGTGGATTAGTAACATCCGAACAAGGAAATTCCATGTGGAATAGTCTTGCATACCTTTAACTTTGTCGATTGTGACTCGCGATATCGACTCCGCCATTGTTGCGTAGTTGTAGATTTCACCGCCGATATGTTGAGGTTATAACTTACTTCTTAAAGCTTAAATTGGTTCTGAAGTATTGGCAATAAAAATGGTATGAAACATTCATTTCTGTGTGAACTGTTTATGCTTTATCCTATTTGATAAGTCTGGTGCTAAATAATATCGTAGGTACTTATGGGCTGTAATGTTAGGCTTCTTTGTACCGGATGCCGGCTAGATTATGGGTACCACAACGGCGCCTATTTCTGCAGCATTACTATGTTTCGAAGGGCGCCGTAGCTAGTGAAATTACTGGGCAAATGAGACTTGACATCTTAAGGTGACGAGCGCAGTTGAAGTGCCCCTCAGAATTTTTGTGTTAATCAATAATCTTGAGCAGTACTGAATTGTAATTGGCAGGGCATACCAATTACCATCAGCTGAACGTCCTGCGTCTCGTTCCTTATTTTCATAAAAAATACGAAATATTTTATAGCTTAAACACATATCCGATTTGGTACGGCCACCACCATCAGACGCGGTCTGGTACCAGACCATATTCGAGGTATACCGCATTGTCCATCGCACAAAATTAGTATTATTACCGCCCAGACCGTACTGAGTACGACGGTGGACCAAATGGTGCGAGGCGTCCACCCACGCTTACCGGACTGTCCTATGGTCCGACCATTTGTTTAGGCTATAATACACCGGCCGGCGTTTCTCTTTGACGTCGGGCGGTGCTATTCAAAGGCAAAGTCGGACATCGTACGGCGTAGGGTAAGGACATCTTCTATCGATAATTAGATTCCTTTAAGGGGAGTTGTAATCGATAATAAAAAGCTGTTTAATTTAATTTGAAATTGTTCTGTAATGTTTATTGTAAAATTACTACACCCAAATTATTTAATACTAAACAGTTTCGTAAGTTTGTTTTTTAAATTTGAAGTAGTTCAGACATAATGAGTGTGAATAAGGAAGAATTAAACAATAACATTTTATTACTTGTATGTAATTTGAAATCAAACTATCAAAAATCGTAGATACCAACTCACTTGTTCGCAGTACTCAGGAAATCACTCAGAAAACAGTGATTTCGTAATTATTGAACTTACAATAATAAACTCTTTTTTACAAAGCTTATCCATTCATTAATTTTTAAAAATATTAAAATATTCGAACATAAAAATATTAGTGTTTAATGCCATGTTTAGGTTATTGGTATGTAATTGTAAATAAAATATCGATAAACTAGAATTGTTGGATATTAAGTATTAAGGCCTTTATTTCTATTCGTCATTTTATTTTATTATTTGTCAATTCAGTTTAACGCGAGCTTGTGCCCGATGTCTGGAGTGTCCGTGATTACTTACGTAGCCCGCGATTGTTTCAAGTGATTCACTGTATTTATTAATTTAACTTTCTAAAAGTTCAAGTGAAATGTCTCAATCAATTTTCATTTTTTTCTCACTGTTAAGAGCTTGTTTACGTGAAGAGAAGTAACAGCCAATGCGGCGGCGTGAGCTACGTTGTCGCACCTCGGGGTCAAAGTACGTAGTCTAAACAGACTGTTTTCTATTTTTCAATTCAATTTTGATATTTATTTTCTTTGAAAATTTTCCTTTATAATTTAGGGATATTCATTTAATAATCAAATTTACGATACTTCTGTGGACCAGTATGACTTGTATTTTCATTTATTTCATACATATGCAATCCATACTGTTTATAGGCGTGAATCGTTTAGTAAGTGATTGGCACTAATAACAATTCTATAACTTACTAATTTAGATTTCTATGATCTAAACATAGATCATTTTTACGTCTTGATAGACAATGTGACATGTGACAGCTGTGACCACGTCAAATTAAATAAGGTTGACAAGTAACCTCTATTTTGAGTAATGCACGCAAACTAACATGAAGTGATATACAAATGACGCATACTTAAGTAATAAGCCTGGCCTGTTTTCATCGGTTGTCTAGCAGTAAGAGGCTCTATCTATTATCTATAATCTAACCTAACCTCTGGGAAACTAGCGGATGGGCTTTTATACTCGAATACGTATAAGCTGGGGGTTCGCTTTAACAGTATTGTTCACGCATGTTTCTGTGTCCTCTTATGTCTCGACAGACAGGAGGCCCACGCGAACTTGGCATCGCAGGTGCCGCACACGTACGAACCGTCGCGCGTGTGTGTCGCCCTTATGTGATGACCCAGTTTCGTTTTGTTCTGAAAATTATTAAGAGAAAAAAGTGTTAAAATTAGGTTATTGATGTAATAAAAATTAATTAAAAACCATGATTTTATGTTATTATTTTTAATGTGGCATAGCCCTGTATGTTAAAATTAAGCGCAAGATGAAAATAAATACACTTCTATTTAACAAAGCATTTGTCATAAAAAGAAGTTTCAAACGAGAAAAAGCCAGACCATTATGATACAATGCCGCCCAGTATTCTTAATTGAATCTGCGTTCGTCACTTCTTACATAAGATGCATTAATACATACAATAAAGAACTAGACTCAAATGCGCGCCAAAAATTATCTGAAACAAACTCTGCCTACGCATCTATCAGGCAGAGTTTTGTTGCGACCGCGCTTTGAATACAGCGCCACGCAATGAGAAACTACAGCATATCAAAACTTAAAAATGATGGAGTGTTTTAATTCAGGTAAGTGCTTCTTAAAATTAACAAAATTATGTAATAATAATAACTTGACTATTTTAATCATTTTGCTAAATAATTACATTTCAATTGCTAAAACCAAAGGTTCTTGAGTCGTATTCGCGTCCGAGCTTCTAATGGGCGTATACAATTGACTTTGAACATTACTGCGACGAAATAAGGTGTTAATTTGTATGCATGTTTTAATGTTGTTTTTTGATGATCTTTTAGTGACTACGCGCACTTATTCAGCTCTATTCAGATTTTGTCCATACAAAACAACAATTCTGTATGGAGACGTGTACGCGTCGATTCAGCTATCCGCGTCCATTCTGCTTCAAATATAAATTTAAGATACTATAGTTCAAATTTTAAAATAGGATTCAAAATCACTTATTGAACGTCAAAAACTACCCATTCAAAATAGACTGCCTCAGACCTGAGAAGAACGGGCGCAAGAAACTCAGCGGGGTTTCAATGTAATATCGTACAATAAACATTTATAATTAAAGAGCCTGAGGGTGTACGCTTCATTCCCAGTCTGTGGTGTCATTAAGAAAATCGTTAATGCTATAGTAACCTTTCCCACACAACGGTTTTTTAACAATTCTTTTAAATTTCGTAACACATTTGTTTTGTATATTTTCTGGGATTATATTTTAGAAGCATATTCATTGCCCAATAAAAGACTTACTGACTCGACTTAACTGAGTAGTAGGCATAACAAGTTTATATTTGTTCCTCGTGTTAACATTATGATTTTCAAGTATCTAGCAAAATCCTCAATGTGCTTATGAACATATAGATCATTCTCGTAATTATATATAGAGTTATAATTTATATCTTTTTGAAGTGATTTTGTAAAATTTGGCTTAATTAACATGTTAAATGACAAACATTTACACTTACAGGGAAATATTTCCCGCAGTGGTCACAAAGGAACTCCTTCTTCTGGTGCACCACTTGTTTGTGAAGGAATAGAGATGCACGACACTTGAACACCTGCAGACAAATCAAAAATCATAGGTTTTTTGTATTCATATTAAAGGGCTTAAAAGTCATTTATTTCACAAAATTGATTCCTTTGGAATTCTTTTTGATGTCATTTCTAATATACTAGATACTACTACCGCTTCGGAAACAAATGGCTCTCTGAGAGAGAAGAAGCGGCGCAAGAAACACTCCCAGCATTCTTCTTTTTGCGCTCTTTATAATAAAAATATACAATATTGAACTGTTATTGCTATCGCTATAAAATAATCATAATATAGTCCCAGGCTGTCCGATCACTTAGATGTTTAGCTGTGGAGTAGTAGGATTTACGAAAGAGCCATTTTTTATAAAAGATTTAAACTTATATATAGATAATGCCTGAACAGAGGCTGGGACTTTATTATTAAAGTGTATACATTTACCCTTGAAGCTATTGTGTATCTTATGAAGCTAGTTACAGGCAATGCCTTATTTCTAGTGATGTAATAATGAAAATCACTATTAAGAGCAAAAAGGTGACGATTTTTGTAAATGTATATTAAATTTCCCCTTCCCCATTGCCCCTTCAAGATGGACGGAATACATTGGATGAGGGCAGCGCTGGACCGATCGTCGTGGAGATCTTTGAGGGAGGCTTTTATCCAGCTGTCGACGTCATCCGGCTAAAATCATGATGATGATGATATAAATATGAACACCACACTTACCTTGTCACAAACGGTACACGTGTTTGAGTATATCTTGCGATGTTCATAGTCCGAATGATCGCGCAGTTTACTGTTACTGGCGAATCGCTTGCCGCAGTCGGTGCACACAAACCTAGCAAAGTTGATGTAAAAAATTAGAGTTTTTTCAAATTCAATGAATAAGGGCAAAAAGAAAATCTTTATTATATCCTAAAACGAGCAATTCTTGCATATATATAAAAATATAATAGTGACACACTTTTACACAAATTATCTTGCCCCAAACTAGGCATAGCCTGTACTATGCAAGGCACAAGACAATGATATATTTAATACAATATACTTACTTAAACATACATAAATACTTATTAACATACATGGCTCGGATACAAACATCCATATTCATCATATAAATGATTGCACCTACCGGGATTCGAACCCGGGACTGGCTGCGTGAATTTTAGTTTGAGGGAATTTGAAACCTATTGTATTACTTTTGATAAAACCCAACATCTGTGCTGCTTTAGTGGAACAATATTTTATACGACGAGCTGTATAGCCGAGTGGTTAGCGATCCTACCTACTAAGCTAGAGGTCCCATCATTTATATGATGAATATTAATGTTTGTTTCAGAGTCTTAGTTTAAGTAAGTATACTGTATTAAATATATCGTTGTCTTGTGCCCATAATACAGCCTATGCCTAGTTTACGGTAAATCAATTTGTGTAAGAGTGTGTCAATATTATTATTTAAAAAGAATGAATGTTAAACTCACTTCAGATCATTCTGAGAGACATGCTTGAGACTGCTCTTCATATGTTGCTGGTACGTCGCTATGGACGAGAAAGTCCTGTTACATGGTGCGCACACCAGGTCACCGTTCAATCTGTTAACAATTACAATTCTTAATGCTCCTCCTCTCAACCCCTGAAGATGGCAATTCCGTTGAAATCCCAGCGATTTAAGCAAGCAATGTTTACGCACGTGAAAGTGTATCTATTATGCGTATTATTTTACGTGCAGCAAAAGAATGATTCATTATTATCATCAGCCGGAAGACGTCCACTGCTGGACAAGGCCTCCTCCAAAGATTTCCACGACGATAAGTCCTGCGCTGCTATCATCCAACGTATTCCGGCGATTTTGACCAGATCGTCGGTCCATCTTGTGGGGGGCCTACCAACACTGCGTCTTCCGGTACGTGGTCGCTATTCGAGGACTTTACTGACCCACCGGCCATCTGTACGTCGAACTATGTGCCCTGCCCACTGCCACTTCAGTTTCGCAATCATTTGAACTATGTTGGTAACTTCTCCCACGGATCTCCTCATTTCTTATTCGAACTCGCAGGGAAACTCCGAGCATAGCCCTCTCCATTACCATGACAAGGCTTAAATAATGTAAGCATTCCTTAAGGATATTTTCTTATTATTTATTACTAGCTGACCCGGCAAACGTTGTTTTGCCATATAAAGTATAGCGGCCCGTCCCGGCTTCGCACGGGCATTAAACATTACATTTAGATTTGTTAATTTTAACACATTCATAATAATAATAATAATATGACACATATTCATCCCTTTTTGCGTCGAGCTCCTAAAAAAGAGTATATAAAAAAAAATAAGAATAATTAAATTCAGATATTATTTAATGATTTTTTTGTATTTATGTGTTTTTTTTTGTATATTTTTGGGGTTTTTTTTCTTTTTTTTGATATATTTTTTTAATTTTTTGTTTTTTTTTTTTTCAATTATTGAGGTCATAACCCTAAAAGAAAATACATTTATTCTGTTAGAGTAAACAATATTTGATGTTGTTTTATTTTGTGGCAGCAAAATAAATTGATTTTCAGGGGCTCCGACTCGCGATAGACCAACATACAGTTGACCATGAGTAAAACATTTCTTTCGCAGATCGATCCCTACTAATTCGAAGGTTTGGCCTTGGGACTTGTTAATTGTTAATGCGAAAGATGTTTTTACCGGAAATTGAAGCCGTTTAAATGGGATTGGCAGATCAGTTGGGATCATCGGTATCCTCGGTATATGAGCTAGTTGACCACCTGCTGGGCCAGTGATAATAGTTGCTACTATTAAATTGTCCTTTAACTCCTTAATAAGCAGCCTCGTCCCATTACACATGCTCGGAGGGTTTAAATTTCTTAAAAGCATGATTGGGATTCCGATTTTTAACGTCAATTCATGGGGTGGCAGTCCAGAAGGGTTCAACGAATTTAAAAATTCCTGTGGATAATGGACTGCATCTTCAATATTCGTTACAGTGTCGATCGATTTGTATGTTTTTGTTTGGCTGGGGACTTTTTGAACAATCAGATTGTTTATTTCATTGACAGTATCATTCTTAGGTGATACTATAGCCCGAGAACACAGCCAATGGAAGTCTCTTTCGTGCAAATTCTCGATATCAGGGTATACAGAATCTATTAAATTTTCCAAATTATGGAGTATTTGGCCTAGAGACTCATCCAGAAGAATGTCACAATGACCGCTTAAATTTGGAGTTGGAAAAATTCCTTCCCCAAGTTTTAGCAGTTGCTGTGGGAAATCGCTATCAGTGATTCCATGAAGATGAGCTCTCATATTTGTCCTTAATTTTAATGTTTCAATCGTAGTCCATAAGGGAGACGATTTCAAGCATGCCTTGATGATATCTGCTCGCGTGCCTCTGTTAATAACGGGGAGAGTCTGTCGAAAATCTCCAGCAAATACAAAAGTAATCCCGCCCATGACTGCAGAGGAGTTCCTTAGATCCTGTAAGGTTCTGTTCACGGCCTCTATATGTGCTCTATGGCTCATCGTGCATTCGTCCCACATAATCAATGAGGCGTCTTGTAGTAATTTACCAATAGGTCCATTTTTGCGGATGGAACATGTAGATTGTTGTTCAAGATTGACGGATAGTGGAAGTTTAAAAGTAGAATGAGCAGTTTTGCCATCCTTCAAGAGAGTTGCAGCAATTCCTGAGGAAGCAACTGCTATTGCTATCTTCCCTGATTGTCTTATCTTAGCAAGTATCAAATTTGCAAGAAACGTCTTTCCCGTTCCACCAGGTGCATCCAAAAAGAAAACTTTTCTTTTGTCATGAATGACGCTATCGACTATAGTTTCAAAAGCATGTCTTTGATCTGGGACTAACTTTGGCAGGTTTTCATTGACAAAAGCGGTCAAATTATTTGTATCATAGCGATGAGTCATAGTCTCTGCTGCATTGCTTTCTGTACGAACTGATGATGGTAATCCGAAATCACTTAGGCTTTTGTCATTTAATTGCAACAGCTTATTTTCTATTTGTATCAAACCTTCGTTATAAATGTCCTCATTGTATGGTAAGGTGATGTCTTGATTTTGCTGTCTGATTCTGTGTCTAATATCTTCACATAAATCGTCTTTGAAAATGTTCCATAATTTTAATGGTTCCGATGGCTGACAAAATAAAAGTATGACCACAAACAATTCTCTCAATTTTAATGGACATTGAGAAAGCCAAGCTTCTCTGAGAGTATTTTCCCAATGGTCATCGTTTTCTAGCAAACCTCTAGCACGGCAAGCAGCTTGATACGTTTCTTTCAGAACTCCGTCAACGGTTTTCAAGTACTGGAATGAAGTTGGACCGCGTACGTGGTGCAGCAACATCCTAAGATAGAAACACTCGGATTGAGAAGGATGGACACCGTAGACTCTACCTAAAGCGGAATCTTTTTTTATGCCTGGATAGCCAACTACATTCTCACCACGCTTCCTTCTGGTGAACTTATTATTGGCCCATGTGTAGTATTGCGGGACTTCGTGGTAAAGAAGTGTTTTTGCGAATTCATCTTCATTACAGAGCTCAAAAAAAGCCAGCAATGTTGTTTTACGTGGATTTTGGGCCACTTGTACAGCCGTTTCTGTCGTAAAATACACCCTTTGGCCATTTTCTAAGTGGACAGCTAACTGCAAAACTGTAGGATGCCGCTCATGGATCGGGAATTCGAATATTCGCCAAGCAGCTTCGGAAGTACTTATGTAACGGCCATTTACGTAGTTTTCCACTTCATCATTTGGGTTTCTGACGCCAAATGTAGCTTGGTCCGATCCTTTATTTATGTATTTACAAATGTATTTGATGGCTTGAACTGAGTGACAGTACTCTACATTTATGTGAGCATTAAACGTCCTGCACAAAAGTGGAGAATATGGGACAATCCAACTATTATCTATAGTGAAATTTCTGCCTCTGATATTTAGCGAAGCGCTCAGTCCTCCATTTGCGGCATCACGACGACGATAAACTGGATATCCGTCCTCTCCAGTCTGAGTTTCGTTGACTAAACGTCGTGGGTATTTTTTTGTGCAAATACCGTTTTTCATACATGGTGCTGATAAGTTATGTTCTCCGCATGGTCCGTGCACCATATTTTTTGTTACGATATCGTACAATATCGGATCGTTTTGTTGGTTGGGCAGTTCCGCAACTATGACGCTATCAATTTCGTCTGGTTGGATTTTTGTTTCTAGCCAAAACAGCAAATGACAGTGTGGTAAACCTCGCTTCTGCCATTCTACACTTGCCATGTAACATTTCACTTTGCCGAATATTTCATTTTTAACGAATAAATTTAAGAATTTCTTCATTTTCAAATAAAACACCCTTGAAATGATGTCATGACGATCGAAAGATCGCTGATCAGGTAGTAGTTCCGCTTTAATTTCAGGCCATTCGGGGTTGCACGTAAATGTGACAAATAAGTCTGGTCTCCCGTAATTTCGGACATAAGTCATCGCGTCTTGGGTTTTTTCATGCAGGTAACGCGGAGAACCTGTAAATGAAGATGGCAAGATTACGCGTTGACCGATATTTGATGGGTCAACATTTCCGTCTTGATTTAAAGCATCTCTGAGATGAATGTATTCTTCAGCCCTTAGTCTCTGTTGGTTACGACATATGTAATTCAATCGTTCCGATATCATTTTTGCCATCATATCGACAATATATTGACTAAATAAGTCCCTGTAATAATGTAATGCATTAAAACAGTTAGCTCTAACCATCAACCTAAATGCATAAAATTGCATGCACGTCACAGTTTTGTTACGCGCTGTACCTTCCTGCGGAATGGTTAAATAATAACCGTCTTCTCCTTTCACGAACATTAAGGGATACTGTAGTGGATCATACGATCGGTGTAACTCAGAGACCCTTTTAAGTTGGCCGTCTCTTCCGTGGAGCACTATATCTCTGGGGCCTTTTTCTTCGTCAACCAAGAGAACGGCTACCTCGTTTACAGTTGGAGCATTGTATCTACCCGGGTGTGCTGTCTGTGGTGGGCGGTCGGAATGAATAATTAATTTTAAATTATCCGAAGAATTGCGTTCTATGTTTTGTTTAAAGCTTCGTATATATACATTGTGGCTATTCAGTGCGGTCTGTAGTTCGTTAATTAAATCTATTTTCAGCGTTGGAGCTATGTTTGACCTCAATGATAGCTGATCTGCGTCTGAAATGAAATATACCTGCAAGTATTGTGAATTTTGGCCTGGTGGTGGTAAAAGGCTACCAATAAGATGATATACCTGTCCCTCTATTTTAAAAGTTGGCATAAAATTACCCTCTCTTATTTCT
The DNA here is from genome assembly GCF_905404315.1 of Leptidea sinapis. Classification (NCBI taxonomy): domain Eukaryota; kingdom Metazoa; phylum Arthropoda; class Insecta; order Lepidoptera; family Pieridae; genus Leptidea; species Leptidea sinapis. The sequence continues at coordinate 19,288,322 of NC_066266.1, read as the reverse complement.
TTGGCGCCAAACGAAGTCATTTGAAATAGGCTATTGTACTTACGGATGTTGGTTATGAAATGTCTAGATAGCGAATGATTATTTGTCAAAAGATTTTTTATTGGCTGTGGTGGTTCCTGAATACTGGGGAGACTAACTTTTCCAGAAGCACAGCACATGCCATTAGTTTCATCGACCCATTTTTTGGCTGAACACTTAGGGCAGATCTTATTCATGTCGCCGATTTGGACGGAAGACTGTTGAGCATAATCAATCTGTGGATCGTATCTAAAAGCCGATCTTTTACTGTGGGCTAAAACTTGATTGCGACTTCTCGCTCTTGACGTCTGTTGTCGTTCTCTCTGATCTTGAAGGCGTTGGAAACGCTCAGAGCTTGATTCCCTAGTGCGAGATTGAATATTTCTGATATTTTGCTCTTCAAGCCGCTGCAAACGCTGAGTACTTGACTCTCGCGCATGCACATGAGAGGTTCTTAGATTTTGTTCAATAAGGCGCTGCGAACGCTCAAGACTGGACTCTCGCGCGCGTACCTGAGAGGTTCTCAAATTTTGTTGAGCTAGACGCTGTAAACGCTCAAGACTCGATTCTCGCGCGCGTGCTTGAGAGGTTCTCAAATTTTGATCAGCTAGTCGCTCTGAACGCTCAAGACTGGACTCTCGCGCGCGGACTCGAGAAGTCCTCACATTTTGTTCAGCGAGCCGTTGAGAACGCTGCAAACTGGATTCTCGCGCGCGTATTTGAGCGGTTCTCATATTTTGTTCAGCGAGCCGTTGCGAACGCTCGGTACTCGACTCTCTAGCACGCGATTGTGCCACATATTGTCTATGAATTGAAAGACGATTTTCAGTTTCTGATGAAGATTCTTCATTTCGACGTATTTTTGATGCCCTGGCCTGGGAACTATTTCTAGAAAGTTGAGATCTTGATCTTTTAGGCATTTCAAAATGACAAAAGAAAAAATGCCTTTGAACTAAATTAGCATAACTGTAAGCTATATATGCTACTATATTACAACGTACACAACTACCTACTATTTATTAAAATTAAATTGAAAATCATGAAAAATATTCAAGTAATTTATTAGGTTAATAACTAAGTGAACAATATTTTATATAAATGGGTTTAGTTCTGAAAAGAACTTTTTAAATGGGTTTAGTTACTTACTAAACGAATTATTATCAAGCGTAAATTCCGCACACGTCCATCACGTAGGGAGCCGACCGCGCGAGTAAGCCGCGCGGCAAGTTTATTTCGTGATCTTAACCCCCCTCCCGTACCCCTGCCCGAGTGACGCCTACAACGCATAGCTAGCCGAATACAGTTTATTTTTTAATTTTTTTTTAACTCGTGATATCTTTTGAATGGATTGTCAGAATCGAATAATTCAAAAAGTAATATAAAGATATTGAAGCAGTCTTAAATAATACATCATTTATTTTGATAAGGGTTAATACCAAGGTACAAATAAAGAGCTTTTTGTAGCGGCGGTATTTTAATTTCTTTTTTTCAATAAAAAAACGCTTATTGTGACATGACTGTAATAGTTAGAGATATGCTGCCGCAGTTTCGGAGCCTATTCAATTCTTACAAACAAACAAACAAACAAAAAATCAAACCTTTCCTCTTTATAATATTTGTATAGATATTATGTTTGAATAATTTCAATGAATGTGTCTGTATTATTCATATTGTGTTTTATATTATTTTACACACTCGACACAAAGTTATAAAACCGTTATACTGTAGAATAAATTAGTATTTTCAATAAAAAAAATTGGTTCTTTTTATAAGTGTTTATGGTTTTATAATCAAATTTATATGTACTTTCTAAAACAATCATGCTTATTAATTTTATGCCTACTACTCGGTTGGGTCGAGTTAGTAAGTCTTTTGTTGGGCGATGTATATATATGCTTCTACAATATGATCCCAGAAAATGTACAAAACAAATGTGTTACGAAATTTAAAAGAATTGTTAAAAAACGTTTGTATGGGAAAGGTTATTATAGCATAAACGATTTTCTTAATGACACCACGGACTGGGATTAAAGCGAACACCCTCAGGCTCTTTAATTATTAATGTTTATTGTACGATATTACATTGTAATCCATATTTTATATAAAAAAAAAAACCCGCTGAGTTTCTTGCGCCCATTCTTCTCAGGTCTGAGGCAGTCTCTTTTGAATGGGTGGTAGATTTTGACGTTCAATAAGTGATTGTAAATCCTATTTTGAATAAAAATATTTGAATTTGAATGCAAATTATACATGATAGGGATCAACTCCTCGACGTTCCAGTTCACTAGATGCCATCATGTAAGGTTTAGCTTCGACTGTATCCCTAAATTTTTTAAAGTGACCCATAAAAATTCTCGGAAATGATAGCTCTTCAGCATGCTCATCGAATTATAAACTCTGTGGAATATTGATTTGCCCTGGCGCTATTCCGAAATATTTTTCTTCATCCCATACCAAAGTTTGTTCTTCAGCAGTAAGTCTTTCTTCGATATCAATGTTTTCACTATATTCGTAAATATGCTGTTGTGTAATCTGTGATGTTTCTTGATCAAAAAATGATTAACTACTATTATTTTATAATGCTGATATAAAGGTGTATTAAGCAAGTATTGTAACCATTTTTTTATTGATCCGATGTTAATTAGGCCACGAACATAACTACTTTTATGTATTAATTTTTTTTTAGCTGTACCTTGATTGACCTCTTCCGTTTTGCTGAGATACTTCAACCACTGCATGCTGCATTTCTGCCAAAACAGCTACACTTTGAGAATCATTACTTATTTCATCTTTTGTTGTTGTTGGTTTCATAATTATGCCTGTAGTTTCTATATTTGGAGGAGCAGATAATTCGGTGATCATTTTTGCATTTTGTATACATCTTCTTCTTTCCGCTTCGCGTTTCTTCAATTTATCTCTATTTCTCTCCCTATATCTTCGCTGGCTTTCTCTTTTTTTTTGGAGAACAGTCATTATTTCTCCATTATTTACTTCCAATACGTTAGTGTTAACAGAAGTAGATGCTCCGGATATACTTTGAGAATGTTGTCTTTGTTTCCTTCTTTCCGCTTCTCGCTGTTTCAATTTTTCTCTGTTCTGCTCTCTGTATCGTTTCTGGCGTTCATTTTTAGTATTTACTCTAAAAAAAAATTATAGAGGTTAAAATTAAAATTAATATTAACTTATCTTGGTGATGTCCAGTTTCAATAATAATATTTTGTGACCACTGTGATGATTGTTGGTGAAAATATAAACAGAAAAAAAATTCAGTGTGACTTAAATATACTAGTTAAGTCAGATAGTTATTACAGTAAATTAAAGAAGATCTTAAATTAAAAATATCAATAATTAATATTTAAAATAAGTCCAACCATGATTAGATTTTTTTTTTACGTTTATATTACAAATTCAAATAAGAAAAATATTGGTGTGCTGTTTGCTGTCAGCTGATTTTAAAATACTAATTTGGCAGTCTTTATTAAATTTATTCTTCAGGCAAATGTTAAAGTATATTATTTAAAAAAAAATGAAAGGAAAATCAATTTATAATTAATATTCATATTTTATATGCAATAAAAATTGTGTAATTTTTAATCTACCGAGAGAGTAGATCATAGAATTACTATATTTTTACAAAATATACACGTTCTTAATGCAGGCAAATTCTAGTAGGCTTCATAAGATACACAATAGCTTCAAGGGTAAATGTAAACACTTTTATAATAAAAATCCCAGCCACTGTACAGGCATTACCTATCAATAAATTTAAATGTTTTATAAAAAATAAATATCTAAGTAATCGGACAGGACTAGATTATGATTATTTTATAGCGATATGACTGCACAATATTGTATATTTTTATTGAAAAGAGCGCAAAAAAGAATGCTGGGAGAGTTTCTTGCGCCGCTTCTTCTCTCTCAGAGCGCCATTTGTTTCCGAAGCGGTAGTAGTATTTTTTTTTATGAAAATAAGGGACAAGACGAGCAGGACGTTCAGCTGGTAATTGATACGCCCTGCCCATTACAATGCGGTGCCGCTCAGGATTCTTGAAACCCCCAAAAATTCTGAGCGGCACTACAACTGCGCTCGTCACCTTGAGACAAGATGTTAAGTCTCATTTGCCCAGTAATATCACTAGCTACGGCGCCCTTCAGACCGAAACACAGTAATGCTTACACATTACTGCTTCACGGCAGAAATAGGCGCCGTTGTGGTACCCATAATCTAGCCGGCATCCTGTGCAAAGGAGCCTCCCACTGGTATCTAGTATATTAGAAATGACATCAAAAAGAATACTAAAGGAATCAATTTTGAGAAAATAAATCCATTTTAATGCACACTTGAATCATAAAAATACAATAATTTACTTACTCATGATGACTTGGTATTGTATCAAAGTGCGATTTTGCTTTTTTTTGCAGGAGGCTGTACACTTTCACATTCTGAATTATCTGTATCAGACTTATTTGATCGTTATCTATACATATTACATATAAATAAAATTGGAGTGTCTGTTTGTAATATTGAAGTAACCGTTTTTTATTACATGTATATGAATATGTATACACCAAAATAATTTTTATCTGTCTGTCTGTGTGTTCCGGCTAATCTCTGAAATGGCTGGACCAATTTTGACGGGACTCTTATTGGCAGGTAGGTGATGTAATAAGTAGTAACTTAGGCTACGTTTATTTTAGAAAAATAAAGTAATGTTGCAATATCCAAGAGACGGTTTAACTCTAAAAATAGTTTATATGGCAAACAACGTTTGCCGGGTCAGCTAGTTAATAATAAATATAAGAAAGTAACAATGAATCTATTGTGTAACAGTATGTAAGTCAAACAATAATTAATACTTTATTGTTGAAATAATTATGTAGGTTCTGTTTTACCACAATAATCAGAACTTTTGAAATTCGGGTTATAATAAGGACAAATTTTGATAATGTAGGTACTAGGTTAGAATAACTGTTTAAGCATTTATTCAACAAATGAAACTATAATAATTATTAGTATTACATTGTTAAAATAATTATGTAAGTTCTGTTTTACCACAATAAACAGAACTTTTGAAATTAAAAGTTACCACTAGAAAAAGTTCTTCGTAATACATATAGATGGCGCTAACAAGTAACACCAGACAACGCAAAATAGACGCTCCAGTACAGTAGCTAGTATATTATCACAAGTAGTATTAAAGTAACAACTAGTATTTTGTAACCACGGACGGGTTAAAAAGAAGGACTCCGCGCCGTGATATTAGCAAGTGAAGCACCGTTATGCTAGTGTGTGTGCGTTTACGGGGGATACTAGTTATACAATTTTTTCTCCCTTAAATAATCATATATGGCCACAAATACTTATATAGTATCGTTTTTACACTTATTCACAACGCATGACGGCATTTTTAAAATATTTTATTGAGACGCAAACTGTTCTGTCACAGACGATGACAATTCTCATAATGGCCGCTTATCGCCTGTAGTAGTGTAAGTGTGTGCGTGGGGCTATGTATTTACATGTTAATCGGCTTGTTTTAGTGCTACTGTTATGTAAGGTGCCACGGAGTCCTTATTTTTTTACAAGTCTGTGTTTGTAACAGATCACTGTTACTTTTGAGTCACAGTCACCGTCATACCTAGTATTGCATTTTGATGATTCACATTAAAAGAGATATTACGACTGGAATCAAAGCCCCAATACAATCCAACGTGTGTGATCGAGATAGGTTGGTATATCGTAATTACTAATCGTCATATGTTCAATCGTTTGCCAATTAACTTAACAAAATGATTTGAGCGCGAAGTTATAAATAGCCAATTCTATAGTTTGGTTACATTCTTAACAGAAAATACTGCGAGCCCCGCTTATTTGATTATATGGCAGTAACGCCGCTGCCTGGTTTATACTACATTATATTTGTACATATTACTCCGGTAAAGTCGCCTTTAATCGAAGGTTTTACGAGCCGGCAGTCACGGCTGTATCTCATTCAAAACCCACACGTGTTCACTTCCAAAACTTTTTTTTTAATGGAAAAGGAGTACAAACGAGTGTACGGGTCACCTGGTGTTAAGTGATCACCGCCGTCTACATTCTCTTGCAACACCAGAGGAATCACAGGAGCGTTGACGAGCTTTAAGGAAGGTACCCACGTCGTATCGTCCCAGAAACACCGCACAAGGAAGTTCATTCCACAGCTTGAAAACCGCACTGTGGAGGACCGCCACACATCAAGATGGTGGGGATGATATCCTAACTTGTGGGGTGTCGTGCAGGAGTTGGAATTCGCTAGCAGGAACCAGGTGAAACAGCTCTTCGGAACACTCCCCGTGATGAATGCGGTAGAAGACATACAATGAAGCGACGTCTCTACGCAACGCCAAGTGATCCAGCCGTTCACATAGCACCAGGTCCTCGACAATTCGAGCAGCTCTGCGTTGCACGCGGTCAAATGGATCGAGCTGATAACTACTACTTACTTTGCCTTGTGGCTTTGCACGTGCCTCACCAGGTTTCCTTTCCACTGGAATTTCTTGTCACACAGGGTGCACGGGTATGTCTTCTGAGTCTCATTCACGACCGTGCTTATCATTTTTATGTCATCACTGTCTGTGCTAGAAAATTAATGAAAAGTAGAGTTATTATTATGAATTTGAAGCCGATATTTCGATCCAACTGCGTGAATCCCGCCTCATATTACGAAGTATTTATATCCACTTTGGCTCTAAGAAAAAATCATACTAAGACACCCTTTTTAAAACAAAAGTTTTAACAAGAATTTTTACGAGAATTTATCAATATATACTGGGTGGCCGAGAAGTTGACGTTCAAAGCTAAAATTTGAATTTGGCTCATTTTATTGGCCAATGTTCTGGGAAGTTTTTAAAAATAGTTAGAAGCCATAGGCTTCCCATATTTTATTTGATACCTTGAACATTTTCATGAATTTAGCTGGAGCAGTTATCTTGAACTTACGACTCAATTATAAACTAAGTCTACTATTCATAGTTTCTTATGTAGTTATTGCAACTGTAGGTAATAATTATCAACAATAAAATTAACTAAAAGTGTTCGAAAAAATTAAAAAAAGTCCTAAACCACAATTAGGTGAAAAAAGCGGCTAACAGGGGAAAAAAATATTATCTCCTAAACTACGCAAAATCGTAAAATATACATAGGGGTGATTCGGATACTCATCAAATTCAAATTCAAATATTTTTATTCAACATAGGATTTAAAATCACTTATTGAACGTCAAAATCTACCACCCATTCAAAAGAGACTGCCTCAGACCTGAGAAGAATGGGCGCAAGAAACTCAGCGGGCTTTTTTTTTTAATATAAAATATGGATTACAATGTAATATCGTACAATAAACATTTATAATTAAAGAGCCTGAGGGTGTTCGCTTTATTCCCAGTCCGTTGTGTCATTAAGAAAATCATTTATGCTATAATAACCTTTCCCACACAAACGTTTTTTAACAATTCTTTTAAATTTTGTAACACATTTGTTTTGTACATTTTCTGGGATCATATTGTAGAAGCATATACATCGCCCAACAAAAGACTTACTAACTCGACCCAACCGAGTAGTAGGCATAACAAGTTTATGTTTGTTCCTCGTGTTTACATTATGAATGTCACAGTTTCTAGAAAATTCCTCAATGTGCTTATGAACATACAAAACATTATCGTAAATGTATTGAGAAGCAACAGTCAAAATGTTTATTTCTTTAAATTTTTCTCTTAATGATTCTTTACACATGACATCACCATGAGGCTTTCAAATTTTAGCTTTGGACGTCAACTTCTCGGCCATCCTGTATATATATAATGAAAATGGTCTTTAAGGCTCTTTCAAGCCTAAACCACAGATCGTATCGACATGAAACTACCACCATTCGATGCGAAATTTATCCTAGATGGTTTATGGCTACTTATTTTTTGAATTCCAACGTTCCTTCGTTAATTTATTTCCTTTTCAATTTCGCCCAGCGAAACGGGTGGGAACGGTTAGTTACTAATCAAACCATACCTGTAGCGACAAGACTGACAGTTTTATTTTGGGTATGTTCCGATATGCACTGCGACCACTGTACAGTGTCACGTCAATTTAGTATACTGTGAAGCCGTTCCTTTATAGCCAGTTATACTCGTCACTATTTAAAACGGAACGCAATCCCATATACTGTCAGCCGCATTTGTTTTACGCAGCATTAAAATTAAATTAAAAAAATTATAACCAACGGTATGGCCTCAAACCTGAGAAAAACGGGCGCATAAAACTCAGTCACTTCTTTTTTTATATAAAAATATGGTTACAATATAAAATCGTACAATCAAATTTATTATTTTATAGCCTGAGGGCAGCGCCTCCATTCCCAATCCGTGGTATCATTATTAAAGTTATTTATGTGAAGGTACCTTTACTACACAATCGTTTTTTAACAATTAATTTGAATTGAATCATTTATAGTGCATTGTATATACAATGCCCCACAACCCTTATTTTTTTATTGTATTAGTAATAAGATGAATATTTTTTTTCCTTTTAACAACACTTGGTAAGCGTTATGAAGCTACATCAGTTCGTAAAGGGGCTTTGACAAGGGTTTTTAACTGTTAAAACCGGTAAAGAACGGTTTCACAATTGCCGAGTATTTTGTTAGGACACATTATATCTTTAAAATAATTGTTATAAAACAACTCCCTAACATTTACACTCTGAACGAAATAATACATACAAATCGATTTTAACCGGTAAAAACCGTTAAATTTAAAACCGGTTCCAAGCCTTGCTCATGTTAGTCTTAGCAGCTTCACATTTCAAACTCAATCCCAAAATAATCTCAATTCTAAAACTAAATAACATTAACTAACTGTTGTAGAAAATAAAAAAGTATATATTTTGATGAAAATAAGGGACGAGACGAGCAGGACGTTCATCCGATGGTAATTGATAGGCCCTGGCCATTACAATGCAGTGCCGCTCAGGATTCATGAAAAACTCAAAAATTCTGAGCAGCACCACAATTGCGCTCGTCACCTTGAGACTAAGATGTTAAGTCTCATTTGCCCAGTAATTTCACTAGCTACGGCGCCATTCAGGCCGAAACACAATAATTCTCACACATTACTGATTCACGGCAGAAATAGGCGCCGTTGTAGTTCATATTCTAGCCGGCATCCTGTGCAAAGAACCCTCCCACTGGTAGTTTTATATTGTCAAGTAAATATTATAATATATAATTACTTACTGAAGTAACTTTAGTTGTATCTTATGTTTTGAACTGTCCTGGTGTTTCTTGAGGCTTCTCGCCGACGTGAAGTACAATCTAAAAAAAGTACAACCAACCTTCTATATATATAAAAATGAATTGCTATTCGTTAGTCTCGCTAAAACTCGAGAACGGCTGGACCGATTTGGCAAATTTAGGCCTTGAATTATTTGTGGAAGTCCAGAGAAGGTTTAAAAGGTGAATAAATAGGAAAATTCTGCTTAATTTATTAAAAAAACAAATTTGTTTTTCCTTTGATGTGTCCATACATAATTTCTATGAGAGAATTGATTGACGCACGGTTTGACAGTTCTGCTGTGAAACAATTTCATTACGACAGCAGGGTGCATATTTAACGAAGTAATTTTTGATGTTATGATTAATTATTGACAAATTCAAAATTTAAAAACATTATTTTATTTATTACATACAGAACAACGTCTGTCGGGTCAGCTAGTGTTTAATAAAACACTTTTACGATCCTCTTTAATTTATTTATTGTATTAGAAAAACACAAGCAGAAATACAAATACATAAGAAGACTGTAGGGGTTTATATACTCATGGAACATTGTATGCGTGGTCAGTCACCTGCAAGTTACCGTGCCGAACGGTCGTATGTAAACACCTATTAAATAAAGAGTATAATTAATTCCGCGTCAGTGTTTATCTCATCTCTCAATACAACAATCCTAAAAGACTATTAGTTCTAAAAATTATAATACATATATTCACCACGAGCGGTGAAGCTGCCCATTACAATTCAGTGCCGCTCAGGATTCTTGAAAAACCCAAAGATTCTGAGCGTCACTTTAACCACGCTCATCACCTTGAAACATATGATGTTGTCTCATTTGCCCAGTAATTTAACTAGCTACGGCGCCTTTAAGACCGAAACACAGTAGTGCTTACACATTACTGCTTCGCGGCAGAAAAATATTCTGTTGTGGAACCCATTATCTAATCGGCATCCTGTGCAAAGAAGCCTCCTACAGGTGTTTCCGGGACGATACGACATGGGTAACTTCAAAAAAAAGCGTGTTCACCCTCCTTAAACTCCGGCAACGCTCCTGTGATTCCTCTTGTGTTGCAAACACCAGGTGATCCGTACGCTCGAGTGTTCTCTTCCATAAAAAAGAGAATTAGTAAGTATTCATTCCATACTTCATGAAGGTGACTCACCCACAAGCCTCGCAGTAGGGCTTCCGTCTCTCACCATCTTCGATCTGATGCTGCTCCAGGTGTTTCCGCAGCGAGGTCTTCCACCTGAACAGCTTGCTGCACTTGGGGCAGGGGAACATGGGTGACTCGGTCAACTTGTTACTGTAAAATAAAACACTGTGAGAATATACAGGTCTATACATATATATAAAGACATATTCCATTCGCAGCCTGATAACGGAACGGTAAAAGTGTGCTTAAAATAATGTAAACACACTTTTCTCCTTAGCCGTGTGTCAAATGTCACTTTCCGAATCAAACCTGAACTGAATAAATGTTACATTTCTGCTTATTGTTCAAGAATATTTTAAACAACTGGAGTAAATACGGCCATTCAAATTCAAATATTTTTATTGAAAATAGGATGTGACATCACTTATTGAAAGTCAAAAACTACCACCCATTCTAAAACGAATGCATTAACCTAAGAAGAATGGGCGCAACAATCTCAGCGGTCTTTTTTTATCCAAAGATATGTTTACAATGTAATATTATACAATTAAACTTATTATTTAATAGCCTGAGGGTGGTCGCTCCATTCCCTCTGTGGAATAATTAAGAAAGTCATTTATGTTATAGTAACATTTACCACACGAAACGTTTCTTAACAATTCTTTTGAATATCGTGATACTTTTGTTTAGAACATTTTCTGGGATCATGTTGTAAAAGCATATACATCGCCCCACAAAAGGCTTACTAACTCGGCTTAGCCGAGTAGTAGGCATAACAAGTTTATGTTTGTTCCTCCTGAATAGATATAGCAGTCGTAGCTTATTATGATGTGAATGGGGCATGTTCCATACATACATACTCATATTTATAGATATCACAATATTTTCAAACACACACACATTTATTAGTATTGTTATTGTTAATGCTTCTCTAGCTTTTATCTAGTGGTGAGGTCCTGGTGATCTGATGCGAAATCGAAGTGGCAGTGGGCAGGGCACATAGCTCGAAGACAACTGGCCGGTGGGGCAGAAAAGTCCTCGAATGCTCTACCACGTACCTGAAGACGCAGTGTTGGTGGAAGATCCAGAAGATTTTTTTTTATGGAATAGGAGGACAAACGAGCGTACGGGTCACCTGGTGTTAAGTGAACACCGCCGCCCACATTCTCTTGCAACACCAGAGGAATCACAAGAGCGTTACCGGCCTTTAAGCAAGGTGGACGCGCTTTCTTTGAAGGTGCCCATGTCGTATCGTCCCGGAAACACCGCACAAGGAGGCTGATTCCACAGCTTGGAAGAAAGCTCCTTTAAAAAGGACCACCACACATCCAGATGGTGGGGACAATTTTAGAACTTGTGGCGTGTAGTGCGAAGATGGAATTCGGCGGCAGGAATCAGGCTAAACAGCTCTTCGGAACCGTGATAAATGCGGTAGAAGACACACTTCAAATTCTTCCCGAGGCATAAAAAGAATAGGAAAGCCCCCGGCCCAAGGGTGTCGTAAGAGACAACTAAGGGCATTACCCAGTGGGAAGCTCCTTTGCACATAACACCGGCTAGATTATGGGTACCACAACGGCGCCTTTTTCTGCCGTGAAGCGGTAATGTGTTTCGGTCTGAAGGGTGCTGTAGTTAGTGCAATGACTGTGCAAATGACAATTAACATCATATATCTCAAGCTAGTGACAAGCGGAATTTGGAGTACCGCTCAGAATTTTTGGTTGTTTCAAGAATCCTGAGTGGCACTGCATTATAATGGGCAGGGCGTATCAATTACCATCAGCTAAATGCCGTACTCGTATCGTTCCTTTATTGTCATTAAAACAAGATGGACCGATGATTAATAGGTTTGATGAGGAGATATTTGTGGGAGGCCTTTGTCCAGCAGTGGACGTCTTCCGGCTGATGATGATAATGGTAGAACGCTAATTTCAATACTTACCTAGTATCATTGTTGTCAAACGACTGCAAAGTGTCAATTCTGAAACAAATTTAAAAATTTATTTCTATTGAAATAATTAAATACGTTTTGTAATATCTCAGATCGGTCATACGTGTAGAAAGACTGTGACAGCTGTGAACACGTCAAAAAAAATAGCGGCCAATAGTTAGCCTCTATTTTCAGCAACGCACGCACACTAAAAAAAGTGAGTGACGTATAACGAGTGGCTGTTTTTGAAGGTACCCATGTCGTATCACCTCGGAAGCCGCACAAGAAAGTTTACAAGCTAGCTTAGCTTTCCATAGCTTTGTAGTAGGTGGAAGAAAGCTCCTTGAAAACCGCACTGTGGTGGGGATGAAATCCTAACTTGTAGTATATCATTTTGTTGCAAAATGTTGTTATAATAATAATATTGACACACTTTTTCTTGCTCCAAAATAGGCATATATAGCATTTATGTGCATACATAAATATATTTAAACATACATAAATACATATAAACACCCATCACTCGGACACAAACATCCATATTCATCATATAAATGCTTGTACCTACCGGGATTCGAAACCGGTACCTCTAGCTTAGAAGGTAGGATCAACAAGATCGTCGATAATGTAATAATTATTATTTTCAGATACTTTTTACACTGTTACTTACCCATGTTCTCTGGAATGCAACATCACTTCCCTCTTGGTTCCCAACAGGACTTCACACATAACACACTGGAACCGCAGTCTGTGTCGATTCATATGATATCTGTATGCTAAGTCCCTACTAAACCCGCGTTCGCATATAACACAATTGTATTTGGAATCCTGGAATATTTTATTTACTTATTTATTTAGTTTTTTACTTTTTCACTAATTAATTTGCCCACAAACTAGGCATAGCCTAGGCATACTATGGAGACTACAAGACAATGATATATTTAATACAATATACTTACTTAGACACACATAAATACATATAAACATCCATGACTCAGAAACAAACATCTATATTGATTCGAACCCGGGACCTAGTCAGGGTCACTGACCATTCGGCTACATGGGTTGTCTAATATACACAAGCATTTGATTAATCTTATTTATATGTATAAAAATGAATTGCTGTTCGTTCGATTTGGCTAATTTTGGTCTTGAATTATTTGTGGAAGTCCAGGGAAGGTTTAAAAGGTGAATAAATATGAAAGTGTTCGGAATTAAATAAAATAATTTTGTTTTTCCTTTGATGTGTCCCCCGTCGTCCGATATTTGTTTTGTATGGACATATTTTCTATGAGAATATTTATTGACGCACGGTTTGACATTTCTGCTGTAAAACAATTATATTTTACGAAAAAATTCTTGATGTTATGAAATATTATTGACAAATTCATAAAAAACAGCATTTTATTTTTTATATACAGAACAACGTCTGTCGGGTCAACTAGTATATAATGAAAATGACTTTTTATCGACATGAAACTACCACCATTCAATGGGAAATTTTTCCTAGATGGTTTATGTCTACTTATTTTTCGAATTCGAACGTTAATTTATTTATTTCCTTTTAAAATTCGCCAACGAACCTGACGGAAACTGCTTGTAACAAATAAAAATAAAATGTTTTCATGGTTCACCTGATGTTAAGTCATCACCGCTGCCTACATTTTCTTGCGAAACTAGAGAAATCACAGGAGCGTTGCCGGCCTTTTTGAAAGGTATACGCGATTTTTTTAAAGGCACCCATGTCATAGCATCCAGGAAACACTGCACAAGGAAGCTTGTTCCACAGCTTTGGAGAAGCACTGTGGAGGACCTACACACTACCAGATGGTGGAGATGATATTCTAATTTGTGCGTGTCATGCGAAAGTGGAATTCGGCGGCAGGAATCAAGTCAAACAGTTCTTGGGAATACTCTCAGTGATAAATGTGGCGGAATACACAATGAAGTGATGTCTCTACACAACACCAAGTGATCTATTAATTTTTACTTATCCATCTGTTCACATTTCACTGGGTCTCCGACAATTCCAGCAGCTCTATGTTGCAAAGTCAAATGGTTCGAGATGATACTGAGGTGCACCAGATCAAAGATGTCAGCCACACTCCGTACATGGTAACACTTTTATTTGTATATTTGTTCCTTTACCTTTAATCTAGTAAATTGATGGAATGCTCCAACATGAAAGACAACATGTTATACTCACAATTTTATGTTTAAGTTTAAAATGCTCATCCAGATCATCTTTACTTGAAAACGGAACAATACATTTATCACATTTAAACATAGCATACACATAATCATCACTGTTCATAATCCTTCTCCTTTCAGCTTCAATATCCGCTGGTTTTAACTTAACCTTCCGGAACAATTCAACTTTGTCTTCATCACACTCTTCAAGTTCCACCTTGTCGGGTTTGTAGTCAGATTCGTCGTTGGAACAAACGGAGCCAGCATCATTGGGTTCAGATTTTATTTGTGGTATAACTTCATATAGTATATTACAGTTGCCTGTTATCGATATATTGAATACTTCTGAGATTTGTAGTGTGTTTCGTTTGTGAGAGTTTGACGATAGCTGAAAACAAATATAATGAGAAACAATATTACATGACAAAGACAATAAAAAAAAAACAAAGATAAGATAAAATAGTTTTAAGCTAAGCTCATTATTACAAACAAAAAACGATTCCCTTTGTGAATGTGGTCTAGATGAGGGAAATGTAGATCATTTAGGGACTACGCGCACTTATTCAGCTCCATTCGCGTTTCGCTGAACGATTTTCGTCACCATTATACAGCTCTGCTTCTATCAGCCGCGTACGGCGTCGTATGAATGAGAATAATAACTTTAAATCACGTCTGCACTCTTTAATCTTTGCGTGTATAATGATTACGTCAAATCAATGCAGGAACAATACAGGTGGCAATTTGTCGAGAAGGAGTCGCGAACCATCCCTGTAAAGAGCTGTTCCGCCGCATTCGACGGCGAACAGCGCTGTATGCGGCGGAACAGCGCCGAACGCTCTCTATAGCATTCGCATAATAAAAACACATTTATCCTCATTTTATGCTGGTTTGCCGCAAAAACAGAATGGACGCAGAAAGCTGAATCGACGCGTACACGTCTCCATACAAAATTGTTGTTTTCTATGGACAAAAGCTGAAAAGAGCTGAATAAGTGCGCGTAGTCCCTTAGTCTCCAATTGCCGTTTAATGCAGCCTTCTTTGTACAATTGAATACCTTCGAAAGTTCCCCGCCCAACTTATCTCCCTAGTTTTCACTCCTATTGTAAATATTTTGTGTAAAAATATTAAAATAAATAAGATTAAGTTGTAAATATCAATAAGTACTTATATTTAATAATTTAAGTAATTATATTTGTGTGTGTTCTTCAAAGTCTAACAGCATGTATATTTGTTTCAGGTATAATAAAATAAAACTTGTTGTCTACCTTAATGTGACATTGGAACATTTGTGGTATAACTACCACAGAAGCCACAGTAGGAAGAATAGAACAGAACAAATAAAAACAATGTTACCATTGCAATACCATAGTTTCCACAAGGTCACCCCAAACTTGTCATTTCTCTTACTTAATTTTAACGAAGCAAACAACCCACCCCACAACATCGTCACAAGCAATGACATTTAAACAGCATGTCAAAGCCTTAACTTTAAATGGGCAATTATTATTATTATTAATTATTATTATTAAATTGTCTAAACTGGAAAAAATTACATTCACTAATATAATTTTAAATTTAAATTTTATGAACAATGCGGGACTTGAACCCACAATCATATGTTCTGTGTGAGTGCCCAGCCAACTGAGCTAACCATTCGTGTGATGTATTGTCATAAAATCTTGTACGCTTTGTTCAACTCTGAGGTTGTGGCTTCATCTACAGGATCTACTTTACAGTTGATAACCTGCTCAACACCAATATTTGCATATATTTTCATTTCAAATTTTATTAGTGTATTAATCCTAGAAGTGAGGGTTATCACTTTAAAAAAATAACAAATTTGTTTGAAACTTACATCATGAATTTTATTTGTGTGTACATCTAAATGATCCTTTTGTATAAATCCAACATTACATATTTCACACTTGAATCTGGAGAACACAGAATTTGGACTAACAATAACATCTTCAGTTTCCACTTTTTTTTTCAAACTACCTTCATCAACAATATTTGTTATTGAATCATTATTTGTTATCTTTTCCGGTGTGTGACTTCCATTGTTATTACTAGAGTTGTTAATTAGTTCAGATTTTATTTTAGGTACTTCATCCTGGACTTTACATTTGTCTTCCAATGATATGTTATATATTTCAGTAATTTGTAATGGCTTTTTTTGATGAGCATTTAAGTTGTTCTGAAACTTTATTAATGTTTTCATTTAGTATAATATTTTTGTCAAGTAAGAATATAGATGAAGTAACTGTTCTGAAACAGCTTTACATTTACAAGATTGGATGTGTAGCATAGTAGTATAGGATTTGACTCAGGATTCTTGTATAACACAAACAATCTGAGCAGCACTACAACTGCACTGGTCATCTAGGGACATAAGATGTTAAGTCTCATTTGCCCAGTAATTTCACTCGCTACGGCACCATTCAGACCGAAACACAATAATGCTTTCAATTACTGCTTAACGACAGAACAAGGTGCCGTTGTGGTACCCATCATCTAGCCGGCATACTGTGGAAAGGAGCCTTCCACTGGTGAGGAGCTTAGATAATCTTCTAAATCAACTTTTATAGAAAAAAGAGAAAACTAATTTTTTCACAAACAAAAATATTTATAATAATACTAGCTGACCCCGCAAACGTTGTATTGCCGATACTAAAATTGCGATACAAAAGTAACTGTTGATTGTAGATGGGTGAAAATTTGAAGTTGTATGTATTTTTTAATGCTGATTCATACTCAAACAAATTTTAAAAAAGTGTCAAAATATTTAAAAAAAAATCTTTGGTGTGGACCACCCTTAAAATTTAATAGATGTTGTCCGATTGTCAGACTTATCCAATATGCACTCAAAATTTCACGAGAATCGGTCAAGCCATTTTGGAGGAGTTCAATGTTTAACACCATGACATGAGAATTTTATATATTAGATAGACCAATGTCAGGCTTACGTAAATTGCCTAACCATACTAAGATGCATGTATCCATAATAACTCTTTTTATATTAATGTAGATTTTGACTTGAAGATCTCTTTATTTGACCAAATGATTGTAAAATGTAATCTGCTTATTTAAATACAGTTTATTCTACAAAGATTATTTACTTACATCTGTTTCCTTTAGCAACCTCTGTGTATTTTGTACTTTTTCTTGAAATCTTTTAATCTTTTCAAGTAGCCCTATACAGTAATAACATAATAGTATTTGTAATACATCTGCTTTAGAATCCTGTAAAAAGTAATGACAATAAATAAAGGATTGTTGAATATCATGCGGAAGTTATTTTTGTAAATCCTACTGTATATAGCTTTCAATTTTATAAAAAGATATGTATATATAATTTAGAAATCAGGATTGTAAAAAACCGTAAACTGGGGTAAGGAGTGGATATAAGATTTTACCTCTTTTTCGTTGCATATAAGATAAAAACATTTCTTCAATTGTGCGTTGTTTACAAGGGACAAATCGCTACCGGCGTCCAAACAGCCACAGCAATAATTGTTGATTTTAGTCATAATAATTGATTTTACCACGCTTAGATTATAACTATAATGTTACTTATAGAGTATCGTAGGTATGCTTAATGAATATAAAATTATAAAATCACAAGCTAGTAAAATAATTATTTGTTATTAAAATATACTCAAAAGTCAAATTGAAAACACTTGCAAAATGCAAACTTAAAAATAAACAAACAAAATTATGGTCACAGACTACATATTATCGTCACAGACGTATAAATTTATCGGCTGTGGAGATGACCTTTCTGAGAATTCTTCTCATGAAAGAAGTCCCCCAGACGCAGAGCTGTCACCACTTTTACTCTAACGAGGCGCTGTACTCCCGTGACCTAATGCTACCATAGGCTCATCAAACTTATCCCCCAAAAAAAAATTTTTTCTATTTTTGAATTTTCAATATCGCATATCGTTAGTTCGTAGTTTATTCTTAATTCTTCGCTATAAATAATTGTTTGTTCTTTTGTTGTTTATTTAAAAACAATTAATTAAAAACATACCCTTTAGTTAGCCCCCGCCCCCTGTTAACGGGGGGAAACGCCTACTATTTCGTTCTGGCACTCGCCGGCCGCTGCCGCGGCACGCTACGCTCGGCTCGTTCGTTGTTTTGACTGTTCTAAAATAACCTAACCTAACCAATTATAATGAATTGCAATTTTTTTTTAAATAAATAAATCGAGAACAAACAAATGTTTATAGAGAACAATCAAGAACAAATGGCGAACTAATGATGTAATAAAAAACAAATTAAAAAAAAAATCTGGGGGGCTAACTTTCTTGAGCTGCTGCCATAACAAGCTTTTATTATATATTTTTTTAATTCGTCGTGCATTATTTGGCCTGTCCAAAGGGCTAAATCCTATACAACCATGTCTTCAATACAATTTTTTGTGGAAGAGGAGGATAAGGGCGAGGGTACGGGCCGCCTGATGTTAAGCGATCACCGCTGCCACAACCACATTCTCTTGTAACACCACAGGAGCGTTGCCGGCCTTTTGGAAAGGCGTACGTGCTTTTTTTGAAGGTACCCATATCGTATCATCCTGGAAACATCGTCCAAACAAGCATCAAGATTGATTCAGGTCTGAATTTTTATTTCATAAGAAGTATCCTTGGGATTCACTATACACATCTGATAATAAGTATTTTTAATGTCAAAGTCAAATAAACTTTATTCAACGAGGTTTTTAGCACTTTTGAATAGTCACTATAAATATTTATTTTAAATTATTGAATCTTTTGCAACACAAGAGGAATGACAGGAGCGTTGTCGGCCTTTAAGGAAGGTGTAAACATTTTTTTTGATGTCGTATTGTCCCGGAAACACCACACAAGGAAGTTCATTCCACAGCTTTGTGGAGGACCGCCACACATCAAAATGGTGGGGATGATATCTTAACTTGTGGCGTGTCGTGCGAAGGTGGAATTTGGCAGCAGGGATCAGGTGAAACAGCTCTTCGGAACACTCCCCGTGATAAATGCGGTACCGGGCAGACAATGAAGCGATGTCTCTACGCAAAGCCAAGTGATCCAGCTGCCCACAGTGCACTGCTCTGCGTTGCACGCGGTCAAATGGATCGAACTGATACTGGGGTGCGCCAGATCAGAGATGACAGCAATACTTATGTTCGAAAAAGTAGAGCTTGTGAGAAGAATGTACAAGGAACTCAACGGCCACGCTTTTCAATAAGTGGAGTATTTTAATGATGAAATATTAATTATAGAATTATGAAATCATATTCCCACAAATAATTTTATTATTTTTACATGCTGGTTTCCGGAGGTCATAATACGATGCCGTCCTCTAAAACGACTGATTTCAGTAAATTTTGTTTTGTGGTTATGAGAATATTTTACAAAACTCTTCATCTTGCAGTTGCGGATTTACAAAAAAAACTTCACAATTAATGGTAATCCTGTGATATTCAATGCCATTTTCTTTAATATCGACGTCAGAGTGAAGTTTGACCATCGTTTCAGGAAAACTAAAAGAAATTTTGACTATATAAAACTATGAGTGACAGCAGAATAATTATGACCTTTTTATATTTGACTTGATTATGTTTTCCACTCCCATACAAAAAAAAATATTTTTCACATTCATAAGTGTCATTTCCGTTACCTACATGAATAAAGTAATTTGATTAATAACAACATATGAAAAAGCTCAAGTGGGCTGGCCACGAATAAGTAATGAAAGATGGATACTTTTGGCTACTGGGCTGGTCCAAGTGACAAGAGAGGACAGCCCCTAGTCCGTCCGAAGGAACACAGGGTTTCACAGGCTTTTTGGACTTCGAATTATACGAAAATGGATGACGACGGGGGGGGGCCTGATCCGCCCAACCCCAAGCGTGTTCGACGGAAGGCCGGAGGCGGCCGACGCGGAGGTGGTGAAACCGGGAACTGTAGCAATATGGACAATGACATCAGCGGCGGCGGTGAGCGTACTGACTCTAGTATGTATTCTCCATTTATAAAACCCACATAAGAATGTATCCAGAAAACTCCACAAATACAGAGTTCAAAGTATTTGTTGAACTTTCGAACAGGAATGAAAAATTGGGAAATAAAAGTCCAGTGTACCTAAATCATCTTTTCTCCACTAGGGTAAAAGGTGTGACGGCTATTCGCCGTTTGAACGCTAATAAAATTGCAGTAATATTCAAGCAATATAACACGACCAATAACTTTATTACCAACACGGCTTTTCTGGATAAAAATGGCATGCGGGCCTATATTCCAGCAACGCAAATTGAAAAGACCGGAGTCATTCGTCATGTCCCACACAATTGATGAAATAAAGAACTTTATACAGAATTATCTTCAATTTACGAAATAGTAGCAATACGTAGATTCACTAAAAAGGTTGGTCAAGAACGAGTGCCACTCAAACGATGTGCATCACTTTTCTGTCCAATGTTTTACCGGATGATATCCAATATGATTTATTTTCATTTCGAGTATTTGAATACGTACCTCCATTGCAACAATGTTTTAAATATAATCACTCTGCCAAAGTCTGTAACGGTAAGCAACGCTGTTCAGTCTGTTCTGGTGAACACTTGTATAAGGATTGTGACAAACCCAATGATATAAGCTGTTGTAATTGCAGTGGCCCTCATGTTGCAATTTCAAAACTATGTCCCGTAAAAATAAATAAAATGAACGAAAAGAAAAACAAGATTTCCTATGCAAGTGTTACACAAACAATTACTCAAACTCCCAGATTCCCCCCACTACCGCCGCCTCGCCCTGTGCCTGTTGTAAATAAACCTATAATTGTAAATAAGCCTGTAAATAAAGACGTCACTCGTATGGACATCAAAGCCCAAATTGTCTCCAACAATGACGTACTTCTGGCCCTGATACGTTGCTTGGTGGAGTTGGGCAATAAAGGTGACTCTACTCCAGTCACTACTACATCCATAAAAGAAGTACTCATCAAACATTTGTCATAATTATGGATTTGAAATCTCCTCGAACATCTGAGATACGTATTGCGCAGTATAATATTCAAAGTGCCAACAGTAAAAAACCCTTATTAATTAAATTTTTGAGAGAAAATAACATAGATATTTGCTTACTTAATGAAACTTGGTGTATTAGATTTAGTTATCTTAAAGAAAGATTTATTTTAAAGCACTATAGCTTGCCGACGAACAATCTTCTTAAGAATCTTATTGCTTATCAATCGTCTTCATTTCAGAGACAGTTGTTTATCTTCCAAGATTTTTCTTCCTTTTTTCAATTTCTCCAAGATTTAAATATTCATCGGAATAATGAAATACTTTCCTGCCATGCAGGTTCTTTTCGATGTAAATATTCTGCAATTAATGTTGTAATAGATCCAAATTTAACTTCAAAAGAGGAAGTTCATGTATTATTGTCAGAATGGTCTAATTGTAAATTTGTTTATACGGATGGCGCAAAAAACAATAATAGTGTTTCTTTTGCAATCTACCTTCCTGAAATTAGGAAGGGTATTGGCTTTAAGATTAATAGATATGCCAGTATTTTTACTGCTGAAGCCGTCGCTATTCTTTTTGCTTTAAAACATATTAAGAAACAAAATCAACTTAATAAGAAGTGGGTAATAGTTAGTGATAGTATGAGTGTGTTAAAAAGTTTGTCAAACAACAAAATGAGTGCTAACATCAATTATCTCATTTTTGCTATAAAGGAATTGTGGTTCGAACTAAGTTCAATTGATATTAAAGTGGATTTCGTTTGGGTTCCGTCCCATATTATAGCAGTAGCAGGAAACGAAAACGCAGATTTTCTAGCTAGAACTATCGTTAATATATCCGATCTATCCGTATATCCTGATTGCAAGGATCTAGACATTAACATACCATATACAGATATAATAAGTAATCTGAAACAGCGTATGACTGTTCTTTGGGGTAGATATTGGTATAATTGTACAGAAGTTGAAAATAAGGCTCATTCGTATGCTTTGTTAGAGAATCCTGTTAATAGCACACCCTGGTTTTGTAGGTTTAAAAACTACGCTCACAGAAAGTTCTATACGACAATTACACGAATGCGTATTGGTCACTATCGATTGAATTTTCACCTTCATCGCAAAATATTGTGTCCTCTCCTTATTGTGACCATTGTAATAAGCAAAAAGATCAGTCTCCGGATCACATCTTTTTTGATTGTTCGTCTTTTGGCATACAGCGCCTTGTGCTGATGGATGAGCTACTAGAAATTTATGGTGCACCCAATATAATCCCGCTCTCAGGAACAGATCTATTAAAGGACACTTCAACTTATATGCCCTTGTATAAATTTGTATGTAGTACTGTAAATACGGTGTAATTTGTAAATACATACGTTGTAATTTTGTATATTATAATTCTGTAAATATGTTATAACTTGTAGTTAAACAACTTGTAATAGCACACTTCTTAAACTGAACAAATAATGTAAATAGGTAGGTATTATACTAAAAAGGCACATTACACTGGATTCGACTAAGGGGGAAATTATTAATAATATATAATAAATATAATAAATTATTAATAATAAGAATAAATTAATATAGTCTATTACTGGATTTGGACAAATTAAAAGGAAAATATGGAATATATTCTTTAGAGAATAAACATTATCAGGTAATGGTAAAATAACTGATAACTTTAAGACTGGATTGGATTTAATGAAAGAAACAACTATACATGTTCGCTATCGAATATACACAATTAGAAAAGGAAAATGGAATCGAAGAAAGATGAAATGAGAAAACTGGATTGGACTTTTTGTGAAAACAAATACAAAATTAAATGAAAATACTTAAGACAAGGCAGTAAGGCCCCTGGCTATAGCCTGTTCGCAAGAACGAAATAAATAAATAAAAAAGTATTCAAATGCGTTGCGTATTGACCAAAGAGTTTAATAATATATGGTATTGACATCTGTGACCTGTATTTCATGTTTGTATTTTATACAAAAATAGTAATATTTATTTTAAAATTATAAATATTGCAAAGTGAATCTCGAAACTGCAAACCATTTAAAATCTTATTAAGTTACGAGACAATTTAGTATACATATTAAGTTCAATATCAATGAGAATGGATTTCAAAGAGAAAATAAAAGAAATATGTTGTAATTGTCTAAGTACGAACAGACAATTATATCCGATATACCGGGTTCCTGATGGCGTTAACAGTCTATTCAACATAACATCTGCTATTCCTGAAGGATATAAGGTTAGTTATCTAGAAATATAATAATATTTTATCGCTTAATGTCTTGTTCTCAGAAACATCATTTCAAAATAAATGCATGAATACCAGGTCATTCCGGTATCCTGGGTAATAAAAGAGAAGATGCATGTGCTAAGTCAGCCTCACAAATAGGATCCCACAACCAAATTTTCCCTCATTCCTTAGCACCAATCTGAAATCCATGATGTATGATTGTTGGTCCAATATTTGAAAAACATCCAAAACTTTGAAAGGAAAATTCTATTGAGATCTTCAACCTGATATCCCACCAAAACCATGAATGTCAAAATTCAACGTACCCATAAACCTGTAATTTCAATAATTTGCTACTTATGACTAAACCATGCCTGCTCTCCAGTATTTCTGGCAAAACTTTGAATGAGTGATCACTCTCTATGTGATTGTGGCATAGATGAGGGTGTGGACCATATTATATTCTTTATTTGTCCTTTAATGCATCCTCCCATATACAGTTTTATACCTCTTGAAAATGCCTGTCTTTAAATCTCTTTCTCTGGGTGTTTACTCCATTTGTAAATATTTTAAGAAAAATAAGATTAAGCTTTATGTACCACTCTTATTACTAACATTAGTATTTATATAATCTTAATATATAAAAGTTGTGACATGTTGTTTGTCCGCAATGGACTCCTAAACTAATGATCGGATTTTAATGGGGAATAATGATTAATTTAATTAACTTCATGAAGTGCAGTCTAGTCCAACTTGAGAGATAGGATAGTTTTTATTTCGATTTGGGACCCATGATTATTATTATTTTCAATATTTCTTTTGTATGGACATATTTTCTATGAAAGAATTTAGTGATGCACGGTTTGACAGTTCTGCTGGAAAACAATTTCATTATAACAACAGAACCATTATTTACGAAATATTTCTTGATGTTTTGAAATATTATTGGCAAATTCCTATAAAACAGTATTTTTTTTTACTATCTACAGAACAACATCTGTCGGGTCAGCTAGTAATATATATATCTCTGTGTATTTTTTAAAACCCATTTTTAATTTTACTAACAGCTTGTATAAATTTTATTAGTTTTAGAATTTAAAATAAAATTATAAAGATGTTTTATATAAACACTGATTATTACTGTTAAAACTGGAATGATCTTCAACACTGTACCTTTATTCATTACTTGGTAGTATACCTCAACCTGACATTACCTAAGTTGTGAACTTTCTACAAAAGCTATTTGAATAAAAATATTTAAATTTTAAACTATGATAAACAGAAAGCATATTAATGGTATTTAAAACATAGAAAAAATGCTCCAGTTAATTACTTCAAAAAGGATGTCCAGTTTCATTATTTCCTATACCTATTCCTAGTCAACAAACCTCATTTTTAATGTTTCAACTCTATGGGAAATGTTTGAACATGAATGATTTTAATATTTTCTCATTTCCAGCATTATATTATAGGGGTATGTACCTATTGTGGTTGATGAGGAATAAAATTTATAATACTGTTGTTGTGCTTTAAATATATAGTTTAAGGCTCTTCACATGGTCAGGATTTTCATGGTCATCCATTGTTATGTTGTGTTCATCATGACAGCAAGTGAAACACAGTTTTAAATGATACAATAGTAATGGTAGGTACATTTCACAAAGGCTTATGATTATGATTTATGTATGACACAACCACCTCACTCTATAGTTCTTTCCTGACTGCTCATCCGATATCGATCACACTTGCACCACACGCGGATTACACCCAAGCCAAGACCAAAGAGTACCGAAACATTTTCTTACTCACTTGACTACGACATATAGATACTCAGTAATATTTTGTTTCATTATTTACAGGATGAATTTTTCAGAGATATTGCAAAGCTATCAGTGTGTTGGGAGTGCAGCGCAGTTCTGAGTAAGCAATGTAAATTCAGAGATCAAGCAAGTTCAGCTCAAAGGCAATTATGGTTAATTGTTGATGAACTCAATGAGGTGGGTAAAATCCACACTTACCTAATTTTGTATTTATCATATTAGACTTAGAGTATTGTTAGAGAGATTGGAGAGTACACAAATGATGCTACTGCTAGATTAGTGTACTTCAGTTATTTTTACAACATCATGATATACAGTATTTTACTGTGGGGTCATGCTGCTGACATTGATATAGTGTTTGCTTTGCAAAAGAGAGCTGTTTGTGCTATATATCACCTTGGTTATAGACAGTCTCTCAAAGAAGAATTTTAATTTATAAATAATATGACTGTTCATTGTCAGTACATTTATGAAAATTTAATATACATTCACAAAAAATGTCACCTTTTAAATAGTGAGTTTCATTATTGTAACACTAGAGAGAATGGTCTAAGAGCCCGTGAACCCCAGACCTATGTTATTGTATAGAAGCTGATAGTTTGTCAGCACATGCTCCCAACACAGGTAATAATGATGGACACAGAAACTTTTGATAGTTCCAACCCCTTGCCAGACAAACATTCTGAATCGTAAGAAGAGATTCGTGATTAGAATGACTTATGCAAATAATTTTTTCGGCGCAAGCTCTTGTTTTATAAGTGATTGTTTGTAATTTATTTTAGTAGGCTTCAAAAGATACATATATAGCTTTAAGGGTAAATGTTATACACTTTTATAATAAAGTCCCAGCCACTATTCAGGCATTATATATTTATAAATTTCAATGTTTTATTAAACAATGTCTGTGTCGTAAATCCTACTACTCCACAGCTGAATGTTTAAGTGATTGGACAGCCTGGGACTAGATTATGATTATTTTATTACAATATATATAAAGCGCAAAAAGGAATGCTGGGAGAGTTTCTTGCGCCGCTTCTTCTCTCTCAGAGCGCCATTTGTTTCCAAAGCCATAGTAATGTCTAGTATGTTAGAAATGACATCAAAAAGAATTGTAAAGGAATCTATTTTGTCAAAATAAATGTCTTTTGATAGTTTAATATTCAAAATACTAAAGATGTAATTCCAAGTGTGGCTGACTGTTTACGACTCGTCAGTTAAAATCGGTTACAGTAACAAGAGATTCGCTTATCCATTCTATCTTGCTGTTTATCCGTTAGAGATGTTCTTCAATCTTGCAGGATTTTCGTTTAAACACTTAGGGCTGTTCCCAATATTCAGCCTATCTCTTACTTGAGATAATAATCGTAACTATCGTTGAATTTTCTGTCCCAATAAACTTTTCGACGGATTGTAACTCACCTTATCCGTGCACGCTGTCTGTCAATGGGACGACGTATAGCTTACCAGCGATAGAAATTTGTATGGAATTGCAATTCACGCGTCCCAATATAAGACGATAAGAATGACTTATCGGGCATATTGGGACAGCTTCAGATTGATGACAGTAGAAGACAGTAATTTATCTGTAGATAGATATTGGGAGAGTCACTCTCAGAGTGATTTTTTGTTTCTATATATATTCATTATATTATATAATTCTAAATAACTAATTTTAAAAAATGGTTGATATTTAACTAACATATATTTATTATAAAGGAATTAATTTATACAAGTCAGTTCAATTTAATTTATTTATAAAAATATTATTTAATTACAAAATTAGAATAATAATACAAAAGTCTTACTTAAAAGACTGTGCCTGAACACAGGTTGTGTTTCAGGCGTAAAGAGCTAATATTGAAACTAAATAATCACTTAAAAATTTAATAAAGTAAAAAGTTATAAATTAATCTACAGGTTAAGTATGTAATTAAGTCTTCAATGTAATGACTATTAACTAATACAAATAAAATATATATAATATTTTTAACACTATTGGTAATATTTCTGTATCTTCAAAGGACATATTTTGTAGTCCTTCATTAAGAGCTTTCTTACAATTAATATAATTAAGTGGATAGATTTTTGAACCTTCAAGAAGACCGGCATGGCATCTTGACACCCATTGTTGCGGATGTCCATGGGCGGTTTCCTCATCACTCCCCATCTCGTGAGTATTTCCCGTACCTAGTTCCGGTTTGCCCCCTCTTAAATAAAAAAACAATAATTACTAAGATTCGGCTGTTTGCCTGTCGACTATATTTATTATAAAGGTAAAATAATATTTTTTTAGAGTGATATCCCCAACTTTTGGGATAAAATTATACAAATATTACTAATTTAATAAATTCAATTTGTTTAATATCATAATTATTTGGGGTTAAATTGAATAGTTTTCTATGTTAAATTGCAGACGAACAGAATACTGCAGAACCACGTACGGACTCACGCAGGAGTGGGGCCATACCAGTGCGCTTACTGCGCATAAACATTCATACCGAAGATAGCTCTCGTCATACACCTGAAGTCTATACATAAAGTTACTCTTAAATATCTCTGTGTTTTATTTGTTTATCCTGGTTTGTGTCAGATACAACAGTCGCTGTTTATTGTTTTTAAACAGGCCATTTCTAAAACAGGCCAATGGTTCGAAGACATACAGCCACATCTTTGGTATTCATGTCGTGCGTCACCCTGGAAATCCAATAGATTACAATAGGCGGTAGAAAAATGTTCCCAAAAGCGTGGTTTTAACTGTCCAAGTGAACTCGGATAGTGAAAACTCCGCTTTACTGTACATCGGCGGCGTTACCCTCTGCGCACGTGGTCTCCCAACCTTTTAATATAAACAATATTATTCACTTTTGCTGCTGTGAAGCTATTCACAGCTTTGAAGATTCTGTAAACAATTGCGTTTGAAGTAGAACTAGTTTATTTCATGGAAGAGGAGGACGTACGAGAATACGTGTCTAATAGGAAATAATGCATTAAAGGAAAATGATAGAATAAATGGTCCATCTCTTACTCATCTGTCGGCATTTCTGCAATTGCAGTAGAAATTAAAAGTGTCACTGATGTCACAAGATCAAAGATGAGAACGATACTAGTATTGAAGTAGTGTTCCACACTACTTTAAAAAATGTTGGTAAAGATAGACCTGTTCTCATAAATCACTGCATCTTGAAACAGATAATGATGTATATACCTAAACACCATTAAATGGATTACCCAGTTTTTGGGGTCAATTCCCCGTTTATTTTCCGGTCACACAGGTTGTTACTATTTGCAAACATCGAATTAATTTGTATTATGAAATAGTGTGACGAAAACTATTCTATCTGTGAATGCTAATTACTAGCATTGTTTTTAAACAATTTCAATACAGGGCAGCATTTTAAAAATATTTTAAAGCGACGTAACTGACGTATCCGCCACAGACGATGGCAGATTGGCGGCTGATCGGCTTATATAAGTACAAGTGTGTGCGTGGGGCTATGTATTAACACCTTAGAATAATGACACAATATAAGGGTATGTTCCTATATGCACTGCGACCACTGTACAGTGTCACGTCAATTTAGTATACTGTGAAGTCGTTCCTTTACAGCCAGTTATACTTGTTACTATTTAAAACGGAACGCAATCCCGTATACTGTCAGCCGCATTTTATGATACAAAATTCAAATGAGGGTATAAACTTTTCTAGTCCATTAAAAAAACTGTTGTTGGAGTACTGTCAAATTAAAAAATTTGGGATTAAACTGTAGGTATTGTTTATAAAACGATAGGCGCTCTCGAGCGCCTCGTGGTTTTGACTGATCATGTGATCTGACGTGATCAAAGTACTGCGAGTACCTTACCGTGAAAACGCCAGTGCTCACAGTAGAATATGGCGGCAATTTATGGCGTCATATATTTCCCTAGAGTACTGCGGCAGTATACTGGCAGTACATAACGGAACGATAGCATTGTGCAGTGCTCGCAGTGCATATCGGAAATTACCATTGGTAATTTCCGATATTTATATTGGTTTCTAAAAATGATCAGGAAATATTATATTGTTTTATTTTTATTCATAATTATTTATTTTCTTCCATAAATCTAAGTTTTGAAAATATGTATAAAAACGATGTTTTATATTATTAGATACAAACAAAAACAAATATCATAAACTTGGAGTGGCACCGGCAGCGAAGTCATGCCCAAGGGCTGAGCTGTCGGTGGCATGGCCGCAAACAGAAGTATCTGCATTTGATCTTTGAGCAAACCGCTTAGAGAGAACCTTATGATATATTGATCGAGGCTCTTCGCTATAAGACCGTCGTAAGGACTACCCGGGCTGTGATGATCGAGTCAACGTCTCGTTGGTCATCTCGTTAGCGAAGTCAAAATACTTGCTGAACTTGTCCTCAGCTTTCATGAGGTAGTCTTCGTATGGGATAGTGATTTTGACAAGGACAACCAGGCGCTGGGATCGGTTAACCACGATGCTTATATAGTCGACAATAATCCTGCCCGTGACGATAGACATGTTAACAACCTTACCCTTATTTACAATGCAACTCACACCCAACAAGTAAGAAGCAAGATCTGGTACATACATGACAGTCTTGACAATGACGTCAAGCGTAGCACTCTCTACATTACCAAAACCTTCCCCATATACTTTACCACCATTTGCACAGCATACTTCCACCTTCTTGTCAACCTTTACAAAATCGCTCATCCAGTCCTTTCTACAGCTCATATGTGCTGACGCTCCAGAATCTAGAATCCATTCGTCGAGATGAGATGTCTTTTAATTTCCATGCTCAGTGCCGTCGCCATATGACTGGTCTTCGCCTGCCGAAGATTATGTGGACAATCACAGGCTTTTTTTTTTCCCCACCTTCTTTTGCTTCCTCTGAACAAACTTATTATGATATTTAGTAGAAGTAATAAGTGCCGAACTTGGGCCTGCAACACCCTGGATCGCGCAAACTTTGGTACCATCTAGTTGCAGCAGTTTCGTTTTTATAAAATCAGTTGCTAGCTCCGTGTTGGAACTCCGGTATTCTCAAACGCCAACCTCATGGGTGTATATTCCTCTGGTAACCCCTGTAGCATCAGTGCTTTTAATAATTCGTCATCAATCTCTTTACCCTTATCTGAGAGTTGATTAGCTACTCGCATTATCTTTGTTCTGTAAGGCTCACCAGCCTCGATAACAGTCTGCATCTGTTGTTGATACCCTTGTCCTCGTAAACGATTTTTTAAATATTCAAGATCGCATACGCCGTCTTAGCTTTGCCAACGTGTACCTTACACTGGTTTTCTATCAGCAGGCAGATCTTGGTGCGTGCCCATTGATCACCCCGCTTAGCAACCGCGTCTCCATCAGCTGGAACACTTTCCACGTACTTCCTTCCATAAGTCATCATGTACTACTATGCACTCAACACCGAAATTTCAACTGTCGTAGTTGCTGTTTCCACTTAGTTTATCAGTGGAAGACCTGAACCGACTGCACTCGTAGAAGCCGTCATATCTCTGTGTGTTCTCTGTGTAGGAAGCTCGTAGGTATAACCTTCTTCACTTTATTTGCCATCACGGCTCACATATACTTACGCACACTCTAGCGCTTTTACTGCATCTGCACTCTTTAAGGAACGTGCTGGGCCCATAACCTATTAGAAGTTTGATAAAAACATAGCAGATACAGGTACATATTTGGTAAATAGCACATAATTAATAAAAGGACACAGCTTTCAGCCTCAGCTGACACAACAGATGAAGACAGTTTTATTTTCTTTCGACATAGGAAAACCAGCAGTCACTCTTAAAATCCAAACATACGTCATGATTCATAGCAGCCAGTCAATGAACAATTGTACCTCTTTGCTCTGATAAGACAATGGTCTATTAGGAATGTCCAAGAACCAGCGCTGGTTTGTAGTTATAGTACGAAATATTATTAATACTCTCCGTATTTTTTACCGACTTCAAAAAGGAGGAGGTTCTCAATTCGACGGTATTTCTTTTTATGCTTGTTACCTTTGAACTTATTAGGAGTTTGATAATAACATAGCAGATACAGTTATACAGTATATTTGATAAAAATAGCACATTAATAATACAAAAACACAGCTTTCAGCCTCAGCTGACACAACAGATATAAAGATAGTTTTTGTTTTTCTTTTGACGTAGAAAAACCAGCAGTCACTCTAAAAATCCAAACATACGTCATGATTCATACCAGCCAGTCAATGAAAAATTGTACTTCTTTGCTCTAACACTCCTCCTCAATTGTTTCTATCAGACTTCCTATCAAGATTCAGACTCCTCGAATCCTTTCACTTACTCACGGACAATCCTCAATGCACTCCCATCTCACTTCTGCAAAACTCATGCTTTCCTCTAATTACTGCCTTTGTCAAAACACCAGCAACCATTTGATGTGTCTCCAAATACCTAAGCGTGATTGCTCCATTTTCTATAGTTTCCCGAATGAAGTGATAGCGCACATCAACATGCTTAGTGTGCTGATGGTGCACTGGGTTTTGTGCAATAGCCATAGCAGACTGGCTGTCTGTATGAATCACAATTGGCTCCTTATCTGTGATTTCTTTTAAAAATCTTCGGAGGAATATGGCCTCTTTCGCAGCCTCGGATAAGCATATGAATTCAGCTTCTACTGTCGATAGTGCTATACTCCTCTGTTTGGAGCTTTGCCATGAAATGCCATTAGCCATCTTGAACACATCCTGAATATGACTTTCTGTCAACAAGATTACCTCCATGATCTGTATCAGCAAAGCCTTCAATTTCTTGACATGTGTCCTTAGAGTATACTAGTCCCATACTCTTTGATCCTTTAAGGTATCTCAGAATCCTTTTCGTTGCAACCCAGTGAATTTCTTCATAATTATTACAAAATTGACTCATGAAGTTTATTGCGTGGGCAATAAGGTCAAGCCTTGTACAGACAGCAACATACATTAATGATCCTATCAGCTCTCTGTAGGGTATGCTGTCGTCAGATACAGATGACTCTTTTGGTTTTTCGAAACGCTGCCCTGTAAATCCTGGTGTACTCACTGGTTTACATTTCTCCATTTTAAATCTGCGAAGAATTTTCTCGATGTACTCCTCCTGATCGATTTTAATAGTACCGTTCTCTTGTTTTATTCTCATTCCAAGAAAGAGCTCTACCTTACCTAAATCCTTTATCTCAAATTTTGATTTAAGTTCGTCCTTAACCTTTCTCATTTCCTTTTCATTGTTGTAAAAAATGAGGATATCATCAACGTAGATAGCCAGTATTATCATTTCTTTATCACGTTTCCTCATGTATACACAGGATTCGTTTAAGCAACGTTTAAAGTGTAGGCTCTTAAGTTCCGAACGTAGCTTTTGGTTCCAAGACCGAGGGGGCTTGTTTAAGACCGTAAAGAGATT
This sequence comes from Leptidea sinapis, assembly GCF_905404315.1. NCBI lineage: Eukaryota > Metazoa > Arthropoda > Insecta > Lepidoptera > Pieridae > Leptidea > Leptidea sinapis. The sequence continues at coordinate 19,255,231 of NC_066266.1, read as the reverse complement.
TCTTTATTAAACACACATAGTCTTCTCTTCCCTTTTCTTCAAAGTGAGGTGGCTGTCGCATATAGACTTTTTCACTTATGCCTCCGTTTAAGAATGCTGTTTTGACATCCATATGGTCAATCTGCAGACCGAGGCACGCTGCCACCGTAATAAGAAGTCTCAAAGAGCTATGCCGGACCACGGGTGAAAAGGTTTCATCATAGTCAATCCCTTTTCGCTGACTGAACCCTCGCGCGACCAATCGAGCCTTGTACCGAGTTTTATTCCCGGCCTCCTTTATGACTTTAAATAACCATTTACAGTCAACAACATTTCTCGCTTGGTGTGGTTTCACAAGAACCCAGGTCTCATTTACCTTTAAAGCATCAAGCTCCTCCTGTATCGCATCTCTTCACTGTGCAGCATCATTTCTCGATAGTGCCTCTTGCACAGTCATCGGATCATCTTTTTGTGATATGGCTTGATAAGTGAAAAAAATCTGGCCTCTGAACCTGCCTTCGCTCTCTAAGTGGGTATCTCCTCTCTTCTACTGTCGGTTCAGTTTGTGTCACTTTCTCATCTCCTGGCTTCTCTTCGAACGACATCCACTCTTCATCCTCTTCTTCAGCTACTTTTGTACTCGAGTCAATATGATCTCTATCATTTGACAGAAGGTTCTCTTCATTTATTTGTTCTGACTGAGTAGGTTCATTTTCTTGAGGGATTTCATTGTGCTGTTGGTCTTCTGTATCTAGTTCAATTGTTGCTTTTTCCTTGTTCGCTTCAGGATCAGCAGTCTTCTGATACATTTGGTTCTCGAAAAATACCACGTTTCGAGCTCTGTGAAGGTGATCATTTGAAGGATCAATGAGTCTATATCCTTTTGACTCTTCACAGTAACCCACGAAGATCATCTCCAAGCTTTTTGGATCCCATTTTGTTCTCTACTGATCCTGAATGTGCATGTACGCCTTACATCCGAACAATTTGAGATGACTAAGGACCGATTTTTGTCCTGTCCATACCTCTTCTGGCGTCATCTCTCTTACAGCTAAAGTTGGGCTCCTATTCTTCAATTAGACTGCGGTATTGATCGCCTCTGCCCAGTACCGAGTAGGTAGTCCAGCTCCCTGTAGCATCGATCTTGCCTTCTCAGCTATCGTGCGATTCGCACGTTCGGCTACTCCGTTTTGTTCAGGCGTATAAGCAATTGTTAATTCATGCTTAATTCCATGGTCCTTCAGGAATGCGCCGACTCTCGCATTGACGTATTACTGCCGTTGTCAGTTCTCAACACTTTCAACCTCTTCCCTGTTTGTGTCTCCGCAAAACTCTTAAATTGCTTTAATTTTTCAAAGGCTTCACCTTTCGCACTAAGAAAATAGACGAACGTCTTTCGGGAAAAATCATCGATAAAAGTTATGAAGTACCTGTGACCACCTATGGACTTCTCACTCATCGGTCCACAAATGGCAGAGTGTACCAACTCTAAGAGCTCTCTAGCCCTTGTAGTCTTGTTGCGTACAAATGGTTTTCTTATTTGCTTGCCCATCAGACAGGCTACATATTCTTATTTACAATTAGAAGTATTTTTAAAACTCACCCGAATCGCCAGTTTGTCTCTTAATAATGTTAGTTTACGTACTCCTACGTGTGCCATCCTTTTATGCCATAGCTCCATTTCATTGTTTGTAGTAGCAGCTAGAGCAGTTGCCTGTCAACATTGTCTATTTTTATAGACACCTCTGTCAAGCACTCCTGTCACACATGGATTACCATTAATTGAACACTCACCTGCATTATAAATCTTACAACCATTTTTAGAAAAAACGACAACCTTATCCTTATTTACAATGCAACTCACACTCAACGAGTAAGAAGCAAGATCTGGTACATACATGACATTCTTGACAGTGACGTCAAGCGCAGCATACTCTACATTCCCAAAACCTTCTCCATATACTTTACCACCATTTGCACAGCATACTTCCACCTTCTTGTCAATCTTTACAAAATCGCTCATCCAGTCCTTTCTATAGCGCATATGTGCTGACGCTCCAGAATCTAGAATCCATTCATCGAGATGAGATTTCTCTTGATTCCCAGTGCTCAGTACCGTCGCCGTCGCCATATGACTGTTCTTCGACTGCCGAGGATTATGTGGACAATCACAGGTATTATGCGGTCCCTCGCAAATAAAGCACTTCACCGTCTTCTTTTGCTTATTCCTTTGAACAAACTTCTTATGATATTTAGTAGTAGTAAGTGCCGAACTTGGGCCTGCAACACCCTGGATTGCGCAAACTTTGGTGCCATCTAGTTGCAGCAGTTTCTTTTTTATAAAATCAGTTGTTAGCTCCGTGTCGGTATTCTCTAACTTCTTTTGACATAGAAAAACCAGCAGTCACTCTAAAAATCCAAACATTCGTCATAATTCATACCAGCCATTCAATGAACAATTGTACTTCTTTGCTCTAACAGAACTAACGTCTGGGTGAACAGATTTTGATGATCCTTTTTTTTATTTGAAATCTGGTGCTTTCGTGTGGTCCAGTCTCATTTTAATTTTGTCTAGTTCTTGCAAAGGCATCCATGAGAAAACTACACCATCAAAAAAACATTTCCAAAATAATATAATATGCACTAAAAAGTAAAAACATAATTGCGGTTTCTTCTACAAATAATTAATAATCTTATCTTAAAATTATTTTAAGAGTTCTCCTATGTAAAATGAAATGATAAATATTAGACTACCTAAAAGTTACCTAAATTATTACGACAATATGATGTTGTTACAATTATTGTTAATTTTGGAGTTGGTGTCAGCCAGGTCGGTTTGCTATATACATAGTTATAGAAGAGATGTGCATGTGTCGACTTGTACGATGTGACGAGGCGAGAGCTCACCTCTCACCAAGGCGGGATTATTTTATTCACTTATATGAATAAAATTTAACTGCACCTTTATTGAGCCGTTTGCTTATATTTTTTGTTATTATTTCTGTCGCATCAAAGTGGACTGAAGAAATTCTTGCATGTTTATTTAGATCCCATCCAATTTGTTCAATCTGTTGTTTTTATCCATTTTTTAAGTAGTGGATCTAATGGAAACCTGAAATAGATTATTGTGTTTATTATTTTACTACACATTGTCCAACATCCTTACATCATATTCCTTCATCGGATGATGACGTTTTCCGGTGATTGATGGATATCTATCACCGGAAAACGTACAAATGTCGGTATAATTGCAGAAAGATACTGTCTCAAAGTCATATACTCTAATAACAAATTAATAATGAGTAAAATTTTATCTTATATAAATAGATCTGTAGGATCATTAACAACAGGGATTGATCTCTTGAGTGGTATGAAATTTTGTAAAATAAGAAAAACAATCACAATGTTACTCCTTTTTACAGGCATGTTACTCCTTTTCTTACCAGTGTATTTTTCAACCCTTAACAGAAATTAAACAATAAACAACAATTTAGATATGCTACAATTTTTAATAATAATAAAACATACTATGTTATGTATACTGATGGAAGTAAAGGGAGTGACTATGTACATTCTGCTCTATACGATCCACTAACCAAATTTTGTAAAAATTTTGTTCTACACCAATCATGCTCAATTTTTACAACAGAATCATATGCAGTCTACCAGGCATTAATAAGAATACGCGAAATTCACAACTTTAAGAACTTTTTAATAGTAATAGATTCTTTAAACTTAATAAAAGGTTTAACTAATCTAACAGTTAATTTTAAATCTAAATTTATCCTCATTTTTATAAAAGAAATAATATATAAATACCACCTTGAGCATATTCAAGTGGCCTTCCTATGGGTGCCATCACATAAAGGTATAACAGGTAGCGAAATGGCTGATAAGACTGCATATGAAGGTATTAATTCAGTTGATGTTAAAAATGTTATAGAGATTCCTATGACTGATTGTCTCCAATATATTGACCAAGAAATTCAAAAGTTATGGTTAGACATGTGGAAGAAAAACCAAGATAATAAAGGAAAATGGTATGGCCGCATACAAGAGGACATACCTGTAAGACCCTGGTACAATCAATTGAAGGATTGCAACAGAGATTTTATTACCACGATAAATAGATTGCGTTTTGGCCATAATACTGCACCGTCACACCTTGCAAGATTGGGTATTGTTGAGAATAAAATTTGCCCACATTGCAATTCAAATGAAGGAACAATGGACCACTATATTTTTGACTGCCAAACATTTCTGATTGACAGACTCGTGCTGGCTAGTGAAATCAGTGACTCCAAAATTTTATGTGATTATTCATCCCGCCCGCCTCCACTTGATCAATTATGAAGAGACAAAAGAAGTTATAAACCATTATATAAATATATTAAGAATACAATTCTAACAATATAAATCAAAGTGAAGTGATAAGTGAACTGTAAAATGAAAAATATTTAGATAATCAAAAAAAGACTTGACTTGAAGGTCTTAGTTACCAAGTCGTAAAATCCCAAAAAAAAAATTACAATGTTCTTAAATGCGTTGCGTATGACATTATTGACATCTGTGACCTATCATGTTTGTATTGTATTTATAAGTAGTAATATTTATTTTAAAATTATAAATATTGCAAAGTGCAATCTCGAAACTGCACACCATTTAAAATCTTACTAAGTTACGAGACAATTTAGTATACATATTAAGTTCAATATCAATGAAAATGAATTTCAATGAGAAACTAAAAGAAATATGTTGTAATTGTCTAAGTACGAACAGACAATTATATCCGATATACCGGGTTCCTGAAGGCGTTAACAGTCTATTCAATATAATATCTGCTATTCCTGAAGGATATAAGGTTAGTTATCTAGAAATATAATAATAACATTTTATCGCTTAATGTCTTGTTCTCAGAAACATCATTTTAAAATAAATGCATGGATACAAGGTCATTCCGGTATCCTGGGTAATAAAAGAGAAGATGCATGTGCTAAGTCAGCCTCACAAATAGGATTCCTCCAACACAACCAAATTTTCTCTCATTCCTTAGTACCAATCTGAAATCCATGATGTATGATTGTTGATCCAATATTTGAAAAACATCCAAAACTTTAAGGAAAATTCTATTGAGATCTTCAACCTGATATCCCACCAAAACCATGATTGTCAAAATTCAAGAGTACCCATAAACCTGTAATTTCAATAATTTGCCACTTATGTCTAAACCATGCCTGCTCTCCAGTATTTCTGGCAAAACTTTGAATGAGTGATCACTCTCTGTGTGACTATGGCGTAGATGAGGGTGTGGACCATATATTCTTTATTTGTCTTTTAATGCATTCTCCCCTTTACAGTTTTATACCTCCTGAAAATGCCTGTCTTTAAATCTCCTTCCCTGGGTGTTTACACCATGAACGGATTTTAATGGGGATTACTTCATGAAGCGCAGTCTAGTCCAACTTGAGAGATAGGATAGTTTTTATTTTGATTTGGGACCCATGATTATTATATATTTTCAATATTTCTTTTGTCTGGACATATTTTCTATGAAAGAATCTAGTGATGCTCGGTTTGACAGTTCTGCTGTGAAACAATTTCATTATAACAACAGGACCATTTTTTACAAAATAATTCTTGATGTTTTGAAATATTATTGCCAAATTCCTATAAAACAGTATTTTTTTTTATTATCTACAGAACGACATCTGTCGGGTCAGCTAGTAATATATATATCTCTGTGTATTATTATTATATTTTTAAAGTCCATTTTTAATTTTACTAACAGCTTGTATAAATTTTATTAGTTTTAGAATTTAAAATAAAATTATAAAGATGTTTTATATAAACACTGATTATTACTGTTAAAACTGGAATGCACTTCAACACTGTACCTTTATTCATTACTTGGTAGTATACCTCAACCTGATATTGCCTCAGTTGTGAACTTTCCACAAAAGCCGTTTTGAATAAAAATATTTAAATTTTAAACTATAATAAACAGAAAACATATTATGCAATGGTATTTAAAACTTAGAAAAATGCTCCAGTTAATTACTTTCAAAAGGATGTCCAGTTTCATTATTTCCTATACCTATTTCTAGTCAACAAACCTCATTTTTAATGTTTCAACTCTATGGGACATGTTTGAATGTGAACGATTTTAGTGTTTTCTCATTTCCAACATTATATTATAGGGATCTGTACCTATTGTGGTTGATGAGGAATAAAATTTATAACACTGTTGTTGTGCTATAAATATATAATTTAAGGCTCTTCACATGGTCAGGATTTTCATGGTCATCCATTGTTGTGTTGTGTTCATCATGACAGCAAGTGAAACACAGTTTTAAATGATACAATAGTAATGGTAGGTACATTTCACAAAGGCTTATGATTATGATTTATGTATGACACAACCACCTCACTCTATAGTTCTTCCCTGACTGCTCATCCGATATCAATCACACTTGCACCACAAGCGGATTACACCCAAGCCAAGACCAAAGAGTACCGAAACATTTTCTTACTCGCTTGACTACGACATATAGATACTCAGTAATATTTTGTTTCGTTATTTACAGGATGAATTTTTGAGAGATATTGCAAAGCTGTCAGTGTGTTGGGAGTGCAGCGCAGTTCTGAGTAAGCAATGTAAATTTAGAGATCAAGCAAGTTCAGCGCAAAGGCAATTATGGTTAATTGTGAATGAACACAATGAGGTAGGTAAAATCCACACTTACCTAATTTTGTATTTATCATATTAGACTTAGAGTATTGTTAGAGAGATTGGAGAGTACACAAATGATGCTGCTGCTAGATTAGTGTACTTCAGTTATTTTCACAACATCATGACAAGTATTTTACTGTGGGGTCATGTTGCTGACATTGATATAGTGTTTGCTTTGCAAAAGAGAGCTGTTCGTGCTATATATCACCTTGGTTATAGACAGTCTCTCAAAGAAGAATTTTAATTTATAAATAATATGACTGTTCATTGTCAGTACATTTATGAAATTTTAATATACATTCACAAAAAATGTCACCTTTTAAATAGTGAGTTTTATAATTGTAACACTAGAAATAATTGTCTAAGAGCCCGTGAACCCCAGACCTATGTTATTTTATAGAAGCTGAAAGTTTGTCAGCACATGCTTCCAACACAGGTAAGAATGATGGACACAGAAACTTTTGATAGTCCCAACCCCTTGCCAGACAAACATTCTGAATCATAAGAAGAGATTCGTGATTAGAATGACTTATGCAATTAAGTTTTTTGGCGCAACTCTTGCTTTATAAGCAATTGTTTGTAACTAATTTTAGTAGGCTTCAAAAGATACATAGCTTTAAGGGTAAATGTTATACACTTTTATAATATAAGTCCCAGCCATTGTTCAGGCATTTTATATTTATAAATTTCAATGTTTTGTTAAACAATGTCTGAGTCGTAAATCCTACTACTCCACAGCTGAATGTTTAAGTGATTGGACAGCCTGGGACTAGATTATGATTATTTTATTACAATATATATAAAGCGCAAAAAGGAATGCTGGGAGAGTTTCTTGCGCCGCTTCTTCTCTCTCAGAGCGCCATTTGTTTCCAAAGCCATAGTAATGTCTAGTATGTTAGAAATGACATCAAAAAGAATTGTAAAGGAATCCATTTTGTCAAAATAAATGTCTTTTGATAGTTTAATATTCAAAATACTAAAGATGTAATTCCAAGTGTGGCTGACTGTTTACGACTCGTCAGTTAAAATCGGTTACAGTAACAAGAGATTCGCTTATCCATTCTATCTTGCTGTTTATCCGTTAGAGATGTTCTTCAATCTTGCAGGATTTTCGTTTAAACACTCAGGGCTGTTCCCAATATTCAGCCTATCTCTTACTTGAGATAATAATCGTAACTATCGTTGAATTTTCTGTCCCAATAAACTTTTCGACGGATTGTAACTCACCTTATCCGTGCACGCTGTCTGTCAATGGGACGACGTATAGCTTACCAGCGATAGAAATTTGTATGGAATTGCAATTCACGCGTCCCAATATAAGACGATAAGAATGACTTATCGGGCATATTGGGACAGCTTCAGATTGATGACAGTAGAAGACAGTAATTTATCTGTAGATAGATATTGGGAACGGCCATAAGAAGAAATTGTGTATGGGTCTCCCATTACAGTCATCTCTCTCAGAGTGATTTTTTGTTTCTATATATATTCATTATATTATATAATTCTAAATAACGAATTGTAAAAAATGGTTGAAATTTAACTAACATATATTTATTATAAAGGAATTAATTTATACAAGTCAGTTCAATTTAATTTATTTGTAAAAATATTATTTAATTACAAAATAAAAATAATAATACAAAAGTCTTACTTAAAAGACTGTGTCTGAACACAGGTTGTGTTTCAGGCGTAAAGAGCTGATATTGAAACTAAATAATCACAAAAAACTTAATAAGTAAGCAATTATATAAGTAAACAATGTCTTCAATGTAATTACTATTAACTAATACAAATAAAATATATATTATATTTTTAACACTATTGGTAATTTTTCTGTATCTTCATAGGACATATTTTGTAGTCCTTCATTAAGAGCTTTCTTACAATTAATATAATTAAGTGGATAGATTTTTGCTATTGCGTTTAGTTTATTGCAAAGAAAAGGTCCTAGGAATATATACAACTTCGATGTAAAAAAAGTAAGTGGCGTTTCGTGACTTTTAAATCAAATTTATAATGTTTTTAATTTATGTGTTTTGTTTTATTTTTTCTTTCAGATAAAATCTACAAAATATTTGTCAAATCTAACAGAATATCACAAAAATTCTTAGTTAATTCGTAAATTCGAGTTGGAGGCAAAAAGAGCGCACAGGAGATCGGCTTTCTCTTTTGCCGTATGGGCCAGGGTGTCATTCCTCATGTGCAACGGCGGCAGGGACGGCTGGTAGAAGTTGACAAGAGCAACTTTCGACAACGACCAGAACTTGCTTGTTCCGGTCGGGTAACTAGAAAGCTGCTTGCTGATTTTGACGACGTGCTTCGATTTCGAACGAGCGATTCTTAAAAAATCTGGAGGCACGGTTATATTTCCTCTTAAGAACTTTGCAGTTCGGATCCTTTGTGCCCAGCGCCGCAACCCAAGACCTAGGTTATAAATAGCGTGAATAGCCCTCTTCCGCAGCAAATTATATTGCCATCACATATTTTTGGTTAATTCCGAAAAGTTCCACCACCGGACATTAAATCAAAATGCAAAATACTACCCGCATCACGTTGACGTCTGGCATTCCACAACCGCGCGTTTTGCAAGAAATTTCTTGCCTCGCACAGCCACTTTGTGGAATCAATTACCGGCTGTGGTTTTCCCGAACCGATACGACTTAGGGACCTTCAAGAAAAGAGCATACTCCGACCTTAGAGACCGGCATGGCATCTTGACACCCATTGTTGCGGATGTCCATGGGCGGTTTCCTCATCACTCCCCATCTCGTGAGTATTTCCCGTACCTCGTTCCGGTTTGCCCCCTCTTAAATAAAAAAAATAATAATTACTAAGATTCCGCTGTCCGCCTGTGGAATATATATATATTATATAAAGGCAAAATAATATTTTTTTAGAGTGATATCCCCAACTTCTGGGATAAAATTATAGAAATATTACTAATTTAATAAATTCAACTTGTTTAATGTCATGATTATTTGGGGTTAAATTGAATAGTTTTCTATGTTAAATTGCAGGCGAACAGAATACTGCAGAACCACGTACGGACTCACACAGAAGAGAGGCCATTCCAGTGCAATTTTTGCGCATCAACGTTCATACAGAAGATAGCTCTCGTCATACACCTGAAGTCTATACATAAAGTTACTCTTAAATATCTCTGTGTTTTATTTGTTTATCCTGGTTTGTGTCAGATACAAATTACAACTGTCGCTGTTTATTGTTTTTAATCATTATTAAAACAGGCCAATGGTTCGAGGACATACAGCCACATCTTTGGTATTTTTGTCGTGGTTCACCCTGGAAATCCAATAGATGACAATAAGCAGTAGAAAAATGTTCCCAAAAGCGTGGTTTCAACTGTCCAAGTGAACTCTGATAGTGAAAACTCCGCTTTACTGTACATCGGAGGCGTTACCCTCTGCGCACGTGATCTCCCAACCTTTTAATAAAAACAATATTATTCACTTTTGCTGCTGTGAAGCTATTCACAGCTTTGAAGATTCTGTAAACAATTGCGTTTCAAGTAGAACTAGTTTATTTCATGGAGGAGGAGGACGTACGAGCATACGTGTCTAATAGGAAAGAATGCATTAAAGGAAAATTATAGAATAAATGGTCCATCTTTTACTCATCTATCGGCATTTCTGCAATTGCAGTAGAAATTAAAAGTGTCACTGGTATGCACAAGATCAAAGATGAGAACGATACTAGTATTGAAGTAGTGTTCCACACTACTTTAAAAAATGTTGGTAAAGATAGACCTGTTCTCATAAATCACTGCATCTTGAAACAGATAATGATGTATATACCTAAACACCATTAAATGGATTACCCAGTTTTTTGGGTCAATTCCCCGTTTATTTTCCGGTCACACAGGTTGTTACTATTTCGCAAACATCGAATTAATTTGTATTATGAAATAGTGTGACGAAAACTATTCTATCTGTGAATGCTAATTACTAGCATTGTTTTTATACAATTTCAATACAGGGCAGCATTTTAAAAATATTTTAAAGCGACGTAACAGACGTATCCGCCACAGACGATGGCAGATTGGCGGCTATACGGCTTATACGTCCCTTCCCGTAGAAATTTATAAATTCCCGACTATTCAGTGCCTGAATTTCTGTCGTTTTGGCCACGTTAAAGCACAGTGTAGGTCTAAGCCCAGGTGTTACAGATGTGCCCAGCTCCACACAGGTGAGTCCTGCGATGTTCCAAAAGAAAAAGCTTCCTGCTAACATTGCTCAGACAGTCATTTTGCGTCGGATAAGAACTGTCCAGAGTTTTTACGCCAAGAAAACATAAAACTTATTATGTCTCAGGATAATACATCGCATATAGATGCATCGGCTCGTTTCCTCCCAGTCTGCAGGTCATATGCGGAGATGACAGGGGAGTTCTTCTCCTCTCCTACATTCTCCCCTCTGCCCGTTAATTCTTCCCAACCTACCAACTCATCTCAACCCAGCTCCAACCCTAAAAGATCCTATCCGGAGACAATTATTCGTTCTCCTTGCCCCCGTTCCACCTTAGCAAAGGGTTACAATAAGCAGGCCCAAGACGCTATCATCAATCTCCCACCCTCCTCTCTACCCAATGGCTGTGCTCTTGGCAACAGCCAAACCGACTTCCCTCAATCCCAAGGAAAAATTTTAGAAGACCTTTCGTCATTGCTCCTCGGCATCGTTGCTCCATGCAGCGAACTTCCATTACCGCCCAACGTTGCCCACAATCTATCCCGTCTTTTTAAGATCTTGAACAATGGCCCCAACAGTTCTTCTGCAATGGAACTGTAAAAGTATCCGTGCTAAGAAACAAGATCTTATATCATTAATTAACCTTCATAGCCCTGTTATAATTGCCATCTCGTAGACATGGCTGAATCCTGGAATGGTCTCACTATGCTCAAACCGTGGATGATTTGTTGGACTCCCTTCCTGATCTTCAGAGTGATGGTAACCTCTTGACTTACTATGAACAGTTTGTCAAATCTCTTATTTCTTCGGCCGATTACAATATTCCCCGTAAAAATCTTTCCGTCTCATATAATTTGCCTTCCCCTCCCTGGTGGGATGGGGAATCCAAAAACTTGTTCAATAAGAGAGTGGTAGCAGAGAAAGAGTACGCAGCCCAAATGAGAAAAGAGAACTTCATGAAATATAAACGTATTGATGCTAAAACTAAAAGGATGGTATCAAAGAAGAAAAAGCTTGGCTGGACTAAGTTCTGTGAATCACTTAACCCCAGATTCTTTCTATTGTTTGGCTAAACATAAGAAGATTTCGCAGAACCCTTAACTACTCCGATCCAAACTCCAACAATCCATCTGAGTGGCTTAGTACTTTTGCTGACAAACTTGCTCCACCATATGTTCCCCATCCGGACGATTTCCCTATTTCTACGCCAGCACCCATAATGTGCGAAATGGATGCTCCCTTTTCTTTTTCAGAGCTTCAGATTGCTCTTGGAGGCCTAAAAGATTCATCCCCTGGAGATGATGGTGTACCTTACTCTTTTTTGGTAAATTTAAATATCAAATCTAAACATTCCTTTCTAAATTTGATTAATGGTTTTTTTGAAAAAGGAATAATTCCAGATTCCTGGAAGTCTCAAATAGTGATCCCTCTTCTCAAGCCTGGGAAAAAAGCATCAGATCCCAATGCATACAGACCTATTGCACTGTCGTCCACCTTAGCAAAAGTTACGGAGATCCTCCTTAAGAACCGCTTAGAGTGGATCATGGAAGGCAGACGACTGCTGGCCCCTTCGCAGTTCGGTTTCCGCAAGGGCCTCAGTACTGCAGACAGCCTCAGTATACTGACTACAGACATTCGAACTGCCGTTGGTAAGGGTGAATACCTTGTGGGTGTTTTTATCGAAGTAGCCTCTGCATAGGATAATGTACTTCTTCCGTTGCTCAGGCAAAAACTGCACCAGCTGAGTGTACCGCCGAGGATAACACATTTCATATGTAACCTGCTTTCTGGCAGGTCAGTTATAGTAAAACACCAGTCTTCCAGTATCCCACCCAGATTAGTGTGGAAAGGTCTTCCCCAAGGCTCTGTTCTCAGTCCTATGCTATACAGCATATATACTCAGGATCTAGAACTGTCCGTTAATAATTTTTGTAATACCTTGCAGTATGCTGATGATATTGTCCTTTATCATAGCTCAGGCTCTGTAGAGGAAATATCCCAATGCCTAAACTCTGCTTTATACTATTTAGGGCAATGGCTCTCCGACCACGGCCTATCTTTGTCAGTGTCTAAATGCCAGGCAGTTGTGTTTAAAAGGAAGAGATCTATCCCTACCTTTAGCTTTTACTATGAGGACCAACTCATCAACTTGATAGATAAGGCAAAGTTCCTTGGAGTTATCCTTGATTACAGACTGAACCGATTGGCTCATACCGAATATGTAATTAATAAATGTGAAAAGGGCATCAATGTTCTACGCGCAGTAGCGGGAGTCTGGTGGGGTGCTCATGCCTACTCCCTCAAACTCTTATATAATGCTTTAGTTCGTAGCTATATTGATTTCTGTTCGTTTGTTTTAGACCCCTCAAGAAAAACAGTGTCTGAGAAGCTAAATATAATTCAATATCGTTGCCTCAGAATTATTCTGGGTGCAATGAAGTCTTCCCCCACTAACGCTCTACAAGTCGAATGTGTTGATCCTCCTTTACATCTCCGACGGCAATACCTATGTGACCGGTTTGTCAGCAAAATGTTACAGCTTTCCTCCCACCCATTGTGGACCAAATTGGACCAGCTATCTCAAGTCCTTAGCCCACGCAATCCCTCTTCTTATCTATTGGATAGTTTCCGTAAGTTTACCAATCTCCCTCATCCCTTGTTATTTTTATCGATGAGTCCTCTATTCTCCACATCATATAAAGCCCTGGTTTTCAATCCTCCCATCGTTACTGATCTTGGTTTGGTCAAAGGAGCCCCAGATACTTATTCGAAATTTCAATGCTTAATTGGTAATATTACTTTCTTATCTATACTGATGCTTCAAAGATGTCTCAGCAAAGTTGTGTTGGCGCAGCCTGCTGGGTCCCTAGCTTTAAAGTCATTTTACAATTCAAATGTCCTCCTGAGTCTTCGGTGCTTACAGGAGAGGCCGTTGCCGTATTAGAAGCAATCCTGTTTACCCGCTCCTATAACCTGAATCAAACTGTTATATTTACTGACTCCCTTAGTTGTTTATCATCCATCAAGAAAAACCCATTCCGGAGTTAGTCAAGACATCCAATTATTCTTCAGATTAGGGAGGCTCTATTTTCCTGTCATCAAAATGGAATAAATTTAACACTTGTCTGGATTCCAGGTCATTCTGGCATTGCACGCAATGAAACAGCAGACTCTTGTGCTAAATCTGCTATAAAAATGGGTTCTTATGAACATTATAAAAATAGTTCCCAAGATCTGAGTGCACTTTCTAAAACTTATCTCGACAAGTCTTGGAATACATACTGGAATGAATCAAAATTGGTTAAAGGTAAATTCTATGCCTCAGTCCAACCAGATATACGAAGGCGTCCATGGTTTTTTCCCACAGATATGCAGACAGATGGGTTACCTCCACAATATGTCACCTACGTCTTGGTCAATCCAGCACACCTGTCCACCTGCACAAGATCAGAGTTAGAGATCACTCCTTGTGTGAATGTGGCTTGGACGACGGTACTGTATCTCACATAATATTTTCCTGTCCTAAACTTCTTCAACCCCTTTATGACGTTCTTCCACCGAAATTTTCCCGTCCAGTAAACGTTGAATGTTTGTTAACGTCTGTGTTTAGTCCTTATTGTAATTTTTTATGTAAATATGTCAAATATAATAATATTAAGCTGTAAATATGTAATGTAGAGTGTATTTTGTACAATATTGTGTTGTTCCAGGCTAGAAACTAACCATGTTATAAAATAACACTATACTCAAAAAAACCTGCCACTTATTTTATTATCCAAATTAAATTCATACAAAATTTCCATAACGTGTCTCTTCAATTCCACTTGACATTGGCGAAATAATTTGCGCCCGACTGGTGCAGCCACACGCCATATCACAAAAATTGAATTGAATTGACATTATTGACATATGTGACCTGTATTAAGTATTTCCTGTTTGTATTGTAAACAAAAATAGTAATATTTATTTTAAAATTATAATTATTGCAAAGTGCAATCTCGAAACAGCAAACCATTTAAAATCTTATTAAGTTACGAGACAATTTAGTATACATATTAAGTTCAATATCAAGGAGAATGTATTTCAATGAGAAACTAAAAGAAATATGTTGTAATTGTCTAAGTACGAACAGACAATTATATCCGATATACCGGGTTCCTGATGGCGTTAACAGTCTATTTAATATAATATCTGCTATTCCTGAAGGATATAAGGTTAGTTATCTAGAAATTTAATAATATTTTATCGCTTAATGTCTTGTTCTCAGAAACATCATTTCAAAATAAATGCATGAATACCAGGTCATTCCGGTATCCTGGGTAATACTCCACTGCTGAATATCTAAATGATCGGACAGCCTGGGACTAGATTGTGATTATTTTATAGCGATAGAAATGACTGTACGATATTGTATATTTTTATTGAAAAGAGCGCAAAAAAAAAGAATGCTGGGAGAGAGATTTCTTGCGCCGCTTCTTCTCTCTCAGAGCGCCATTTGTTTCCGAAGCGGTAGTAGTATCTAGTAGTATAAGAAATCATCAGACATCAAAAAGAATTCTAAAGGAATCAATTTTGAGAAAATAAATGCCTTTTATGCCTTTTAATAAAAGAGAAGATGCATGTGCTAAGTCAGCCTCACAAATAGGATCCCACAACCACAACCAAATTTTCTCTCATTCCTTAGCACCAATCTGAAATCCATGATGTATGATTGTTGGTCCAATATTTGAAAAACTTCCAAAACTCTGAAAGGAAAATTCTATTGAGATATCTCACCAAAACCATGATTGTCAAAATTCAAGAGTACCCATAAACCTTTAATTTCAATAATTTGCTACTTATGTCTAAACCATGCCTGCTCTCCAGTATTTCTGGCAAAACTTTGAATAACGGATCACTCTCTATGTGACTGTAGCATAGATGAGGGTGTGGACCATATTATATTCTTTATTTGTCCTTTAATGCATTCTCCACAATACAGTTTTTATACCTCCTGAAAATGCCTGTCTTTAAATCTCCTTCTCTGAATGTTTACTCCATTTGTAAATATTTTAAGAAAAATAAGATTAAGCTTTATGTAAAACTCTTATCACTAACATTAGTATTTATATAATCTTAATATATAAAAATTACATTACATTTTGTTTTATCTATTTTTAATTTTACTAATAGCTTGTATAAATTTTATTTGTTTTAGAATTTAAAATAAAATTATAAAGACATTTTAAATAAACACTGATTATTACTGTTAAAACTGGAATGCTCTTCAACACCGTACATTTATTCATTACTTGGTAGCATACCTCAACCTGACATTGCCTCAGTTGTGAACTTTCCACAAAAGCCGTTTTGAATAAAAATATTTAAATTTAAACTAAGATAAACAGAAAGCATATTATGTAATGGTATTTAAAACTTAGAAAAAATGCTCCAGTTAATTACTTTCAAAAGGATGTCCAGTTTCATTATTTCCTATACCTATTTCTAGTCAACAAACCTCATTTTTAATGTTTCAACTCTATGGGAAATGTTTGAACATGAACGATTTTAATATTTTCTCATTTCCAACATTATATTATTATAGGGGTCTGTACCTATTGTGGTTGATGAGGAATAAAATTTATAATGCTGTTGTTGTGCTTTAAATATATAATTTAAGGCTGTTCACATGGTCAGGATTTTCATGGTCATCCATTGTTGTGTTGTGTTCATCATTACAGCAAGTAAAACACAGTCTCAAGCTCACAGTTTTAAATGGCACAATAGTAATGGTAGGTACACTTCACAAAGGCTTATGATAATGATTTATGTATGACACAATCACCTCACTCGATAGTTCTTCCCTGACTGCTCACCGCTCGCCCGCCGCCCGATATTGATCACACACAGTAATATTTTGTTTCGTTATTTACAGGATGAGTTTTTTAGAGATATTGCAAAGCTATCAGTGTGTTGGGAGTGCAGCGCAGTTCTGAGTAAGCAATGTAAATTCAGAGATCAAGCAAGTTCAGCTCAAAGGCAATTATGGTTAATTGTTGATGAACACAATGAGGTAGGTAAAATCCACACTTACCTAATTTTGTATTTATCATTTTAGACTTAGAGTATTGTTAGAGAGATTGGAGAGTACACAAATGATGCTACTGCTAGATTAGTGTACTTCAGTTATTTTCACAACATCATGACATACAGTATTTTACTGTGGGGTCATGTTGCTGACATTGATATAGTGTTTGCTTTGTAAAAGAGAGCTGTTCGTGCTATATATCACCTTGGTTATAGACATTGATATAGTGTTTGCTTTGTAAAAGAGAGCTGTTCGTGCTATATATCACCTTGGTTATAGACAGTCTCTCAAAGAAGAATTTTAATTTATAAATAATATGACTGTTCATTGTGAGTACATTTATGAAAATTTAATATACATTCACAAAAAATGTCGCCCTTTAAATTGTGAGTTTCATAATTGTAACACTAGAAAGAATGGTCTAAGAGCCCGTGAACCCCAGACCTATGTTATTTTATAGAAGCTGAAAGTTTGTCAGCACATGCTTCCAACACAGGTAAGAATGATGGACACAGAAACTTTTGATAGTTCCAACCCCTTGCCAGACAAACATTCTGAATCATAAGAAGAGATTCGTGATTAGAATGACTTATGCAAATAAATTTTTTGGCGCAAGCTCTTGCTCACTAAGGGATTGCTTGTAACTAATTTTAGTAGGCTTCATAAGATACATATATAGCTTTAAGAGTAAATGTTATACACTTTTATAATAAAATTTGAAGTGACATCAAAAATAATTGTAATGGAATCTATTTTGTCAAAATAAATTTCTTTTGATAATTTAATATTCAAAATACTAAAGATGTAATTCCAAGCGTGGCTGACTGTTTACGACTCCTCAGTCAAAATCGGTTACAGTAACAATAGATTCGCTTATCTATTCTATCTTGCTGTATATCCATTAGAGATGTTCTTCAATCTTGTAGGATTTTTGTTTATACACTCATTTCGTTCCCAATATTCAGTCTATCTCTTACTTGAGATAAAAATCGTAACTATCGTTGTCTTTTCTGTCCCAATAAACGGTAACTCATCTTATCCGTGCACGCTGTCTGTCAATGGGCCGACGTATAGCTTACCAGCGATAGAAATTTGTATGGAAATTGCAATTCACGCGTCCCATTATAAGGCGATAAGAATGACTTATCGGGTATATTGGGACAGCTAATTACAGACAGTAGAAGGTAGTAATTTATCTCTATCTGTTAATAGATATTGGGAACGGCCGTAAGAAGAAATTGTGTATGGGTCTCCCATTCACAATCATCTCTCTCAGAGTGTTTTTTTGTTTCTAAGTCATTATTTATAATTCTAAATAACTAATTGTAAAAAATGGTTGAGTTGAAAGGAATAAATTTATAAAAGCCAATTCAATTTATTTATAAAAATATTATTTAATTACAAAAAAAGAATAATATTACAAAAGTCTTACTTAAAAGAATGTGCCTGAACTAGGTAAACCTGTGTTTCAGGCGTAAAGAGCTGATATTGAAACTATAATTAAGAGGATAGATTTCTGCTATTGCGTTTAGTTTATTGCAAAGAAAAGGTCCTTCCAAAGGACTTCGATGTAAAAACAAAAAAAAGTGGCTTTTCGTGACTTTTAAATCAAATTGATAATGTTTTTAATTTATGTGGTTTGTTTTATTTGTTTCTTTCAGATAAAATCTACAAAATATCTGTCAAATCTATCAGAATAGTACAAAAATTCGTATGACCTTATTCGCATTTCAACCACAGGTGTTATTTTGTGAAAGTGGAATTCGTTGAAAGGGATTAATCATAATGATAAGGGATCAAACAGCTCTTCGGAACACTCCCCCTAGATGCGCTAGAAGACACACAATGAATGAATGATGATCGAGTTGTTCACAGAGCACTGGTTTGCCGACAATTACTGCATATACAGATACACTGGGACATCAATGAAAACGACGAAAAAAACAAGTTGAAGTTGACAGTAACCTCTATTCTGAGCAATGCACGCACACCAAAACAAAGTGACGTACAAATCGCGAGTCTCACTAAAGTAATAAGCCTGGCCTGTTTTCATCGGTTGTCCAGCAGGAAAAGTCTCTATCTAGGCCCAATGGTCAATTAATTTTATTTTTCATTCAGATTGAACACACAGAATTCAAGTGGAAGGAGTCCTGTTCGGATAATCTTCGGGAATAAGAGAAGTGGTAATGGCGAGCAGGCCTGCTAATCCAGATTTTGTTTAAATACAATTTAATCACCTGCTCCATCTTAAATAATAGATAATATTATTGTTATAAATCAATATTTGGTCAATGTCTATAGTAATCTCTAGTACATTGAGAACTTTTTAGACTGTGGACCAGATCCGGAAAATCTACTGAATGATGGCGTACATGTAGAGTATTTTGTCAACTCAGGGGCACACGTTCTCAGCAAGATTGGAGAAATGCCATCCGGTCCGCTCGACTTTCTGACGTCCAACGAAAACAGAGCTCGCCTAACCGTTTTCTGTCTGAACTGTACTTCAGGCATAGAGCTCTGAAACCGCGGGATGGTCGGCCTTGTTTTTTCGTTGTTGTCAAGAGTCGAGTTGGAGGCAAAAAAAGCGCACAGGAGATCGGCTTTCTCTTTTTCCGTATGGGCCGGGGTGTCATTCCTCACGTGCAACGGCGGCAGGGACGGTGGTTGAAGTTGCCAAGAGCAGCTTTCGACAACGACCAGAACTTGCGTGTTCCGGTCGGGTAACTGGAAAGCTGCTCGCTGATTTTGACGACGTGCTTTGATTTCGCACGGGCGATTTGCCGCTTAAAAAATCTGAGGGCACGGTTATATTTCCTCTTAAGAACTTTGCAGTTTAGATTCCTTTGTGGCCAGCGCCGCAACCCAAGACCTAGGTTATAAATAGCGTGAATAGCCCTCTTCCGCAGCAAATTATATTGCCATCGCATATTTTTGGTTAATTCCAATAAGTTCCACCACCGGACATTAAATATAAATGCAAAATACTACCCGCATCACGTTGACGTCTGGCATTCCACAACCGCGCGTTTTGTAAGAAATTTCTTGCCTCGCACAGTCACTTTGTGGAATCAATTACCGGCTGCGGTTGTCCCGAACTGATACTACTTAGGGACCTTCGAGAAAAGAGCATACTCCGACCTTAGAGGCCGGCATGGCATCTTGACACCCATTGTTGCGGATGTCCATGGGCGGTTTCCTCATCACTCTCCATCTCGTGAGCATTTCCCGTACCTCGTTCCCGTTTGTCTCCTCTTAAATAAAAAAACAATAATTACTAAGATTCCGCTGTCCGACTGTGGAGTATATATATAAAGCCAAATAATATTTTTTTAGAGTGATATCCCCAACTTCTGGGGATTAAATTATACAAATATTACTAATTTAATAAATTCAATTTGTTTATGTCATTATTATTTAAGGTTAAATTGAATAGTTTTCTATGTTAAATTGCAGGCGAACAGAATACTGCAGAACCACGTACGGACTCACACAGGAGTGGGGCCATACCAGTGCGCTTACTGCGCATCAACGTTCACACAGAAGATAGCTCTCGTCACGCACCTGAAGTCTATACATACATAAAGTTATAAAATATCTCTGTGTTTTATTTGTTTATCCTGGTTTGTGTCAGATACAAGTTACAACTGTCGCTGTTTATTGTTTTTAATCATTATTAAAACAGGCCAATGGTTCTAGGACATACAGCCACATCTTTGGTATTTTTGTCGTGGTTCACCCTGGAAATCCAATAGATGACAATAGGCAGTAGAAAAATGTTCCCAAAAGCGTGGTTTTAACTGTCCAAGTGAACTCGGATAGAGAAAACTCCGCTTTGCTGTACATCGGCGGCGTTACCCTCTGCACATGAGATCCCAACCTTTCAATAAAAACAATATTATTCACTTTTGCTGCTGTGAAGCTATTACGAGAATACATGTCTAATAGGAAAGAATGCATTAAAGGAAAATTATAGAATAAATCGTCCATCTTTTACTCATCTAGGCCACAGTCACATAGAGAGTGATTCCTTATCCTAAGTTGTCAGAATTACTGGTGCAGGCATGGTTAAGACGTAAGCTTAAGTAGTAGTAGTTTTACACGTAAATTATTGCAATTACCGGTTTCTTATGAATTTCGAAAACCATGGTTTTAGTAGCCAACCAATCAGGGTCACCACAGTATTTTCCTTTCAAGGTTTTGTATGTTTTCCAACTATAGGACAACCTAAGAGTTTCCGTGGTTAACGTCAAAATTTGTCGGCATTTCTGCAATCGCAGTAGAAATTAAAACAATAAAAGTTTTATTTGTAGGTAACCACTGTTTGTCCAGGTAGGTAACAGATAATATTATCTATATTCTATATTCCTTACTTTTAAAATGTAGAAAAAAACATTTAGCCATACGTTGACGTGGGTATCCTTTTGACTTGGGAGTCGCAGAAAAGTTACAACAGAGGGAGTTCTCGCAGCAACTCAAAATCCTAAAAGTTGAATACAACCCGTCGATTGGAGATGAATTATTCATTCTCAGATCCACATTCGCTTCATTCTTTGACTAATAAATAGGTAAAAGCTTAGAATAGTGAATCTTTAAGAGTAAATGCCATTATCATCAAAACAAAAACCGAATATTTTAAGTAAGCAAACTACTGGTTGAATTGAGGACGACTGAAGGATCATTATCTCGTTACAGTAATAGTTCTGTGAAATTATTATATACGTTGAATCACGGACGAGTAAAAAAAGATGGACTCCGCGCCGTGATATTAACAAATGAAGCACCTTTAAGCTAAGTGTGTAGTTACGGGGTATACCAGAAAACACAAATTAAATCCCGTTATAATTTGTCATAGTATGATAAAGTCACATTACATTTACTTCCGATTTTTTTTTCTGATAGTTTCCTAGAATAAAAATAAATGTCGCAGGCAAAGTATGAGTAATTAAATAAATTACATAAAAAAACCAGTAACAACTTGAAAGTAAGGATTGGGAGTTTGATTCCTGTGCCATGTCTTGTTTGGAGTATCTTTGTTTTAACTGATAATAAAATGATGTACTAGCATTTCTTATTTTTAAGAATACCTACCCAAAGATCATTCTTAAATTCGATTGTTTGCCACTGTCGTGGTATCAAGTAAGAACATTTTTAGAGAAACGAATAACTATGTGCTTTATAGTGATTTCGATTCTAAGTAAATCCACAAGCGGTGGAAATGTTGACAGAGCACTGGATCCCCGAAAATTTGAGTAGCTCTGCGTTATACGCGATTTAATGTTTAAAAGTGACACTGGGATGCACAAGATCAAACATGAGAACGATACTAGTATTGAAGAAGTGTTCCACACTACTTTAAAAAATGTTGGTAAAGATAGACCTGTTCTAATAAATCACTGCATCTTGAAACAGATAATGATGTAGGTATATACCTAAAACACCATTAAATGGACTACCCAATTTTTTGGGTCAATTTTCCGGTCACACAGGATGTTACTATTTCGCAAACATCGAATTAATTTGTATTATGAAATAGTGTGACGAAAACTATTCTATCTGTGAATGGTAATTCCTAGCATTGTTTTTATACAATTTCAATACAGGGCAGCATTTTAAAAATATTTTAAAGCGACGTAACACACGTATCCGCCACAGACGATGGCAGATGTCATATTGGCGGCTGATCGGCTTAAATAAGTACAAGTGTTTGCGTGGGGCTATGTATTTACACCTTAGAATAATGACACAATATAAGGGTATGTTCCTATATGCACTGCGACCACTGTACAGTGTCACGTCAATTTAGTATACTGTGAAGCCGTTCCTTTATAGCCAGTTACACTGGTTACTATTTAAAACGGAACGCAATTCCGTATACTGTCAACCGCATTTTTTGACGCAAAATTCAAATAAGTGTATAAAGTTTTCTAGTTCATTAAAATAACTGTTGTTGGAGTCATATTAAAAATATTTGGGATTAAACTGTAGGTATTGTTTATAAAACGTTAGGCGCTCGAGTGGTTTTGACTGATCACGTGATCAAAGTACTGCGAGTACCTTACCTCGAAAACGCCAGTGCTCACAGTAGAATATGGCAGCTATTTATGACGTGATATATTTCCCTAGGGTACTGTGGCAGTATACTGGCAGTCCATAACAGAACGATAGCATTGTGCAGTGCATATCGGAAAATACCCTTGGTAGTCCCCGCGTGCATCATTGCACGCGGGGATTATCAAAATTTAGACGCCTATTAAAATATACTACAGTTAGAACTCTAAAAATTATCGGATATATTATGTTGTTTTATTTTTATTCACATGTATTTATTTTCTTTCATAAATCTAAGTTTTGAAAATATGTATAAAAACTATGTATGATATTATTAGATACATGAAAAAAAAATGAACTTGGAGTGGCACCGGCAGCGGAGTCATGCCCAAGGGCTGAGCTGTCGGTGGCAGGGCTGCAAACAGAAGCATCTGCATTTGATCTTTAACCAAACCGCTTAGCGAGAACCTTATGATATATTGATCGAGGTTCTTCGCTATAAGACCGTCGTGAGGACTACCCGGGCTATGATGGTCGAGTCAACGTCTCGTCGGTCATCTCGTTAGCCATGTCAAAATACTTTCCTGAACTTGTCCTTCTCAGCTTTCATCAGGTAGTCTTCATATGGGATAGTGATTTTTACAAGGACAACCTGGCGCTGGGATCGGTTAACCACCATGCTTATATAGTCGACAATAATCCTGCCCGTGATGATAGACATGTTCACAACCTTATCCTTATTTACAATGCAACTCACACCCAACAAGTTAGAAGCAAGATCTGGTACATACATGACAGTCTTGACAATGACGTCAAGCGCAGCACTTTCTATATTACCAAAACCTTCTCCATATACTTTATCACCATTTGCACAGCATACTTCCACCTTCTTATCAACCTTTACAAAATCGCTCATCCAGTCCTTTCTATAGCTCATATGTGCTGACGCTCCAGAATCTAGAATCCATTCGTCGAGATGAGATTTCTCTTGATTTCCAGTGCTGAGTGCCGTCGCCGTCGCCATATGACTGGTCTTCGCCTGCCGAAGATTATGTGGACAATCACAGGCTTTTTTTTTTCCCCGCCTTCTTTGGCTTCCTCTGAACAAACTTATTATGATATTTAGTAGTAGTAAGTGCCGAACTTGGGCCTGCAACACCCTGGATCGCGCAAACTTTGGTACCATCTAGTTGCAGCAGTTTCGTTTTTATAAAATCAGTTGTTAGCTCCGTGTTGGAGCTCCGGTATTCTCAAACGCCAACCTCATGGGTGTATATTCCTCTGGTAACCCCTGTAGCATCAGTGCTTCTAATAATTCGTCATCAATCTCTTTACCCTTATCTGAGAGTTGATTAGCTACTCGCATTATCTTTGTTCTGTAAGGCTCACCAGCCTCGACAACAGTCTGCATCTGTTGTTGATACCCTTATCCTCGTAAACGATTTTAAAAATGTTCAAGGTCGCATACGCCGTCTTAGCTTTGCGAACATGTACCTTACACTGGTTTTCTATCTTGGCAGGTAGATCTTGGTGCACTTTCCACATACTTCCTTCCATAATTCATCATGTACTACTATGCACTCAACATCGAATTTTCAATTGTCGTAGTTGCTGTTTCCACTTAGTTTATCAATGGAAGACCTGAACTGACCGCACTCGTAGAAGCCGTCATATCTCTGTGTGTAGGAAGCTCGTAGGTATAAAACTGTTCCTCACTTTATTTGCCATCACGGCTCACATATACTTACGCACACTCTAGCGCTTTTACTGCATCTGCACTCTTTAAGGAACGTGCTGGGCCCATAACCTATTAGAAGTTTGATAAAAACATAGCAGACACAGTTATATAGTGTGGAGTGGACAGGAGTAGTAGTTCCATGTTGGGTCCTCACGGACACAACCGAATTGGGCCGGCACGGCCGGAGAAATACCACTCCCCCACTCGAACCGGCGTGAAATAGCGGCTATGCCACTGTGTTTCGTCCGGTGAGTTGGATATCCGGAGGCCTACACCCCCCACCCCTCCCAAATACAAATGGCAGCACGGACTAAAAATAGACTACTCCATGACGGTACCAGGCTATGCAGCCCTGGAGAATCTGTCCCTGGGCGTCCACAATTAGGTCTGTACCTAACAGTGGTTGCCCAGGCTGCCCCGCGTATTCTGGAGGGGGCAAATCTGCGCTGACTCAGGGCAAACAGAGCAGGAGGATCAAACCACCCTCCTCCACACTCGCTGTGGGCTTTGCAACATCAGGGGGCTTCACTTAAATTTAAATGCCGTCCACTTTCACCTGGAGACGGCGAAGCCGGCCTTGCTCTTTTTAACCGAGACACAGATATCCTCCCTGGCTGATTCATCTTACCTTTCCTACCAAGGGTATAATTTGGAACACTCCTTTATACCACGGGCTGGCGTGTGCGTTTACGTCAGGGAGGATATCTGTTCTCGACGCCTGAGTTTTCTTGAAGGACAGGACCTATCCATCATCTGGCTGCGTGTAGACTGCGATGACCATCCGCGAATCTATGCATGCCTGTATAGGTCCCATAGCGGTAACGCAGAGACTGACCGGCTCCTCGAACACATCCAAATGGCTACAGATTCCGTGTTGGAGCAGATCCCCACTGCAGAGATCGTGTTTCTTGGCGATTTTAACGCCCTCCACGCCGAATGGGTAGGCTCACGTACCACCGATCATGCAGAGAGATCTGTTCACGACTTCTCCTTAGCATATGGTCTGACGCAACTGGTTATTGCGCCAACGCGAATCCCAGATGTGCAAGATCATACACCTTCACTGTTGGACCTTCTGTTGAGCTCACATCCGCACGGCTACATAGTTTCCGTTGAACCTCCTCTGGGATCGTCGGACCACTGCCTGATCCGGAGCACCGTGCCGATCACGCGCCTAACACGGCCCCGCTTCTCAGGCTGTCGCCGCATGTGGCACTATAGTTCAGCAGAGTGGGATGAGATGCGGTGCTTTTTTGCATCCTACCCGT
Source organism: Leptidea sinapis (assembly GCF_905404315.1). Taxonomy (NCBI): domain Eukaryota; kingdom Metazoa; phylum Arthropoda; class Insecta; order Lepidoptera; family Pieridae; genus Leptidea; species Leptidea sinapis. The sequence continues at coordinate 19,229,196 of NC_066266.1, read as the reverse complement.
GGAGGCAGATCTGTTTTTCGCTGGGAGATCCAGATGCCGCTGCTGACGCTGTTGCTGATGTGTTACTGCAAGGTATGGAACTCTTTATTCCATCCTCCTCTGTGCCTATCGGTGGCAGGTCCCAATCATGGTTTGACCGCTCCTGCAAAATGGCCTCTCGCCGAAAGCAGGAGTGCTATCAGGCTTGGGTCAATGCGGTGGTATCTAAGGATGTGAATTCCAGCGAACTTAAAAAACACTTCAATCATGCCTCCAGGTCCTTATTGCTGACGCGAAGTCGAAGCACATTGGCAGAATTGGCGAGAGACTTGCACGCCTTCCCTCGGGAACTCGTGCGTTCTGGTCGCTCGCCAAGGCTGTCCAAGGAAACTTCTGCCAGCCAGCCATTCCACCACTGCACAGAAATGATGACTCGCTGGCCCATGACGCGAAAGAGAAAGATTTCCTGGGCTCCCTCTTCGCGTCCAACTCGACTCTGGATGACCAAGATGCATATTCCGCGGTGCGATTCATATATGCCGGAGGTAAAAATCCGGCATGGTGCCGTGCTTTAGGCGCTTCACACCTTAGACATTCACAAATTGAGCGGGCCCGATGGCATTCCCCCGATAGTGCTGCGGACATGTGCTCCGGAACTGGCGCCGGTCCTTACCCGCCTTTTCCGGCTCTCCTACTCATCAGGCGTAGTCCCGAAATTATGGAAGGCGGCCTTAGTGCACCCGAGCAACTACCGCCCCATTGCCATTACCTCCATTTTGTCAGGGTCACTCAGTTGGTGATTTTCTTGCATACCTCACCCATAAATGCATGCGGTTGAGTTGAAGGGAGAGGCGTTGGCGGTGAGTTTGGACATAGCGAAGGCCTTCGATCGGGTGTGGCATAAAGCGCTTATAGCAAAACTGCCATCCTATGGGCTTCCCGAGAAGTTGTGCAAATGGGTCACTAGCTTTTTTTTTAGGCTGATCGGAGCATCAAGGTTGTTATCAACGGTGCATGCTCCGACTTAAAACCCATAAACGCTGGTGTCCCGCAATTCTGTGTGCTATCCCCTGCGCTGTTCCTTCTGCATATCAATGATATGCTGCAAATCAGCAATATTCATTGCTATGCAGGCGATACCACAGGGTATGCTTCCTACACCGGCCGTGCCAACATGTCCCGGGATAGCGTCGACGAGAACCGGAACAAACTTGTGTCTGAATTCGAGACTATGCTTTGCAAAGTCTCGGAATGGGGCCGACAAAATTTAGTCCTATTCAACCCCAAGAAGACACAAGTTTGTGCGTTCACCACTAAAAAGTCTCCCTTTGTCGTATACCCTCGATTCGAGATCACTCCTCTAACTGCCACAGCCTGTATTGGCATACTTGGCGTCGATATATCGAGCGACATTCAGTTCCGTGGTCACTTGGAAGAACTTGTACTCAGTAAGGCGAGACAGTACTTAACTAAAAGCGTACGCCTGCAACTTTATAAGGCGCAAATTTGGCCTCACATGGAGTACTGTTCTTACCTCTGGGCGGGTGCTCCCCAGTACCACCTTCTTCCATTTGACCGCATACAACGAAGAGCGGCTCGAATCATCGACGATCAAGTCATCTCCGATCGGCTTGAATCTCTAGCATTGCGTAGAGATGTGGGTTCTCTCTGCATCTTCTACCGCATTTATCACGGGGAGTGCTCAGAAGAGCTGTTCGGGTTGATTCCAGCGGCCGAATTCCACCACCGGACATTACGTGCAAAGTACCCTCCGCATCACGTAGACGTCTGGCATTCCCCAACCGCGCGTTTTGTTCGAAATTTCTTGTCTCGTACAGCCACTTTGTGGAATCAACTACTGGCAGCGGTCTTCCCGAACAGATCCGACTTAGGGACCTTCAAGAAAAAAGCATACACTATATATATCCCACCTTAAAGGCCGGCAACGCATTTTGTTTTTGCGGATTCATTGTTTTCATTGTTGTTGCGGATGTCCATGGGCGGTTGCCTCACCTCTCCCCATCCCGTGAGCCTCTTGCCCGTTTGCCCCCTCTCATATAAAAAAAATATATATATAGTTTATTTGGTAAATGGCACATTAATAATAAAAAGACACAGCTTTCAGCCTCAGCTGACAGTACAGATTTATTTTCTTTCGACATAGAAAAACCAATAGTCTCTAAAATCCAAACATACGTCATGATTCATAGCCAGTCAATGAACAATTGTACTTCTTTGCTCTGACATGACAATGGTCTATTAGGAATGTCCAAGAACCAGCGCTGGTTCGTAGTTATAGTACGAAATATTATTATTACTCTCCGTATATTTTACCGACTTCTAAAAGGAGGAGGTTCTCAATTCAACGGTATTTCTTTTTATGCTTTTTACCTCTGAACTTACGTCTGGGTGAACAGATTTTGATGATCCTTTTTTGATTTGAAATCTGGTGCTTTCCGTGTGGTCCAGTCTCATTTTAATTTGGTCTTGTTCTGGCAAAGGCATCCATGAGGAAACTACACCATCAAAAAAACATTTCCAAAATAATATAATATGCACTAAAAAGTAAAAACATAATTGCGGTTTCTTCTACAAATTGATAATCTTATCTTAAAATTATTTTAAGAGTTCTCCTATGCAAAATGAAATGATAAATATTAGACTACCTAAAAGTCTGTCAAATTATTACGACAATATGATGTAGTTACAAATATTGTTATTTTTGGAGTCGGTGTCAGCCAGGTCGGTTTGCTATATACATAGTTATAGAAGAGATGTGCTTGTGTCGACTTGTGCGACAGGACGAGGCGAGAGCTCACCAAGGCGGGAAAATTATTCACTTACATGAATTAATTTTAACTGCACCTTTATTGAGCCGTTTGCTTATATTTTAAGCTATTGCATAGCTTCCATCGCGGGCCTTGAGCGTGGGGACCGAATCCAGAAATTCCGTAACGAAAATTAACTAATACCCCCCACTAGATGTATACAGATATTTCGCCGTCGTCGTTACAGTTGCCGTGGAACAGCGGTTATCACGTACGCTTTTAGTGCAGAAGGTCCCAGGTGCGAGCCTGGGGTACGTCATGATTTTTTTTTATCACGTTTTTTTAATTTTTATTATTATGACAAGAATTTTTATTTAGTTTCACCTGTCCCGTTGTCTGTCTGTAATCAAATCTTGCAAGTAAAATTTTACTCACTTCCCGTTTGCTTTTTTTTAAATTAATGTTTTCAAAAATGACCTCAACTGTTTTATTTTCATTATTATTTTTGAAAAATTCATAATATGAATATGTGTCAGTCGACAGTTGTGGTCCATTCAATGGGAAACGAGTGCCATCTTGTGTTAAAATATAAAACTACGATAAATTAATTTATCAGTTTCTTTTCGCTTTTTTGGATCACTTAGTGTATCCAAAAAATAATCCGAGCAACTGGAGTACACTGAAGAAGGGTCAAAAATACTTGGTACAAATGGTAATAAATTTCCACTTATTTTGGCTGGCGACTTCAACATCAACTTTGCTGATAAAAAATCAGAAAGCAGTTGACAACTTTTCTTTCGAAAATATTGAATTTGAAAATGAATAATGATCCACACGAATCCACAACAAAATATGGGACCACCATTGACGGGGTATGTTCCAGATATTTAGAAGATATCAAGTCTGAAACATATGTTTCTTATTTCAGTTACCATAAACCTAAAGTTTCAATGATAAATATTCCTGAGTAACCATAATATAATAAATAAGTAATATAATAAATAAGTAAGATAATAAAAATATTTTGAACAATATTAAATTCTCATTTATTTAATAAAATTGTTTTCTTATCCGTCACCACGCTCAAAAAGAGTTACTTGAATTAATATCAAAGAAAAAAAACAAAGGAAAAAAAAATACTGCATAAATAAAATAAATAAGTAAAAAATGCTATGCAATAGCTTTACCGCGGCAGTCCCCGAGTGCCACACGTTTTTATTATTTTGTTATTATTTGTGTCGCATTAAAGTGGACTGAAGAAATTCTTGCATGTTTATTTTAATCCCATAAATCTATTCAATCTGTTGTTTTTATCCATTTTTTAAGTATTGGATCTAATGGAAACTTGAAATAGATTATTGTGTTTATTATTTTACTACACATTGTCCAACATCTTTACATCATATTCCTTGTTTTAATATCAATCACAGGAAAACGTACAAATGTCGGTTTAATTTCCTTACTCTATACAAATATACCGTTTTAAATTATAAATACTAATAATAAATACCTGCTGTATGTTATTTTAATCAAATTAAATAAAATAAAGTCTAAAATAAATCATTATCGTATAACTTGGGTAAAACTATATCTATGATATGGATATATGTTTTCATGCTTCACTGTTAAGTGACGTGGAGTCCTTATTTTTTTTACTCGTCCGTGCGTTGAATGTAGATGGAAGTCTCTCTCAACTTTTGTAAATCGGATTGAGTGATTGAATATTGTGTTTCCTTGACCGGAAAGGTTAAAGCTCTTAGTTACCAGGTCATAAAATCCCAAAAAAAATGTGTTATTCAAATGTCATTTTTACTTTGACAATCTTTTCAAATGCGTTGCGTATGACATTATTGACATCTGTGACCTGTATTTCATGTTTGTATTGTATTCAAAAATATTAATATTTATTTTAAAATTATAATTATTGCAAAGTGCAATCTCGAAACTTCAAACCATTTAAAATCTTATTAAGTTACGAGTCAATTTAGTATACATATTAAGTTCAATATCAACGAGAATGGATTTCAAAGGGAAACTAAAAGAAATATGTTGTAATTGTCTAAGTACGAACAGACAATTATATCCGATATACCGGGTTCCTGATGGCGTTAACAGTCTATTCAACATAACATCTGCTATTCCTGAAGGATATAAGGTTAGTTATCTAGAAATATAATAATATTTTATCGCTTAATGTCTTATTCTCAGAAACATCATTTCAAAATAAATGCATGGATACCAGGTCATTCCGGTATCCTGGGTAATAAAAGAGAAGATGCATATGCTAAGTCAGCCTCACAAATAGGATCCCTCAACCACAACGACATTTTCTCATTCCTTAGTACCAATCTGAAATCCATGATGTATGATTGTTGGTCCAATATTTGAAAAACATCCAAAACTTTTAAAGGAAAATTCTATTGATATATAAAAATTATGTGACATGTTGTTTGTCCGCGATGGACTCCTAAACTAATGAACAGATTTTAATGGGGATTACTTCATTATAACAACAGGACCATTTTTTACCAAATTATTCTTGATGTTTTGAAATATTATTGTCAAATTCCTATAAAACTGTATTTTTTTTATTATCTACAGAACAACATCTATCGGGTCGCTAGTATTATATATATCTCTGTGTATTTTTTATGTCCATTTTTAATTTTACTAACAGCTTGTATAAATATTATTAGTTTTAGAATTTGAAATAAAATTATAATTGGATGTTTTATATAAACACTGATTATAACTGTTAAAACTGGAATGCTCTACAACACCGTACATTTATTCATTACTTGGTAGCATACTTCAACCTGACATTGCATCAGTTGTGAACTTTCCATAAAAGCCGTTGTGAATAAAAATATTTAAATTTTAAACTATGATAATATATATATATATATACAGAAAGCATATAATGCAATGGTATTAAAAACTTAGAAAAAATGCTACAGTTAATTACTTCAAAAAGGATGTCCAGTTTCATTATTTCCTATACCTATTTCTAGTCAACAAACCTCATTTTTAATGTTTCAACTCTATGGGAAATGTTTGAACATGAATAATTTTAATATTTTCTCATTTCCAACATTATATTATAGGGGTCTGTACCTATTGTGGTTGATGAGGAATAAAATTTATAACGCTGTTGGTGTGCTTTAAATATATAATTTAAGGCTGTTCACATGGTCAGGATTTTCATGGTCATTCATTGTTGCGTTGTGTTCATCATGACAGCAAGTAAAACACAGTCTCAAGCTCACAGTTTTAAATGGTACAATAGTAATGGTAGGTACATTTCACAAAGGCTTATGATAATGATTTATGTATGACACAACCACTTCACTCTATAGTTCTTCCCTGACTGCTGGCCGCTCGCCCAGCGCCCCATATCGATCACACTCACACCGCACCCTGATTACACCCAAGCCAAGGCGAGTACCGAAACATTTTCGTACTCGCTTGTGGCTCGACGTTCTTGACTACGACATATAGATACTCAGTAATATTTTGTTTCCTTATTTACAGGATGAATTTTTCAGAGATATTGCAAAGCTAAAAGTGTGTTGGGAGTGCAGCGCAGTTCTGAGTAAGCAATGTGAATTCAGAGATCAAGCAAATTCAGCTGAAAGGCAATTATGGTTAATTGTTGATGAATTCAATGAGGTAGGTAGAATCCACACTTACCTAATTTTGTTTTTATCATATTAGACTTAGAGTATTGTTAGAGAGATTGGAGAGTACACAAATGATGCTACTGCTAGATTAGTGTACTTCAGTTATTTTCACAACATCATGACATACAGTATTTTACTGTGGGGTCATGTTGCTGACATTGATATAGTGTTTGCTTTGCAAAAGAGAGCTGTTCGTGCTATATATCACCTTGGTTATAGACAGTCTCTCAAAGAAGAATTTTAATTTATAAATAATATGACTGTTCATTGTCAGTACATTTATGAAAATTTAATATACATTCACAAAAAATGTCACCTTTTAAATAGTGAGTTTCATAATTGTAACACTAGAAATAATTGTCTAAGAGCCCGTGAACCCCAGACCTATGTTATTTTATAGAAGCTGAAAGTTTGTCAGCACATGCTCCCAACACAGGTAATAATGATGGACACAGAAACTTTTGATAGATCCAACCCCTTGCCAGACAAACATTCTGAATCATAAGAAGAGATTCGTGATTAGAATGACTTATGCAATTAAGTTTTTTGGCGCAAGCTCTTGCTTTATAAGCAATGTCTTGTAAATAATTTTAGTAGGCTTCAAAAGATACATATATGTTAAGGGTAAATGTTATACACTTTTATAATAAAGTCCCAGGCACTGTTCAGGCATTATCTATTAATAATTTAAATGTTTTATTAAACAATGTCTGCATCATAAATCCTACTACTCCACAGCTGAATGTTTAAGTGATTGGACAGCCTGGGACTAGATTATGATTATTTTATTACAATATATATAAAGCGCAAAAAGTAATGCTGGAAGAGTTTCTTGCGCCGCTTCTTCTCTCTCAGAGCGCCATTTGTTTCCGAAGCCGTAGTAATGCTAGTATATTAGAAGTGACATCAAAAAGAATTCTAAAGGAATCAATTTTGTCAAAATAAATCTTTTGATAGTTTAATATTCAAAATACTAAAGATGTAATTCCAAGTGTGGCTGACTGTTTACGACTCGTCAGTCATAATCGGTACCAGTAACAATAGATTCGCTTATCCATTCTATCTTGCTGCATATCCGTTAGAGATGTTCTTCAATCTTGCAGGATTTTTGTTTATACACTTAGGGCCGTTCCCAATATTCCGCCTATCTCTTACTTGAGATAATAAACGTAACTAACGTTGAATTTTCTGTCCCAATAAACTTTTCGATGGTAACTCACCTTATCCGTGCACGCTGTCTGTCAATGGGACGACGAATAGCTTACCAAGCCCGTTACCAACCCGAAGCCCGTGAATGCTGGAGTGCCCCAAGGCTGTGTGCTGTCTCCCACGCTGTTTCTTCTGCATATCAATGATATGTTGGACACCTCCAACATTCATTGCTATGCAGACGACAGCACTGCTGATGCCGTATACACAGGCCATGCAGGTCTCTCTCCGGAAATCGTCGACCAGTGCCGGGAGAAACTTGTGTCGTCTATCGAGTCCTCTCTTGAGAAGGTCGCGGCCATACATGGAGTATTGCTGTCATCTCTGGTCTGGCGCACCCCAGTATCAGCTCGATCCATTTGACCGCGTGCAACGCAGAGCAGCTCGAATTGTCGGGGACCCAGTGCTCTGTGAACGGCTGGATCACTTGGCGTTGCGTAGAGACGTCGCTTCATTGTGTGTCTTCTACCGCATTTATCACGGGGAGTGTTCCGAAGAGCTGTTTAACCCCTGATTCCTGCCGCCGAATTCCACCTTCGCACGACACGCCACAAGTTAGGATATCATCCTGACCATCTGGATGTGTGGTGGTCCTCCACAGTGCGGTTTACAAGGAGCTTTCTTCCACGTACTACAAAGCTGTGGAATGAGCTTCCTTGTGCGGTGTTTCCGGGACGATACTACATGGGTACCTTCAAAAAAAGCGCGTACACCTTCCTTAAAGGCCGGCAACGCTCCTGTGATTCCTCTGGTGTTGCAAGAGATTGTGGGCGGCGGTGATCACTTAACAACAGGTGACCCGTACGCTCGTTTGTCCTCCTATTCCATAAAAAAAAAACCAGCTATAGAAATTTGTATGGAATTGCAATTCACGCGTCCCAATATAAGACGATAAGAATGACTTATCGGGCATATTGGGACAGCTTCAGATTATTGACAGTAGAAGATAGTAATTTATCTGTAGATAGATATTGGGAACGGCCATAAGAAGAAATTGTGTATGGGTCTCCCATTACCATCATCTCTCTCAGAGTGATTTTTTGTTTCTATATATATTCATTATATTATATAATTCTAAATAACTAATTGTAAAAAATGGTTGAAATTTAACTTACATATATTTATTAAAAAGGAATTAATTTATACAAGTTATTTAATTACAAAATAAGAATAATAATAAAAAAGTCTTACTTAAAAGACTGTGCCTGAACTAGGTAAACCTCAATGACATTTAAAAGTATAGATAGGTTACCTAGACAACATTCGGTGTTTGTTATTGATACACAAACGCACACATGAATAATTTAACATTGCTATAGCACACTACATTACGATTACATGTCAAAGAAGGATAGTACATGCAATTATCGCAAGTGAAAAAGAGATAAGTATAATTTGCTAATTGCTTCGTACCTACACCGTGATTTATGCCTAAAATACGATTCATTCATGAGTTCATGTAATAAAAGTTATAAAGTAGTAAAACTACATTTAAATTAGGTGAATTAGGTGTTATTGATTTAAAAAATAATAATTTCGTATTGATTATAATATAAAGCCATATTGATGATTTAAATTATTTGTACGTAAAATAATAAAAAACATACAGACATATCAAAATAAAACCGAAATGTACTTACAATAAGGGTTCCATTTTTTCAATTTTACTAACGATGGCTCCCAAAAAGTTTTAATTTTACAATTATTATTTCTTGTATAATATATTATTTATGAATGTATTTTTGTTGAGGGTTTATTACAATAAGGTAATGGGAGAAACAGAAAATGATCCATTGATTCTTCTGCAGTTAGCAAGGGATATACCGAAAGGGCATTGTTACTGAAAAAACTCCTACGCAAGCAGATAGCATTTACTGTCTACGTCCGCTACCTACCCTAAAACTTGTGTTTGTAGTTTGATAGTTCAGCTATACGCACTTGTTTATTAAAAAATATTAAATTTCATATTACATTCACTGCAACAACGCCTTTTTTACATCATTTCCTAAATTGTCCTAAAATATACTACCTCGATCATTCCGCAGCAGACTGGGTAGTTGCGGTATATTCGGAGTATTATCGCATCGTTCCAAATGTGTCGTTGTCGATTTTGCGAGTAGACCTCCTGATACGTTACATACATTCCAAGATTAAGTACTAATAAAATATCAAATAGCCTGCTATTACTAATCTCATTCTATACCACCTTTATTATAAGACTTTGAAAGCCAGAACTTATTATAATCATCATAATATTATTTAAGAAAGACGCTCACTAACTAACAAGAAAACTCAAGTTCCGCAATGAAGCGGTTACTAACGCTATGTATTTTGCCTACGATTTCACTTCTGGTTGATTAATCTATGACACATGCTATTTGTCCTTGTCGCGCTGCAGTTGACATCATATTCTCTATCTCGCTCGAACCACCACGTTAATAATTCGAGATTTATTTGATAATAAAATCGTGATAAAATACAAATACGAATTTCTTTTATATACTTTTGTATGGTTTTTACATTTTCTTAACACAGGTTGGCATTTTAGATTATTATTGTCACGCCACGAATACGTTCCGATTAGCTCGCTGCTATTAGCCGACTAAATGAAATTACGACAATTGTCTGAATTTGTCTGCAACAATTTGCGCACGCTAGCACGATATCTACCTCTTTATTGTATATAATATCATTGGTAAACCTGTGTTTCAGGCGTAAAGAGCTGATATTGAAATTAAATAATCACTTAAAATCTTAATAAAGTAAAAAGTTATAAATTAATCTACAGGTTAAGTATAAGTAAACAATGTCTTCAATGTAATGACTATTAACTAATACAAATAAAATATATATAATATTTTTAACACTATTGGTAATATTTCTGTATCTTCATAGGACATATTTTGTAGTCCTTCATTAAGAGCTTTCTTACAATTAATATAATTAAGAGGATAGATGTTTGCTATTGCGTATAGATTATTGCAAAGAAAAGGTCCTAGGAATATATACAACTTCGATGTAAAAAAAAAGTATGTGGCTTTTCGTGACTTTTAAATCAAATTGATAATGTTTTTAATTTATGTGGTTTGTTTTATTTTTTTTCTTTCAGATAAAATCTACAAAATGTCTGTCAAATCTAACAGAATATCACAAAAAGTGGTATGATTTCAACCACAGATGTACTAGAGACCTTTATAGACTGTGGACCAGATTCGAAAAATCTACTGAATGATGGCGTACATGTAGAGTATTTTGTCAACTCAGAGGCACACGTTCTCAGCACGATTGGAGAAATGCCATCCGGCCCGCTCGACTTCCTGACATCCAACGAAAACAGAGCTCGCCTAACCGTTTTCTGTCTGAACTGTACTTCAGGCATAGAGCTCTGACACCGCGGGATGGTGGGCCTTGTTTATCCGTTGTCGTCAAGAGTCGAGTTGGAGGCAAACAGAGTGCACAGGAGATCTGCTTTCACTTTTGCCGTATGGGACAGGGTGTCATTTCTCATGTGCAACGGCGGCAGGGATGGCTGATAGAAGTTGCGGCTGGAAAGCTGCTCGCTGATTTTGACGACGTGCTTCGATTTCGGACGGGCGATTTGCCGCTTAAAAAATCTGGAGACACGGTTATATTTCCCCTTAAGAACTTTGCAGTTCGGATCCTTTGTGCCCAGCGCCGCAACCCAAGACCTAGGTTATAGATAGCGTGAATAGCCCTCTTCCGGAGCAAATTATATTGCCATCACATATTTTTGGTTAATTCCATCCAATTCCAAGTTCCACCACCGGACATTAAATCAAAATGCAAAATACCACCCGCATCACGTTGACGTCTGGCATTCCACAACCGCGCGATTTGCAAGAAATTTCTTGCCTCGCACAGCCACTTTGTGGAATCAATTACCGGCTGCGGTCTTCCTTAACCGATACAACTTAGGGATCTTCAAGAAAAGAGCATACTTCGACCTTAAAGGCCGGCATGGCATCTTGACACCCCTTGTTGCGGATGTCCATGGGCGGTTTCCTCATCACTCCCCATCTCGTGAGCATTTCCCTCGTTCCGGTTGCCCCCTCTTAAATAAAAAAAACAATAATTACTAAGATTCCGCTGTCCGACTGTGGAGTATATATATATAAAGCCAAAATAATATTTTTTTAGAGTGATATCCCCAACTTCTGGGATTAAATTATACAAATATTATATCTATACGTCATAATTATTTGAGGTTAAATTGAATAGTTTTCAATGTTAAATTGCAGATGAACAGAATACTGCAGTACCACATACGGACTCACACAGGAGTGGGGCCATACCAGTGCGCTTACTGCGCATCATCATTCATACAGAAGATAGCTATCGTCCTACACCTGAAGTCAATACATAAAGTTGCATTCTATCTCTGTATTTTATTTGTGTATCCTGGTTTGTGTCAGATACAAGTTACAACTGACACTGTTTATTGTTTTTAATCATTACTAAAACAGGCCAATGGTTCGAGGGCATACAGCCACATCTTTGGTATTTTTGTAGTGGTTCACCCTGGAAATCCAATAGATGACAATAGGCAGTAGAAAAATGTTCCCAAAAGCGTGGTTTTAACTGTCCAAGTGAACTCGGATAGAGAAAACTCCGCTTAGCTGTACATCGGAGGCGTTACCCTCTGCGCACGTGATCTCCCAACCTTTCAATAAAGACAATATTATTCACTTATGCTGCTGTGAAGCTATTCACAGCTTTTATGATTATGTAAACAATTGCGTTTGAAGTAGTACTAGTTTATTTCGTGGAAGAGGAGGACGTACGAGCATACGTGTCTAATAGGAAAGATTGCATTAAAGGAAAATTATAGAATAAATGGTCCATCTTTTACTCATCTAGGCCACAGTCACATAGAGAGTGATCCCTTATCCTAAGTTTTGTCAGAATTACTGAAGTTTAGGCATGGTTAAGACGTAAGCTTAAATAGTAGTCGTTTTATACGTAAATTATTGCAATTACCTGTTTCTTATGAATTTCGAAAACCATGGTTTTGGTAGCCTACCAATCAGGATCACCACAGAGTTTTCCTTTCAAGGTTTTGTATGTTTTCCAACTATTGGACAACCTATCATGGATTTCAGTGCTTAACTCATTAGAGAAAATTTGGTTGTGTTGAAAGGAATTTGTGAAGCTGACTTAGCATCTGCAGTTTCATTACCCAGGCTACCTGGATGACCTGGGATCCATGATAAAATAATGTTATCGATGTTATGTACGGATTCGAAATGTGGCGGGGACGATCGAGCTGGAGTCTCCATGGTGAACGTCAAAATTTGTCGGCATTTCTGCAATTGCAGTAGAAATTAAAACAATAAAAGTTTTATTTGTAGGTTTTAAGTTTAATAAATGAAAATAAGTTATATTACGGGCACCATCTTTATTCTTCACAGCAGAGCAAATCGTCGGTTAGCACAGAGTAGTGAAATACTCGGGTCATGAGTGGATAGACAACATATATTATTCTTAATACAGCCCCTCAATTTAAAGAATTTTATAATCACTATTAAAACATTCTTAAATTGCTTAATGTAAACATTTACATGTATTTGGTAGTGACAACTTTTTTATCAACTCTTATTACAATATGTCCACTCTATGCATTCCTAACTCTATGTATGTTCTTACAAAAATCATACTAAAATATAATGTGAAGATAGTTACATAAACAACATTCTAAAATAGTGTGGATAACACCCGCAAAAGTTTAGTTTTATATATTTAGGTGAATCAAATAAAATTTAACTTATTATAAAAGTATGCATGTTTCCTGATCTGCAATGATTTGGTGAAAATGTCTGCAATATTTTCATTAGTAGGTATATATGAAATAGACACTATTTTCTTATGTATAAGATCTTTTACATAATGGTATTTAATTGCTATGTGTTTAGAAGCTCTAGTATTTGTCTGATTATTGATAATCTTGATAGTGCTTTGATTGTCTATTAATAAATTGAGCTGCAACTATCCTATTATTCAAAAAATCAGAGATCACCCCCTTTATGTGCATAAGCTCGCTCACTGCATGCGCTCCTGCAACATACCCAGCCTCCGATGTTAAGAGACAGGTACATGTCTGCTTCCTAGAGAACCATGTAATTAAATTCTCACCTTGATAGATAGCGCACCCACTGGTACTTTTCCGGTCAGATCTATCTGCTGCCCAGTCTGCATCCGAGTAAGTTTCTAGTTTTGTATAATCACCTGTCTTCTTATATAACAGCCCCTGACTTGATGATTCTTTAAGGTAACGTAAGACTCTTACCTGCTGTCCATAATTGCTGTGTGGGCTTGTCGAGGAATCTATTCCGGTATGAAACCGCATAAGTGATATCCGGTCTACTGTTTGTAAAATAAAGAATCTTTATGTACAATAAAGAATCTATTAATTCCTTAAAAGGTACTTCAATTACATCCGAAGGTGATGCTAACTTTGCATTAAAGTTAGTTTCCATTGGAGTTTTGCTTCCTTTACAATCCTGCATTTTAAACTTTCTAATCCCAAGTAGTTACATACTTCTCCTAAGTTCTTTACTTTAAATTCCTTTTCTTATTCTTTTATAATATTATTGTCATCTCCGAGGAATAAAATATCAACAACATACAATAATATCCATTTCTTGTCTTTTCCATATAAACATGAATCACACTTTGACTGTGTAAATCCTTTTTCCGTTATGAAGTCGTGAAATCTTTGAAACCAGCACTTAGGTGCTTCCTTTAATCCATATAAAGCCTTTTTTAACTTTAGAACTTTTTCTTTTGTAATTTACATTCCTTCCTTTTTCGGGCACTTAATGTTAACATCTGTGTTTAAGTTACCATGTAAAAATGCAGTTGGAACACCATACTGTTTCAGTGATGTATCTTGTTGTACAGCAAGCTCATCATTAATCTGATTGTAGATATTTTAGCTACTGGGGCATAATAGTTGCCTTTTTAGTGCCATCCTGTTTTGTCCTAAAAATCCATTTTGTATCTATAGCTTTATTACCCCTTGGCAATGTAGCTTCTTCCCATGTCTGTAATTTACTCTGTGAGTTTAATTCTATTTGTACTGCAAATTTCCAATCATTACCTTTAACTGCTTTTTCATATTCTTGCAGATAGTAAACCTGATAGTAAACAAATTGCTGTGTATAATTCATAATCTTCTAGTATTATTCCGTTTGGCTTTTTTATTTGTCTTCCTGATCTGGTAGTATATTCTTTGGTTTCTTGTTTATTCTCTACATTTTCGCTTCCTTGGCCCATTTCTTAATTTTTCTCACTATCTTCTTGATACTTCTCTATTCCTTCTTCACATTTTCCTTCTCCTTTTCTTGCTTTCTGCATATTTAAATCATTCTGATTGGGTTTCATTCTTTTTGGGTCATCTTCTTTTTCTACTATTTCATCATCAAAGTATCACGAGTTGAGACAGCAGCAACGTGATCTCTGAAACTTAATGTTTCGTCTACGACTATTCCAAGATATCTCATTGCGTTAACTCTTTTAATGTGGTCACAAGTGCACTTTTGAGCTGGACGTCTTGTACAGTTTGTACTGTGAATTTTAAGATTTTGCTGTTGGCTTGGTGATGAAGCAGAAGTCTTATAAAAGCATTGAAATCTAGTTTTAGAAGAATTTAAAGTTAGAATATTTTGTTTCAGCCAGTATGATACCAGTGACATACCTTGCTCGACATATTCGTAAACGGTATCCCAAGAGAGTCCGTGAAAAACAATAGCTGTGTCATCAGCGTAACACAGGATCTCAGCATTTTGTAATGGGATAAACATTTTGTCATTAATATATAATAAAAACAGAGTAGGACCTAAAATGCTGCCCTGTGGTACCCCGAAGGATATTGGTCTCAGGTCACTAAGTTTATCACCAACTTTAACACATTGGCTTCTATCCGTCAAATAGCTGGTAAACCAATCCAGTATAATTCCTCGGAACCCGTATGCTTTGAGTTTTCGCAGTAGGATGGGAATTGAAAAAAAATCTCTCCACTAGATGTAGGAGTAGTGACAGGACCGGATATGTCAGTATGCACCAACTCACCTATGATATGAGAACATGGTTTTGAAGTTGTAGGAAAAGGCAAACATGTGGACTTACCTTGCATACACGGCTCACATGGTACCTCACTGTAGGGAAGGTGGTTAATCTTCAGCTGATTTCTGTTAGCATGCCCTATTCTCTGATGCCATAGATCTTTGGAAACCATACATTTTTCATTTGTAAGTTTCATTTCAATTATGTATAGCCTACCCTTAATATTTCCAGTACCTTTATAGTTGGTGTTGCTAATACAAATAGAATCATTGTAGAAGTGCACTCTTCACCCTTTATCTAACAATTTCCTAACTTATAGTAAGTTGTGTAATAATCCATCTCATTGTTGCCAGATACGAAAGTTGAAAATTCGGTAGTGGTACTTTAAAAATGCGAATTATCAAAAAAAAATGCGGAACTTGTTTCAACATCATATATTTATACAATATCGATTATTCTTTCTCCATAAGCTTTATTTTTTTATATATTAAAGGAAATATATCAGTGATCATAAAAATTTGAGTGATTAAAAGGAATTATATTCTTATTCCTTATTCGAAGGAAAACACATCCTCAGCATTGTCTCCCGACTCTTCGAGCTCTGCTTTTGGAAAGTTATAAATCTGTTTGGCTGTCATCTTTGACAACAAGTTTGGAGAAGCTTTGAAATTTTTGGAACAGCCTTCATTTTTTATTACAGCCTGGTCCGCCAAAAGTACTCCATTGACTGTTGGTATAATTAGACGATTTCGCAAGTTCCCGCAGCTTCTAATTCTGACACAATTTTTCCAAATTTCATGAAATGGCAGGCTGTAGGCTTTCATTGTTGCTGCATTTGAGAGCCAGCAATTTCTTCCGTAGGAACAGTTGAGAGAAAACGCTTTTTCTTTCGAAAACCTCCACCAGTTTTGCGATCATCTGGGCCGCAGCAGTACAGTCCCTTATTATGTCTATAAATTTGTCAGATGTACATTGTACAATAACGTTTCTTGCTTTGGCGTCTATTTCTCTCATCTTTTCGTCTAACTTCATGTTTGCGGTTTTGCTAAGCGCCTTTTTCTTCCAACAACGTCTGAACGCGAAACTTCCATATGGAGAAATTAGTTCCATCTTCTAGTTTTGGAAAAATGACACTTCTGGTCATATTGGAGCGCAGTGGAAGCGTTTTAAAAGTTTATTAAATGAAAATAACATAAGCATTAAGCGCCATCTTTTTTCTTCACAACAGGTTAGCAGTAAGCACAGAGTAATGAAATACTAGAGTCATGAGTGGACCATAGAGAACAAATTATTCTTAATAGTAGGTACCCACTGTTTGTCAAGAAGGATAGGTACAGATAATATTTATATTCTATATTCCTTAGTTTTAACATGTAGAAAAAATTATTTAGCCATACGTTGACTTGGGAGTCGCAGAAAAGTTACAACAGAGGGAGTTCTCGCACCAAATCAAAATCCTAAAATTTGAATACAACCCGTCGATTGGAGGAGATTCTCAGATCCACATTCGCTTAATTCTTTGACTAATAAATAGGTAAAAGCTTAGAATAGTAAATCTTTAAGAGTAAATGCCATCATCATCAAAACAAAACCCGAATATTTTAAGTAAGCAAACTACTGGTTGAATTGAGGACGACTGAAGGATCATTATCTCGTTACATTAATAATTATATAACAGTTCTGTGATCATCTACTTTGAATCACGGACGAGTAAAAAAAGATGGACTCCGCGTCGTGATATTAACAAGTGAAGCACCTTTAAGCTAGTGTGTGTGTATAGTTACGGGGAATACCAGAAAACACAAATTATGTCCCGTTATAATTAGTCATAGTATGATATAGCCACATTACTTTTACCTCCGATTTTTTTATTTCTGTTATTCGGATAGTTTCCTAGAATAAAAATAAATGTCGCAGGCATAAAACAGTAACACCTTGAAAGTAAGGATTGGGGGTTTGATTCCTGAGGAATGGCAATGGCTTGAAGACATGGCAATGTCTTGTTTGGAGTATCTTTGTTTGACTGATAATAAAATGATGTAGTAACATTCCTTGTTTTTAAGAATACCTACCCAAAGATCATTCTTAAATTCGATTATTTGTCACTGACGTGGTATCAAATAAGTACATTTTTTGGAGAAACAAATAACTATATTCTCCCTGACCATTCAAATCTTAAGGCCAATCCGTTAAAGTTTGTGGTCTGAATCAAGACAATCCATTTCCCATGTTCAATCTATATATACATAGGTATTGGTTATAAAACGTTAGGCTCTCGAGTGGTTTTGACTGATCACGTGATCAAAGTACTGCGTGTACCTTACCTCGAAAACGCCAGTGCTCACAGTAGAACTTGGCGGCGATTAATGACGTCATATATTTCCCTAGGGTACTGCGGCAGTATACTGGCAGTCCATAACGGAACGATAGCATTGTGCAGTGCTCGCAGTGCATATCGGAAAATACCCGTGGTAGTCCCAGCGTGCCCCTTTTAGATAGCAATACTTTTAACTGGAGTAGTCGTGTTGTAACATTATTATTATGACTAAAATTATCCCTCACGGAATTAAATCGTATCGTATTACGTAATGTTACATACTCAACAGATGATTGGGAATGTAAATGAATTAAACACTCCCTGACGACCTGTATAGCCGAGTGGTTAGCGATCCTACCTACTAAGCTAGAGGTCCCGGGTTCGAATCCCGGTAGTGCAAACATTTATATGATGAATATGGATGTTTGTTTACGAGTCATGGATGTTTAAATGTATTTATGTATGTTTATATGAATTTATGTATGTTTATATGAATTTATGTATGTTTAAGTAAGTATATTGCATTAAATATATCATAATCTTGTAACCCATAACACAGGCTATATATTATGCTTAACTTGGGGCAAGATAATTTGTGTGAAAAGTGAAATAATATAAATAAATAAAAAGAATAATAATAATGAAAAGCATGTAATGATAATTATTTGCTTATTATAGGACGTAATAACGTAACAAAAATAATTTCATAAAATCACTTATCACCTATTAAAATATACTACAGTCCGAACTCTATAAATGATGTGGAAATATTATATTGTTTTATTTCTATTCACATGTATATATTTTCTTTCATAAATCTAAGTTTTGCAAATATGTAAAGTACTATATATTATATTATTAGATAGATACAAAAACAAATATTATAAACTTGCAGTGGCACCGGCAGCGGAGTCATGCCCAAGGGCTGAGCTGTCGTCGGTGGCAGAGCCGCAAACAGAAGCATCTGCATTTGATCTTTACGAGACAAACCAATTAGCGAGAACCTTATGATATATTGATCGAGGCTCTTCGCTATAAGACTGTCGTAAGGACTACCCGGGCTATGATGGTCGAGTCAACGTCTAGTCGGTCATCTCCTTAGCCAAGTCAAAATGTTTGCTGAACCTGTCCTTCTCAGCTTTCATATGGTAGTCTTCATATGGGATAGTGATTTTGACAAGGACAACCTGGCGCTGGGATCGGATAACCACCATGCTTATGTAGTCGACAATAATCCTGCCCGTGATGATAGACAATGGTCTATTGGGCATGTCCAAGAACCATCGCTGGTTTATATTTATAGTACGAAATATTATTATTACTTTCCGCATTTTTTACCAAATTCAATTTTACCAAAAGGAGGAGGTTCTCAATTCGACGGTATTTCTTTTTGTTTGTTACCTCAGAACCTTCGTCTGGGTGAACAGCTTTTTACGATCCTTTTTTTTTTTAATCTGGTGCTTTTCGTGTGGTCCGGTCCCATTTTAATTTGGTCTAGTTCTGGCAAAGGCATCCATGAGAAAAACACACCACCAAAAAAACATTTCCAAAACAATATAATATGCACTAAAAAGTAAAAACATATTTTCGATTTCTTCTACAAATCAATAATCGTATCTTGAAATTATTTTAAGAATTCTCCTATGCAAAATGAAGTGATAAATATTATACTACCTAAAAGTCAATCAAATTATTACGACAATATGATGTAGTAACAATTATTGTTATTTTTGGAGTCAGTGTCAGCCAGGTCGGTTTGCTATATACATAGTTATAGAAGAGATGTGCTTGTGTCAACTTGTGCTACGTGACGAGGCTGGAGCTCACCTCTCACCAAGGCGGGAAATTTATTCACTTACATGAATAAATTTTAACTGCACCTTTAATGAGCCGTTTGCTTATACTTTTTGTTATTATTTGTGTCGCATCAAAGTGGACTGAAGAAATTCTTGCATGTTTATTTAGTTCCCATAAATATGTTCAACCTGTTGCTTTTATCAATTTTTTTTTTAAATTATGGGATCTAATGGAAACCTGAAATAGTTTATTGTGTTTATTATTTTACTACACATTGTCCTACATCCTTACATCATATTCCTTGTTTTATTATCAATCACTGGAAAACGTACAAATGTCGGTTTAATTTCCTTACTCTATACAAATATACCGTTGTAAATTATTAATACTAATAATAAATACCTGCTGTATGTTATTTTAATCAAATTAAATAAAATAAGGTCTAAAATAAATTATTATCGTCCGTGCGTTGAATGTTGGTGGTAGTCAGTTAATTTATGTAATAATTTATCTCTACTTTTGTAAAATATCGAATTGAACGATTAATATTAATATCGTAATAATAATATATATAATATTAGTATATAATATTAATAATATAATATTAGTAGTAATTATAATAGATTGATAGTAGTATCTAGTAGTATAAGAAATGACATCAAAAAGAATTCTAAAGGAATCAATTTTGAGAAAATAAATGCCTTTTTATGCCTTTTAATTGAATATTGTATTCTTCAATGGTCAGTAATTTGACTTTGACAATGTATTCTTCCAAATGCGTTGCGCAAAGAGTATAATAATATATGGCGTTGCTTATGAAATTATTGATCTGTGTTTCGTGTTGGCATTGTAAACAAAAATATTAATATTTATTTTAAAGTAATAAATATTGCAAAGTGCAAACTCGAAACTGCAAATCATATTAAGTTAAGAGACAATTTAGTATACATATTAAGTTCAATATCAATCGATATGGCTGAGAAACTAAAAGAAATATGTTGTACTTGTCTAAGTACGAACAGAAAATTATATCCGTTATACCGGGTTCCTGATGGCGTTAACAGTCTATTCAATATAATATCTGCTATTCCTGAAGCATATAAGGTTAGTTATCTAGAAAAATAATAATCTCATTACTTAAGCGCCAATCTGAAATACATGATATTTGATTGTTGGTCCAATATTAGAAAAACATCCAAAACTTTGTAAGGAAAATTCTATTGAGATCGTCAACCTCCATCAAGATATTCCACCAAAACCATAATTACCAAATTCAAGAGTTTCCATAAACCTGTAATCTCAATAATTTGCTACTTATGTCTAAACCATGCCTGCTCTCCAGTATTTCTGGCAAAACTTTGAATTACGGATCACTCTCTATGTGACTGTAGCATAGATGAGGGTGTGGACCATATATTCTTTATTTGTCCTTTAATGCATTCTCCCCTATACAGTTCTATACCTCTTGAAAATGCCTGTCTTTAAATCTCCTACTCTGGGTGTTTACTCCATTTGTAAATATTTTTGGAAAAATAAGATTAAGCTTTATGTAACACTCTTATCACTAGCATTAGTATTTATATAATCTTAATATATATAAATTATGTGACATGTTGTTTGTCCGAGATGGACTCCTAAACTAATGAACAGATTTTAATGGGGATTAATTCATGAAGTGCAGTCTAGTCCAACTTGAGAGATAGGATAGTTTATTTCTATTTGGGACCCATGATTATTTTTATTTCCATTATTTCTTTTGTATGGACATATTTTCTATGAAAGAATTTAGTGTTTGACAGTTCTGCTGTGAAACAATTTCATTATAACAACAGGACCATTTTTTACGAACAAATTCTTGATGTTTTGAAATATTATTGGCAAATTCCTATAAAACAGTATTTTTATTATTATCTACAGAACAACATCTACCGGGCAGCTAGTATTATATATATCTCTGTGTATTTTTTATGTCCATTTTTAATTTTACTAACAACTTGTATAAATTTTATTAGTTTTAGAATTTAAAATAAAATTATAAAGACATTTTATATAAACTCTGATTATTACTGTTAAAACTGGAGTGCTCTTCAACACCATACCTTTATTCATTACTTGGTAGCATACCTCAACCTGACATTGCCTCAGTTGTGACCTTTCCACAAAAGCCATTTTGAATAAAAATATTTAAATTTTATACTATGATAAACAGAAAGAATATTATGCAATGGTATTAAAAGTTAGAAAAATGCTCCAGTTAATTACTTTCAAAAGGATGTCCAGTTTCATTATTTCCTATACCTATTTCTGGTCAACAAACCTCATTTTTAATGTTTCAACTCTATGGGAAATGTTTGAACATGAATGATTTTAATATTTTCTCATTTCCAACATTATATTATAGGGGTCTGTACCTATTGTGGTTGATGAGGAATAAAATTTATAATGCTGTTGGTGTGCTTTAAATATATAATTTAAGGCTTTTCACATGGTCAGGATTTTCATGGTCATCCATTGTTGCGTTGTGTTCTTCATGACAGCAAGTAAAACACAGTCTCAAGCTCACAGTTTTAAATGGTACAATAGAAATGGTAGGTACATTTCACAAAGGCTTATGATTATAATTTATGTATGACACAACCACCTCACTCGATAGTTACCGAAACATTTTCGTACTCGCTTGTGGCTCAACGTTCTTGACTACGACATATAGATACTCAGTAATATTTTGTTTCGTTATTTACAGGATGGATTTTTTAGAGATCTTGCAAAGCTATCAGTGTGTTGGGAGTGCAGCGCAGTTCTATGTAAGCAATTTAAATTCAGAGATCAAGCAAGTTCGGCGCAAAGGGAATTATCGTTAATTGTTGATCGAAACAATGAGGTAAAAAACATACTTAACTAATTTTGTATTTATCATATTAGACTTTGAGTATTGTTAGAGAGATTAGAGAGTCCACAAATGGTGCTGCCGCTAGATTAGTGTACTTCATTTATTTTCACAGCATCATGATGTGCGGTATTTTACTGTGGGGTCATGCTGCTGACATTGATATAGTGTTTGCTCTGCAAAAGAGCTGTTCGTACTATATATATAACTTTGGTTATAGACAAGACTCAAAGGAAAATTTAAATTTATAAAAATTATGACTGTTCATTGTCAGTACATTTATGAAAATTTAATATATGTTCACAAAAATTGTCACCTTTTAAATAGTGAGTTTCATTATTATAACACTAGAAATATTGGTCTAAGAGCCTGTGAACCCCAGACCTATGTTATTTAATTATAATTATTAAAAGCTGAAAGTATGTCAGTACATGCTCCCAACACAGGTAAGAACGATGGACCATTATGGAGTTTGGGTTACAGTAGCATTGGCAGGTAAGCGGCAACATTTATAAAGCCACATTTAATTACATAATAAGAATCATAATAATAAAAATCTTACTAAAAGCTAGTTAACACTGTGCCTGAACTAGGTAAACCTTTGTTTCAGGCGTAGAGAGCTGATATTGAAACTAAATAATCACAAAAAACTTAATATAGTAAAAAGTTATAATACATATAAAATACAGATAATGTTTATTCTAACACTATTGGTAATATTTCTGTATCTTCATAGGACATATTTTGTAGTCCTTCATTAAGAGCTTTCTTACAATTAATATAATTAAGAGAATAGATGTTTGCTATTGTGTATAGTTTATTGTAAAGAAAAGGTCCTAGGAATATATACAACTTCGATGTAAAAACAAAAGTAAGTAAGTAAGTAAGGCTTTTCGTGACTTTTAAATCAAATTGATAATGTTTTAATGTATGTGGTTTGTTTTATTTTTTTCTTTCAGATAAAATCTACAAAATGTCTGTCAAATCTAACAGAATATCACAAAAATTCGTATGACCTTATTCTCATTTCAACCACAGATGTACTAGAGAACTTTATAGACTGTGGACCAGATCCGAAAAATCTACTCAATGATGGCGTACATGTAGAGTATTTTTATAATGAATCTATAGAGACCACAGATAATTTATCACTCAATGAAAATCATAGATTAAACAAATTGATTGGAGAAAGTGCTGATGCACAGGAGGGTTGTAAGGAGATTATTGATACTTTTAATATTCAAAACATTATGATTGATAATACTAATAATACAGAAGATAACAGCAATACAGAATGCCAGATCCGGGTAAGTAATGCCAATTTTATGTTCACAGCTCCATAATGATTGTTTTCTAATCACAGCACTAGAGCGCATTATGCGGCATATACTCAACGTTGAGTGTTCCAACTACAGCAACGCATCGCACAATCGAGCACTCTCAAAAGTACTGCTTTCGCGTGATGCGTAGAATACTTATATATATACTAGCTGACTCGACAGACGTTGTTCTGTACATAATAAATAAAGTACTGTTTTTATATGAATTGTCAATATATATATTTCATAACCTCAATAATTATTTCGTAAAATATGCACCCTGTTGTTATAATGAAAGTGTTTCACAGCAGAGCTGTCTCAGTTCATACTCATAGAAAATATGTCCATACAAAACAATTAATATAGAAAATAAATATAGTTATGGGTCCCAAATCGAAATAAAAACTATCCTATCTCTCAAGTTGGACCAAACTGCACTCCATGAAGTAATCCCCATTAAAATCCGTTCATTAGTCTAGGAGTCCATCGCGGACAAACAACGTGTCACGTAATTTATATATATTTAGATATAAACATACTTTGTAAATATAGTTATAAGATTTGTTTTGGTTAAATAAATAAAACATACTTTTGTGAACATTGCTTGATGGAATCATGTAATGAAGCAGACATCATTAATATTTTCGTGGATATGAACATATTTATCAAAATGAAGAAGACAACATCTTATTTTCTTATTAGATTGCTAACTCTATGAATATTTTTTTTCAACACTCAACTTAGTACACACGCACTCTGCTGGTGCATTTTAAAACTAATTCATGTTCCAATCAAATAAGCATCAGCACAATTCGGCATTGTGCGGCACTGAGTCGCATTATGCTCTGTAATTGAAAAACTAGCATTGTCACGAAAGTGGGCCAGGGATTGGAAATAAATACTCAGCTTAAAGGAACGAGTCTTTATTTTCGTTCACTTTTTCCGAACTTGCATTTCGCCGGTCTGTCGCTGTTCCTCTTGTCGATGGTGGTGCCTTCGGCACATCATATTGCACCGGACACTAGTACTTCTTCTTCTCCTGAATTCTCTTCCTTTACACACTCGAGCGTGAACTAAAACTGCCGTAGGTCACGGCTGTACGGCTTATATACCCCCGAATCTTTTATTTTCAAAATGATTCTTGAATGAATATTTTTATCCTGCTATCACATTTTCCATCATTTTTTCTCTGTTCGAGTTGATCCTGAACTTACTAGAAATTTCATTTAATTTTATAAAACCCAAAAAAATTATGTCTTGAAGTTTGACAACTCTCGAAATGTACGTCGAAGCGTTCACACATTTGACATCACTGCAAAAAATGGGAGTATAGGCATTAGAGGGCTGCCGGCCTTTAACAATACCAAAACGTCAGTGGCCGCGAGCACTAGATTTTTCAGATACACCAAAATCGAAAGTGTCGTACGGCACTCTGCTCCCTCACCAAGTTCTGACCGTCATTTTGTTTATAAGATGGTTTATTTTGTATGGTCTTATAGCTTGTTACAATAGCTTTCAGATACATTCACTTAAATCATTCAAATTATAAGCAATCTATTAATACACGTAAAATAATATTAACAGCGACCAAGTAGCGAAGAAATAAATAAAAATCAACAGAATTATAATTTTACAGAAAGAGACATCGAAAGAGCAAGCAAGAAAGACGGTCCACGTTTGCGAAGATTGTGGCAAATGTTTTGAGTGAGTATTGTATATGCATTAAATCTCTCTGTGTTTGTCTTTAAGCTGCCGCTAACCGCTGAAACCAGTCTAGCGAAACTCTCTAAGAAAAAAGCGATTGTATTAAACAGGCAGTCATTGATAGATTGACAGATGACGGCTATAATCTTGTAAAATAACGGAGCTAGTCGAAATCCACAACGTTTTAAGCAATTGTTCGCTTTCAAACTCAGCCGGATTATACTGCATCGCCTTAATATTGTAATTACTAATTCAAACTCATCTATCGAAACATACCCTTAGTAGCAGCGCGTGGTTACAAAAGATAGACAAGTCCATAGAGAGTAAATCTATATTTTGATAATATTCTAACAATTACGTAGTATTTACATCCTCTTTGTCTGAAACAGCGGTTTACGTTTACGTCTTCTATGTCTGTCTTTTGTCCTTTTCTAGGTTCTTTTACAAGGTCCTAGGTGTCCAAGCTCTGCTCCTCGTGCCTCTAACAACCTTTGTGTGATAATGACTTAAATTCAAGTTCAAAGATTTTTATTCAAAATAGGATGTGATATCACTTATTGAAATTTAAAAAACTGCCACCCATTCCAAAAGCTATGACCTCTGACCTGAGAAGAACGGGCGCAACAAACTCAGCCACTTATTTTTTTTTATATAAAAATATGGTTACAATATAAAATCGTACAATCAAATTTATTATTTAATAGCCTGAGGGCGGCCGCTCCATTCCCAATCCGTGGTATCATTAATAAAGTTATTTATGTATATATACCACACAATCGTTTTTTAACAATTCATTTGAATTGAATCATTTGTAGTGCATTGTATATACAATGCCCCACAAAAGACTTACTAACTCGACTTAGCCGAGTAGTAGGCATTATAAGTTTTAATGTTTGTTCCTTTATTTAATATCTGGCTAGGTTTTACAAAAATATTTTATCTTTCAATTTATAACATCTTCGACATAAAATATCTTTGTATTTTTTAAGTATTTTTAGCATCCAGTCATTGTTAGGTAAAAATTTAATGTTCCTTTTGTTTTAGTTCAGCAAGAAAGAAATATAACCACATGAGGAAACACAAATTTGGATTTAAGTGTAGTGTTTGTGATAAAACTTTTAGCTACAAATACCTGCTGGAGAAACATGGAAGGTATGTTGTTAGCGATAGAGTTTATTGTACTCTTTCCTTTTTACCAGTGGGAGGCTCCTTTGCACAGGATGCCGGCTAGATTATGGGTACCACAACGGCGCCTATTCCTGCCGTGAAGCAGTAATATGTAAGCATTACTGTGTTTCGGTCTGAAGGACGCCGTAGCTAGTGAAATTACTGGGCAAATGATACTTAACATCTTGTGTCTCAAGGTGACGAGCACAGTTGTGCCGCTCAGAATATTTGAGTTTTTTATAGAATCCTGAGCGGCACTGCATGTAATGGGGGCAGGGCGTATCAATTACCGTCAGCTGAAGGTCCTGCTCGTCTCGTTCCGTGTTTTCATAAAAAATCTGTGATTCATATAAAGCCGTAAATTATCAGCTTATGGAATGAAGGACGTAAGATAAGAGATAAGAATTTCAAGCATTAGTAACGGCTGGATCACTTAGCGTTGCATAGAGACGTCGCTTCATTGTGTGTCTTCTACCGCATTTATCACGGGGAGTGTTCCGAAGAGCTGTTTAACCTGATTCCTGCCGCCGAATTCCACCTTCGCACGACACTCCACAAATTAGGATATCATCCCCACCATCTGTGCGGTCTTCAGGGAGCTTTCTTCCACGTACAACAAAGCTGTGGAATGAACTTCCTTGTGCGGTGTCTCCGGGACGATACGACATGGGTACCTTCAAAAAAAGCGCGTACACCTTCCTTAAAGGCAGGCAACGCTTCTGTGATTCCTCTGGTGTTGCAAGAGAATGTGGTCGGCGGTGACCACTTAACACCAGGTGACCCGTACGCTCGTTTATACTTCTTAAAAAAAACATTATTTTGTTTCGGTCTCAAGGGTAGCTAGTAAAATTACTGGGCAAATGAGACTTAACATCTTATGTCTCAATGTGACGAGCGCAATTGGACGTAATTCGAGAAAAACGTTTCAAAGCCACAATCGTGTCGAAATTGAGTTATGAACACAAAACTGGTCACGTGATTCATATTAACGGACTGACAAAAAATAGCAGCCCTACTGTCACTCTTTTAATGACATCATGTCTTAGTAGCCCAACTCACATGTATGGAATACACTAATATTTATTAAACTCTAAATACGAATTCCTTAAACTGTGATGTTTGTGCCTTGGAACGTTTTTCAGGTACTACGTACAATTGTAGTGCCGCTCAGAATATTTGTTTGTTTGTCAAGAATCCTGAGTGATCGTCTCGTCCCTTATTGTCAAAAAAAAAAATATTTTGCAGTCAACATTGTGTGAGTGTCAAACGCGAGCAATGTCCAACTTGCGGTAAGATGATACGCTCAGAGTCGATGAGGGTCCACGCGGCGATACACACAGACCGCGACGGTTACACGTGTGTCATCTGCGACAAGCGGTTTGTATCGCGAGCCTCTTATGAGCAGCATTTGAAATACACACAGGCGCACAGCGAACCCAGTAGTATACTGAAGTAAGTTTTTTTATTATCATATTTTTGCAAAGACCAAGTATAGTAACCAGACATCGGTTTGGCGTGGCCAACATGAGACAGATAATACCTATAACACAAGTGTTCTTTCACTATCACTTTTACATCGTAAAACAAAACATTGCAACATATTTCCTTCGATTCTACTTAAAATTGTCACTGATGTTGAATAAATAGTGGATATTACACTCGTTTCACAACAATAATATCTTATTTTTATAGACGCAAATAAAAGTAAACAAAATATCTGTGCAGCGCTTGTCAAGTTTGTTTAGCACACCGGGTGTGCTGACCCTGAAACAACTGGCACGCATGGCGAAACAAAGAATCAAATCACTCTTATCTCATTCCTTTACATAAGACTCGTACAAGTTTTTCTTTTTCTCGTGTGAGTGAGACGGAAGCTATCTATTAGTCTAGTTACTACAATTGGTCTTTGTATTTTTGAAGGTATACTAATTTTGGCGCGTTAGGGAAAAGATATCGCGCAAACCGTCACGAAAATTCGACACCCTGACGCTAGCTGGTCAACTAGACCATCTGAATGATACATCAGCTACCAAGCCTCTCGTAACTCATTTGTCTAGTGAACCACAACCAATGGATAAGGATTAAATAAATTTCAATATGTAATTTTTATTTATATACAATTTTTTAATAATCTAAATAATATCTCTCCAATTGTATAAAATAATTTAATGTTAATAACGTTATTCAAACTAATTATGTGGTATATTAATATTTTCATTGGTAGTATTTAATACCTTCTTTATTACAATATTGTTTTTTTATACAATCGTAAAATAGCACGAGGATTAAGGCTTTTTGTTTTACGCCAAAGAAGAATAGCCTCGGTGAAATAGTTCTGTCGCACTCGCGATTTCTGTCCAATCTCGGATGTTGCGAAGCCAAGACATTTTTCTGCAACCTTCCCCTTTTCTTCCGGCAACTTTTCGCATCATGATAAATTGTAGGAGTTCGTACCTCACGTGCCCAAAATATGCGACTTTCCTCAGCTTCATGGTTTGCATGAGTTCGGGTTTTTGATTGACGCGGCGCAGAACTTCCACATTCGTAACCTTGTGAGTCCAAGTAATGGCCAACATAGGTGTATATGCCCACATTTAAAAGCTTCTATACGTTTCTTGAGGTCTCCTTTAATAGTCCACGCCTCACATCCGTATAGAAGTATGGGTAAGATGTAACAGCGCAGTAAACGAGTGCGCAAGGAAAAGAGTTACTTGAAGTAAAGTAACCAGCCTTGGACATCTGCATACCAGAGTAGGTTCTCTCACGTTTTTCCGTTCAGGAATATGGCAGCTGGTAAATGATATCAATAATAGTTCGATAATGCAAGGCTACGATTAGTGCAGATAACTGTCGCATTATGACCTGAATTTCTACGACTTAACCTGAAAAATTCCTGTGAAGACTCCCCATGATATGTGCTGTAGAAGAGGCAGAGATAACTATACGCCATGGAATCAAGCCAATCGTAGATGACTTGGTCGTCGATGTTACCAACCGTCTTTCGTTACATTCGTAAATGGAGGGAGCTGGTACTAGGGTAATAACAAATATTTTAACACTTTTTTTCCTTACAGATATAAATGTGG
This sequence comes from Leptidea sinapis, assembly GCF_905404315.1. NCBI lineage: Eukaryota > Metazoa > Arthropoda > Insecta > Lepidoptera > Pieridae > Leptidea > Leptidea sinapis. The sequence continues at coordinate 19,199,201 of NC_066266.1, read as the reverse complement.
CCATTGCAATAAAGGATATCGGTCTAAAAGTGAATTGTTGGATCATATAAACTACCGACATTTGGGGAAAACTCGCCACGTTTGCCCGATTTGTGGAAAAGTAAGTTCCTATAAAATGTTTTTTGGAATACGAGGACTAATGAGCGACCTGTCACCTAGTCACCCTCAGTAAGTGAAAACTTCCGTCCATATCTTGAACGCTGGCAACATTTTTTAAATACATCACACTGATTCAAGATCTTCGCTGATCACATAGCAATCTAGGTAATACAAGGTTGTTTGTCCTTAAACTTCTTAACTAATCAAGATGTATATTTTAGGGCTTGGCAACACCGCGTTGCGTCACACGTCACGTGAGACGCGCACATGAAGGCGTCCAAGAGAAGGTGAAGGATAAGATGTGCCAAATCTGCGGGAATGCTTTCAGGGTAACGTTGTTTAGTGGCAACATTTCTTTTACTGTACATTTTAGTTTTTTAATTTAACAGTAATGTGATTTATTACTTTGATTTTTTTAAAATTAATATTACTATCATGTACCGTACTAAATAATTCTTGTCTTTATGTATTTTTTTTTTTGCAAATTACTCGTATAAGGCGTTGAGTATTTTTGTTGCATCACTTTACAAATATTGAATTTGAAATGATTTTTAAAACGATGAAACTGTAAATGTAAAAAGAATTGTAACTTACATCACTGCCGAGCTCGAGTTTACCATACTGCAGCACAATTGTATTAATACATTGATAGTCGTCACTAGTGTGGCGCGCTGCATCGCACAGATATCAAACCAAGAATTTAAAGTTTTCAAAAATAAATTTGTTGGTTCGTATGACCCGTTTCTCTTGCGCTAAACGAGTCCTATTGGATGTCCTCCTTTATTTTTATCGAAAATAGTGACCGAGCAAAATAAATAGTGCATTTCTAATAAATAATACATACAATCGATTCATTACAATATTGGTAGATATGCTTCGCAGAGACTAGACAGCTTAACGAATTACTTATAATAATATACAGCGAAATGATTACAATAAATAAATTTTCAGGACAGGAAAGCCCTTCGAGAACATGAATCAATACACACCGGCGAGAGACCGCTCTCGTGTGATGTCTGTGGTCGGAAGTTTCGACAGAGTTCCTCTTTGTACACGCATAAACGAAGAGTACATAACGTAAAACCTAAGTCTAAGTCCATTATTATTGATGTTTGTGAAAATGTTTCTAGACCTCAAACTAAAATTTGAATTACATTATGAGTTGTTTTTATCATAATAATCATAGATATAAATTTAAGAAAGTCTGTTGATTTCACTAACTTATATATTATTATAAAAAACATCATGTGTACAGCGAAAACTAAATTTTAATGAATGAAAACTTTATTTATAACAAACACAAACCACACAGAATAATAAAAGTAAAAAAGAACTTACAGAGGTAAAATACAAAAGAGAACTAATAACATAAAAATAATACAAATGACAAAAAAAAACAAGTATATGTTTTTTTTGTCATTTGTATTTAAACAAGTATATATATTTTTTTGTCAGAGTATTATAGGAATTATCTTAATTTAAAAGTACTGTGTAGCAGTTATTGTTATTAAAAGGGGCTGACTCAGCGTCATGCTACGTTGGTATAATGCCAACATAGCGCTGATTTTCAGCAGCCCCTTGGTGGACCATTGAGTAACTACTATTGTTAAATCTATTATTATTTTATTCATTTTATCATTTTATTCATTCAAATATATTCACATATAATGAGTATATTTTAAGTAAGTTAGGGGGCTATTGGCGGGTACATAGACTAGCTCCAACAATATTTGCTAGCTTTTGTTTTCATCGTTCAGCCCAATTCAATCTTTTTAATTTCACGTTGTGAAACCCTGTGTTCCTTTGGACGGAGTAGGGGCTGTCCTCTCTTGTCACTTGGTCCAGCCCAGTAGCCAAAAGCGTCCATATTTTATTACTTATTCGTTAATGTTGTTATTTATCAAATCACTTTAGCCATGTAGGTCACGGAAATGACACTTATGAATGTGAAAAGTTAATTTTTTTTAAGTATGGGAGTGGAAAAACGTAAACAAGGCAAATATAAAAGGTCATAATTATTCTGCTGTTACTCATAGTTTTATATAGTCAAAATTGACCATTGTTTCAGAAACAATGGTCAAATGGTCTACAAACTTCACTCTGACGTCGATATTAAAGAAAATGGCATTGAATATCACAGGATTACCATTAATTGTGAAGTTTTTTTGTAAATCCGCAACTGCAAGATGAAGAGTTTTGTAAAATATTCTCGTAACCACAAAACAAAATTGACTGAAATCAGGCGTTTTAGAGGACGGCATCGTATTACGACCTCCGGAAACCAGCCCGCATCTAAAAATAATAAAATTATTTGTGGGAATATGATTTCATAATTCTATAATTAATATTTCATCATTAAAATACTCCACTTATTGAAAAGAGTGGCCGTTGAGTTCCTTGTACGTTCTTCTCACAAGCTCTACTTTTCCGAACATAAGTATTGCTGTCATCTCTGGTCTGGCGCACCCCAGTATCAGTTCGATCCGTTTGACCGCGGGCAACGCAGAGCAGTGCTCTGTAAACAGCTGGATCACTTGGCTTTGCGTAGAGACATCGCTTCATTGCCTGCCCGTTACCGCATTTATCACAAAAGGCCGACAACGCTTCTGTGATTCCTCTGGTGTTGCAAGAGAATGTGGGCGGCGGTGATCACTTAGTACCAGGTGAGCCGTACGCTCCTTTGTCCTCCTTTTACACAAAAAAAGATTCAGTAATTTAAAATTAATATTTATATTGACGATTCAAAAGTGCTATAAACCGATATATAAAATTTAATAAAGTTAACTTGAATTTGACATTAAAAATACTAATTATCAGATGTATATATTGAATCCCAAGGATACTTCTTAAGAAAAAAAATAAACAGTGTGCAAAAACTTCAAAATATTCAAATAACTGTAGAAAAAGCTTTTATTTATAATTATGGCGGAACGACGACGTTTTGCTGCTAAATGCGACTATTTTGAGCGAAGACACTGTAGACAGTCCTAAGCCTGTTTAAGTGTGAATTAAAATTCACTGATAGATGTCTATTTAAATTCAACCTAGGAACTCTAGCCAAGCCTAGTGACTGTGAATCAGTTAGTGGGTGATCTGCACCCAGTAACTGATTCATAAATACGTAAAACCTATGTAGGTAGATTGTTTATTAATGTAATTAATAATAACTAACTGCTACAAGAATCCACAACAGTGTGGAACACTACTTCAATACTAGTATCATTCTCATCTTTGATCTGGTGCATCCAAATATCACTTCTTAACATTAAATTTGTATGCACTTTGCAATTGTATGCACTAAACGTGGGAATTATTTACAATCCAGGTGACACAAACTTTCATGAATTCATGGACATTTTGGAATCACAGCTTCATCAATACAGCAGGTCATTAATCTTCGGAGATTTTAATATTGATCTCTTAGAGAAAAGCAAGAAAAAGCAGAACTATATAAATTTACTAAATGCAGCAGGTTATAAACTTTTGAACAAAGTAAATCAGGAACATTATACCCGTGGAACTTCAACAAAGAAATCAATATTGGACCATGTAGGCACAAATTTACAACGTGATACCTACAACCTTGCCCTGATTGACTCGTCTTTTTCAGACCATAGGCAAATTCACCTTACTTTAAAAAAGTATAACCCACCCCGTAAAAGTCGAGTTAAATATGAAGCTATAAATTATGAGAAGCTTTACCAAGATATGGTTAATTTTCAAAGTGAAAACATTGAAAATTTGAACAAATTGCAATCTAAACTAAAGTCATTGATTTAAAAAAGTAAAGAAACAAAAATTAAAATATTAAATCAACCTAAAGCAGACTGGATTAACAAAGAAATTCTTAGTGCGATTAATCAGAGAAATGAATTTTGGTCAAAACTTCAGGAAGATCCAAATAATAAATTATTCCAGAGTAAGGCTAAAATGGAAAGGGACAAAACAGCTAGACTAATAAAGAAAACAAAAGATGCCTACTACTTCAATAAATTCATTTACCATATCATAGACCCAATAAAAGCATGGAATCTTATTGATTGCCTTTCCAACAACAAACTAAAATCAAGTTGTGCTCCCTCAAAACTAGTAATTAATTCAAGGGAAATCTCTGACGTCCATGAAATATGCAATACGTTTAACAATTATTTTGCTACTATAGGGTCAATATTAGCTAACCAAATTCCGGCCCAGTTCCATAATAATCATACCACTGCCCACCCAAACGATACCTCAAATAACTCAAAAAAACTCTCAGATATAAGCCTCTCGACTGTAGATGAAATTACAAGGATAATTGACAATTTGAACCCAAATTCCAGCACTGGTATTGATGGTATCAGTACTAAGGCCCTAAAAATGTATAAAACACCTTATAGCTCCAGTTCTTACCGAATGCATCAACAAAGTTTTCAAGGAAGGACGATTCCCAGACTCACTTAAGGTAGCCAAAGTCAGTCCCATTCACAAATCTGGCTCCAAAACTGATCCCGGCAACTATAGACCAATCTCTGTGCTTCCAGTACTATCTAAAGTAGTAGAAAAAATATTGCACAACCGTCTTGAATCATATATGGAATCAATACAATACATTACAGAGCGCCAATTCGGTTTCAGACCAAAAAGTAATACTGTAGCTGCGACCGTTGACTTAGTGACAAAAGTGAGACAAAATATTGACAGTAAAAACATTGTGTTGGGCATATTTGTTGATTTAAAGAAGGCGTTTGACACAGTAAGTCATTCAATCCTTGAAACTAAAAGTTTTCCAATCGTACCTCAGTCATCGACAACAGATTGTAAAAATTGGCGACTACAAAAGTGAACCCCTTCCAGTTAGTTTTGGTGTACCACAGGCATCTATCCTGGGGCCCCTACTCTTCTCAATTTATATAAATAATATCGTTAATTTAGGATTACATGGTCATATAACCTTGTATGCAGATGACACCTGTCTTCTATTTTGGGGCTTCCATCAATGAAATTACCCAACATGCGCAAAAGGATCTGAATGTTCTTTCCAATTGGTTACAATCAAATCTACTTACAATTAATGGTACAAAGACTTCTTATATTATCTTTAGTGCGAAGAACAAACCAATACCTCCCTATAAACCCTTAAAAGTAAATGATATTCCCTTAACAGAAAAGCACGTTGAGAAATATTTGGGATTACTATTGGACAGTAAACTGACATGGGGCGCCCATATTGAATATGTTAAAAAGAAACTATCTTCTCTGCTGGGTTCACTTCGTGGCATAGTTCGTTCGATACCCCGAAAAGTTAGAATACTTATATATAATTCATTAGTTAAATCACACCTTACATATCTAATTGAAATATGGGTCAGTGCTCAAAAAAACCAAGTTAGCTGAATTGCAAACAATACAAAACAGACTCATAAAAATGTTATTTCATTTCGCTTATTTAACACCTACTTCTAAAATATACAAACAAACTAACCTCATGAACATAAAACAACTTTACACATACCATACATGTATACTGATACAAAAAATTCTACATAATTCCATCCATACATCAATCTTACTCACCCAAACTAAACATGCGTCTAAACGCAGCACGAGACGAGCCAGCTACTTGATACTACCTAAGACAAGAACAAATTACGGCAAGCGTATGTTTATTTACGAGGGCGCACAACTTTTTAATAGTCTACCTTCATCTCTCAAAAAGATTAAGTCACTAAAAACATTTAAACGTGAGCTATCAGACTATATTGTTTCAAAGTTTTTATAAAACACATGTCTGAAATTGTTTGATATGTGACAGTGCCCTGTAAAAGTGTGTAATTTTAAATTTTGTGAAGAAGCATAAGTACTATAATGTGTAATATGTATGTACTGAACATATAAAGAACGGCGGATAAATTATTACATCATATTTATTCATTAATTTTCCTTTAATGCATTCTTTCCTATTAGACACGTATGCACGTACGTCCTCCTCATCCATGAAATAAACTAGTACTACTTCAAACGCAACTGTTTACAGAATCTTCAAAGCTGTGAATAGCTTCACAGCAGCAAAAGTGAATAATATTGTTTTTATTGAAAGGTTGGGAGATCACGTGCGCAGAGGGTAACGCCTCCGATGTACAGCAAAGCGGAGTTTTCACTATCAGAGTTCACTTGGACAGTTAAAACCACGCTTTTGAGATCATTTTTCTACTGCCTATTGTCATCTATTGGATTTCCAGGGTGAACCACGACAAAAATACCAAAGATGTGGCTGTATGCCCTATCTTTGTTTTAATAATGATTAAAAACAATAAACAGTGTCTGTTGTAACTTGTATCTGACACAAACCAGGATAAACAAATAAAACACAGAGATACTTTATAACTTTATGTATGTATAGACTTCAGGTGCGCGACGAGAGCTATCCTCTGTATGAACGTTGATGCGCAGTAAGCGCACTGGTATGGCCCCACTCCTGTGTGAGTCCGTACGTGGTTCTGCAGTATTCTGTTCGCCTGCAATTTAACATAGAAAACTATTCAATTCAACCTCAAATAATTATGACATAAACAAATTGAATTTATTAAATTAGTAATATTTGTATAATTTAATCCCAGAAGTTGGGGATATCACTCTAAAAAATATTATTTGGCTTTATATATATACTCCACAGTCGGACAGCGGAATCTTAGTAATTATTGTTTTTTTATTTAAGAGGAGGCAAACGGGAACGAGGTACGGGAAATGCTCACGAGATGGGGAGTGATGAGGAAACCGCCCATGGACATCCGCAACAATGGGTGTCAAGATGCCATGCCGGCCTCTAAGGTCGGAGTATGCTCTTTTCTTGAAGGTCCCTAAGTAGTATCGGTTGGGGAAAACCGCAGCCGGTAATTGATTCCACAAAGTGGCTGTGCGAGGCAAGAAATTTCTTGCAAAACGCACGGTTGTGGAATGCCAGACGTCAACGTGATGCGGGTAGTATTTTGCATTTTGATTTTATGTCCGGTGGTGGAACTTATTGGAATTAACCAAAAATATGTGATGGAAATATAATTTGCTGCGGAAGAGGGCTATTCACGCTATTTATAACCTAGCTCTTGGGTTGCGGCGCTGGGCACAAAGGATCCAAACTGCAAACGGAAATATAACCGTGCCCTCAGATTTTTTAAGCGGCAAATCGCCCGTGCGAAATCGAAGCACGTCGTCAAAATCAGCGAGCAGCTTTCCAGTTACCCGACCGGAACACGGAAGTTCTGGTCGTTGTCGAAAGCTGCTCTTGGCAACTTCAACCAGCCGTCCCTGCCGCCGTTGCACATGACGAACCCTGGCCAATACGGCAAAAGAGAAAACCGATCTCCTGTGCGCTCTTTTTGCCTCCAACTCAACTCTTGACGACAACGGAAAAACAAAGCCGACCATCCCGCGGTGTCAGAACTCTATGAACTCTACTGTACTCTCTGAAGTACAGTTCAGACAGAAAACGGTTAGGCGAGCTCTGTTTTCGTTGGACGTCAGGAAGTCGAGATTTCTCCAATCTTGCTGAGAACGTGTGCCTCTGAGTTGACAAAATACTCTACATGTACGCCATCATTGAGTAGATTTTTCGGATCTGGTCCACAGTCTATAAAGTTTTCTAGTACATCTGTGGTTGAATTGAGAGATCGTACGAATTTTTGTGATATTCTGTTAGATTTGACAGATATTTGTAGATTTTATCTGAAAGAAAAAAATAAAACAAACCACATACATTAAAAACATTATCAATTTGATTTAAAAGTCACGAAAAGCCTTACTTACTTACTTACTTTTGTTTTTACATCGAAGTTGTATATATTCCTAGGACCTTTTCTTTGCAATAATCTAAACGCAATAGCAAACATCTATTCTCTTAATTATATTAATTGTAAGAAAGCTCTTAATGAAGGACTACAAAATATGTCCTTTGAAGATACAGAAATATTACCAATAGTGTTAAAAATATTATATATATTTTATTTGTATTAGTTAATAGTCATTACATTGAAGACATTGTTTACTTATATTATTGCTTACTTATTAAGTTTTTTGTGATTATTTAGTTTCAATATCAGCTCTTTACGCCTGAAACACAGGTTTACCTAGTTTAGGCACAGTCTTTTGAGTAAGACTTTTGTAATATTATTCTTTTTTTGTAATTAAATAATATTTTTATAAATAAATTGAATTGACTTTTATAAATTTATTCCTTTAAACTCAACCATTTTTTACAATAAGTTATTTAGAATTATAAATATATATAATGAAATATAATAATGATTTCTCTAGAGGGCGCTAAGCGAGTGTTAACATTGACGCAGTGTTAAAAAAATTGAAAAAAAAAGAAATAGTGCACATACATGTGTAAATTAAGTTTAAAAGTATAGTTTCCACCCCAATAACATATATATATATATTGTAAGAAAAACTTGATAATTGGTAAATAAAGTAAAAAGTGAAGTTAAAGTTTAGTGTTGTTGTGCTCGGAGCTATTGCGTCATCCTTCAAACGCTAAGCTACTTGTTGTAATATAACTAGCTAAAGTTATATTGCCGACAGCTGATTGAAGGACATTATAAGGGAAGTATTTTGTTTTTTGTAATGAAAACAATATAATATATTATTTAATTAAGTATCTATATATCTTACTGAGGTAAATCCTAAAGACATGCCAACTAGCTCTGTATATTTTCATAATTAAATTGGTTAAATGTGTTACTTTCATATTAATATTTTCAAATTGTTATCAAAGGTCCGTTATGTTAACGTTATCTTAGTGTAAATATTAAGATAAATACGTGCCAATGAGATACAAAAGTAAAAAAAGTAAGTGGCTTTAAAATCATACTTACATCACCCAACTTTAATCACATAGTAAAAAACTTTTGATATTTGTACGGAAAAGGATAATTCTATACAACACTAGCCACAGTTTAATCAAACATTTTCAACGTATTACTGGATAAAAAGAATTATAAACCTCAAACCAAATATACCAACCGTACTTTACCTAAGTTTTTTGCGCACACCCTCATCTACAACTTTCATTTCATTCAAACTTTACCAGCAAGGCTCCTACCAAAAAATAGAGGCAATAGCTGATTAATAAATATTTGCTCAAGATTCAGATAAAGGCTGTAAAATTTAACACATAAATTAAACTTAACGTAAAATTCAGGCTTTATGAACAATTTATTTATTTTTGAAATTTTACTTTGTTAACGATCTTTACTTCACCGAATAAATAAGGACTTTTAGGTTCAGATATCGCTAAACATACAATGGCAACGAAAACAGATTCAAAAACTATTAACGACCGAAAGATTTCAAAAAAAATCTCAAAGTGTGCCTTGCCTTGAATAATCGCATATAACACTAAGAAAAAGAATACTGTCAACAATGGAACCTAAAATAATACCCAAAACTTCATCACCAGAAAGCAAGATCGAGACAACGCCGACAAAGACACCTATTATATCCGAGAGTCCCAAACTGTCACCGGAACCACTTTCAAGGAGCGTCGACTTGACAGCAAATGATAACATAACACTAAAAGATATGCAAGATGACATGGAAAGAATACTATCTGATCATGGCTGTACTCAAAACGAATTGGAAAATACAATCATAGAAAACAATAACCTTAAAAGACAAATAAATTTTTAGTACTTAACATTGACAGTAAATTAAATTGGAAGGCACATGCAATAGAACTTAGTAAGAAAATAAGTAAACTCTCGTACGCACTTCATGAGCTTTCAAAAGTCGCTACTAGACAAACAGTTCTGACAGCGTATCATGGATTTGTTATATCCAACTTACGTTACAGCATAATCTTCTGGGGAAACTCATGCGAAAAAGATATAATTTTTAAAGCCCAAAAGAGCTGCATTAGGTCAATATGTAGTCATAAAATAAGGGATAGTTGTAAACCATTCTTTAACCAACTTAAAATTCTTACTTTGACCTCACTATATATGTATGAAATAGCATTATTTGTAAAAACTAACCCTGATTAATTTGTCAGAACATCTCAAATCCACAATATTAATTTGAGAAGCAAGGATAGATTACGTTTACATGGCAGCAACACAGCTTCGATGTACAATGGTGTTCTTGAAATGGCGCCGAGAATATTTAACAAGATACCTACAACTATCACAGAACTTAAGTTGACGTGTTCTAAAAAGAAACTATTTAATTTGCTAGTGACAAAATCGTACTATTCCGACTTCTTTTCAGATACAACACTCAATTAACAATTTTTAAATATCATTTTACTTAATTTAATTTCTTTTTACCAATTTCACTTGTTATATGTTATTTCAAAATATTCAATTATTGATATGTATATCAATTAACTGTCATTGTGTATAAATACATTTGTTTGACTTGTTATTAATTACTATTTGTACGCCACAGCATGCGGGCAAGGAATGGAGAACTTTTATTGTAATTGAAACATCTATGTATACCCATGACTACAAGTAAATGATCTTATCTTATCTAAATAATGACTTAGAAACAAAAAATCACTCTGAAAGAGATCATTGTGAATGGGAGACCCATACACAATTTCTTCTCACGGCCGTTCCCAATATCAATTTACAGATAGAGATAAATTACTACCTTCTACTGTCAGTAATTAGCTGTCAATAATCTGAAGCTGTCCCAATATACCCGATAAGTCATTCTTATCGTCTTATATTGGGACGCGTGAATTGCAATTTCCATACAAATTTCTATTGCTGGTAAGCTATACGTTGTCCCATTGACAGACAGGATAAGGTGAGTTACCGTTTATTGGGACAGAAAAGACAACGAAAGTTACGGTTTTTATCTCAAGTAAGAGATAGACTGAATATTGGCCCTAAGTGTATAAACAAAAATCCTGCAAGATTGAAGAACATCTCTAACGGATAAACAGCAAGATAGAATGGATAAGCGAATCTCTTGTTACTGTAACCGATTTATTTTGACAAAATAGATTCCTTTACAATTCTTTTTGATGTCATTTCTAATATACTAGACATTACTACGGCTTCGGAAACGAATGGCGCTCTGAGAGAGAAGAAGCGGCGCAAGAAACTCTCCCAGCAATCCTTTTTGCGCTTTATATATCTATACTAATATATAAAGCTGCAGTGTTTGTTTGTTTGTTTGAACGCGCTAATCTCTGGTACTACTGGTCCGATTTGAATGATTCTTTCAGTGTTGGGTAGTCCATTTTTTTTTCAAAATTAGGGATCCGTAATAAAATTGCTATTTTGTCACACAAGGTGTAAAATCGAAAACCTATTTTTGCGTGCGCTGCAAAAACTATTGACAATAGAACAAAATGATGTACAGGCTATAATATAGGCAATATTTTATTACTTATAAAACTATCGCGTGAATTATACTTTATATGGCAAAACAACGTCCGCCGGGTCAGCTACTATCGGCGCTATCAGCTACAGCGTCATTCTAATCACGAATCTCTTCTTACGATTAAGAATGTTTGTCTGGCAAGGGGTTGGAACTATCAAAAGTTTCTGTGTCCATCATTATAACCTGTGTTGGGAGCATGTGCTGACAAACTTTCAGCTTCTATAAAATAACATAGGTCTGGGGTTCACGGGCTCTTAGACCATTATTCCTAGTGTTACAATAATGAAACTCACAATTTAAAAGGTGACATTTTTTGTGAATGTATATTAAATTTTCATAAATGTACTGACAATGAACAGTCATATTATTTATTAATTAAAATTCTTCTTTGAGAGACTGTCTATAACCAAGGTGATATATAGCACCAACAGCTCTCTTTTGCAGAGCAAACAATATATCAATGTCAGCAGCATGACCCCACAGTAAAATACTGTATATCATGATGTTGTGAAAATAACTGAAGTACACTAATCTAGCAGTAGCATCATTTGTGTACTCTCCAATCTCTCTAACAATACTCTAAGTCTAATATGATAAATAGATAATTAGGTAAGTGTGGATTTTACTTACCTCATTGTGTTCATCAACAATTAACCATAATTGCCTTTGAGCTGAACTTGCTTGATCTCTGAATTCACATTGCTTACTCAGAACTGCGCTGCACTCCCAACACACTGATAGCTTTGCAATATCTCTGAAAAATTCATCCTGTAAATAACGAAACAAAATATTACTGAGTGTGATCAATATCGGTGAGCAGTCAGGGAAGAACTATCGAGTGAGGTGGTTGTGTCATACATAAATCATTATCATAAGCCTTTGTGAAATGTACCTACCATTACTATTGTACCATTTAAAACTGTGACCTTGAGACTGTGTTTTACTTGCTGTCATGATGAAAACAACATAACAATGGATGACCATGAAAATCCTGACCATGTGAACAGCCTTAAATTATATATTTAAAGCACAACAACAGCGTTATAAATTTTATTTCTCATCAACCACAATAAGTACAGACCCCTATAATATAATGTTGGAAATGAGAAAATATTAAAATCATTCATGTTCAAACATTTCCCATAGAGTTGAAACATTAAAAATGATGTTTGTTGACTAGAAATAGGTATAGGAAATAGTGAAACTGGACATCCTTTTTGAAGTAATTGACTGGAGCATTTTTTCTACGTTTTAAATACCATTTATATGCTTTCTGTTTATCATAGTTTAAAATTTAAATATTTTTATTCAAATGGCTTTTGTGGAAAGTTCACAACTGAGGCAATATCAGGTTGAGGTATACTACCAAGTAATGAATAAAAGTACAGTGTTGAAGATCATTCCAGTTTTAACAGTAATAATCAGTGTTTATATAAAACATCTTTATAATTTTATTTTAAATTCTAAAACTAATAAAATTTATACAAGCTGTTAGTAAAATTAAAAATGGACTTAAAAAATACTGTTTTATAGGAATTTGCCAATAATATTTCAAAACATCAAGAATTATTTGGTAAAAAATGGTCCTGTTGTTATAATGAAATTGTTTCACAGCAGAACTGGCAAACCGTGTGTCACTCAATTCTTTTATAGAAAATATGTCCATACAAAAGAAATATTGAAATTAAAAATAATCATGGGTCCCAAATCAAAATAAAAACTATCCTATCTCTCAAATTGGACTAGACTGCACTTCATGAAGTAATCCCCATTAAAATCTGTTCATTAGTTTAGGAGTCCATTGTGGACAAACAACATGTCACATAATTTTTATATATTAAGATTATATAAATACTAATGTTAATGATAAGAGTGTTACATAAAGCTTAATCTTATTTTTCTTAAAATATTTACAAATAGAGTAAACACCCATGAAGAAGATGGAGATTTGAAGACAGGCATTTTCAGGAGGTATAAAAACTGTATACGGGAGAATGCATTAACCTTTCCGCATCAGATGTGCCCGCAGGCACTGGTAATTCAAATAACAGAGAGAGTGGCAGTGCCCCAAGGCACTCTTTTACCTCACCTAGTTTTCACCCTTATTAGGTGTACAAGATGGTTTATTTGCCTACGCAATTATGAATGAGTGAAGTCCGATACACATTTCGATCCGTTATTATTCAAGGCCACCAATATTCGACGTCATAGCTTTACGGACATAGCATTTTTGTGTTCACTAATTTCCGGGTGGCGCAGTGAGCGGTCGTTATCAAGACTGAGAAGAGGAGATTTTGGTTTTATTTTATAATGAACATATAATGTTCATTACAAAAACATAAAAGGAAATAAATAAAACAAGTAATTAACATTGAAAATCAACATTTATTTTAAAATATACCTATTTTTACACTTATTGTCGAATTAAAAGTCTGTGTGAAATAAAATAGAAACACAATATGAATAATTTATACATGGTCTTATAGCTTGTTTCAGTAGCTTTCAGTGACAGTCACTCAAATCACCCTAGTTATAAGCATTTTATAACTACACATAAAATAATATGCACAGGGAAAACGCTGCGCAATCGCCGAACGCTTGCCAATCTAAGGTGTACATCAAGCGGCGGAGCGCGCTGATGCGGAAAGGTTAAAGGACAAATATATGGTCCACACCCTCATCTATGCCACAGTCACATAGAGAGTGATCACTGATTCAAAGTTTTGCCAGAAATACTGGAGAGCAGGCATGGTTTACACATAAGTGGCAAATTATTGAAATGACAGGTTTATGGGTACTCTTTAATTTTGACAATTATGGTTTTGGTGGGATATCAGGTTGAAGATCTCAATAGAATTTTCCTTTAAAAGTTTTGGATGTTTTTCAAATATTGGACCAACAATCATACATCATGGAGTTCAGATTGGTACTAAGGAATGAGAGAAAATTTGGTTGTGGTTGAGGGATCCTATTTGTGAGGCTGACTTAGCACATGCATCTTCTCTTTTATTACCCAGGATACCGGAATGACCTGGTATCCATGCATTTATTTTGAAATGATGTTTCTGAGAACAAGACATTAAGCGATAAAATATTATTATATTTCTAGATAACTAACCTTATATCCTTCAGGAATAGCAGATATTATGTTGAATAGACTGTTAACGCCATCAGGAACCCGGTATATCGGATATAATTGTCTGTTCGTACTTAGACAATTACAACATATTTCTTTTAGTTTCTCATTGGAATCCATTTTCATTGATATTGAACTTAATATGTATATTAAATTGTATAGTAACTTTATAAGATTTTAAATGGTTTGCAGTTTAGAATTTGCACTTTGCAATATTTATAATTTTAAAATAAATATTACTATTTTTGTTTACAATACAAACATGAAACAGCAGAAGCCAATAATGTCAATTCAATTTTTGTAATATGGCGTGTGGCTTGCACCAGTCGGGCGCAAATTATTTCGCCAATGTCGAGTGGAATTGAAGAGACACGTATGGAAATTTTGTATGAATATAATTTGGATAATTTATAAGTGGCAGGTTTTTTGAGTATAGTGTTAATGTTATATATATAAGTTTCTAGCCTGCAACAACACAATATTATACAGAATACACTCTACATTACATATTTACAGCTTAATATTATTATATTTCACATATTTACATAAAAAATTACAATATGGACCAAACACAGACGTTAACAAAAATTCAACGTTTACTGGACGGGGAAATTTCGGTGGAAGAACGTCATAAAAGGGATAAAGAAGTTTAGCACAGGAAAATACTATATGAGATACAGTACCGTTGTCCAAGCCACATTAACACAAGGAGTGATCTCTAACTCTGATCTTGTGCAGGTGGACAGGTGTGCTGGAATGACGAAGGCGACATATTGTGGAGGAGAAACCTATTTGTTTGCATATCTATGAGAAAAAGAAAACATTGACGCCTCGGTTGAACTGAGGCATAGAATTAACCTTTAACCAAATTTTGATTCATTCCAGTATGTATTCCAGGACTAGTCGAGATAAGTTTTAGAAAGTGCACTCAGATCTTAGGAACTATTTTTAAAATGTTCATAAGAATCCATTTGTATAGCAGATTTAGCACAAGAGTCTGCTGTTTCATTGCCTGCAATGTCAGAATGACCTGGAATCCAGACAAGTGTTAAGTCTATTCCATTTTGATGACAGGAAATTAGAGCCTCCCTAATATGAAGAATAATTGGATGTCTTGACTTACTCCGGAATGGGTTTTCCTTGATGGATGATAAACAACTAAGGGAGTCAGTAAAAATAACAGTCTGATTCAGGTTATGGGAGCGAGTAAACAGGATTGCTTCTAATAAGGCAACAGCCTCCCTTTTAAACACCGAAGACTCAACATGACATTTATTAATTACATATTCGGTATGAGCCAATCCGTTCAGTCTGTAATCAAGGATAACTCCAAGAAACTTTGCCTTATGTACCAAGTTGATGAGTTGGTCCTCATAGTAAAAGCTAAAGGTAGGGATAGATCTCTTCCTTGTAAACACAACTGCCTGGCATTTAGTCACTGACAAAGATAGGCCGTGGTCGGAGAGCCATTGCCCTAAATAGTACAAAGCAGAGTTGAGACATTGGGATATTTCCTCTACAGAGCCTGAGCTATGATTTTTACATTATCATCAGCATACTGCAAGATGATAAAAAAATTATTAACAGACAATTCTAGACCCTGAGTATATATGCTGTATAGCAAAGGACTGAGAACAGAGCCTTGGAGAAGACCTTTCCACACTAATCTGGGTGGGATACTGGAAGACTGGTGTTTTACTATAACTGACCTGCCAGAAAGCAGGTAACATATGAATTGTGTTATCCTCGACGTTACACTCAGCTGGTTTAGTTTTTGCCTGAGCAACGGAAGAAGTACATTATCAGAGGTTACATCAATAAAAACAACCACAAGGTATTCACCCTTACCAAAGGCAGTTCGAATGTCTGTAGTCAGTATACTGAGGCTGTCTGCAGTACTGAGGCCCTTGCGGAAATGAACTGCGAAGGGGCTCTGCCTTCCATAATCCACTCTAGTCGGTTCTTAAGGAGTATCTCCGTAACTTTTGCTAAGGTGGACGACAGTGCAATAGGTCTGTATGCATTGGGATCTGATGCTTCTTTCCCAGGCTTGAGAAGAGGGATCACTATTTGAGACTTCTGGAATTATTCCTTTTTCAAAAAAACCATTAATCAAATGTAGAAAGACATATTTATATTTGTTATTTAAATTTACCAAAAAAGAGTAGGGCACACCATATTCTCCAGGGGATGAATCTTTTAGACCTCCGAGAGCAATCTGAACCTCTGAAAAAGAAAAGAGAGCATCCATTTCACATTATGGGTGCTGGCGTAGAAATAGGGAAATCGTCCGGATGGGGAACATACGGTGGAGCAAGTTTGTCAGCAAAAGTACTGAGCCACTCAGATGGATTGTTGGAGTTTGGATCGGAGTAGTTAAGGGTTCTGCGAAATCTTCTTATGTTTAGCCAAACAATAGAAGAAGGCGATCTGGGGTTAAGTGATTCACAGAACTTAGTCCAGCTAAGCTTTTTCTTTTTTGATACCATCCTTTTAGTTTTAGCATCAATACGTTTATATTTCATGAAGTTCTCTTCTGTCATTTGGGCTGCGTACTCTTTGTCTGCTGCCACTCTCTCATTGAACAAGTCTTTGCATTCCCCAACCCACCAGGAAAAAGGAAGGCAAATTATATGAGACAGAAAGGTTTTTACAGGAAATTTTGGAATCGGCCGAAGAAATAAGAGATTCGACAAACTGTTCATAGTAAGTCAAGAGGTTACCATCACACTGAAGATCAGGAAGGGAGTCCAACAAATCATCCACGGTTTGAGCATAGCGAGACCAATCTGCGTTCCGCAATTTATATTTTAGTAAGGGGTTAGGATTGGGGAGAGGAATTGTCCTATTATTTAGAGTAAGGATAATAGGGAACTGGTCGCTACCATTGGTAGTAGAAAGAGTTTGCCAGGATAGCTGAGATGCAAGCGAAGTTGAAGAAAGGGATAGATCTACTGCAGATTTTTGGTTCTGATTGGGGTAAACTCTGTCGGAGAGCCATCATTCAGGATACAAAGATTCAAATCCTCAAAGATGTCAACCAACAACGGAGCAAACCCGTCACAGCTGTAACTCCCCCGCAAAGTGTGATGGGGGTTAATGTCACCCATAATCACAGTGGGACTGGGGAGAGAAGTTAAAATAGTTTCAAAATCTGGAATAAGGGAGGGGCTTGGATGTGGAATATACGAAGAGAGGAAGGAAATATTTACAGCTCTCACAGTAACAGAATTAATCTGATTACTGTGAGGGGGGATAGGAATAGAAGAAACAGAAATGTTTTGCCGAATAAAAATTGCACTACCCGCATAGCCGTCATCTCTGTCATCCCGCAAACAGAAGAAACCAAGGACCCGAAATCGGGCTCCAGGCTCAGCCATGTCTCCCAGATGGCAATTATAACAGGGCTATGAAGGTTAATTAATGATATAAGATCTTGTTTCTTAGCACGGATACTTTTACAGCTCCATTGCAGAAGCTCCTGAAAAATCTTCTTTAATCTAAGCTACCTATTGTTCACAAACGGAGACTCATGGACTCTATCATTCTACCTACTCTAACCTATGGTAGCCAGACCTGGTCTTTAACAGAAGCTAACGCAAATAGACTGTCGGTATGCCAAAGAGCGATGGAGAGAAGTCTCCTAGGGATAAAACTTGAAGACAGGATCAGATATGAAGAAATTCGGAAACGTACCAAAGTTAGACATGCTATACAACATATCAGAAGACTAAAATGGAAGTGGGCCGGTCATGTAGCGAGACTTGAGGATGGGCGTTGGACGAAAGTGGTCACAGAGTAGAAAGGACCAGGAAGTAGAAAGCGCAAACTAGGTCGTCCGCTCAAACGCTGGTCAGATGACATACGCGAGAGCGCAGGCAAACACTGGCTCGGATTGGCACAAGATAGGGTTGGCACAACCTGGAGGAGGCCTACACCCGCACGGGGGTTCCTATGAATGAAATCAAATAACTAATAAATACTAACAAAAATTACTTTATTTCATTATAATTACTATTCCACTAAACAAAATGTTACTTAGTTCATAGGAGCAAATAAAAAGGCTTTTTTTATTTTTTTTTTATTTTTATTGCAGAAGAACTGTTGGGGCCATTGTTCAAGATCTTAAAAGGACGGGTTAGATTTTGGGCAACGTTGGGCGGTAATGGAAGTTCGCTGCATGGAGCAACGATGCTGAGGAGCAATGAAGAAAGGTCTTCTAACATTTTTCCTTGGGATTGAAGGAAGTCGGGTTGGCTGTTGCCCAGAGCACAGCCATTGGGTAGAGAGGAGGGTGGGAGATTGATGATAGCGTCTTGGGCCTGCTTATTGTAACCCTTTGCTAAGGGGGAACGGGGGCAAGGAGAACGAATAATTGTCTCCCGATAGGATCTTTTAGAGTTGGAGCTGGGTTGACATGAGTTGGTGGGTTGGGAAGAGTTAACGGGCAGAGAGGAGAATGTAGGAGAGGAGAAGAACTCGCTTGTCATCTCCGCATATGACCTGCGGACTGGGGGGAATAGAGCCGATGCATCTATATGCGATATATTATCCTGAGACATAATAAGTTTTATGTTTTCTTGGCGTAAAAACTCTGGACAGTTCATATCCGACGCAAAATGACTACCTGAGCAATCCAAGCCGGAAGCTTTTTCTTTTGGAACATCACAGGACTCACCTGTGTGGAGCTGGGCACATCTGTAACACCTGGGCTTAGACCTACACTGAGCTTTAACGTGGCCAAAACGACAGCAATTCAGGCACTGCGGCAATACCTGCTATGATGTTCTTGCGGTTTAAGCGGCGGGCTTTCAAAACCTCGCCACAGCCAATCGGCAGTTCCGGGGATTCGACAAAGTCCTCCATAGACCAGTCTACAGGGACAACTCGGACTAGGCCCATCCGAGTAATGTTAACAGTCGGAATTACTGCTTTATATTTTGTCAAAGTCAGAATTTGGTTACTTAGAAAGTCATTAGCTGCTTGAGCGTTTAAAATTCGACACTTACTCTGTGGCGGCAGGTGTGTGTAGGAACAGTCCAAACTTCAATGCACGGATAGATGTGCCTGCAGATGGGTCTGAGACCTCCCTGAAAACGTGAACTATAAACGGACCTTTGTCTTCCTTACTGTAACCTTTAGGGCCTTCAGCGAACGTTGCTGTTGATGCGTGTACATAGTTTGTACGTACGTTTGAGGGGGATTTAAACCTGATTTTTTCCCGCTTTCTGTAGCGGGCTCATCGGATTCGACATGCCACTTCCGAGAGGAGGCAGCCTGTCGAGACGTATTTCTAGACCCATTGGGTTCTGGTGGAACCGGAGGGTGTTCCACCTCCATTCCCAACACACTAAATTACACCACCACCAATAAACAATAGGTAAAACACAAAAACCGGCCACTTTTCACCAAAAAAAACACTCCGTAAAACACCAAACGTGTGTCAACCAGAACCAACACGACGATACTCCGTCAATTATGTTATACGCAACGCATTTGAATATATTGTCAAAGTCAAAATGATATATTTTGAAGAACACAATATTCAATCAATCACTCAATCCGATTTACAAAAGTAGAGAGAGACTTCCATCAACATTCAACGCACGGACGAGTAAAAAAAAATAAGAACTCCATGTCACATAAAACTGAAGCATCAAAACATTGCCATATCATAAATATAGTTTTACCCAAGTTATAGGATAATGATTTATTTTAGACCTTATTTTATTTAATTTGATTAAAATAACATACAGCAGGTATTTATTATTATTATTAATAATTTACAACGGTATATTTGTATAGAGTAAGGAAATTAAACCGAAATTTGTACGTTTTCCAGTGATTGATAATAAAACAAGGAATATGATGTAAGGATGTTGGACAATGTGTAGTAAAATAATAAACACAATAATCTTTTTCAGGTTTCCATTAGATCACATATTTAAAAAAAAAATGGATAAAAGCAACCGGTTGAACATATTTATGGGAACTAAATAAACATAAAAGAATTTCTTCAGTCCACTTTCATGCGACACAAATGATAACAAAAAATATAAGCAAACCGCTCATTAAAGGTGCAGTTAAAATTTATTCATGTAAGTGAATAATTTTCCCGCCTTGGTGAGAGGTGAGCTCTCGCCTCGTCACGTAGCACAAGTTGACACAAGTACATCTCTTCTATAACTAACTATGTATATAGCAAACCGACCTGGCTGACACCGACTCCAAAAATAACAATAATTGCAACTACATCATATTGTTGTTTGCATAGGAGAACTCTTAAAATAATTTCAAGATAAGATTAATAATTTGTAGAAGAAATCGAAAATATGTTTTTACTTTTTAGTGCATATTATATTGTTTTGAAAATGTTTTTTGATGGTGTGTTTTTCTCGTGGATGCCTTTGCCAGAACTAGACCAAATTAAAATGGGACCGGACCACACGAAAAGCACCAGATTAAAAAAAAAGGATCGTAAAAAGCTGTTCACCCAGACGAAGGTTCTGAGGTAACAAACATAAAAAGAAATACCGTCGAATTGAGAACCTCCTCCTTTTTGAATTTGGTAAAAAATGCGGAAAGTAATAATATATAATGCGGAAAGTAAATATAGTAACCAGCGCTGGTTCTTGGACATTCCAAATAGACCATTGTCTATCATCATGGGCAGGATTATTGTCGACTATATAAGAATGGTAATGTGGTGGTTAACCGATCCCAGCGCCAGGTTGTCATTGTCTAAATCACTATCCCATATGAAGACTACCTAATGAAAGCTAAGGAGACAAGTTCAAGGACAAGTTCAGAAAGTATTTTGACTTGGCTAACGAGATGACCAATGAGACGTTGACTCGACCATCATAGCCCGGGTGGTCCGTACGACGGTCTTATAGCGAAGAGCTTCGATCAATATATCAGAAGATTCTCGCTAAGCGGTTTGCTCAAAGATCGAATACAGATGCCTCTGTCTGAGGCCCTGCCACCGACAGCCCAGCCCTTGGGCATGACTCCGCTGCCGGTGCCACTGCAAGTTTATGATATTTGTTTTTGTATCTATCTAATAATATAATACATAGTTTTTGTACATATTTTCAAAACTTACATTTATGAAAGAAAATAAATACATGTGAAGAGAAATAACACAATATAATATTTCCTGATCATTTTTAGAGTTCTGACTGTACCTAGTATATTTTAATAGGCAATAAGTGATTTTATGAAATTACTTTTGTTATGTTATGGTTTAATTTAATAAACAAATAATTATCATTACATGCTTTTCATTATTATGTTTAATTCATTTACATTCCCAATCATCTGTTGAGTATGTGACATTACGTCATACGATTTAATTCCGTGAGGGGTAATTTTAGTCATAATAATAATATTGTGACAACACTTAAGACTACTCCTGTCAAAACTATTTCTATCTAAATGGGGCACGTAGGGACTACTTAAATAGTGTCATTATTCTAAGGATTAAATAGTAAATACATGGCCCCACGCACACACACTAATATAAGCCGATCAGTCGCCATTATGACATCTACCATCGTCTATGACGGATGCGTCTGTTACGTCGCATTAAAATATTTTTGAAATGCTGCCTTGTATTGAAATTGTGTACAAACAATGCTAGGATACAATAAAAGTGTCATGGAATTAGTTTTCACAGATAGAGTAGTTTTTGTCACACTATTTTTTGTTCTTTATAATACAAATTAATTCGATGTTTGCGACACAAAACCTCTACGCGCGATAGTAACATCCTGTGTGACCAGAAAATAAACGGGGACTCTACCCAAAACATTGGGTAATCCATTTAATTGTGTTTTAAGTAGATACATCATTATCTGTTTCAAGATGCAATGATTTATGAGAACAGATCTATCTTTACCAACATTTTTTAAAGTAGTGTGGAACACTACTTCAATACGAGTATCGTTCTCATCTTTGATCTGGTGCATCCCAATATCACTTCTAAACATTAAATCGCATATAACGCAGAGCTACTCGAATTGTCAACCTTTCCATCACTTCTGTATTTACTTAGCAACGAAATCACTATAAAGCACATTTGTTTTCTAAAAATGTACTCATTTGATAACAGGTCAGTGGCAAACAATCGAATTTAAGAATGAATTTTGGGTCGATATTCTTAAAAATAAGAAATGTGAATACATTATTTTAATATCAGTTAAAATAAAGATACTGGAAATAAGACATGGGCACAGGAATCAAACCCCTAATCCTTACTTTCAAGGTGTTACTGTTTTTTTATGTAATTTATATATTTACTCATACTATGCCTGCGATATTTATTTTTATTTTAGGAAACAATCTATCAGAAATAAAAAAACAATCGGAGATAAAAGTAATGTGACTATATCATACTATGACTAATTATAACGGGACATAATTTGTGTTTTCTGGTATCCGACGTAACTACACACACACACTAGCTTAGAGGTGCTTCACCTGTTAATATCCCGGCGCGGAGTCAATTTTTTTTACTCGTCCTAGATTCAGCGTAGATAATAATTATTATCACAGAACTATAACTGTCACGAGATAATGATCCTTCAGTCGTCCTTAATGCAGTCGGTAGTTGCTTAATTAAAAAAAATTGTTTTGATGATAATGGCATTTACTCTTAAAGCTTCACTATTCTAAGCTTTTACCTATTTATTATGAGGTTTCGTCTTTGTGATGTTAAAGAATGAAGCGAATGTGGATCTGAGAATGAATAATATATCTCCTCCAATCGACGGGTTGTATTCAACCTTTAATATATACCATAGGGGTAACTAAACTGTTACGAGAATTCCGACTTTCCCATTCCGCGCATTTAATTTTCCAAAATTCAGAGAACTTGGTATACCGGAAGCAAGTTTTTTTTGACTCAAAAACGTTTTCTCACAAAATTCTTTAGTCATAAAATTTGTCTTAGTTCTCGTTATGAAATATCTGTTTTGGTGCAGGAAATCAAATAAAACAGGTTTGTTCTGGACCATTCTAGAGAAAATGGAATTTTAGATTCGTAAATATCGTTGGATCTTGCGGAAAATGTTAGATTAAAAATGTATAGATGTCCAATCTGCCGAACAGCTGATAAATGATATACTGAAAGTTTTAAAATTAAAAAGAGAGACATGTGATGCATCCATTATCCCAATTTATCTGGAAGTAAAAGGGATTCACGAATCTCTTGATATCCCCTTTGCTATGCCTCGCATTTCTTCAAAACAAGTTAACCGCCCCAATTATTCAGTTTCAGATCCAGAGCAATTTTATAAAATTTCAATATTCATCCCCCTTCTAGAAAACATAGCCGAAGATCTTTCCTTTAGATTTGATAAGTTACTATTTAATGCAATTGAAATAAATAATTTTGTGCCGAAACATGTAGATGGCTTAGATGAATCCAAGATTAATATAATGAAAAAGAAAATGATCTCGTTTTTAAGCCCATTCCTTTCAATAAAAGATAATGTTTCAGAAAGCATTGCTTCAGAAATAGATTTGTGGATTCAGCATTGGAGAGATTTGTTGAAAAAAGATTTGCCAGACAATGTTTTATGCACTTATGCAAAATGCGATGCAGATATTTTTCCGCACATAAAACTAGCGCTCCACATAGTTTCTACAATGCCTGTAAGTGTTGCATCTTCAGAACGTAGCTTCTCAACACTTAAAATAATAAAAAATTGGCTGAGAGCAACAATGGGCCAAGAAAGAATTTCAAGTTTAGCTCTTTTATACATACACCGAAATGTTGAAATTAATATTGATTCGGCAATTAATAAGTTTGCTACTGAAAAAAAAAGAAAATCAGATTTTATCTGTTGAAATAATTATTTTATATTAGTGATATTATGTATCATTCTTACGTATTATGTAGTATTTTATTAAATTACAAAAAAAAAATACGTTTAACATAAACTTTATTATTAATAATTTTTAATAACCATTATGTTCCTTAAAACCCTAAAGTTTATATTTGTGAAGTGTTTTTATTTTACATAGAGATTTAAAATTACAATTAATAAAGTGTTATTAAAAAAGCGTTTGTTTTATTTTTTTTCGTTTAACCCTCTCTTACAGTTACAAGGTGACTTTTTGAAGTTATTATATCCCCCTAAGAAAATGTCGTAAAGACGCCACTGGTCCCGACAGACGTTGTTCTGTATACCTATACTAATATTATAAAGAGAAAAGATTTGATTGTTTGTTTGTTTGCATTGAATAGGCTCCGCAACTACTGAACAGATTTGAATAATTCTTTCACTGTTGGGAAGCTACATTATCCCCGAGTGTTATAGGCTATAAACCATTTTCAAAAAAATTAGGGATCCCTACTAAAAGTCCAGTAATGTAACCCAAAGTGTAAAAATACGTATGTGAACGACGTCGCGGGGTATCATCTAGTAATAAATAAAATAATATTTTTTTATGAATTTGTCAATAATATATCATAACATTAAGAATTATTTCGTAAAACATGCTCCCTGTTGTTGTAATTAAATTATTTTATAGCAGAACTGTCAAACCGTGCGTCAATAAATTCTCTCATAGAAAATATGTCCATACAAAACAAATATCGGACGACGGGGGACACATCAAACGAAAACAAAATTATTGTTTTTATTTAATTCCTTTTAAGCCTTCCCTGGACTTAGCCAAATCGGTCCAGCCGTTCTCGAGTTTTAGCGAGACTAATGAACAGCAATTAATTTTAGATGATAAACAAAGAAAATGCAAAATGTATACAATATCATTGACAACACTATCAATACACTGATAATTATGAAGTTATCCGAATGACAAGCTGCCTTGCAAATAAACGCGGGAAACGTTATACGTCCGAACAAGCCATTCGTCAGCAAAATATCTATTTGTAAACATTTTACATATTCTTGGTTTATGCTTAGTTATAACTTTATGCCAATATTATTTGTAAGGCCGTTATTGTTTTAATTTCTACTGCAATTGTAAAAATGCCGACAAATTTTTGACGTTCACCATGGAGCCTCCGGCTCTTATCCCCGCCACATTTCGAAATCATATATAGATACCATCGATAACATCATTTCAGCATGGATCCCATGTCATCCAGGTAGCCTGGGTAATGAAACTGCAGATGCTAAGTCAGCTTCACAAATAGGATCCTTCCAACACAACCAAATTTTCTCTCATGAGTTAAGCACTAATCTGAAATCCATGATAGTTGGAAAACATCCAAAACCTTGAGATGAAAACACTGTGGTAAACCTCATTGGTATACCCGTAAACTAGTATTACTTATTTCGAAAGCAATTGTTTACAGATTCTTCATAGTTGTAGTGGAAACTAGAGTTATTGTGAGATATGATACAAAACTAACACTGTCTTTATTTAAAAGTTGGGGGATCATGTGCGCAGTGGGCGACGCCGCGAAAGGACAATAAAGCAGGGTTTTCACTATCCGAGTATACTTGGACAGTTAAAACCGCGCTTTAAGGAACATTTTTCTATTGCCCATTGTCATCTATTGGATTTCAAAAAAGATTTGGACAAAAATACCATAGACCTGGCTGTATGTCCTCGAACCATTGGCCTGTTTTAGTAATGATTAAAAACAATTAACAGCGACAGTTGTATCTGACACTAACCAGGTTAAACAAATAAAACACAGAGATATTTGGTAACTTTATGTATAGACTTCAGGTGCGTGACGAGAGCTATCTTCTGTATGAACGTTGATGCGCAGAAATCACACTGGTATGGCCTCTCTCCCGTGTGAGTCCGTACGTGGTTCTGCAGTATTCTGTTCGTCTGCAATGTAACATGGAAAACTATTTAATTTAACTTCAAACAATTATGACACTATACAAATTGAATTTGTAATATTTATATGATTAACCAAAAATATGTGATGGCAATATAATATTGAGCTCACCGAAAACGCTCGTCCGCATATCGTGCATACTTTGTTTCTAGCTTTGGGAATATTGTCGTGAACACTCGCCTTGTGCTGTCGTAGACGATAGCCCGTCAGGAAATACTGAAACATAATTGACAATGTTACTATTAATGATTGATATTTGAGTCAAGACCTACCCTGCTTTAATCCATTTATCGCGGTCCTTTGCCAGCTCCGACCAGCGGGCCTACCATAAACTGTTATTGCGATTCAATTGACTACCTAAACTGAACTAATTTGCTATTTCATACCACGACGTCATTAGAGCAATCCAATTTAGGATTTAATTTCAATTAGGTTTAGGTTAATCGAGTCGGGAATTGAACGCAAACTATTTTAGTTCGTTCATTCAGTCGTAAACTTTTTCTCCAAATTGATTCCTTTAGAATTATTTTTGATGTCATTTCTAAAATACTAGATAGTACTACCGCTTCGAAAACAAATGGCGCTCTGAGAGAGAAGAAGCAGCGCAAGAAACTCTCCCAGCACTCTTTTTTTGCACTCTTTTTAATAAAATATACGATATTTTACTGTCATTGTTATAAAATAATCATATTCTAATCCCAGGCTGTCCGATCACTTAGATATTCAGCTGTGGAGTAGTAGGATTTACGACACAGACATTGTTTAACAAAACATTGAAATTTATAAATATATAATGCCTGAACAGTGGCTGGGACTTTATTATAGAAGTGTATACATTTACCCTTAAAGCTATTATGTATCTTATGAAGCCTACTAGAATTAGTTACAAGCAATCCCTTATTTCTAGTGTTAGTACACGTGGCTACAACCTAAACTATCATTTTCCATACTGCAACTGTATTTAACCGAATTCAAAAAAGGAGGAGGTTCTCAATTCGTCGGTATTTTTTTTTATGTTTGTTAACTCAAAACTTTGGACTGGATGAACCGATTTTGATAATTCACTTTTTATTTGAAAGCTGGTGCTTACCGTGTGGTCTCATAGAGCGGGGCCGCGGCGGGAGGACACCGATTCCAAAAATAGCAATAATCGTTACTAGAATTAGATTAATTAATTAGATTAGATTGTATAAAAATACGCAATTATTTTCATACGTAACGAGATTTATTGTTTTGGAATAGTGTGTTTGAACTCGGTTGTTTTTTTTGTTAAAATTTTTCAGTTTACTCCTTAAGAATCGATTTTCATATAAGGCGCCCGGTATGAGAAAAATATGGAGAGTAAAAGCTACTCAACAAATGGTATAGTAACGTTTTTGTTCGCATCATTTCTAGCGCACTTTTCACATTCTTGTATTTT
The DNA here is from genome assembly GCF_905404315.1 of Leptidea sinapis. Lineage (NCBI taxonomy): Eukaryota > Metazoa > Arthropoda > Insecta > Lepidoptera > Pieridae > Leptidea > Leptidea sinapis. The sequence goes on along the minus strand of NC_066266.1, from coordinate 19,171,346 downwards.
AAAGCTTTATTATATCATTGAAATTGATTTATTATTATACTTTCATAAAGTTAAGGGAAAATTGTATAAATTATTGAAGAAAGTGGTGTAAATAATAGTGCCGGAAAATCTGAAAAGCACGTGGGTGCTAAGTAAGTTACAATTCATACATTAATATGACATGTATTATATATATAAACATGTGTACTATGTAATTATTAAATATTGAATTATCAATATAGTTCATACAAATTTATATGAGCTATGTACATAATTAAATGTTTAATTTAATATGGAGTGTATATATAGCACATTTCACGCCAAATAGACAATTTTTAACCTAACCTATTATTTTATATCTTAATTAATACGCTTTTATTAGCTTCGGCTGTATGTCTGTTTGTAACCGACTCCATTGGACTTGATTTTGTTTAGTACCTGTTCAAAGACATCGTTCTTGAGGGGTAGAGTCCAGTCGTGCGTCGGAGCTGACTCACACACTTTTTTTGAAAAAAAAAAACTCACCCTTTTGCAAATCTCACAGTAATTCTTAGTTTTCTGGAGGTGTACATAGTTATAATGGTTGTTTAAAGTGGTTCTCTTGTGGTACACCTTATCACACTCCAAACATGGATATCTGAAAATATACAGAGACGATTTAGCTGACGAGACGGTATAGTATGGTATGGTATAGGCGCTACAGTTTCTCTTACGGCCGTTCCCAATATATTATCTACAGATAGAGATAAATTACTACCTTCTACTGTCAGTAATTAACAGCCAATAATCTGAAGCTGTCCCAATATACCCGATAAGTCATTCTTATCGCCTTATATTGGGACACGTGAATTGCAATTTCCATACAAACTTCTATCGCTGGTAAGCTATACGTCTTCCCATTGACAGACAGCGGATCATAAGGTAAGTTACCGTCGATAAGTTTATTGGGACAGAAACGTCAACGACAGTTACGATTTTTATCTCAAGTAAGAGATTGACTGAATATTGGGAACGGCCGTTAGTTGGGTCCATTTTGCGTGAAGTGTTAGTCCAACCAACTCCTTCTAGAAGTTCAGAACACTCCTGGGATGTGGGCAGACTTATACTAGATTAGACTCATATTGTCAAAGGATTTTTCCAGTAAGCTGATCACTCCTGCACATTCCAGAACTATTTGAGTTACCATTTCATCTTCGAGCGTATATGCTCTGCACTGGCCGTCCGTTACACCAATTGTATAAATCGGATATCATGTATTTTTTGCAGGAACTGGCTTTGTGAGAACATTTTATTAATATATAATATAATATAGTATAATATTGACAAATTCTTACACAAATTATCTTGCCCCAAACTACGCATAGACTGTTCTATGGCTACAAGACAATGGTATATTTAATACAATATACTTACTTAAACATACATCAATACTTATTAACATCAATGACTCGGAAATAAACATTCATATTCATCATATAAATATTTGCACCTACCGGGATTCGAACCCGGGACCTCTAGCTCAGGGTTACTAACCACTGGGCTATTTGTGTCGTCGATTATGTCTTCCCGTACAATGGAATGATCCTCATATTAAACTGAGTCAATAAATAATAAAAGGAATAAAAGGCATTTATTTTCTCAAAATTAATTCCTTAAGAATTTTTTTGATGTCATTTCTAATACTACCGCTTCGGAAACAAATGGCGCTCTGAGAGAGAAGAAGTGGCGCAAGAAACTCTCCCAGCATTCTTTTTTTGCGCTCTTTTCAATAAAAATATACATTATTGTACAGTCATTTCTATCGCTATAAAATAATCACAATCTAGTCCCAGGCTGTCCGATCATATAGATATTCAGCAGTGGAGTAGTAGGATTTACGACGGAGCCATTTTTTTTATAAAACATTTAAATTTATTTATAGATAATGCCTGAACAGTGGCTGGGACTTTATTATAGAAGTGTATACATTTACCCTTAAAGCTATTATGTATCTTATGAAGCCTACTAGAACTAGTTACAAGCAATCCCTTATTTCTAGTGTTATAATAATGAAAATCACTATTAAGAGCCACCTAGTATAATAGTGCCACCTAGTGGCGCCCGATTGAACCAAAGCATATGAAGCGTAGGAAATTAGTGTTAAAAGAAATGAAAAATCTGACATAAGTGAACGCACACTATAATGATGGGCATTTTTAGGAGGACAAACGAGCGTACGGGTCACCTGGTGTTAAGTGATCACCGCCGCCCACACTCTCCTGCAACACCAGAGAAATCACAAGAGCGTTGCCGGCCTTTAAGGAAGGTGTACGCGCTTTTCTTGAAGGTACCCATATCGTATCGTCCCGGAAACACCGCACAAGGAAGCTCATTCCACAGCTTCGTGGTACGAGGAAGAAAGCTCCTTGAAAACCGCACTGTGGAGGACCGCCACACATCCAGATGGTGGGGATGATATCGTAACTTGTGGCGTGTCGTGCGAAGGTGAAAGGCATTATAATGATAATAATATAATATTGACACATTCTTATACAAAATTATCATGTCCCAAACTACGCATAGCCTGTACTATGGGTACAAGACAACGATATATTTAATACAATATACTTACTTAAACTTTCATAAATACAGGGTGGCGCAATAGAACGTGCATATTTAAAATATTGATTAAAAAATAAATACAAAAGGTATAGTTAAAATAAAACTGAGGTATTATTAAGAAATAACTGAAGTTTATTTTTTAAAAATAACATCGTCTAAGTTTTTGACCCTCTCTACGACGACACTCCTCTAATCGCAAACAGAAGTTATTGAAAACTTTCTTCAGTAATGCTGGTGTAATTGCTGCCATTTCACCACGGATATTCTCCTTGAACTGATCGATGTTTTTCAGATTATTGCTGTAGACTTTGTTCTTGAGGTATCCCCACAAAAAAAAGTCAGGAGGCGTCACGTCTGGACTACGTGGGGGCCGTGGGATATCACCTCTTTTCGAAATCAGTCTGCCAGGGAACATCTGTTTCACAACCGCCATGGAGTCATTTGATGTGTGACAGGTAGCTCCCTCTTGTTGAAACCAAGTCCTAGAATTCACTATTCTTGAATTTTCAAGCTCGGAGCCAAAAAACCTTCCAACATCGCAACATAGCGTTCGGTAACAGTGACTTTTTGCCCCCGCGCATTTTCAAAGAAAAACGGTCCAATTATTCTTCTACCAGAGATTGCTGCCCATACTGTCACTTTAGGACTATGCAGTGGTTTCTGGTGCTTGAGTTTGGGATTCTCACTGTTCCCGTAACGACAATTTTGACGGTTTACGAACCCATTGGAAGTGGGCCTCATCTGAGAAAAGGATAGTGTCAAAATTGGAAAATCGATTAAGCATTTCATTAGCAAATGCGAGCCTTGCTCCGAAGTCAGACTCTTTCAATTCTTGTGTTAACTGCAGCTTGTAAGGATGCAGTTTAAGATCCAAGTTTAAAATTCGTTGCCAACTTCGTCTCGATAAGTGTAAGACAGACGATCTCTTGCGAGTAGACATTTGTGGATCTCCTCGTACAGACTGCATAACTCTCTCAATATTGTCGTCGGTCCTAGATGTTCTTGGACGACCTTTTGCTTGTGGTTTAAACGTTGAACCAGTCTCTTCAAAACGCTGTACCCATATTTTAATTAAATTAGCACTCGGAGCTTCACTAATTTGCCTTAGTCCATATTAGAACAATATAAGCGCCTAGTAACGATGTATGAACGAGAGTTCTCGTAAAATGCATGCACGCAAAATGCGCGACGCTTCCCGTCAAAGTGACTCATAGTGACTAAAACTCCATGAGCCCGCCGCCTACCCAACGATGCAGACTCTTCCCGCCCGCGCACTTTCTACCCCGCGAAAAAAGATGATGCAATATGCACGTTCTATTGCGCCACCCTGTACAAATAAATATCCATGACTCGGAAATAAACATTCATATTCTACCGCTCGCACATAAACCTTAGAGGTTTTGCGAGTTTGTCTCTATTATTATATATATGAAGATAATTTTGTTCATTGAATAAATAAATAAATAAATTCATCATATTAATGATTGCACTTACCGGGATTCGAACCCGGGAGCTTTAGTTTTATAGTGTAACGGTACTAAATAAGACGCCCTCGCGTAACGCGAAAATCTGATAGGCACGGATAGGGCCCCACTGTGAGCGACCTAAACGTAAAAAGAGCTTCGCTTCAAAACATTTTCACCAAAAATATACTAAAATTGTTGTCACAGAAAGAGCAAATGGTTTTTAAGGCAGCTTTTTTGTATGCATTCTGGGTTATAATAAATTTAAGAGTAGGCATATGAGACTTAACATCTTATGTCTCAAGGTAAGAAAAGAAGGACTGCACGCCGTGACATTAGCAAGCGAAGCACCGTTATGCTAGTGTGTGTGCGGTTACGGGGGATACTAGTTACACAATTTTTTCTCCGTTAAATAATCATATGACCACAAATACTTATATAGTATCGTTTTTACACGTTTTCACAACGCACGACGCCATTTTTAAAATATTTTACTGATACGCAAACTGATCTGTCACAGACGATGACAATTCTCATAACAGCCGTCTATCGGCCTGTAGCAGTGTAAGTGTGTGCGTGGGGCTATGTATTTACACGTTAATCGGCTTGTTTTCGTGCTACACTGTTATGTAAGGTGACACAGAGTCCTTATTTTTTTTTACTAGTCCGTGACTGAATAGTAAAACACAAGTCACCTCCTCTGTCGATGCTTCACGCTCGAATTCAGATGTCGCTTCAACAGATATTCATTGTTGAAGTAGATATCGCATTCAACACAGTACGTGTCCTCGGAGACCGCCTTATGGTGCACCTCGATGATGTGTTTCCGGAGAGAGTCATGTCGCATGTATGTTTTGTTGCACTTACGACATTTATGATCCGAATGACGTATTCTGTGTAGACAATAAATTATTTTAATTTAATTTATATTGGAAGACCAACAGCGTACGATAGTTTTAAATAAAATCTTATACTGACAAAAAGCCAAAGCCACGCCACGCCACAAGTGAATTAGCTAATTAAATTACTGGGCAAATGAGCCTTAACATCTTATGTCTCAAGGTGACGAACGCAATTGTACTGCCACGCAGAATTTTTAAGTTTCGCAAGAATCTTGAGCGGCACTGCATTGTAATGGACAGGGCGTATTAATTACCATCAGCTGAACGTCTTGTCTCTTATTTTCATTAAAAAAAAAGTTAGGATATCATCCACACCATTGGATGTGTGGCGGTCCTCCACAGTGCGTTTTTCAAGGAGCTTTCTTCCACGTACTACAAAGCTGTGGAATGAACTTCCTTGTGCGCTGTTTCCGGGACGATACGACATGGGTACCTTCAAAAGAAGCGCGTACACCTTCCTTAAAGGCCGGCAACGCTCCTGTGATTCCTGTGTTCACGACGCATCCTTACACAAACAATGAATTCAAGCTCTAAAGGTTGATGCATCCAATACACGACAAATTGTATCTATACAGTTAATTATTTATAACTAATATTATTTAAACACGACTCATATATTGGATGCAACACCTTACAAACGAATATGTGATGTATATTACAGCCATTGTAAAATACCCTATTTTTGATTGAAAAGAGTGGCCGTTGAGTTTCCTTTATGTTCTTCTCACTACTTTTTCCGAACATGTGGTAGATTCAGTAATTTAAAAGAAATATTTATAGTGACGATTCAAAATTGCTTAATTAAAGTGTAGTGATTTAATATTTAAAATACTTACCACTACTATAAATAATAATATGCAATAAAAAGCTAAAAAGTAAAAAAAAAAAAAATGTGTTTTCTTATACAACTTATTATCAAATTATTTTTAGAGTTCTCCTAAGTTTTTTTTTTATATATGAGAGGGGGCAAACGGGCAAGAGGCTCACGGGATGGGGAGAGGTGAGGCAACCGCCCATGGACATCCGCAACAACAGGTGTGTCAAGAGATGCGTTGCCGGCCTTTAAGGTGGGAGTATGCTTTTTTCTTGAAGGTCCCTAAGTCGTATCTGTTCGGGAAGACCGCTGCCGGTAGTTGATTCCACAAAGTGGCTGTGCGAGGCAAGAAATTTCGAAGAAAACGCGCGGTTGTGGAATGCCAGACTGCTACGTGATGCGGATGGTACTTTGCACGTAATGTCCGGTGGTGGAATTCGGCCGCTGGAATCAACCCGAACAGCTCCTCTGAGCACTCCCCGTGATAAATGCGGTAGAAGATGCAGAGAGAACAAAATGGAAAATATTAGAATACTCAAGTCAATCAAACTACTATGACAATATAATATAATTAAAATTATTGTTATTTTTGGAATCGACTGTTAGAACTGGAATGAAACCACACGGGGAGCGCCAACTTTCAAACAAAAAAAGAATCACCAACTCGGTTCACCCAATCGAAAGTTCTAGAAGTAATAATGCCACTTTCAACATTTAAATAAAACACTTTTAAAGGATTGAAACGCGTGTTATTGTAACTGTTTTGACATTACATTTTTGCGTAAAAGTTACATTTTTATTTTAGTTAGCCCGACGTTTCAAGGGACGAGATCTGGAAAGGTCTTGAAACGTCGGGTAATTCAATTAAATTAATTTATTTATTAATCAAAGAAAATATTATAAAATTAACAGTCAAATTGAGAAACTTTTTTAAGTCGGTTAAAACATCTTAATAAAAGTAAATCGGATTTTAAAGAGGTTTACTTCATGGAGTGCCGTTTAGTTCAACTTGAGAGATAGGATAGTTTTTATTTCGATTTCAGACCCATAATTATTTTTATTTCCATAATTTGTTTTGTATGGACATATTTTCCATGAGAGAATTTATTGACGCACGGTTTTAATAGTTCTGCTGTAAAACAATTTCATTGTAGGGAGCATATTTTACGAAATAATTATTGATGTTATGAAATATTAATTCTGACCCGGCAGACTTCGTACTGCCTCAATGGATAAATAAAAGACCTAAACTTTTGTATAAAATAAACTTAAAACAAACAGAATTATTAAAACATTTAAAAAAATGCATTTAAATAAAATAAAAAAACTACTTTCGATTAATTACACGTAATGTTGCTTACTTACAAAACAGAGTGTTCCTAAAATACAGTTTATTTATAAGGTTTCAATTTGATATTGAAAAAACACACACAGTTATGATACAGTCTGTTAATCAATTTAAAGTTTTTATTTATATTTTTTGTTTAGTTTTGTGGCTGCAGTTAAGTTCAGAAATGTTATTTTTTGACAAAACTTAAGATTTCTCAATCAACATAAAAATAATCTGATAGATAGTTAACAACTGTAGTTAATCTACCTACTATAGTTAGCTAAAATTAAGTTTGTTTTTTACCTCCTGAGAAAGTAAGAATCATTAGCAAGTCTTTTCATATTAGTTAGCAAGTCTTTTGTGGGGCGATATATATGCTTTTACAACAGGATCAGAAAATGGTCAAAATAAAAGAATTGTTAAAAAACGTTTGTGTGGTAAAGGTTACTATAACATAAATGACTTTCTTTATGATACCACAGATTGGGAATGGAGCGACCGCCCTCGAGCTATTAAATAATAAGTTTAATTGTACAATGTTACTTTAATTGTGAAACATATTTTTGATGAAAAAAAAAACCCGCTGAGTTTGTTGCGCCCATTCTTCTCAGGCCTGAGGCATTCATTTTGGAATGGGTGGTAGTTTATTGACTTTCAATAAGTGATTTCACATCCTATTTTGAATAAAAATATTTGAATTCAACCTTCTCTGGACTTCCACAATTAATTTAAGACCAAAATCAGCCAAATCGCTCCAGCCGCTCTCGAGTTTTAGCGAGACTAACGAACAGCAAATCATTCTTATGTATATAGATGTACAGAACGTCTGTCGGGTCAGCTAGTATTAAACTATAAACAAATACACTCACCTGATATGTCTTTCAAGACGTTTTTTTAATGTACACTTCATACCACATTCGTTACAGATGAACTTTGTCTTAGTGTGGCTTTCCGTATAGTGTGTGTTACATTCTGTTACATTCCTGAAATTGTTATAACTCTCAATATTTTTACCCTTATATAACTTATACCTTTAGAAAATAATAAATAATAATAAAAGTACGGAAGTATCACTCCGCTAAATCTATTAAAGAAATAGGGACTCTTGCGGTCATACAATAAGGTGTAATTCAGATCGCACAGCGCTACTAACCTACATTTTTATTCACCTAGAAGTTGCCTCTCTTTCTATCGCGTGACTTACCTCTTCTGACGACATTAGGGTTGACATTTTTACCTAAAACTGTACCTACCTAGTATACGGTCATATTATTAAAATAGCTCAGTTTTTTCTTTAATATAAATAGGTATGTAATCGTAATTTTAAATCAATATTCTTTAGTTGTCAAACCTACATTAGTTGCAGAGAGTAATTTAAAATGCTTTGTGAGACCACGACATAGTCAAACCTACTCACTATAGGAAATAAATAGGCAGCTAGCATGATTGGATTTAATTTTAATAATAATCACTTTCAATTAGATTGTATCAGTGTCTTATGGGCGCTTATTTTTTTTTAATTATGATAATTACTTCACTATGCTTGTTTAACTCAAAAGGTTATTTGGAACAACAATCCTGAATATTTATTTGAAAAGCTCCGTTGGGTTAAAGATTTCAACGTACAACACAACTTGCGTGCTAACAGACAACTCGGCCTAATAATCCCTAAGCACAAAACAACTCGGTTTAGGGGATCTTTCAGATTATCTGTAGCAAAAATATGGAATGACTTACCTCCTCCTCTAAAGAAACAAATGAGTATCGAGTCCTTTAAAAAAAATACCGTTTTGCTCTACTAAAAAAGCAACTTGCTGCGGAGAAATTGAACCACTTCCACTGGAAATGTCTTTCTCTAAAAGATTTTTTCTGTGTACAGACATAAACACACGCTCACACTCATGCACATACCTAAACACACACACACATACACATACACACACTTACATACACTTGCAAGGGTAATCAAATTTTTTTTTCTTTCTAATATTACATTTTATAAAAAAAAGATAGTTTAAGTAGGTAATCGGGGAGCCACAATGCATCCACTCCCGCTCAACACCTTAGGGAGGAGAGGATGACTGAAAAACAGCGCTGCATGAAAACATAAATCCATGACTCCATGTCAGGTGAAGCTGAGCCTTTTCCTTTTGCCTTTTGTTTCATCGCGTATCCTAATTGTTCATTTTATATTTCTATTATTATTATGATCGCAATGACCTTTAATATGCTTTATGTTTTCCATTTTTTAAATAACGGTCGGATCTGTGAAGTAGGTGAACAGAGCTCGCGCGTGAGTCCCTACTTCCTGGCCTACTGTGTAGAGGCCGCCGCGCGTAAGTACGATTTCGATACTTACACATGGAGTATGACAGGCCTGCTTTAGATAGTCTCTCGCTGCAGGTAACATATGAAAACAGACTTGGTGTATTATTTTAGTGTGCGTGACAGCTACGTAATTCACGCGAGTGTAAACTCGCGATATGTATGTCACATTGTTTTAGTGTGCGTGCATTACTGAAACTACAGGCTTACAATTCACCGTTATTTTTTTCAACATGTTCACAGCTGTCACAGTCTATCTAGCCAAATAAATTATTTAAATGTATTATTATCCCGACAGATTTTAAGAGGTGTAAGATTCTATAAAACTAAATCAGGGAACTTTTAAATGGCAAATTAAATCTATATAAATGAAATGATAGAAGTTTTCACTCGCTACTGGATATAATTCAAGATGCATATGCTTTTACAACAGAATCAGAAAATGTTCAAAATAAAAGAATTGTTAAGAAACGTTTGTGTGGTAAAGGTTACTATAACATAAATGACTTTCGTAACGATACCACAGATTGGGAATGGAGCGACCGCCCTCAGGCTATTAAATAATAAGTTTAATTGTACAATGTTACTTTGTAAATGTTACTTTAATTGTGAAACATATTTTTGATGAAAAAAAACCCGCTGTGTTTGTTGCGCCCATTCTTAGGCCTGAGGCATTCATTTTGGAATGGGTGGTAGTTTTTTGACTTTCAATAAGTGATTTCAATACGATTCTCTCAAGTTTGATTTGTTATGGTGTATTCACCAGCAGGGCTGAGGTAAAACAAACTATCTTTAACTGTTATAGATTAACCAAAATTTATGAACGATGCGGAACTCAAACCCGCTACCTCTCGGGTTCCATCCGAGCGCTCTTACAATAATTGAGCCAACCGTTCGAGAGACGTATGCTATATTTTGTTCAACTCTCAGGTTGTGACACCATCTACATAAATTAGTTATCATAATTCTCGAATCTTACTTAAATTGTTTACCACAAGCAAGGCACTCCACTTTTCTTCGATGACTATATGCCACATGAGTGTCTAGTTGATGATACTTATGACATTCATAATCACAGACCGAACAAATATATTTGATGTTGTGTTTCTTAATGTGAGCGTTGATTTTGTTGTCAGGTAACTGCTTGGTGCAAATACTGCATTCAATTAAGTTTTTTGCCTGAAAATAAAACACAAATCTTTCATATATCAGTCGATATAGCTATCTATATCGACTGATATATGAAAGTTTTTTTTTATGAAAATAAGGGATGAGACGCACAGGATGTTCAGCTGATGGTAATTGATACTTCCTGCCCATTACAATGCAGCACTGCTCAATATTTGCGCTTGTCACCTTGAGACATGAGACTTGACTTATTTGCCCAGTAATTTCACTAGCTACGGCACCCTTCGGACCGAACCACAGTACAAATTTCTGCTTCACGGCAGAAACAGGCGCCGCTGCGGTTCCCATAATCTAGCCGGCATCCTGTGAAATGGAACCGCCCACTGATAAAAAGAAAGATGTTCAAATAATATATATTATAATGCAATGCTAAGTTTGGTACTGGGAGAACAATGGTAGATTATCTCCCTCGCAAATAAAGAAGTCAAGAATGGAAAAAAGTTTTAAGTCTTAAACGCCTACATAATAAATACTGGACGGAGATGAGTAGATGCAGACCATAGACAAAGTATAGTAACTAGACATGGGTTTGGCGTGGCCAACATGAGACAGATAATATCCTATATATATATATATATATAGGTACATAATATAACACAAGTGTTCTTTCACTATCACTTTTACATCGTAAAACAAAACATCGCACCATATTTGATCCCCAAGAATTAGTTAAATTTTTATAGTGATCATCGCTAAACTATTGTTCAAATATTGTTGATCAGAAAAATTAAGATTGTAAGTCAATTTATTTGAACAACGAACTTTTAAAGGATTAAAATGCGTGTAATTGTAACTGTGTTTTAATTAATTAATTTATTTATTGAAACACGGACAGCATTACATACAAAACATTAAAAATAATTATGGTCTAATAGGTACAAAATCTGGTATGAATGCCAGTTACTGGTGCATACACCACTCTCATTGCAAGACATTAATTTAAATACAAAATACAGTAGGACCTACAAATTTAACAAGGATTTTAAGCAAATTACTAACATTAACAGATACAATATAACGAAGAAATAGTTAGTTTTTTTTTCAGACTTGTCACTGTGTCATGAAAAATATCAAAATGTTTATGGACGCGGAAAATCGATTGTACTCAGAACACATCCTTGATAATGGAGAATGTTTAAGGGCATTTGTCCTACTTACTGTAAATTTTTATTTTAGTTATTCCGACTTCTTAAGACCTTTACAGATCTCGTTTTCAGGGGGACTGCAGATGAAATGAGTCAAAGATAGTATTTGTCATAGATGGTTTTTATGAAGTTTAGCGCCATTTATTGCCTCGGAGGTGGTATTTGGTAGACATATCTAGAGAAAATCTAATCTGTTTAAAATTTTGTAAGTCAAATCAACTTTTCTTAAAGACATTCTTGTACCAGAGCAACATGACAATGTTTGAGTATTACACTAATGAATGTTACATATTGAAAATATTGTAATTACCTTAGTGTGATACAGTTTAATATGTGCCTCATATTGCTGTATCTTTGAAAACCCACTGATACAAGATTCACATTTGTAATCCATTGTACTGTAATTTCTTGCATTCTTCTCTTTCTCCATCCAAAAACTCCTTTCATTATCATCAATAAAAACTTTTTTACAATTCATTTTAATTCTTTTGAATTCTTCATTACTTATTTCTATTACTTTGTACCTAATATTGTTATATTGTTGGCTCCAACGGCTATTTGATTTCTTCTTCTTTTCGGTATATTCATGAGATACTTCTATATTGCCAATTTCATTTTTCACGTGGCTAGTTTCTTCAAACTCATCAAAATAATCAAATTCATCTAATTCCACTTCGTTTTTAATCATGTCTTCTCTAATCTCTGCAATTTCTTTGGTACCAACTTTATTCTCAATGTCTCTCGCAACTTCCGTTTGGTCATACATATCAATTACTACTGAATTGTTTAATTCTTTTTTGATTTTATCATTTAATGTATACAATGTTGTGTTTGATGTAGTCAAATTTGTAAGAGTTATATTTTCCTGGAAAAAATTTAATTAATAATAATTAAATCATAATGTTATATTTAGTATTTTCTTTGATTAAAGTGAGTGTTACACATTTAAATAAAAAACTTTAAAGGATTAAAACTCGTGTAATTGTAACGGTTTTACATTAGATGTTTGTGTAAAAGTTACATTTTTATTTTAGTTAACCCGACGTTTCAAGACCTTTCCAGATCTAGGTTTCAGATGAAGTGATCATCTGCAGTCCCCCTGAAAACGAGATCTGGAAAGGTCTTGAAACGTTGGTTTAACTAATATAAAAATGTAACTTTTACACAAACATCTACCCCCTTATTCATAAAAGGCTGCTAACTTAAAGCATTGCTAATTCTCACTCTGTCTTCTTCTATTGACCTAAGTCAGAATGAGAAAAAACACTCCTTAGCGGCTGTTTAAAGTTAGCGGACCATTATGAATAAGGGGGCTAATGTAAAACCGTTACAATTACACGCGTTTTAATCCTTTAAAAGTGTTTTATTTAAATGTTATATTTAGTAAAAATATAACTGAGAATTTATATGGTCTTTTAACCAGGATATTTTAGTGCACAGCCTAAGATTAAGGAATGATCTCCGTTGCGCTATAACTAGATACCGCACTACCTAAGAAGAATGGCTTTTTAATTGCGGCAACTATTAGATCCTTGTGTGTGCCACATCTATGTGTTATTTTATTTTGAAATCAATTAAATACATAATACTTACTGGTGATATATGATCCCAGTGTCTTTCTTATTTCTTGTATTCTTTTTACAAATTTTTACTACTAAATCCGGCACTTTAATTACAATTATTAGCAAAATTTTAACAGAACATGTGGCACATCAATGTAGTAAAATTTGCCGCACTTTGCGACTACGCCTGTGGTATCTAGTTGATTTAGTTTCAATTATTAGCTAAGTTTAACAGAACATGTGGCATGTCAACATCACACATTGTTCGAGACTGGCTCGAGTACTTAATCCTTATTCTATATTCTAAGTTTACAGCTATAAAAACGTATAAGAATACTTTGGTTTGCATCACACATTGTCATAATGTATGCAATGTTGTTAAAAACAACTATGATTCCAAGACCTATGATTTTTGTTGTAAAACAAATATGTAATAGTAGCGCGTGAGTTCTCCCTCACACACGGGTTCATTGTACAATAAAACATTCTTCTTCTTTTAATACATATATTCTTTATCTACTTTTATAATATATTACAATACTTTACTTCATATAAAATCTTGGCCCCAAGGCCGGCCGTTCTTACTTTACTTCATACTCTAGAGCATAGGTTCTCAACGTGAGCGATAATGCCCCCTTGTGGGCCTTTGAGTCTTTCGGGGGGGGCAGTAGAAGACCCAGACAAAATTAAGGGGCATTGAGATTTGCGCAGATGCTCTAGAAAAAAACATATTCTCAAAGTGGCCGGTGAGCAAAATAAGGTTGAGAAACTATGCTCTAGAGTCTAGACTGTTCTATTTTATTTATAATTGTCTTCTCATCCGCATTAACACTTAAATTTGAATCATTATACTTTAACTTTAGCTTGACGGCCAACCATAGAACAATGAGTTCTTATATGTGGTCACTTAACACCATGTGACCCATATGCTTGTTTGTCCTACTTTTTCATTAACAGATTGTGTTGTGGTAAAAGTTTTTGATTGTATTTAATAAATTGTATCATACCTTTCTAATATTCACACACATGTTTAAATAATCATTAGCTTGTTTAAATTTCTCTCTGAATTTGTGAATATTTTGTAAGACAGCTACACATTCCCAACACATATGTGGCATGACTAGTCTCTGCAAAAAAGATATATAATATTTAGACCAAATAAACAAAATATGACAAAACCTAAGTGGCAGTTAACAAATGATCAGAAATTATGCCGCCTCAAGGAAATTGCCCTTTGAATCCCCATGGCATAAAAATAATAGGGAAGTTGCAGGCCCAAGGGTGCTGTACGAGGCAAGTAAGGGCAATTACTAGTGTGAGGCTCTTTTGCACAGGACAGGAGACTTGACATCTTATGTCTCAAGGTGAAAAGTGCAATAATTGTAGTGGTGGTCCTCCACTGTGCTCTTTTCAAGGAGCTTCCTTCCACATATTACAAAACTGTGAAATGAGCTTCCTTATGAGGTGTTTTCGGGATGATACAACATGGGTACCTTAAAAAAAGTGTCTACATGTTCCTTAAGGCCAGCAACACCCCTGTGATTCTTCTGATGTTGCAAAAGAAAGTGGGTGGCGGTGATGACTTAACACCAGGTGACCCGTACACTAGTTTGTCCTCCTTTTTCCATTAAAAAAAGTACTACTTGCCACACTTTCTTAGGTCTGTATCAGTTCTGTTTATTCATCAAAACTTTGAAGTAGTAGTAGAGGCATTTAGGCAATTAGGGACACTTCCCTTTGTGAATGTGGTCTAGATGAGGGAAATGTGGATCATTTATTCTTCAATTACCCTTTAATGCAACCTTCTTTTCTACAACTTTATACCTCCTGAAGTTCCCCGCCCAACTTCCTTTAAATGTCTCCTTTCCCTAGTTTTCACTCCTTTTATATATATTTTGTGTAAATACATTAAAATAAATAATATTAAGTTGTTAATATCACTAAATACTTACATTTAATAATTTAAGTAATTATATTTGTGTATGTCCTTTATAGTCTAAAAATAATAAAACTTGTTTCAATCTTAAGCACCGATCACTATCATTTAAATTAGAAAACAAATACTCTAAACTTGGTGGTCTACCTTAACGTGAAATTGGCACACTTGTGGTATAACTTCCACAGAAGCCACAGTAGGAAGAATAGAATAGAGGCGTTTTGTTGTTGGTACATAACTGATACAAAACATGTGTCATGTCTCCTATAGAAGAAGATAGACCTCCATTTGCTCAAGTACTGATACAGTTGGCTAGATTTTTTTACTCATGACACATGACAGATGTGAAAACCTTATCAAGGCAAGATTTCTTACTACAAAACATGAACAACTAAATTTTAGATGACTCATGACAAATTCAACTAAATTATCATTAAAAAATAGCCTGGCCAACTCAATCTCCATTCAATAAATCAAGATCTCTGCTAGCTTAAGAACTTTTCACTTCAATAATTATTTTTAAAGAACTGATAAATGCATAATTTTTACTAAGTTTTAACAATAATTAATGTGTTATATGAAATTTTATTGTAATGATTTTCTGTGACAGACAGGTCATCCATCCATTATTGAAAGGATCCACTATCTCCACGATATTTATGTAAAAGACCTAAGTATTAAAAAAACAATTATTCTTTTGAGAAATAAATTTCGCTTACCTTAGAAGTACTGATTATTTGGGTTCCTTCATTTATAATTTTTAAGAATAAATCGTAATATTGTTCAATAGTAGTCAACTTGCGGTCTGTAGACAAACATCCCTCGCATATCTCGGTATTTTCAACTTGCATGGACATCTTACAACAATTAATAAGATAAAAAATGTATGTATTTTATTTATGCATAATTTAATTTAATTGCGCCAAACAAATTTCTCAAAATTATTATCAAAACAATTAACAAATCTAGTGTTATACTGCTAAGTGCATACAAATAAAAGGAAAATTTAAATTGTACAAATAGTACAAAAACCCAATACCAGCCCAGCAATAGTAATAATAATACAAGTAATACAAATTACAAAATTACAAAGAGAAAAAGAGTATGTAAATACTAAATACTACGTCTGAGAGTCGGGACTGCCTGAGTAAAAATTGAAATTTAGTTTTGTATGAAACGTGCAGTGATTTGACATAAGTTTGATATATTATAGCGGCGAAGTATAATGCGGCTAAGTTTGAAAGCGAATAGTTGCTTATTAAAACATAGTGGATTTCGACCATCTCCGTTTTTTATAAGATTATCCGTCATCTGTCAATCTATGACTGCACATCGTTTCGCTATGCTCAAGGCTGTTGTGTATTGTTTATTTGTTGATACTTTATTATTTACATTTTAAAATTATGGAGTTCACTTAATAAATATGACAATTTATCATATATCGCTATTCGCTATAACGTATAGTCTGAAAACATGGTAAATCAAATTATGTCCATAATAAATAATGTTTGTTATGGTTGTTTAGACACCAACAGTCATTTGTTACTAGTAAATAGTCCTCAACTGAAGCAATGTTTTTATCTTATTTGCAACGAAATAAAGGTAAGTGTTACTTTATTAAATGCAGTAATGTTGTTTCCTACATCACACACAAAGATATAAAACTGCCATAGGGAAATTCAATAGAGAAATATATTGAGTTGAACATCCTATCAATTCTCGATTTTAAACTTTTATCATCAGGGGTCAGGATTTATATTTGGAGGGAAATATCTGTAACTCCGGTATATATTAATAACATTTAAGATGCTAAAAGTTTTATTCAAAATAATGGAGTATTATCAAATTCACAATTTTTTTATGACAATAAGAGATGAGACGAGCAGAACGTTCAGCTGATGGTAATTGATACGCCCTGCCCATTACAATGCAGTGTCGTTCAGGGTTCTTGAAAAATCTAAATTCTGAGTGGCACTAAAACTGTGCTTGTCACCTTGAGACATAAAATGTTAAGTCTCATGTGACCAGTAATTTCACTAATTTTGGCCTGTCAGGCCGAAACACAGTAATGCTTACACATTACTGCTTCAAGGCAGAAATAGGCGCCATAGTGGCACCCATAATCTAGCCGGCATCCTGTGCAAAGGCACCTCCTACTGTTATGACTCAACTATACTAAAAGTAATTAATTAGACTTCCTCATTGAAATGTAATTTCTTCTTACAGGAGTCCAATACAGAGTTACTACAAATATTGTTATGTTATTATTGTATAGCAACATTAAGAAAAGTGAAGAGATTTCAAGAGAAAGTGCAGAATGCTCAGCGGTTGTTACAAAGACATAAAGAAGATGTAAGTACAAGGTATAAAAGTAAATACTGGCCTGTACCTGGCCCCTTATCATAATAAGGGGCCAGGTACACTCCTGTGACTCCATTAGTGTTGTAAGAGAGTGTGGTTGGTGGGGATCACTTAAAATCAGGTGACATATCTACGTCTCTCTTCCATAAAAATATCTCAGTCTGAATAAACTTACAACTTAAATATAACTTACAAACAAATTCAAGAAAAAGATTTCGACCTACCCAAATTGGCAGTACCCCAGTGCATTAGATTTTTCTGATACACTAAAACTGAGTGTGCCGTACGGCACCCTATTACTTCACCAATTTCTGACCCTTATTTTGTTTATAAGATGGTTTGATTGGTATGGTCTTATAGCTTGTTTCAATAGCTCTCCGATACATTCCCTCAAATCATCCTACTTATGAGCAATCTATTGCTACATCTAAAGTAACATGCGATCATAGTTTCTGGGAACGTAAAGGTTAAAGCTTGTTTATAAAGTATACTTGATTATTTAGAAGATAATAATGCATGGTTCTTGTCTGGTTCCACACAGGCCACCTAAAATTGTATCTCTTCTTCACAGTTGTTCCCTCATTGCTAAGGATCGTAACTCCGCTTAAGTTCGTCTACAGCTTTCCTCCATCTGTTTCGGTCTGTCGCATGGTGGAGTGCGATGCTGGTTGGTTAGTCTGCTCGGATATTTGATCAGACCAGCGCTGTGGCCTAAAATTGTATAGTATTGTAATAAGTAGCAAAATATTTTTTTTACTATATTCTTTAAAAGATGGGCCTGGAGTTTCTTATCAGTTCGTCTCCCCATGTCAAAGCCCACAAACTGTCTATCTACTATACCATTGTCACTCCCTATGGTAAAGAAATATATTTCAATTCTATTCTAATTATGTCATCATATTCATCTATGTCTCATGTGTCTATTATGTCGTAAGCAGTTACATCTTTTAAACCGTAACACAACAGTACAAGTTTACAAATATTTCATAACAGAACTGAGTTTTGCCAGAGGGAGGCATTTGCACAGGATCCTGGCCTGATTTTGCGTACCACAATGGCACCTATTTCTGCCGTGAAGCAGAAATGTGTAAGCATTATTGTGTTTTCGTCTGAAGGGCGCCAAATTTTATGTCTCAAGGTGACGAGCGAAATTGTTGTGTGGCACAGAATTTTTGTGTTTTACAAGAATCCTGAGTGGCACTGCATTATAATAGGCAGGGTGCATCAATTACTATCACCTGAACCTCTCATTCCTTATTACCATTAAACAAAGGGTGGTGACAGTCACCCCCAGGCAAATATATCATTCATAGCTACACTTATGTATTTTCAGATACACTGCCATAATACATACCATCAAAGCCCATTCCAAATAAGAGAAATATTCAACATAACATTGAGAGAAAATCATGAAAAATATAAATTAACTGATAAATCTGATAATGGTGAAGATACAACATCAACTTGCAATCCGCAAGATGGTATCAATGATAATATTAAAAAGGACACATTCAGAAATGGAGCTGCAATTGAGACAAGTGATACGGATGCTATATATTCTCAGTTTAAACGTAATAAATCTATTAAATCATATAAGGATAAAGGCTACACGGAGACAGCTTTTAGTAGGATCCATAAGGTAAGCTTACGATAACTTAATACTATTAAAACTCATGCGAAACAGAGCTGTTCGAATTGTTGAGGATCCAGTGATCTGTGAATAGCTCAATCACCTGGCATTGCGTAGAGATGTCGCTGCATTGTGTTGTCTTCTACTGCATCTATCACAAGGAGTGTTCTGAAAAGCTGTTTGTACTGATTTCTGCTGCCGAATTCTACTAATCTGGATGTGTGGCATTCCTATTCTATGTATGTATTCTGTGGATCCATATGAATGTATTATTTGAAAAATAATATTTAGTTGAAAAGATTTCTTAAGCCAGCCAGACAGCCAGTGTTTATCAAAGAAGGTAATATATTTTTCAGATTAAAAATAAATCACAAAGCACAAGAATGATTCAAGACACATCTGCGTCTAACATAGATACACATAGTTTTGTTGATGATGATGATGGTGGTGATGATGAAGTAAGCATGAAGGATGAAGACGATATCCCTCTGGTGTTACTAAAGAGTTATAATGTAAGTAATAAAGACAGTTAATCCTCTATCAAGCCAATAATTTTGTCTGTGTTTAAGAGTGTTTATTTGACGACGAATACTTTATAGAAAAATTTAAATTTATATATAACTAGCTGACCCAGCAAGTGTTGTATTGCTATTAAAAGTAATAATTTCTTATTGTATATGTTTTTTTTTTAAGAACAATGATTAAAATTTTTGTGGTAAAATTGCGCTACAAAAATAGGTGTTGATCGTAGATGGGTGATAATTTGAAGTGGTATATATTTTTTAATGCTGAATCATAGTAAAAAAATGGACAAAAAAAATATTAGGGTGGGTCGGGTCACGCTTATCGTTTAGGGGTATGAAATATAGATCGTGGCCGATTCTAAGACCCGATATGCACACAGTCGTTCTCGAGTTTTAGCGAGACTAACGAACAACAATTCATTTTTATATATATAGATAATATTATGACTGTTCATTGTCAGTACATTTATCAAAATTTGAAATACATTCACAAAAATCGTCACCTTTTCTTTTTTCTTGATTTTAATTATTATAACACTATAAGTAATGGATTGCTTGTAACTAATTCTAGTAGGCTTCTTAAGATACATAATAGCTTTAAGGGTTAATGTATACACTTTTATGTACAATAATATAGTCCCAGCCACTGTTCAAGCATTATCTATCAATAAAATTAAGTGTTTTATCAAAAAATGGCTCTGTCGTACTGTACAGGTCTCAGGTTGTGGCTGTTGATAAAAGGCATAAGAGGCATTTACTTTCTCAAAATTGATTCCTTTAGAATTCATTTTGATGTCATTTCTAATAACTACTAGATACTACTACCGCTTCGGAAACAAATGGCGCTCTGAGAGAGAAGAAGCGGCGCAAGAAACTCTCCCAGCATTCTTTTTTTGCGCTCTATGCAATAAAAATATACAATATTGTACAGTAATTTCTATCGCTATAAAATAATCACAATCTAGTCCCAGGCTGTCCGATTATATAGATATTCAGCAGTGGAGTAATAGGATTTACGAAAGAGCCATTTTTTATAAAACATTTAAATTTATTTATAGGTAATGCCTGGACAGTGGCTGGGACTTTATTATAGAAGTGTATATATACATTTACCCTTAAAGCTATTATGTAGCTACAAGACAAACCTGCTTAATCCCAATATTTGCATATTAGGAAATTGACTTGAGAAGTCGCTCTTGCAAAACTAAACAAGCCACAACCTGAGAGTTGAAAAAAGCATACAAGATTCTATCAACGTTACGTCACTCGAACGGATGGCTCAGTTGGAAAGAGCGCTCGCACGCACCGCGAGAGGTCGCGGGTTCGAGTCCCGTATCGTTGTCAAAATTTTGTTTTCAGTATTTGTGTAATGAATCCCAGAAGTGACTTTAAAAATATAACAAATTGTTTAAACTCAATATTACAATTGTATTTGACTTTCAGGACAAATCAAGTAATAATATAGAGGATATTTCAGAAGCACATTTGTCGCAAGACAAAGAAGCTTCAAACAGTGAAATAAGTAATATTGAATTAGAAGGAAATGACAATTTTGTAAGTATATTTTTAGTAATAGCTTACATGGAAGCACCACATCAAACTGAAAAGACATTATTAGGCTTACCATCAACTCTTAATTAGCGATTCAATTCCGATGCAGTTCAGTTTAGGTAACTAAACTGAATCGCTAAGATTCGTGCCATGAAGTGCCTATAACTGAATGGTGTTTCAATCGCATATGGAAGAATGAACGAAAGATATTTGTCTGTGGTCCGCGGTGTGAGAAAGAGCTGCATAAGTCTGTCTCTCTTACTCGAACCATATGCGTTGCGTTTCGAAACCTAAAATGATATGATTTTTGCGTAGAGATTACTTCAAATACATTTTATAATTGTGATTTATAGCATGAAATTATAAACCTTAACCAACCCAAATATATAAGTGTTTTTAACTTGAAACTCTGGTAAAATAGTTCGTAATACGAATTATGGCCTCAGCTCATTACAAAATCGAATTTAGCAGTCATCACCTTGATACTTAAGATATTAAGTCTGATTTGCCCAGTAATTTCACTAGCTACGGCGCCCTTCAGACCGAAACACAATAACGCTTACACATTACTGCTTCACAGCAGAAAAAGGCGCCGTTGTGGTACCCATAATTGAGCTGGCATCCTGTGCAAAGTAGCCTCCCACTGGTAAATTTATGGATGACCATGAAAATAATAATAAACTTTCAGGACACAAAGTCAAATAGCAGCTCATATAAAGTGTATAAGAAGAGAAGAAGACACAAGGAACAGTTGGCGAACCGATTCACCTCCAGGATGGTGCGGGAGACGAACGAATATATTGTTATCAAGTTAACCAAGGAAGAGGTAAACACGATGTCAGTCAACACTTACCCCATCTCTGTACTAATGTTATAAAGAGGAAAGATTTGATTTGAAACATAGACCAAGTATAGTAACTAGACTAATTGATAGCTTCCGTCTCACTCACGAGAAAAAGAAAAACTTATGCGAGTCTTATGTAAGGGAATGAGATAGAATGATTAGATTCTTTGTTTCGCCATGCGTGCCGGTTGTTTCAAGGTCAGCACACCCGGTGTGCTAAACAAACTTGACAGCGCTGCACATATATTTTGTTTACTTTTATTTGCGTCTATAAAAATAAGCTATTATTGTTTTAAAACGTGTGAAATATCATCCACTATTTATTCAACATCAGTGACAATTAAAAGTAGAATCGAAGGAAATATGGTGCGTTGTTGTGTTTTACGATGTACAAGTGATATTGAAAGAACACTTTTGGTATATTATGTACCTATCTATATATAAATGGGATATTGTGTGTCTCATGTTGGCCACGCCATACCGATGTCTAGTTACTATACTTGTTCAATGGTTTTCCTACTACGTACTAACTGCCAACAGCCAAAGTGAAAGTACCAACTGACATTTAGTGCTGAATTTTTTTTGAAGTGAAACTTCTTTAGAATCGTTGTGATTTCAAACCGGATGCAACGGAAATAACGACAGGTAAGAGACACAAATACAAAAATGTGTAGGATGAAGCCGGCAAAGAATGAGACAGAAATATGCATACTATTGAAGTGGAAACTTCTTTATCATCGTTGTGATTTGAAAGTTGATGAAACGAAAAAGCGACATTAAAAAAGGCAGTGACATCAATTCAAAATATTTAACATGAGAGATAGTGAGATAGGAAGCATAATACAATGTTTTGGTACCAGGCGACCATAGTTAAAGAAGAGATTGTCTTAAGTATGGCGCGAGTATACCTTAATATATTCTGACTCCAAGCACACGACGTATTACTACATAGACACCAGGAGAACATATTATCATATATATTAGTGGTGATAGTAATGTCTTTCATAGCGGTTGAAATCATGTGTCATCCTAGCAACACGTACCAGGAATTCATATGCAGTTTAGAGGTTCATGCACCATGCAGGTTTCACTTCTGACATGTGTACTTTGTACGCACGCAATGTTTTTTATGATCTAATAATTACAATTATTTAATTGTTTGTTTGTTTGCAATGAATAGATTTCGAAACTACTGAACCGTTTTGAAATATTCTTTCACTTTTGGGAAGCTATACTATCCCCGGGTGACATAGGTTATAATACGATTTGACGACCCATATAGACGAATGGTTAGTGACCCTGACTACTAAGCTAGAGGTCCCGGGTTCGAATCCCAGTAGGTGCAATCATTTATATGATGAATATGTATGTTTGTTTCCGAGTCATGGTTGTTTATATGTATTTTTGTATGGTTAGTATATTGTATTAAATATATCATTGTCTTGTACCCATAGTGCAGGCTATGCCTAGTTTGAAGCAATATAATTTGTGTAAAAGTGTGTCAATATTATTATTATTATATTTGGAGCAATTCACGCATACTAACACAAAGTGTAAGTAACTAAAGTAATAAACCTGGCCTGTTTTCATTGGTTGTCTAGGAGCAAGAGGCTACATCTATATATATCTTATATATAAAATTCTCGTGTCACAATGTTCGTTCCCGTACTCCTCCGAAACGGCTTGACCGATTCTCATGAAATTTTGTGAGCATATTAAGTAGGCCAACATCTATTTTTCATACCCCTAAGTAATAAGGGTTGTTCACCCTTAAATATTTTTTTTAATTTTTGGACGTAATTTTTTGTTTTTTTATAATGTGGCATTAAAAAATACATACAACTTCAAATTTTCACCCATCTACGATCAACAGTTACTTTTGTATCGCGATTTTAATATCGGCAACACAACGTTTGCTGGGTCAGCTAGTAAATATATGTACATTTAACTTTGATAATATTTGTATAGATAACATGTTTTATATCCAGGTTATAGCGGAGATGAAGGGCAATTTAACGTCACAGAGATACTCAATGGCGCCGTACAAGTGTGAGAAGTGTGCGAAAGGATTCAATTTTGACGATGTTCTACAGAGTCATATGGAGAAACATTCGCAAGTATATACTACACACATTTACAATCTATATAGCGACGACCTGTATAGCCGAGTGGTTAGCGATCCTACCTACTAAGCTAGAGGTCCCGGGTTCGAATCCCGGTAGGTGAAAGCATTTATATGATGAATATGTATGTTTGTTTCCGAGTCATGGTTGTTTATATATTTATTTATGTATGTTTAAGTGAGTATATTGTATTAAATATATCGTTGTCTTGCAACTCATAACACAGCCTATATATGCCTAATTTGGGGCAAGATAATTTGTATTAAAAGTGTGTCAATATTATATTATATATATATACTAGTGGACCCGACAGACGTTGTCCTGTACACACGTCTTAAATTTCAAAAATCGGTCCAGACGTTAGGAGGAGATCACTAACAATATACATGAGCAGGGGAATTATATTACATGGACAGAATTGAGAATCAATTGTGAATCTAAACAATTCTCGAATCTACCTGAAGACACACACACCAATCTGAAATCCACTGGAACACAAAAAAATTTACGAAATCGGTCCAGCCGTTACGGAGGTAGTTTAATTGTGAATCTAAACCATTCTCGAATCCACTTGAAGACACACACACCAATCTGAAATTCACTGGAACACAAAAAAATTTACAAAATCGGTCCAGCCGTTACGGAGGTAGTTTAATTGTGAATCTAAACCATTCTCGAATCCACCTGAAGACATACATCAATCTCAAATTCACTGGAACACAAAAAAATTTACAAAATCGGTCCAGCCGTTACGGAGGTAGTTTAATTGTGAATCTAAACCATTCTCGAATCCACCTGAAGACATACACCAATCTCAAATTCACAGGAACACACAAACAAATCATCAATTTCGGTCCAGCCGTTTAGGAGGTAGTTCAATTGTGAATCTAAACCATCCTCGAATCTAATCCACCTTAAGACTCACACCAATCTCAAATTCACTGGAACACACAAAAAAAATCATCAAAATCGGTACAGTCGTTAAGGACGTAGTTCAATAATTGTGAATCAAAACCATTCTCGAATCCACTTGAAGACACACAGAAAGTTTCATTAAAATCGGTCCAGCCGTTTAGGAGGAGTTCGGTTACAACAGACACACAAAAGAAAAATATATATTAACATAGTGAAAATGGTCTTTGTTTGAGGCTCAATCACACCTAAACCACTGATCGTCATGAAACTACCACCATTCTATGCGAAATCTATCCTAGATAGTTTATGGCTATTGGAACGAAGTTCCTTACGGCAGGCTATATATATAGGATAGGGATTTTGCTGCGCGACCGAACTGAAAAAAATGTGATAGTAAAACCGTAAGAAAAAATCCGTGGGAAAAAAGTGCGTGGAATAAAACCGTTAAATGAGACGTGCGCAGGCGCGACAGTCGCATACACAAGCGAGTAGTGTATATATTATCAATATTATTATATCAATATATGATAACGATTATAGCAATATTAGAACGATTTTCTTTGCAATTTGTGTCGATTCTACATTAGCCGAAGGAACTTCGTTCCTACCTGGTGTCCCACGACACAACATCATTTTTTTTTAATTGAATTTATTTTCTTTTAAAATTCGCCCAGCGAAGCGGGCCGGAACGGCTAGTATAATAATATTCCTCTTTTCAATATTGATTTTTATTTTCATTCGTAGGTATCACTATATACACCAGTAATTATGGCTAGCGTGTCTTGCATTTCATCATAAGCCTCCCCAAAACTTATCCATTCTGAAAGGTCTCTTGCTTTTCTCGATCAGGTTGCACCTGCTACTTTTTTTAACCGACTTCAAAAAAAGAGGTGGTTTTCATATGTTTGTTACCTCAAAACTTTCGACTGGTGAACCGATTTTGATGATTCTTTTTTTATTTGAAAGCTGGTGCTTCCCGTGTGGTCCCATTGTCGCATCCACGAGAAAACCATAAAAGTCATAAATTTGCAATACGTATGTGTATGATAAATTTACGAATAACTCAATATCGCGCCAACCGATTTCGATGATTCTTTTTTATTGCAAAGGATATACTTCAAAGGTAGTGGTGAAAGTTTGGTTAAGTTCTGATTACGGAATCCATGACAAAGTAACGGAACTCTTCAATTCTTAGGAGCAAATTAACGATACTCGGCCGAATCTTTTTATGCTATTAGGATATTTAAGTCATCTACCATATCATAGTTATGGTCAAGTAATTGTCGTAGTCGAATATGATGATCAATGGGACTCCTTAACGACTTACAGTAAGAGTGCGATCTGTGGCAGAATTTCTAACTGTCTTTTATCAAATTGCAAAGCGCTTACGTTAATTGCTGCATTGAGAATTTAGTATATGTACATATATTTAGACAAATTGTAAGTAAGTGTAGGTACTTCAAATTCACTAAAAATAAAAAAAATAACCAAAAAAACAACCGACTTCAGAAACACTATTCCAAAACAACAGATATAATGTGCACTAAAAAGTACTTATAAAAATTTTGAATCGGTGTCATCCAAGATAGGTTTGTAACTACATACATAGTTATAGGTGAGATGTGCTTGAGTCGTGAGGAGGCGAGAGGCGAGAGCGGGTCGCGGCGGAAGGACACCGATTCCAAAAATAACAATAATCGTAACTAGAATTAGATTAATTAATAAGATCGTATAAAAATACGCAATTATTTATGTCATCTTCCCATCTAAGACGTGGTCTGTCTTTCTTCCTTTTGTGTTGCCTAAGTCTTTTTGTACCTGATCATGGCCTGTCCATTTCCATTTGAGGTTTTGAATATAATATTTAACATCAGGTATTTTTGTTTGTTCTCGTATGGATTAAAGTCTTCCTGTATTTTTATGTTAAGCATGCTTCTCTCCATGCTATGCTACAAGTGTCTTGTGCCTTTGTTCGTAGTTTATTTTGATTGGGCTTCATGTTTGACAGCCGTAGGCCAAGCTGGGTAAAATGCATGTATTTAAACTTTTCTGTTTGCTTTACTTGGTATTTTCAGATCCTTCATAATTTCTTTTAAATTCCAGTATTTTTCCATCAACACACAATCAACAAACAACAAACTAAAACAATTTTTTTATAGTGTTTAGGATTTTTTAATTTTTAATAAACTTTTTGCATGCTAATTTAAATTAGCCGATTAGAAGACAATACAATAAATTTAAGATCTATAATGTATACTGTATTAGACACAATAAATAAATTATATTTCATTTCATTTCAAGAGATGCGTTGCGTCCTTTTGGGTGGGAGTATTGTCTTTTCTTGAAGGTCTCTAAGTCGTATCGGTTCGGGAAAACAGCAGCCGGTAATTGATTCCACAAAGTGGCTGTACGAGAGAAACTCTTATAAAAACTCCCCGTGATAAATGCGGTAGAAGATGCAGAGAATCGACATCTCTACGCAATGCCAAAGAATCAAGCCGATCCCAGATTACTTATACTTGAAAAAAAAAAACCCGTGGAAGGCTCTTTTGACACAGGACACCGGCTAGATTATGGGTACCACAACGGCGCCTATTTCTGCCGTGAAGCAGTGATGTGTAAACATTAGTATGTTTCGCTCTGAAGGGCGCCGTAGCTAGTGAAGGTGAAGGCTTCACCGATTCTCATGAAATTTTGTGTGCATATTGGGTAGGTCTGAGAATCGAACAACATCTATTTTCATCCCCTAAATGTTAAGGGTAGTCCACCCCTTAATCTTTTTAATTTTTAGATAAATTATTTACTTGTTATTTTCTTATGATACAACACTAATAGATACATACCTACAACTCTAAATTTTCAACCTTCTATAATAAACACCTATTTTTGTATGGCGGTTTTTACGAGTATATTACTTATTCAGATCCGCAATAGGGTTGCACGATGGCAATCGAATACAATAATTATTGTAGTAGGATAAATTTTATGTACGATATATTTGGTAGGTCTGAGAATCGGTCGTCATATATTTTTTAAAACCCAAAACTGTTTAACCTGATTCCTGCCGCCGAATTCCACCTTCGCACGACACGCCACAAGTTAGAATATCATCCCCACCATCTGGTTGTGTGGCGGTCTTCCACAGTGCAGTTTTCAAGGAGCTTTCTTCCACGTACTACAAACCTGTGGAATGAGCTTCCTTGTGCGGTGATTCCGGGACGTTACGACATGGGCACCTTCAAAAAAAGCGCGTACACCTTCCTTAAAGGCCGGCAACGCTCCTGTGATTCCACTGGTGTTGCAAGAGATTGTGGGTGGGCGGTGATCACTTAACACCAGGTGATTGGACGCTCGTTAGTCTTCCCATTCCATAAAAAAAATCTCCCTTTTTTACTTTATATGGCAATACTGGTCAGTAACATAAGAATTACATTGATATTTCAGAAAAACGGACCATTCCAATGCGAGATGTGTTCCCAATACTGTCCCAGCGCTGTGTCCCTGCGAGGTCACATCAAGTCACACACCACCAGGTCAGTGGCAGTATGTATTTGTAGCGGAGCCGTGGGGCGGGTCGTTCCTCAAAACATAGCGAAGGGAGTGATGGCTGGAGCAAATCGTGCTCGTCAACGGGTTTTGATCCTGACGTAGAGAAGATAAATTATATATTTGTTGAAAATTATTTCACATGTTAAAATTTTCACATGTTATGACATTCTCTTGAGGATTAAGAGTAGAGGATTTACAGGCGCGGAAAAGATACGAGGGGTGGCTGATATAAAATCTACTTTGTTAAAGAAAGTTTTGAAAATCGAACTGGCCACTGCAAAATCATATTTTATATTTATTCATTTTTTAAAATTATGACGCTTATTTTTTTTCGCTTGCTTTTGTTTTTTTGGCGCGGCTTTGATTTCGCCATGTCGAAAGAAAATTGTAAAATGATGAAATTTGAGCATCGAGCAGTGATTAAATTCCTAAGTAAAGAAGGAAATACGCCTACGCAGATCAGAGAGCGCATGTTAAAGGTGTTTGGTGATTCAAGTCCTTCTGAATTCGTCATAAAGTTTTGGTCGAAGCAATTTAAACATGGCCGTGAGAGCCTGGAAGACGACCCACGTAGTGGAAGGCCAATTTTTGCTATTACCGCAGATAATGTTGAAAAGGTGAAGAACCTGATTCTTGCAGATCGGCGAATCAAGCAGTGGGAGATAGCCAGAGATGTGGGCATTAGCAAGGAACGAGTTCATGAAATTATTCACGAACATTTGGGCATGTCCAAGGTGAGCGCGCGTTGGGTCCCTAGAATGTTGACCCCCTTTGACAAACAAAGGCGAGTAGAATGTTGTCAGGCATTTCTAGACCTGGTCAAAGGTAAAGAAGAAGAGACTATCTCTCGAATTGTGACCTGTGATGTAACTTGGATTCGCCAGTGGGATCCGGAAAGCAAACAAGAGTCAATGCAATGGAAATTTAAAGGAGAAAAGCCGCCAAGGAAGTTCAAGGTTCGGCCGTCGGCTGGAAAACTAATGGCCACCGTATTTTGGGATGTCGAAGGGATTTTGATGATAGATTAATTGCCTAAAAATACAACAATGAATGCTGAATATTATGCAAACTTGCTTGACCAGCTTCGTGAACAAATCAAAGAAAAGCGGAGAGGCAAACTCAGCAAAGGTGTTCTGATTTTACAAGACAATGCTCCTGTACACACAGCCTTAACGGCGAGGTCAGCCCTGAGCAAAAACGGCTTCACAGAAATTAACCATCCACCTTATAGTCCAGATCTGGCTCCCTGTGACTATTTCATATTCAAAGATTTAAAGAAAAAATTGAGGGGTCGTAGATTTTCGACGGACGAAGAAATGAAGGAGGCTGTGACTGACCATTTTGACGAGCAAAATAAAAATTACTATTATAACGGCATGATGTCACTTATTTGCAAATGTCATAAGTGTATTTCACTTGCAGGAGACTATATAGAAAAATAAAAAAAAAAACTAGCCATCAAAGTCGTTTCTTTCATAGTTAGGTAGATTACTTATCAGCCTCTCCTCGTACATATATGTTAAGGGTAAATGTATACACTTCTATAATAAAGTCCCAGCCACTGTTCAGGCATTATCTATAAATAAATTTATATGTTTTATAAAAAAATGGCTCTGCCGTAAATCCTATTACTCCACAGCTGAATATCTAAATGATCGGACAGCCTGGGATTAGATTGTGATTATTTTATAGCGATAGAAATGACTGTACAATATTGTATATTTTTATTGAAAAGAGCGCAAAAAAAGAATACTGAGAGAGTTTTTGCGCCGTTCTTCTCTCTCAGAGCGCCATTTGTTTCCGAAGCGGTAGTAGTATCTAGTAGTTATTAGAAATGACATCAAAAAGAATTCTACAGGAATCAATTTTGAGAAAATAAATGCCTTTTATGCCTTTATTAATTTTAAAGTGATAATAATATAAAATAACATTACTACAGCTGTTATATAATGGTTTATTAATTAGGATATCTTATGGCACCATGACGTTGGTAGGGCTCGTTAACATATTAACTAATCAATCACTTAAACATCTTGACTGTTGCCTCCAATATATTCTTGATAATGTAATGTATGTACACATTCACAAACATAAACTTGTAATGCCTACTACTCGGTTGGATCGAGTTAGTAAGTCTTTTGTTGGGCGATGTATATGCTTCTACAATATGATCCCAGAAAATGTACAAAACAAATGTGTTACGAAATTTAAGAGAATTGTTAAAAAACGTTTGTGTGGGAAAGGTTATTATAGCATAAACGATTTTCTTAATGACACCACGGACTGGGAATAAAGCGAGCACCCTCAGGCTCTTTAATTATAAATGTTTATTGTACGATATAACATTGTAATCCATATTTTATATTAAAAAAAGCCCGCTGAGTTTCTTGCGCCCATTCTTCTCTGGTCTGAGGCAGTCTCTTTTTAATGGGTGGTAGATTTTGACGTTCAATAAGTGATTTTAAATCCTATTTTGAATAAAAATATTTGAATTTGAATTCACATAAGTGAATTTGATAGAAACTGTCATAGCTATAATGTTAACACCAGGAACAGACATAAACTTGTAATGCCTACTACTCGGCTAAGTCGAGTTAGCAAGTATTTTGTGGGGAGTTGTATATGCTTTTACAACAAGATCCCAGATAATGTTCAAAACAAAAGTATTACGTATAACCTAAATAACAAATATAACATAAATAATATGTTACCACTGATTGGGAATAGAGCGACCGCCCACAGGCTATTAAATTTTATTGTACGATTTTACATTGTAACCATATTAAAAAAAAAATAAGCCCGCTGAGTTTGATGCGCACGTTCTTCTCAGGTCTGACGGATACCTTTTGGAATGGAGGGTAGTTTTTAACTTTCAATAAGTGATGTCACATCCTATTTTGAATATAATAACGTTGGTGATATCTATCACTTACAAAAATACAAACCGCACGGTGCTATGGTCCATGTGAAACTTTCTTCTGTGCAATATTTTATACAACATTTTTCGTTAATATTTCTAGGTATAAATGTAGAATATGTAAAATAGTACGGAACTCGAGACAACATATCCTGGAGCATCATTCGCTGGAACACACGGATGGAACCACCGACTATAAATGTACCCACTGCACCTTCACGTCTAAGTAAGTTATAACTTGATAATTCATTTATTTTATATTTATGAAAATAAAGGACGAGACGAGCGGACGTTCAGCTGATGATAATTTATACGCCCTGCCTATTACAATGCAGTGCCGCTCGGGATTCTTGAAAAACCCCAAAAAATTCTGAATGGTAGTAATTTTACTATCTACGGCGCCCTTCAGACCGAAACACAGTAATGTTTACATTATTGCTTCACGGTAGAAATAGGCGCCGTCGTGGTACCCATAATCTAGCCGGTGCAAAGGAGCCTCCCACTGGTAGACTTACATTAGGGCTGGATTGAATCAGCTTTACTTTTATATTAGCAATAACAAACATGTTAAAGTACCGGTTAGGCAATAACCCCCTTATTCATAATGGTCCGCTAACTTTAAACAGCCGCTAAGGAGTGTTTTTTCTCATTCTGACTTAGGTCAATAGAAGACAGAGCGAGAATTAGCAATGCTTTAAGTTAGCAGACTATTATGAATAAGGGGGTAAATGTTTTGCACCATTTGACAATTTCTAGATGACGTCATAACTTTAACTGTTAACCGTAATCGTCCGATATTGGGTATGTTCCTATATGCACTGCGACCACTGTACAGTGTGACGTCAGTTTAGTATACTGTGAAGCTGTTCCTTTATAGCCAGTTATACTGGTTACTATTTAAAACGGAACGCAATCCCGTATACTGTCAGCCGTTTTTTTTGACACAGCCTTCAAATGAGTGTATTAAAGTTTTCTAGTTCATTAAAAAATAACTGTTGTTGGAGTACTGTCAAATTAAAAATATTTGGGATTAAACTGTAGGTATTGTTTATAAAAACGTTAGGCACTCGAGTGGTTTTGACTGATCACGCGATCAAAGTACTGCGAATGCTCACAGTAGAATATGGCGGCGATTTATAAGTGATCCAAACGCCATTCAGTAAAAGGCACTTCTTGGTATGAATTTTAGCGCTTCAGTTTAGGTACCTAAACTGAACTGCATCGAATTCTGAAATAATGAGAAGAATACACTCGCCGGCGAGTGTGGTGATGTATTGTGTAATAAATGTATGTGTATGAATGTATCATATATGTATGTAAGTATATGTTTGTGTGCATGCATGTGTTTGTTTGTGGATTATTATTTCAAAAAATACAACTTACCTATGTAACGGCAAAAATAATTAAAGTATGTTTTGAAAATACCATCATTATAATACAGCGCCATCTAGTTTCACATTCGTAGTAATTCACTGTGTAGTTTACATAATACTTAACATTAAGTGTGAAATATCTTTTTATGTGTAAATAAAAATAATGTGTTTGTAATGAGAGGAAGCGCACCGTGATGCAGCGACACGTCAGGGTTCACGTGAACAGCGTGACACACCCGTGTCACCGGTGCGGGAAGCTCTTCCGGAGCAGGGAGACACTTCGCGTGCACACCTCGTGAGTACTGACCACCGAATGACTCATACTAGTGACATCACTTTCTAAAAAAAAAGAGATTCACTTGATTGTATGAAACGTGCAGCCATTGACAGATTTTTTATGAATATAAGGCACAAGATGAGTTGAACGTTCAGCTGATGGTAATTGATACACCCTGCCGATTACAATGCAGTGCCGCTCAGGATTCTTGAAAAACCCAAAAATTCTGAGCGGCACTACTATTGCGCTCGTCAACTTAAGACATAAGATGTTAAGACTCATTTGCCCAGTAATTCCACTAGCTACGGCGCCCTTCAGACCGAAACATAGGCGCCATAGACGAAATAGATTGACAGATGACGGCTATAATCTTGTAAAAAACGGAGATAGGCGAAATCCATCACGTTTTAACCAACTGTTCGCTTTCAAACTTAGCCGGATTATACTTCGTCGCCAATCACATAACTGTAATTACTACTATTTCAAACTTATGTCAAATGGCTGCACGTTTCGTAATAAATTTCCAATTTTATTTAGGCACTATCGCCTTTTATTACGTAGTATTTACATACTCTTTGACCTGCTCAACTGTTACTTTATTACATACATACAAAGCGAATCTATTAATTACTGTAACTGTAATTAATTGATAAGTCGTAAACAGTCAGCCACGTTTGACATTACAATACCAGACAATATACTAGGAATCACTGGGCACAAATTCAAGAAATACATTAAAGCTTCATTGACATAGAAGGTTTACCATAATATAGTACACTAGCTGACCCGGCAAACGTTGTTTTGCCATTTAAATTATTTTTATAGTTAGACCGTTTCTTGGACATTTCTTTATTTTTCTAAAATAAACGTAGCCTAAGTTACTCCTTATTACATCAGCTACCTGCCAATAGAAGTCGCCGGATTAGACGGAACAAATAGACAGACAGACAGATACAATTTGTAAATAATATCATTTTGATGTATATGTATTCATAATATACATTTAGTAAATAACGGTTATTTCAATATTACAAACAGATACTCCAATTTTATTTCAATGTATAGATAATTCACACAATATTTTTAAAAATTATAGCCTATATGTTATTTTGGTGTGTAAGCTATATTATTGTAAAGTTTCATCAAAATCCATTCAGTAGTTTTTGCGTTAAAGAAGTTCAAACATACATCCAGACATACAAACTTTCACATTTATAATATTAATATATTAGGATAGGATTATATAGAGGATAATGATTCATGGTTCAGGCCACATTAAATTGAATAAGTAGGCTAAGTTGTTATATAATTTAAAAGTTGGGCTGACAGTTTCTTATCAGTTCTTCTCTTCGTATCAAAGCCCCTTTACGAACTGATGTAGCAGTATTGTTGTAATATGTTATGATATTGTCACTCCCTATGGTAATAGTTATTTATGCAACTGTTGTGTAATAAGGGGTATTAAAACACGAATGTGGATTTATCTCAAGAGGCGAAGCCGAGTGTGATAATAGTATCCCATGAGTGTTTTAATACCTAATTATCAACAGTTGCATACAAGACTTTATCTACACCCATAATATGAATCCTCTAAAAGATTCTGAAACAGTCAGCTTACTGCTAACATTAAAACACCAGTCCTAGTAGTAACCTAATATCATTCATTACATATACAAA
The DNA here is from genome assembly GCF_905404315.1 of Leptidea sinapis. Lineage (NCBI taxonomy): Eukaryota > Metazoa > Arthropoda > Insecta > Lepidoptera > Pieridae > Leptidea > Leptidea sinapis. The sequence goes on along the minus strand of NC_066266.1, from coordinate 19,136,360 downwards.
TAAACTGAGTAATAATAAAAGAATTATTTATTTTAGTAATAATTTACATTTTGTTTAGTGCAATAATTAAAATTCACATGAATATTATGTTCTTTTGCAGCGTTTAAAATGAATCGCTCATTTTTTGTAAACAAAGCAATAAAAATATCTAAGAAAAATGGCGGGGATTCGAATAACCTATTTTTTTGACGGTGCACGACGTTCTGGTGTGGAACGCGCGTAAACGAAAATGTTCTTTTTTTGAAATTCATACAGATACCACGCATCGAGCAATAAGAATGTGGCTGTCTGTTAAAAGTCTTTGAGCATAAAGGGATTGAAAAAAAAAATAGGAGTGTTGTTATGAAATTCAGTACAACATTACAACACTCGTTTGAATGATGTAATGGTTATTAGAACATTGGGTGTTTTAATGTTGACAATAAGCTAACTGTTTCAGAATCTTTAATAGAGTATTTAAGCATGGGTGTAGATAAAGAAATATATTTGTATTTCTGTCTGTATTTGTTTCCACATAAATGAGATAGTGTATGACTGGTGTAGGCGGCATGATGACGCGAGCCGCTACAAGTGCTCGCAATGCGCCCGCAATTTCGTGTACAACTCCAGCCTGCACCGGCACGTGCAACGCGTGCACGAGAGAAACGAGTTCTACTGCGTCGAGTGTGACGTCACCTTTACCTCCATGGTGAGTGCCTGGCTTAACGAGACCGCTAAACCCATGAGGAGCATTATGTACTTTTTTGAAGTGAATTTCTTTAGCATTGTTGTGATTTGAAAGTCGATGAAACGAAAAAGTTCTATTCGAATCCAACTCAGATCGTGCGTTCTGTAAGCTCCGTAAAATTTTCTCGTCCCAAATATCACAGTGTCTGAAGACGCAGGTTTTAAACCAGCCAATGATGACTTACAGTACATAGACATGGTCGCTAACTATGGGCCTGATGAGGAAGCTGATAGTCGCTGAGAGGGCTATGCTCGGAGTTTCCCGGCGACGTCGAATCAGAAATGAGAGGATCCATACGAGAACCAAAGTAACCGACATAGCCCAAATGATTGCGAAACTGAAGTAGCAGTGGGCATGTGCCCAGCTCGACGGACAGATGGCCGTTAGGGACGCAATGTTGGTTCGCCTCCCCACAAGATGGACGACCTGGTTAAGATCGCCGGAAGACGTTGGATGAGGGCAGCGCAGGACGGATCGTCGTGGAAATCTTTGGGGGAGACCTTTGTCCAGCAGTGGACATCTTCCGGCTGATGATGATTATAAAACGAAAATGCGACAGATACATAAATTCATAAGATTTAACGTAGAAGAAAATGAGATAGGAAGCATTACAGTGTTTTGGTACTAGGCGATCATAGTTGAGGAAGAGATTGTCTTATGTTCATACATACGCGAGTACACCTTAATATATTCTGACGTCATGCGCACGACGTATTACTACACAGACACCAGGAGAACATAAATATGGTAACGGTGATAGTAATGTCTTTTATAGCGGTTGAAATTATGTGTCATTCTAGCAACGTGTACCAGGACTTCATACGATGATGGTAATTCATACGTTCTGCCCATTACAATGCACTGCCGCTCAGGATTAGAAGAAAAACCCAAAAATTTTAAGCGGCATTACGATTAAGATGTTAAGTCTCATTTGCCCAGTAATTTCACTAGCTGCGGCGCCCTTCAGATCAAAACACAATATTGTTTACACATTACTGCTTCACATCAGTAAAGTCCGCAGTTGTAGTACACATAATCTAGCCGGCATCCTGTGTCAAAGAAGCCTTCCATTGGTAAACTGGTGCCTGCCTTAGGGCACAAAACAGTAATACAACAGTACTATAAATTCATACCAGAGCGCCCAAATCAACGCACACACACATACACATGACTTTCACGGGCGCTAAACAATTTTGGGAAGACAAAACTTTTGAGTGTCACGCCGAACATCGCCGAGACTGGTCGCTGTCCGAGTTAAATTAGCTGAGCCGCGAAGTCCGCGCCGTCAATCTTTTTGTTTTAATTTCAAGGAGACCGCTAAGTTACGCTCTGTTCTTTTATTAGTGCTTAGGGTTCCCATAGTATTTCACAAAAGAAATACTGTTTTCTATTGCTCGTCGGTGCCGCAATAGGTTGAACTGTTAGCGACTACAGACGAATTCCATGCGTAGGTGGTACTTGTCCTTTTATTTGTATATCGATTGTATTTTCATTGTTGTAGGAAGCACTGAAACAACACCTGAGCAAAACCAAGAGACACAGCGACCCTTCACAGTACAAGTATGTTTATTTTTTCAAATTCAAATATTTTTATTCAAAATAGGATTCAAATCACTTATTGAACGTCAAAAACTACCACCCATTTAAAAGAGACTGCCTGAGGCCTGAGAAGAATGGGCGCAAGAAATTCGGCGGTTTTTTTTTAAATAAAAATATGGATTACAATGTCATATCGTACAATAAACATTTATAATTAAAGAGCCTGAGGGTTTTCGCTTTATTCACAGTCCGTGGTGTCATTAAGAAAATCGTTTATGCTATAGTAACCTTTTCCACCCAAACGTTTTTTAACAATTCTTTTAAATTTCGTTACACACTTGTTTTGTACATTTTCTGGGATCATATTGTAGAAGCATATACATCGCCCAACAAAAGACTTACTAACTCGACCCAGCCGAGTAGTAGGCATAACAAGTTTGTTTGTTCCTCGTGTTAAGATTATGAATGTCACAGTTTCTAGAAAATTGTAGTCTCACTCTTCTATTAAAATATCTATCATTTACCAGTAAATAATTCAAGTAAAGAGATATCAAAAATGGCTCTGAACGTTTTAGATTAAGTTTACTGGACACGACTTATTAACAAGCTAAAATCCAGATAGAAATAATGTTAGAAAAATAGATCAATATAGAAAACTGCACTCACTATAGAAATTTCATTAAAATATTTTAAGAACTTGCGAAGTTAATTCGGAACAAACATCGTCGCATTAGATTTATATATTGTAGAAAGAGAGGCGGAGACGATGGAGATTTCTATAAAAGACGGCGTCTCACTGGCGTCGACTCACTTCCGCTTCAACCATTGACGAGTTAGGGCGTTACCCAGTCCAATTTTTGTTCGAATATTCAAATTTATTCATCACTTCAAAAAACCTTCCGTAACTTGGAAGCCATATTGTTTTGCGCGTCCATTTTGTATGTTAATATTAACTGTAAACCTATTCTTCTTGATATCTTTAATTTTCGATAGGTTCCAATGCTCCGAATGTCCTGAACGATTCTTATCGAAGACGACGCTGAGTACGCACCAGGTGAGCGCGCATGACAAGCCCCGGCCGGCGCAGTGCGGGCTCTGTTCGCGAGCGTACAGTAGTACAGAGGCCCTGCGGCTACACACGCGGCGATCACACCGGCCCGTCCCTCGCGAGCCCCGGCCTAGCCTGCCGTGTCCCGTATGCGACAAGGTCTTCACTGTGAGTGGCGTGTTTCATTTTACTACTACTAGATGGCGCTAGGTACAGCAGCACGGAGGCCCTGCGGCTACACACGCGGCGTTCACACCGGCCCATCGCTCGCGAGCCCCGGCCTAGCCTGCCGTGTCCCGTATGCGACAAGGTCTTCACTGTGAGTGGCGTGTTTCATTTTACTACTACTAGATGGCGCTAGGTACAGCAGCACGGAGGCCCTGCGGCTACACACGCGGCGTTCACACCGGCCCATCGCTCGCGAGCCCCGGCCTAGCCTGCCGTGTCCCGTATGCGAAAAGGTCTTCACTGTGAGTGGCGTGTTTCATTTTACTACTACTAGATGGCGCTAGGTACAGCAGTACGGAGGCCCTGCGGCTACACACGCGGCGTTCACACCGGCCCGTCGCTCGCGACCCGCAGCCCAGTCTGCCGTGTCCCGTATGCGAAAAGGTCTTCACTGTGAGTGGCGTGTTTCATTTTACTACTACTAGATGGCGCTAGGTACAGCAGTACGGAGGCCCTGCGGCTACACACGCGGCGTTCACACCGGCCCGTCGCTCGCGACCCGCGGCCCAGTCTGCCGTGTCCCGTCTGCGACAAGGCCTTCACTGTGAGTGGCGTGTTTCATTGTTGGTTCTAGTTACTACTAATAGATGGCGCTAGGTACAGCAGCACTGAGGCCCTGCGACTTTTTTTTTTGCGAGAGGAGTAAAATACATTTACGTATTGAAGACTCCGAAACGGGGCCCATATGTCGGGCTCGGGTGTAAACACCCCCTACCGACTAAAAACCTCCTCTGTGCTGATAGCCCTGAAGGCTTTTACAGCGAAGCCGGGCGGGGGCCTTGGAGGCCGAAAATGTAGCTCACAGGCGCGGGGCGTCTCGGAAGGAGACTCGAACCTCGGACCGCCTGCTCACTAGGCTGGATGGAGAGAAGATCACTAACGATCTAATATATCTGTTAGTCCAGTGGACTCTAGGTTTGAAGAGGTTTCGCACTCGCCGGCGAGTGCGGTGATATATGTATGTAAGTATGTGTGAGTGTATGTAAGTGTGTGACTATTTGTGTGTAGTGTTATTGTAGGTGTGTGATTTGTGATGTGAGTGTGAGTGGTGTTAAACGATTACAGGACGAGGACTATCTCGTCGGGCTTCTATCAAAGTGTGTGAATCGTATTACATTAGGTTGTGGCCGCTGGAAATCGTCAAAGTGACTAGTGGCAGCGGTTTGATGTACACGGCCGCGCCTACGTCTTCGAGGGCGGTGTGGTTGGTTTGGTGTCGGTGTTGGTGATGGTGTTGGTGTCGCGTTCGCGATCGTAATATAGTCGTCCGGGTCGACTAGTACGTGTCGAGGTCGCCTCTGTTTGTTCAGACTGTGATCTAGAGGGGTGTAAGTACATGCCTCCCTCACCAAGATATTAGGGTGCTCGGCCACCTTATCAAAGTAGCGTCGCGATATCTCCTTGAAATGTTGAGCGATGGTCGGCAGCTCAAGATCGCGATGGAGATCTACGTTACGAACGAACCACGGCGCTCCGGTGGCCGTACGTGTGAATCTATTCTGAACCACTTGCAAACGCCGCAAGTGGCTCGGCGGCACGTGGGCAAACACTATGCTTGCATACGACATAATGGGACGTACGATGGTCTTGTACAATGTCACCTTGTGTCTGAGCGGTAGTTTGCTTCGCTTGCACACAAGTGGATACAGGCGGCTAAGGACAAACCGGGCTCTATTGCAAACCGTGCTGATATGTTTTGCGAAGTTCATGTTACTGTTAAACGTAACACCTAAATATTTATAATGTTGGGCCCACGGAATAGGGGTCCCATATAATTTAACAATAGGTATCGGGGCCAAAGATTTTATTTTATTAGTATTACCAAAGAGTACCGCTGCACTCTTTGAGGGATTGACTTCAATCCGCCATTTTCTGAACCAGTCTCCTAGTTCATTAACGGCGGCCTGAAGCACTCTTATATGAGTCGTGAGGCGCCCCCGAGTGGCGCCATAATAAAGAGCCGTGTCGTCCGCATATTGTGCAATTTCCACTTTCTGAAGCTTCGGGAGGTCACTCGTGAAGAGTGAGAAGAGGGTCGGGGACAGAACTGAGCCCTGAGGCACTCCCGACCTGATGGGTCGGGGCGTGGATAACGTGCCTTCTACTCGATAGCGGAAGCTTCGATCAGTAAGGTAGGCTCTTATGATGCGCACGAGCCTATCTGGCATACCCAGTTAATACAGCTTAAAGATTAAGCCGTTATGCCATACCTTGTCGAAAGCTTTCGCGACATCGAGAAATACGGCCGCTGTAACTGTACGGTATTGGATTTGTTTGAGAATATACTCAGTGAGTCGGTGGGCTTGTTGGGGACACGAGTGAGCAGTCCTGAAACCAAACTGGTGGTCGGGTATCATGTTCTGCTCCGCGATATAATATTTGAGGCGCGCGAGAGTGGCGTGTTTCATTTTACTACTACTAGATGGCGGTAGGTACAGCAGTACAGAGGCCCTGCGACTACACACGCGGCGTTCACACCGGACCGTCGCTCGCGAGCCCCGGCCTAGCCTGCCGTGTCCCGTCTGTGACAAAGCCTTCACTGTGAGTGGCGTGTTTCATTGTTGGTTCTAGCTACTACTACTAGATGGCGCTGTAGAAACATTCCCCATATCTTAGAAGTTGTCAGCAGCGGTAGATCAAACTGTATGTGTAGTCAAGAGGTGTGTCATTGAAGGTTTTTAAATTAATTTAACCGTTTTTTGTCAATGGTCAACAGGTTGAAAAAACTTTTAAATCGTCAACGGGTTTTAAAAAATCGGTTAATGCATTTATTGATAATTTAGGTTTTTACAAGGTTCATATTATATTAATAATATAGCTAAATTTAATTTATACGGAGTAGCTATTTCTTCAATATAATAACAAGTCAACGTTTTCGTTCGCAGCTTCGTCAACTGTTTTGAATTCAGCTGTTTTAGTGGGGCATTCAATCATCATTTTACTAGGGTTGTTGTGGCGGAAGACTGCAACTGAGAAAGGGATAGCTGCAAAAGGGGTCGAAATTATGCTTCTATTAATTGCGAGTTACGGGCGAAGACGTTAATTGAATTTATTAGCTTATTATTTTCAACAGTATGTTATGTTTTTAAAGTGATAACCCTCACTTCTAGTCTAACTAATTTAAGTTTTCTATATGCCCATAACATAGACATTATAAAGCAGAAAAAATACTATGCCTGCATCTCATGAAAATATGTAGTCTATACATATAATTAGTCTGGCCCTAAATACAGTTACAATTTGTTGTTCTTAAAGTGATAACCCTCACTACTAGGATTAATACACAAATAAAATTTGAAAAACAAAATTTTATGAACGATGCGGGATACGAACCCACGACCTCCGGCGTTCCGTGCCGGTGCTCTAACCAAGTGAGCTAACCGTTCGCCGAATCCCGTATCGTTCATAAAATTTTGTTTTTCAAATTTTATTTGTGTATTTACAATAGGTTTTTTCGTTGAAGAAAAGCAGTTAATTCATTAACCAATATAAAACTGTTAATAAAAACTGTTTTGATTTAACGACCACCTCCTGTGTAGTGTTCAGGGCAGCATAGATATACCAGTATGGAAAACTAAGCCTTGTTAATAAAATATTTACCTACATGTGCGTACACTCCATTCAAGCCATAGAGTTGTCAGGTTATTTTTCTAACCGACTTTAAAAAAGAAAGATGTTCTCATTTGGACTGTATTTTTGGAACAAAGAGCATTGCGGAGCGTAAAAATGTAAGATTTGTATGTATAGTGTATGTATGATGGCTATACAGTGTAATGTAATATTATAGTATACTAATGTTATGTAATATTTAATAAAACGTTTAAACGTTAAAAGTTTTTTAATAAAACTTTGAAATATTTGTTTTTAAACTTTGTTCATTCAAGTTTCACTTCCACCAGTCTTAAGAAACTCTTCCCTACAGTCACCCCACGAACTTGTCGTCTAGAATAATCGATTTCGTTAGTGTCATTTAAGAACAAAAATAATATCTATTTCGAGATACAAGATGGCGGCTATGACTTTTTCAATAATATCAATATGGGTATCATTTTCGAGGTTTTCGTGATAGGAGAAAGAAATGGGATAAGTAAAATAGCAGCTTTAATAGACTTAAATATTATTACGCCACTTGTCGATCATCTGAGCGTCCATCTTATTAATTATATTATATTAAGAATATAATACAATTGTGTTCTCAGAGGAAGAACGTACTGAAGATCCACATGCGCGTTCACACGGGCGAGCGACCGTACGTATGCCAGTGTGGAGCGGCCTTTACTCAGCTTGCGTCACTTCGGGCGCACCACGCCGCCAAACACCGGGTACGTACATATACATGCACACTTTAAACAATACAGTTTCTTTTGTAAGGCTATGGGACGGAACGAGGAGGGCGTTCAGCTGATGGTAATTGATACGCCCTATCCAGTGCAGTTCCGCTCAGTATTCTTGAAAAAACCAACTTGCCAAAAGAAGTATATACATATATTAAAAAATTAAAATTACATAATTTAAAGAAAAAATATAATAAAATTTATGTTTTGTTTCAGAAATAATGACGAGGAAGTCCTGCTTTGTTTAATTTGTTCCTGCTGTTTCCAAGACTGCTTTTACGTCGATAACTTCCCATTTAACGCACAACCTTATTAATACATAAACAGTCAATAAATTGGATTGAAACCATTAACTTATTACTCTACCGTAATAGACGAACCCTGTATAAAAGTGAGATAACTATCCTTACATAAACACCTAGGAGTGAGAAAGAGACGGAATAGATGAAGAACAGTTTAGTGTCTTTTAGTCTCCTGTCAAATTGGACTGTTTTGTGTTTTTTATCGTTATTGTTCTGTTTTAAAGGATATTAATCTATAGATATAAATAAAATTGGAATGTCTGTTTGTAATATTGAAATAACCGTTTTTAAATACATGTATATGAATATAATGTATGGTACATACACCAATTTTTTTTCTGTCGCTCTGTTTGTTCCGGCTAAGGCTCTTAATGGCTGGACCGATTTTGACGGACTTTTATTGGCAGGTAGCTGATGTAATAAGGAATAACTTAGGCTTTAGGTTTATTTTAGAAAAATAAAGTAATGTTGCAATGTCCAAGAAACGGTTTAAATATAAAAATAATTAGTATGTCAGAACAACGTTTGCCTGGTCAGCTAGTTAAAAAATATAAATGTGTCGTGTTCTGTATTAGATTATGTTTTTACATATACCAACAATGCAAATAAAGAAACATTTCACAGGTAAATATTGATTCTTAAATACAACTCTCGTGATATTTATTTTCAAAACATTTGCACTACAATACTAAGGGTATGTTATGATATGAACTGTGAGTACTGCACAGTGCTTTCACTGTATATGACGTCATAAATCGCCGCCATATTCTACTGTGAGCACTGACGTTTTCCAGGTAAGGTACTCGCAGTACACGTGATCAGTCAAAACCACTCGAGTGCCTAACTTTTACGCCTAATATTTTTAATTTGACAATACTCCAACAGCATTTTTTTTAATGGACTAGAAAACTTTAACACACTCATTTGAATGCTGCGTCAAAAAATGCGGCTGACAGTATACGGGATTGCGTTCCGTTTTAAATAGTAACCAGTATAACTGGCTATAAAAGAACGGCTTCAGAGTATACTAAATTGACGTGACACTGTACAGTGGTCGCAGTGCATAGCGGAACATACCCTAAGTTTATGATTGAGACACTCGTTTGATAATAAAAGAGTTAAAACACTTAAATTTTTATGCTTTTATTTTAGTTACAAAAATAATATATATTACATATCATTATATCAATTCATACATTCAAATACATAATTATCATTGTATAATAATTCATCTTTAACCCTTTTTCGCAGTATTGACAATATCATTTTTTTTATGGAAAAGGACAAACAAACGCACGGGTCACCTGGTGTTAAGTGATCACCGCCGGCCACATTATCTTGCCCCACCAGAGGAATCACAGGAACGGTGCCGGAGGATCATATAATTTATCTTGATCTTTCATTCGACAGCTTTAACTTTGGGTTGCCAGATGGTATCCAAAAATCCAAAATTTTGTCCTCTTGTCCTCCCTTACGTACCTGCTGTAGGTAAATTCTCCTGCTCGCGAAATTTTTTAGGGTAGGGTTTTCACTGTTTAATACTCAAAAAGAGGTATAGACTAACGAGAATCCCAATATTCAGTCAATCTCCGGTTGTGGCTTACTTGAGATAAAAAAACGTAACTATCGTTGACTTTTCTGTCCCAATAAAATATCGACGGTAACTCACCCTATCCGTACACGCTGTCTGTCAATGGGACGACGTATAGCTTACCAGCGCTAGAAATTTATATGGAAATTGCAATTCACGTGTCTCAATATAAGGCGATAAGAAAGACTTATTGGGTATATTGGGACAGCTTCAGATAATTGACAGATAATTACTGACAGTTGAAGGTAGTAATTTATCTCTATCTGTAGATAATATATTGGGAACGGCGGTAAGTGCAGTCAGTTAAATCTTAAATTCTTAGATGATACAAGTTCAAAAACATGACTTGTTAAAATTCACATAATTATTTCTTGAAAACTCAAGAACTTCTTGTAAAAATTGGCAGCTCAGCTTAATATCATTAAAATAACGCGAAAAAAAAATTTTAGTTGTGAATTCTCTCTCCTTTTTTACAAACAATCCTCATTTTTCGACCAATCTTTTATCAAATTATAATCTGGCAACCCTGCCTATACACTCATTTTATATTCACTCATTGAATATAAAATAAAACATCTTTACATATAAAGCTCTTTACAGAGCAACGGTTATAGTAATTATTGTTTACATAAACAACTTATTACATATTATGATTGTATGAAAAACTAGATGAATCAGTAATACATTATAACGGTTTATGTCTTAACACGAAACTAACAAACATATTAAATAACAATTACCAAGAATAGAGAAAATAATTTTCTTATTAAATACTTGAGGGCTGACACACACGATGTTTATGTTCAGAATTCTACATTAAAATTAACAGATATCGTTATAAGACTTTCTTTGTGTAGATTTTTGTTTATGGAATAGGAGGACAAACGAGCGTACAGGTCACAAGAGCGTTGCCGGCCTTTAAGGAAGGTGTACGCGCTTTTTTTGATGGTACCCATGTCGTATCGTCCCGGAAACACCACACAAGGAACGTCATTCCACAGGTTTGTAGTACGAGGAAGAAAGCTCCTTGAAAATCACACTGTGGAAGACCGCCACACATCCAGATGGTGGGGATGATATCCTAACTTGTGGCGTGTCGTGCGAAGGTGGAATTCGGCGGCAGGAATCAGGTTAAACAGCTCTTCGGAACACTCCCCGTGATAATTGCGGTAGAAGACACACAATGAAGCGACGTCTCTACGCAACGCCTAATGATCCAGCCGTTCACAGAGCACTGGGTCTCCGACAATTCGAGCAGCTCTGCGTTGCACGCGCTCTAATGGATATAGCTGAGCATTTTGCCCCTCAGTTATAAAATTATATTATAAATTATAAGATTCTTGTAACAGACTTAGTATTTAAAAAAAATAACATTTTGCACAAAGAGAACTAATCAACTTGATTTTTTTTACGCTGAGCTTCATTAAAGCTTGCTCCGTCGTGTGTGTGAGCCCTTATACATATGTTCATATCACAGAAATGGAATGTAAAGGCACAGAATTATTACTACCATAGTTTGTTAGCCGAGAGTCGATAAATACTTATCACAACAAATCTCGGAGCAGCGATCGTCGTACGTCGCTTTTCGTCAAATGCATAGGAGTTCAGGTGTACAGGGGACACAGGTGTTGTCAAGCGCAGGGTGTTATATTGTATGATCTTATACTAAACAACTCTACGCAAACAATGTGTATATAAAAAATTCATAATATAAATAAAGTTACATTTAAATACTTAAAATAAGTAACTCCAGTTGCACCTTACAATTCACATTTAGACGCGAGAATTTCGTACCTACTTACTTTGGCTAATTGTGTATCTAAGTGTAATATTTACGTTAGTTTTGTAAATCTCATTTAATTTAATCGTACGTGTCACTTTTTGGTGCGATGGATTCGTAACACATTGGTTAGTCAGTTTTCGTATACGATCTACACGTGCGCACTTATTGAATAACTTTTCTTAAAGAATACGAATATGTTAGAATATTATACAGGACAGTTTTACCTTACATCTATAATTAAGATTTTAACAGTGATATTTTGGCAACAATTACAGAATCTTTCAAATATAATAAACCACAACAATAGCTTTAAAAGCTTACAAACATTTTTATCTACCTACATTATTTATGGATTTAGACGACTGTCTAGTTTGTTCTTTATAAGGAAATCACATTTTTTTTTATGATTATAATTGACTGGAACATAATGGCCCTTGATGTTAGCGATATCATCTTTACATAAGGGCGCTTGACAGCACAGTACCGCAGCCGCAATACAGTTACAAAAGGCGTTGCCAACTCTCTCTCAAAACGCCGCGACGTTGCCCCACTGTCAGTATTACACTAGTATATTTCCTTGCCAAGTTCTATCGAATAATCGAACTAGCACGCACTTTTATTAAATTTCACTATTCAATGTTAATTAGACTCACAAACACCCTCAAGAATTGTCTGAAGCAAATCCTACGCGTCTATTGGGCAGTTTTCGTTCAGTTGTGTTTTGACCGCGCTTTGAATACAACGCCACGCAAAACTGTCCAAATAATAGCATCTAAAAATTTAAAAAGGATGGAGTGTCATATTTCCGGTAAATGCCACTTTAAATTAGCAAAATGATGTAACTTTTTAATCGTTTTACTTTTTTAAACAAAATACATCCATACAATCAATGAGCGTATACAATAGACTGAACTTTACTGCCACGAAATAAGGTGTTAATTTGAATGAGTGTTTTAACTTTAAGTTAAAAGTAAATATGTAGATCTACACCACGCCTCTTAGACATTTTGGCGACCTTTTAATAGGCGATTGTGAGTATTGTTGTTTAAAGTATGACAATGTATTAGTTTAACGTTTAAATCGCATGCGATATTTGTAGACGCATACAACTATTTTTATGTAAATTCAACATTGTGACGAGGGATTGTGGCTAACACTATCGGCTGTGTAGTAACGTCCCACCTACATAGTTACGAGAGGAGGCGTGCCAGTACCGTTTACACTTGCCCTAACAATGCCAAGCGACCTATTACTATCAACGCTATAACGTAGCTCACCGTGATATGATTTAAGGATAGAATATCGTATATGTCGCGGACATAAACAGTACAAAGGCATCTCTTTTTAGTGCCAGTATGGCCAACAAGACGAGATAAAAAATGTAAACAAAAATTCAGGGATTCAAAACATTTTCATCTATACGTTTGACTATTGAAAAGAATTGATATATTTCAAAGATTGTCTAGAGCTTCCAGGCTGTAATTCCATATTTAAAATCAACAACTACTCACAATAACAGTAATGGATTAATAATAACAAAAACACTAAGTAATAAATAAAATAATTCAAACAGGAATAAATATTTTCACAAAATGGCGGACCAAATGTTGATAACTGCGGTACTGACTGCTTTCTTGTACCACGAAACATGCAACGAAAGCTGCCCTCGACCAACTGACGACATTACTGCGTACTAGTATAGAGACATCGATAATAATCATTCGCTATATCAATGTAACTCAGTAACGGTCCGTTTGTTTACATTCTTTATCTCGTCTCGTTGGCCGTTGTATAGTCTATTATGTGTAACTGTTACAATCATAATTTTAACACGAGGAACAAACATAAACTTGTTATGCCCACTACTCGGCTAAGTCGAGTGAGTAAGTCTTTTGTGGGGCGGTATATTCTTTTATAACAAGATCCCAGAAAATGTTGAAAACAAAAGTATTACGATATTCAAAAGAATTGTTAAAAAAAGGTGTGATAAAGGTTACTATAACATAAATTACTTTCTTAATGATTCCACAGATTGGGAATGGAGCGACCGCCCTCAGGCTATTAAATAATAAGTTTAACTGTACAATATTACTTTGACTAACTTTTTGATGAAAAAAAAAGCCTGCTGAGTTTGTTGCGCCCATTCTTCTCAGGTCTGAGACATTCTCTTTGTAATGGGTCGTAGTTTTTGACTTTCAATAAGTGATCACATCCTATTTTGAATAAAAATATTTGAATTTGAATATGAGTCTTCTACCACAGATGTCATTCCCGCATACACTTCCTCTTCTCCAATACAATAATACTCTTCAAAGCGTTCGCTATTGTGTACCTCATCTCATGGAATTTGCTTAGACTCAATCTATACACATAACTGGCGCCATCTGTCAGTTGCAACTGCAATATAACCTGTGTATCTCTGTACATTATCTCTTTAACACTTTCAGCGGATGCCATTTCATTTCTGATGTTATTTTGACTGAAAGATAAAAAAACAAAAAATCAAATAACAAAATATTATTATTACAATAACATCAAACAAAAACTTATTCTAATACTATATTATTAATAGTGATTTTCATTATTATAACACAAGAAATAAGGGATTGCTTGTAACTAATTCTAGTAGGCTTCATAAGATACATAATAGCTTTAAGGGTAAATGTCTTCATGTTCACTTCTATAATAAAGTCACTGTTCAGGCATTATCTATAAATAAATTTAAATGTTTTATAAAAAAATGACTCTGTCGTAAATCCTATTACTCCACTGCTGAATATCTAAATGATCGGACAGCTTGGGATCAGATTGTGACTATTTTATAGCGATAGAAATGACTGTACAATATTGTTTATTTTTATTGAAAAGAGTGCAAAAAAAAGAATGCTGTGAGAGTTTCTTGCGCCGCTTCTTCCCTCTCAGAGCGCCATTTGTTTCCGAAGCGGTAGTAGTATCTAGTAATTATTAGAAATGACATCAAAAAGAATTCTAAAGGAATCAATTTTGAGAAAATAAATGCCTTTTATGCCTTTTCATGCGTTTATTACTAGAGTTGTAAATTTATAATAAGGTTAATAAATTATTGTTACATTTGTTGTAATATGTACTTTAATGATGACTAAGCTAAACAGTTTTTGTCTTAACCATACACTCCAGTGCAAGTGTTTCTATGGACAGCTATATCATTTTAACTTCATTGTGTGTCTTCTACCGCATTTATCACGGGGCACTCCGAAGACGTGTTTCACCTGATTCCTGCCGCCGAATTCCACCTTCGCACGACACGCCACAAGTTAGGATATCATAACCACCATCTGGATGTGTGGCGGTCCTCCACAGTGCGGTTTCAAGTAGCTTTCTTCCACGTACTACAAAACTGTGGAATGAGCTTCCTTGTGCGGTGTTTCCGGGACGATACGACATGGGTACCTTCAAAAAAAAGCGCGTACACCTTCCTCAAGGGCCGGAAACGCTCCTGTGATTCCTCTGCTGTTGCAAGAGAATGTGGGCTGTGGTGATCACTTAACACCAGGTGACCCGTACGCTCATTTCCTCCTATTCCATGAAGAAAAACTAGCTATTGATATAACTGCAACTTAGATAACATGTACGTCTAGATAAACTGTGATAGCGAAGGCACGCACACTAAAACAATGTGACTGACGTATCGCGAGTGTAAGCTGCACACTAAAGTAACAAACATGACCTGTTATTATGCGTTGCCTAACAGCAAGACTATATCTAGGCGTGGGTTTAAATTATCTTAGCTTCGTTTCATATAAGTCTTGTTTGCAAATTGTAAAAATTGTTAAATAACAGAAAAACAACCGACTTCAAAAACACTATTCCAAAACAATAGATAATGTAATATGCACTAAAAAGTATAAAAATAATTGAGTATTTTTATACAATCTAATTTTAGTTACAATTATTGTTATTTTTGGAATCGGTGTCCACTCGCCTATTTATGTAGTTACAAACCTACCTTGGCTGACACCGACTCCAAAAATAACAATAATCGTCACTAGAAATAGATAAATTAATTAGATTGTATGAATACACGCAATTATTTCTAATATAATAATAAAATTTTAATACGAGGTACTTCAACAGAACACAAATTAATACACATTTACAAATATAAACATAACATAATTTACAATTCTAATATGTAGGTATATATCTACCTATAAGAGATATGACTTGACTTATAACATAGACGACCTGTATAGCTGAGTGGTTAGCGATCCTACCTACAAAGCTAGAGGTCCCGGGTTCGAATCCCGGTAGGTGCAAGCATTTATATGATGAATATGAATGTTTGTTTCCGAGTCATGGATGTTTAAATGTATTTATGTATGTTTATATGAATTTATGTACGTTTAAGTAAGTATATTGTATTAAATATATCATTGTCTTGTAACCCATAACACAGGCAACATATGCTTAACTTGGGGCAAGATAATTTGTGTAAAAAGTGTGTCAATATTATATTATATATAACAATTTACAGTAAATGTTTTATAACTAAGTACAAATGAATGTTAATGTGAATGTATACCTTAAAGAAACATCAATTTTCCATTGCACTCCAGATATGCCCGGTTTAATCCTTAAATGTTTCGGTATATTCTCGTATAGGTCATCTCTGCAAAACAGTCCAACCAATTCATTCACACATTCGGGTGGAAATCTGTAACAAATGCATTTAAAATTTTGAGCTTTTCTTTTTTTATGGAAGAGAAAGACATACAAACGTGTCACCACAGCAGCCCACATTATCTTGCAACACCAGAGGAATCATAGGAGCGTTGCCAGACTTTTTGGATGTCGTGTCGTTATGGAAACACCGCACAAGAAAGCTCGTTCCACAGCTTGGTTGTACGTGGAAGAAAGTTGCTTGAAAACCGCACTGTGAAGCACCGCCACACATCCAGTATATGTAAACCAGTGGGAGGCTCCTTTGCACAGGATGCCGGCTAGATTATGGGTACCACAACGGCGCCTATTTCTGACGTGAAGCAGTAATGGCTTTTAGCGTTTATTAAATTAAAAACATTAAATAGAACAAGTGAAACTTTCAAACAAAATAAATATTTAAATAAATGTAGGTACTATCAGTTAACAGTACTGTACAGACGACGTACATTGACCTCTGGGGGCCTACTCCTAAAATCGATATTCGATAAATCGTGGCATTAGTCGTGTCGAATCCTACTCTTAGTTACATCGTATTCAATGTCGAAATGATGATTGAACGAACGAAACATTATTCGATATTATCTGTCCTAACCCTACTCTTAGTTGAAAATGTCAGAGACGAATATTCGAATTTCACAAATAATCAAACGTCACTTTTACGATAATCTCAACGACACCTTCTAGGCTGTCGATGCTATTATCGTTTCAAGTTGTATAGATATATTTGCCATACAATATACATACTTAATAAATATTATTGAAATAATTATATGTGATTTACTATTCAACAGGATTTTTTTACTACTAAGTCATTTAAGTCATTTTGTTGATCGTTTATGCGTAGAAATAATGCAAATGGCCGGCTGAGAATTAGGAAGTCGACGAGAAGGGTTGAGTTACTTTTTTTTACATTTTATTATCCGCAAGTTTTGTATTATTTATTCAATTTTAAATGGTCATATCATATTCATTACATATTTTTTTAACATTTACATTATGTGCAAATAATACCAAATTGGTGGTGCAGAGTCGTCTGACATGGTCCTTAGCGCCTAAACTATGTTTGGACTTTTGACACTTAACAGCGACATAGCACAGATAATGTTCAGGTTTGTTCATCACACTAACATCGTAAAAAATCAAAATATTAGTCTATGGTAACGATAAACGGAAATAAGGAATTCGAACATTTGTTAGAGTAGGATAGTTGCGATATATTCGGAGTATTATCGTATCGTTCCGAATGTATCGTTGTCGATTTTGCGAGTAGACCACCTGGATCGTCGACTTCCCCTTTGATTTGTTTGATTATTTGCGACTAAATAAAAATTCACTATGTTCATTCTTACGAACACTTTTTTATTTCGGTTATAACTGAACTAAACTTTAAATTAAATTTTGTGCATCTTGTTTTATCTAAAAAAAAACTCACCCGTATACGTAAACGTGAAAGAAAAAATAAATGTCAAATTCACCGTAAAAAGAAATAAGTTACAATTTACAAACTTAAAAACAATCTACACATGTACACACATACAGCAGTAGTAAGTGTCCATTTCAGCTTGACTCCTTCGAAAGGCAAACACAGCACAGAAGACTCGCCATATAGAGCAAGAGCCCGTGGACCCCAGACCTATGTTATTTTATAAAAGCTGAAAGTTTGTCAGTGCATGCTCCCACCACAGGTAACAGATTATTAGATAGATGGACCATTATGGAGTTTGGGTTACAGTGGCTTTGGCAGGTAAACAGTACTAAAGTTATGTAAAATACCGATCTGAATACATCAAAAAATTAAGTGCGATTTTTCGGTATTACCTTCAGAATATTATTAAGAATCACGTTATTCATTGCCAGACATTCTTAATATTCATGAAATTATAATTTTACTTAAGTCATAGTATAAAAGCTGATTTTTATATATAATACTTGGGTAATAAGTTGATGTTTCTTCATTAGACACTTTTGATAGTTCCAACCCCTTGCCAAACGTGGCTTTTGCAGGTAAACTGTACTAAAGGTGTGTAAAATACCGATGTATTTACATCAAAAAATAAAGTGCGATTTTTGGGTATTACCTTTAGAATATTATTAAAATCACGTCATTCATTGCCATACACTTAATATCGTGTCGTACACCCTTAGTGTTCATGAAAGATAATTTTAAATTTAAAAGACTACAAGGGTTTTTTGATGTGGCATGACTCTCATTCTGGCGTCCTATGACGACAGTACGATCGGGCCAGACTCGTTCGGATTAAGCTCCTCACTCGCACAAAAACGAGCGTGAATAATATGGGTATGTGTGTTCGTTGGGCAAGATAATATCTGCTGTCAACGTTTCGGCAATTTCGAGGGTAGGGTGTACTCTCTGGCTGCGAGTAGATTTTTAGGACCGCGTCAGGTCATCTGGAAGGTGTCATCACGGTAATACTTCAAGCTGACCTATATTCTAGCGCTCTCCAAAAGCGCAGGAACACCACATACTGCCTGTATTGCTGTCATCTCTTGTCCGACGCACCCTAGTATCAGCTAGAACCAATTGCGTGCAACGCACAGCTGCTCGAATGGTCGAGGATCTAGTGCTTTGTGAACGGCTAGATCACTTGGCGTTGCTGGGAGTTTTCCGAACACCTGCTTGCCCTGATTCCTGCCGCCGAATTCCACTTTCGCACGACTCGCCACAAATTAAGATATCATCTCCACCATCAGGATGTCAGTAGTTACCTTACAGTGCCTTATTCAAAGAACTTTCTTCCTTGACATGGATATCTTTAAAATCAGCCTGTACACCTTTCTAAAAGCCCGGCAATACTCCTGTGATTCTTTTGGTCTTGTAAGAGAACGTGGGCAGCAGTGATCAATTAACATCGGGTGTACCATACTCTCATTTTTTCGTTTAAAAATTAGATTGTTTTGTATTACATAACATGTAAGACATTAAAAAACGTTATTGTTTACTTCTCCTTTGTTTTAAATTATAATCTGTTAACTACTTAAACAAAAATAAATAATTTAAATACTAAGAGCGTAGTGTTTTAAGGTGTTTTTTTTTTTACGATATTTGTAGAAACACTGTGCGCTTAGTATTTAAGGCTAAGTAGGTTTTTGAATCGGATATTATTTCCTTTAAAAGAAGCTATGTATCGATAGATTGTGCCTTACCCTATGCCCGTTCGCGTTCTTTCGCTTTAGGACGGTCCGACGCGTTTGAAGTCACCGCGAGAAGCGAAGAAGATACACGGCAACATCGCTTCTGTTCTGTCAGACAAACTGTCTTTGAAATTGAATCGCGCGGGATGGCAACATCGCATTTTGATGACCCAGTAACCTGATTGTACAACGTAGGTCGCTCGTCGTCGTTCGCTCAAAATTAAGTCTACATTTTGACCTAATTAGTACACCGATTTCGTTCATGTTTTGTATATCGTCAGCAAATGTTTGAATGGTTTAGTTTATTTTATGTAGTCGTAGTATTTATTTACAATACTACGACTACATAAAATTAAAACAATCATTACATGGAAGCGTACCAAGAATACTGGCAGCATTACCTCGTTGGATAGCAAGGCTGATCCGATGACCGAAATAGCTGCCAGCGCTTGGGTTTCCAGTAGCCTTATTAAGGCGCGAAGATAGTATTATGAACATTCTCCGCGCCTCTGGCCTCCACGGGCCAAGTGTCTCGACACCAAACGGCACAAAGATGTATGACTCACTGAGTCATATATACTGTATATATATATAATCTGAATCTCGGAAACGGCTCAAACAATTATCATAAAATTTAGTATACAGGGGGCGATAAATCGATCTAGCTAGGTTTCAATGAAAAATTATGTACTTTTAAAAATAATGAGAAACAGCTTCAATAACATTAGAATACAAAGTTAATTTCGCCACTACATAAAAGACTGTAATAGATCAGATAGGCAATTGGGTGATCCGAAAAGCAGAAGACCCTGGTTCTAAACCAGTTCAAGTTTTGTACACAGTTAAGATTCCGAGCAAGGCACTGTCATCCGGATATTATTAGTTAATTGGCGCGAACACATTGAATTATAGGCAACATGGTATGGACAATTCAGGTCCTATACTTACTTAAGCCCATCTAAGAACAGTCTCATATCATCTTCACTCCATGCCACCTTGGTAGCTGACCTGAGCCTTGAAACATGTCGAACTACTGCTCTCACAGCAGCAAACTTATCTATATTCATCAAACTTGATGTTCTACTGTCTGGTTTGCCTTCTAACTCTTTAAGGGACACTGAAATTTAAGATTCTAAACTAAATATACCTTTTTTATACAAGAGGGGCTAACGGTCAAGAGACTCATAGTGTTGGGAAACCGCCTACAGACAAAACCAGGAATCAAGAGATGTGTTGCGGGCTTTTAAATTGGGAGTATGCACTATGCTTGAAGGTCCCTGATTCATATTGATACAGGAAAACTGCAGCCAGCTGTCCCAGTAATTGATTCCATAAAGTTGCTGTACAAGGCAAGAATTTCCTGGCAAATAGCTTAGTTTCAATACCAGACTTATTAAAATGTTTTACTACCTAATTTGTGTTTATATTGCCAACCAGCAGGTGAGCAAACAATCTCGCCAAAAATACACAAGTGCTCAGCATGTAGGATAATAAAATACAATCACATCAAACATACACAAGTACTCAGCATGTAGGGATATAAGATACAATCACTCCATCATACACAACTGCTTAGCGTATAAGGTAATAAATAAAGTCACATCAAATATACACAAGTGCTCAGCAAGTAGGGTAATAAGATACAATCACATTAAACATACAAAAGTGCTCAGCATGTAGGGTAATAAGATACAATCACATCAAACATACAAAAGTGCTCAGCATGTAGGGTAATAAGATACAATCACATTAAACATACAAAAGTGCTCAGCATGTAGGATAATAAAATACAATCACATCCAACATACACAAGTGCTCAGCATGTAGGATAAAAAAATACAATCACATCAAACATACACAAGTGCTCAGCATGTAGGATAAAAAAATACAATCACATCAAACATACACAAGTGCTCAGCATGTAGGGTAATTAGATACAATCACATCAAACATACACAAGTGCTTAGCGTATAAGGTACTAAAATAAAGTCACATCAAACATACACAAGTGCTCAGCAAGTAGGGTAATAAGATACAATCACATTAAACATACAAAAGTGCTCAGCATGTAGGGTAATAAGATACAATCACATCAAACATACAAAAGTGCTCATCATGTAGGGTAATAAGATACAATCACATTAAACATACAAAAGTGCTCAGCATGTAGGATAATAAAATACAATCACATCCAACATACACAAGTGCTCAGCATGTAGATAAAAAAATACAATCACATCAAACATACACAAGTGCTCAGCATGTAGGGTAATTAGATACAATCACATCAAACATACACAAGTGCTCAGTGTGTAGGGAAATAAGATACAATCCCTCCATCATACACAACTGCTTAGCGTATAAGGTACTAAAATAAAGTCACATCAAACATACACAAGTGCTCAGCATGTAGGATAATAAAATACAATCACATCAAACATACACAAGTGCTCAGCGTGTAGGGTAATAAGATACAATCACATCAAACATACACAAGTGCTCAGCATGTAGGGTAATAAGATACAATCAAATTAAAAATACAAAAGTGCTCAGCATGTAGGGTAATAAGATACAATCACATCAAACATACAAAAGTGCTCAGCATGTAGGGTAATAAGATACAATCACATTAAACATACAAAAGTGCTCAGCATGTAGGATAATAAAATACAATCACATCCAACATACACAAGTGCTCAGCATGTAGGTAAAAAAAAATACAATCACATCAAACATACACAAGTGCTCAGCATGTAGGGTAATTAGATACAATCACATCAAACATACACAAGTGCTCAGTGTGTAGGGAAATAAGATACAATCACTCCATCATACACAACTGCTTAGCGTATAAGGTACTAAAATAAAGTCACATCAAACATACACAAGTGCTCAGCAAGTAGGGTAATAAGATACAATCACATTAAACATACAAAAGTGCTCAGCATGTAGGGTAATAAGATACAATCACATCAAACATACAAAAGTGCTCAGCATGTAGGGTAATAAGATACAATCACATCAAACATACAAAAGTGCTCAGCATGTAGGGTAATAAGATACAATCACATTAAACATACAAAAGTGCTCAGCATGTAGGGTAATAAGATACAATCACATTAAACATACAAAAGTGCTCAGCATGTAGGGTAATAAGATACAATCACATCAAACATACACAAGTGCTCAGCATGTAGGATAATAAAATACAATCACATCAAACATACACAAGTGCTCAGCAAGTAGGGTAATAAGATACAATCACATCAAACATACAAAAGTGCTCAGCATGTAGGGTAATAAGATACAATCACATTAAACATACAAAAGTGCTCAGCATGTAGGGTAATAAGATACAATCACATTAAACATACAAAAGTGCTCAGCATGTAGGATAATAAAATACAATCACATCAAACATACACAAGTGCTCAGCATGTAGGATAATAAAATACAATCACATCAAACATACACAAGTGCTCAGCGTGTAGGGTAATAAGATACAATCACATCAAACATACACAAGTGCTCAGCATGTAGGATAATAAAATACAATCACATCAAACATACACAAGTGCTCAGCATGTAGGATAATAAAATACAATCACATTAAACATACACAAGTGCTCAGTATGTATAGCAATAAAATTGTTGCTGCAAATTCCACCTTTGCACAACACCCCACAGATTAGGATATCATCCCCAGCATCTGGATGTGTGGTGGTCCTCCAGAGTGCGGGTTTCAAGGAGCTTTCTTTCACACACTACAAAGCTGTGGAATGAGCTTCCTTGTGTGGTGTTTCCGGGAAGATATAACATGGGTACCTTAAAAAAAAGTGTGTACACCTTCCTTAAAGGCCAGCAAAACTGCTGTGATTCCTCTGGTGTTGCAAGAGAATGTGGGCGGCCGTGATCACTTAACACCAGGTGACCCATATGCTTGTTTGTCCTCCTTTTGTTAAATTTTAATTATAAGCAGAGGTATTTAAGAATTAATTTATACACATAACCCACTCTTAATAATTCAGTTAAGCAAATAGTAGGCTTCATCCTGCTCACTCAAAAGGCACATGAGAGCATTGTGGAACTCTACCTAGCATAAAGTGGTCAAGGGAAAAGATGGTCTAACCCAGCGTTTTCCATTTGCCATATCGCAACCTGCTACAAAACCATCACAATAAAATACTTGTTTTAAAAATAAAGCTATAAGATAAAACTTACGCCCCTTTTTCGCAAACTTGGATTCTTCAGTGTAAAAGGTGCAACAGCTCCATAGGTACATCGCGACAAAATTTTGTGAATAAATAGGCGAAATCAAACCATGTATTGTGTGTACTAATAAAACATATTTATTAATAGTAAATAAATATGTATTATTTAACCTAAAAGAACCAGCTTGGGTTTAAAAGTATTAAGTTGGTCACGAAGGGGCAGTCTGACGATTACCGGGCCATTGGAGAACAAAGTTAGGGAAACACTGGTCTAACCAACATGCTGGTGAATGGACCTACATATTAAGTTGACTCGATTATTCTGATAGTGACCCCTGCTTTTGTTGTAAAATTAGACTAACATATACATATTTAAAGTTGAAAACATAATAATGTGTAATTATTCTATGATTAACTTACATAATACAAACGGTTTTATTTCCTTCATCTGTAATTCTGGTGCAACATATGATACCGTAGTCCATTGCAATTGATTTTCTATTAATAATTCTAGCTGCTGTGACATATTATGCACAACTAGGTACACTCACCTCACTTTATTGTGAGAATCTGAGAAATATCAAAGAATTAAGAACTAAAGTAGTTAAATAGTTAAGTAACAAAACAACAAAATACGAAGATAACCTTCAAACTTGAAACTTCAAAGCGTAGACTGATTAGTCTTTTTGTTTGTTTGTCACCTAACGTCATATTTAGTCTGTCACCTATCAAATTTCTTTGTTTGTTTGTTTTATTTATTTAGAGCATTGGTAACAAGACCATCAGCTCAAACCAAAATATAAAATATATTGAAGAATAATTAAATCATTTTTCAATATACTCGTTATTTTCAAAAATCTACATTAGGTTAATAAGCCACAAAATCTTGATGTAGGTTAGACCAGTATAAATTGAGTTCAATTGAATTGTCTGTGAGATTTTCTTGGAAAATAGAAATATATGAAGCATTATAATATAAGACAGCAAGTTTTTTCAGCGCTACTAACACTACAACTTCCGGTACGTGGTTGTCATTCAAGGACTCTTCTGCCCGCCGGCCATCTGTCCGTCGAAATATGTGCCCTGCCTACTTTAGTTTCGCAAACGTCATGGCAACAGTGAATAGTTTGCAGTTATATGCAAAATAATTTCATTACATTACATGTTAATATATTCTCCCATTCCAACTTTAAATTTAAATTGTACTAGAAATTTCTTTTAACTATTTTTATCCTGCTTACACAATTTCCATCCTTTTTCTGTTCGATTTGAAACTGATTAGAAATTTCCATTTACTTTACAAAACCCAAAAAATTCCATACACTAGTATTGACATATAAAATTTCATAAAAAAAATATATTTCATCCAGTAACCAGCTCGGCGAAGGTCGTTTTATATCGGGATCCTACACTAAATTTACAAACAAAAACAATTACATAAAGTCAAGTAGTTGTAAGTTTCCATTTCAGCTTGATTCCTTCGAAAGGCAAACACTACAATAATCTACCACAACAAGTTGAAACAAGGATGAGCAAGAACGTTGTAATCGTAATGATTGAAACTCTTAACCTTAGCAGTAGATAGATACATAACATTATATATATATTATAGGTAGACTCCCTATGTCACACAGCAGTTTTTTGATGAATGTGGTGTTATAATTTATCGTAAATACAAACTAAATAATATAAATAGAAATGTGTCGACTTTCCCGACTTTTGTGCACATTGGAATCAATTAGCAACACTGGGACGACGATAGCGACACCCTCCCGTGCCACTAAATAAATTAAAAAAAAAAAAAAAACATAGCGACACCCATCAGTTCACAAATAAGTTGGTGATACTGTAAGCGTCATTTCTTCAACAACTGACAGGCGTCAATGTGAAATTATCATTTCATGTGAATTTTTTTATTCTAATCTTTTGTGCGTTGCTCGTGGGTTGCGCTTGGGAAGTTGGGATTGAGTTTCTTTATTTCTATATTTTGATTCTTTACTAACTTAGTAAAAACCGTACACATCGTTTGTTCATTACGATATTTTCTCTTATATACTTTTAGTATTTTATCTGAAATATTGTCTTGAAATTGATAAAATGTCTTCAGTTCAGGCACCGAAACAATGGCCGGCGCGTCCTGGTATACAACACCAAAACAGCCAAAATAATGGTATAAATTCAAGCTTAACGCTCAATCGTTCAATTAACTTGTATCCGTTGACGAATTACACATTTGGTACCAAAGATCCATTGTTTGAAAAAGATGCGTCGGTGCCGGCAAGATTTCAAAGAATGCGTGATGACTTTTCCAAAATCGGCATGAGGAGGTTAGTAATTGATATATCAAGTTATCAAATATTCTCAGCCCGTGCTTCTTTTTTCTCACATCTTTTCTTTCACCGTACTTTTTTTAATGTGGAAGTTAAATAATCTTTTTCGTCACACATCATTATTTGTAAGCAATATAGCGAAAAAGACCACTGCAGGCTCCAGTGTTTTATGATAACAAACCAATTGTTACAGAGAACTGCTTGATTTGTCAGTATTCAGTATGTTTGTGCAGTAGTTTTGCAGTACTGTCTTTGTTCGTCTGTTCCATATCCATTTATAAATGTTTCTTGCCTAGTGACCATTCTCTTCAGACAGTCCATGGATTCAACATGCGGGTGCTGAGTATATTATAAAAATCGATGCCAACATTTGCTTTCACTGCTCACATTTGAAGGCAAGTGCTAATGCCCCATAAACACTACCATCTATTGTGGGGAGAGTTCCGAGCACTTAATTCACCTATTTTCAAATCAAATCATCTTTATTTGCAAGATAAGGTTATAATAAGATGTGGTTGGCTTATAATTAACAGGTGCTCTTATCCTAACCCATAAGGCATGCAAACTTATAGTGGAATACATAGTCAGTTCTCATTTTAATTTCTGTAACAATTATAATATACTGTACTATACTAAAACAGATATATATCCCAAGCAAACTAAGATTAACATTAAGCATACAATAGTTACAATTTCATAGGCTTATTTATTTTAATTTATAATATAATGTCATTAGCTACACAATGATATTGAGTATAGTCGAAGTTAATTTTTATTATTTACTATTTTATTGTCGAGAAAATCTTTTAATGAGTAGTATGCTTTTTTTATTAAGTAAGATTTGAGTGACTTTTTAAAGTAGAATATATTTTCGTGCTTATTAGTCAGGTAACTTATTGCAAATTGTTGGTCCCATGCAAAAGATGCTGTTTCGATACAACTCTGTTCTGGACTTCAAAGGTCGTAATTTGTTGTAGTTTCATTTGAAATTAGCGTTTCATATTTATTGATATTATTCTTTACCATAACTGCTACTTCATAAATATATATTGATGGCATGCTAAGAATATTTAATTTAATAAAGTGAGGTTTACATGATTCGGTTGCTTTTAGTTAGTTTATGATATCAAATTGCAACAACTAAGTACCAAATATATTCATTGTTACAATAGTGTTTTCAGGAAGTTTCTTCCACACGCTGCTGTTTTATGGGCTGATGATTTATTTTTTACTATGCCTTTGCAAACTCTAAAGTTAAAAATACTTTATTGGCATCTCATCAACATCAGTCACTAAAAAAAAACTTAAATACATGCAGATTTGACTTAAGTAAACACATAGATATTTTGAAAACAATGCAATCTAGTTAAATAAGACCATGTTGAACCATAAAATTTATATAAAACAACAACTATAATACTGTTTAATTCCATAATGTAATATACACAATCATTAATATTGTAATAAGCCTACAACATGAGTCTGTGTTTAATAAATGGTTTAAATTTATTTATTGATAATTTTGTTAAGATTTTGGGTAATTTATTGTAAAATTTAATACCATTGCACACCCATTGTTTATTTTACAAAGCCTAGTAGGGGGCACTATAAGTTTGTAGTTATTTGTTGGGCTTAAATTATGGTTGTCGTAATTTGTAACTTTAATCTATAAATTATAATATTTATGCACATGCAGGAGATTGTTATAAACATCCCTCTGAGGGAAAAGTTCAAAGAAATTCACATTATATCCATGTATGGCCAATATGTTTATGACAATCTCCTGTATGTGCATAAACATTATAATTTATAGAGTTCTCCCGGGCTCATTATGCACTTACAGCCCTTTTTTGAAGTATGAAGATATTATTTACTTCCGTTGCACTGCCCCATAGTATAATGCCATACAACATAACACTATCCTTTGTGCCTTCAAGTTTAAGCTCATAAATATTGTTGACCAGAATATACAAGGTATCTCAAGTAAGGAATTAGAAATTGAACTGGTTTTGAGCTGCTGTAATATAGATATATTATGTATTACAGAACACTGGTGTAAGAGTCATCAGCTCCAGTTTAGTTTTAGAGGACATAAAGTAGTCAGTTCTTTTTGTAGAAGTATAAGTTATAATTTTTAAGTAATCAGCCTTACATTTTGAAACAGTCAGTTATTGTTTTCAGATCAGTAGAGGGTGTCCTACTTGTTCACGAGCATGGACTACCTCATGTGCTCTTACTTCAGTTGGGGACAGCATTCTTTAAACTACCGGGTGGGGAATTGAACCAAGGGGAAGTAAGTGATACAGCAGTCATCATATAATTTCATATGCCTATTTATACTTGTTTTTGTGTCATAGATATCAATGTGTTTGTTATAAAAAATTTAAATGTTTATAGCAATACTAGCTGTATGTATGTATTTTTTAATGCAGACACATAATCAAACAAATTAAAAAAAAATGTCAAAAAAATTTCGTGTGAACCACCCTTAACATGTAGGGGGATGAAAAATAAATGTTGTCCGATTCTCAGACCTACCCAATTTGCACTCAAAATTTCATGAAAATCGGTCAAGCCGTTTCGGAGGAGTTCAATGTTTAACACCATGACACGAGAATTTTATATATTAGATGTAACATCGAATACAGTTGCCCGTTAGTCCAATCTGGTGCACATTTCATCTCCACGGAATGACAGCCGTCTTGAAAGATATTTTGTGCGTTACATTTACCTTAAGTAAGGTCTATACTTATACTGTGTTATTAGTAATCATAAAGTATATAATTCAACATTTAAAATTTTTTGTCTTTATTTTTCTCTGTCGATTCTATTCTATTCTTCCTACTATGGCTCCTGTGGAAGGTATACCACAAGTTTGCCAATGTCACGTTAAGGTAGACCACCAAGCTTAGAGTATTCTTTTACTAATTTTAATGGTAGTGATCGGTGCTTAAGATTGAAACAAGTTTTATTTTCTTTTACCTGAAACACATATACATGCTGTTAGGACTATAAAGGACATACACAAATATAATTACTTAAATTATTTGATATAAGTACTTAGTGCTATTTACAACTTAATATTATTTATTTTAATATATTTACACAAAACATATACAAAAGGAGTGAAAACTAGGGAGAGGAGACTTTAACTTTTAGAACAATGATATCCTACAAATGGTGATTCTGGTAAAATAATACTAAAAGGTACATTTTTGTAGATAATTTTAAGATCTCAAACTACTCTAAGTTACAGTAAAGGCCGATAACTAACTAATAAATAGTTTCTTGTTACTGCTATTCACTTCTTGTTCAATGCCAGCTGGAGAATTACTTAGAAGAAGGGCTTTTATGATGTACATCAGCACTCTATCCCCAACTATCCAATGTTCATATAACCTCTAACACATTTACAAATGTTAATTGTTATTTCAGGATGAAATAGAGGGGCTCAAGAGGCTGTTGACAGAGACCTTGGGCAGACAGGACGGTGTTAAACAGGATTGGTTGATAGAAGATACTATAGGTGAGTTAATAGCGGTGGTTCATCTGGGGGCTAGAACTTCCATCAGTCAATGTTACTTAGAATATTTGAACGTAATTCCAGAAAAACGTTCCAAACCACAATCATGTCGAAATTGAGTTAAAAACGCAAAACCGGTCATGTGATTCATATTAACGGGCTGACAAAAAATGACAGCCCTACTGTCACTCTTTAAATGACATCATGACTTAGTAGCCCAACCCACATGTATGGATTACACTAACATTAATTAAACCTTAAACACGAATTCCTTAAAATGTGATGTTTGTGGCTAGGAACGTTTTTCAGGAACTATGTCCATTTATGTGTCTAGATAGACTGTGGCAGCTATGAAAAACGTCGACTAAATTGAGGTTGACAGTTAACCTCTATTTTGAGCAATGCACAAAGTGACATACAAATTGCGAGTGTGATATGTAGCTTGTCACACACTAAAGTAATAAACCTGGCTTGTTTTCATTAGATGTCTAGCATATGACATGAGAGAATATGCATAAATAACAAAATGTCTGAATATCATATAGTCTTGCCATAAATACTGAAACAAAGATAAAAATAATTTTCTATAGCAAATAACGTATTATTATTTTATATAAAACAATTTAAATATTAAAAGCTTATTCGAAGTGGTCTCCATTGGCTGCAATACAGTCCTTTAAATGAGACCAGTTATCAATAGAAGCACACACTCTTTCTATGGGAAAATTCTTCACTGCCAATCGTATGGATTGTTTTAGGGACTCCAAATTATCACAGCGTTTAGAGAAAGCCGTAATCTCTGGAACTGACCATAAATCATAATTCAACAGATTAAGATTGGGACTAGACGAAGGCCAGTCTCCAGCTCTGATGTAGTCTGAAACGTTTGTTTCCAACCAAGCCTTCGTAGACCGAGCTTTATGACCTAGCGTCCAGTCTTGCTGGAAGGACCATTCATGGTTATTGAACATGGTGTTGTTAAGGGGATTCACTACCTTCACTAGAATGGTATCTTGATACACTTGTGCCAATGTTTTGATAACTATTTCACAAAAGTATGGCTCAGTCACTCCTTCATAGCTAATACCTCACCAAACCATCACTGTAGTCAGATAGTGCCCATGTCCCACTCTATCGACTAATTGTGAAGCTGCCTTAGAGTTTTGAACAGACTAAATACGGTCATTTTGTTTGTTAAGATGTTACTCAATTGTAAAACTTTTCTCATCCATAAACAATTTCTGTGATCTATCTCCGTTTGCTTACCACTTCAGTAGTTGTTTCGACTTCACCACCTTATTCTTTTTTAAATTATCAGTTTAGAAATGACCAGTATGACCTCTTATGGGCTGCAAGTCCTAAGTCATCTTTTAGAATTACGCAACATGGTTTTAGGTGCTATCTTCATCTCCCGAGATAAATTACTGCTTTAACAACATTTTTCTTACGATTACTATGTGGACGGCCAGATCTTTTTCTGTCACAAAAGGTCTGATTACCTATTAATACTGCAAAAACTTGCGTTTGGCTCCATACCTACTTTGTGTAATGCAATCACAGTGATTCGGTTCTCTTTATCACCCCACTACATTTTAATATCACAAAATATTTTACAAATATCAATTAATGTATTATTTTGTTTATTTTTGATTGTAACACCTGAGCTAAACGTTCGAGTGACGCATCGTCATAAAATCTTGTATACTTTGTTCAACTCTCTGGTTGTGGCTTCATCTATCGTGCATATCTTATCAGTATACAAGATTTAATGACGATATGTCACTCGAACGGTCAGCTCAGTTGGTTAGAGCACTGGCACGGACCACCAGAGGTCGTGGGTTCGAGTCCCGCATCGTTCATAAAATTTTGTTTGTGTATTAATCCTAGTAGTGGGGGTTTTCACTTTAAAAACATTACAAATTGTAACAGTATCTATGGCCAGACTAAGTATTTGTATAGACTACATAGTTTCATGAGATGCAGGCATAGTATTTTTTCTGCTTTAAAATGTCTATGTTGTGGGCATATAGAAAACATAATACATAATAGCTTTAAGGGTAAATGTATACACTTCTATAATAAAGTCCCAGCCACTGTTCAGGCATTATCTATAAATAAATTTAAATGTTTTACAAAAAAATGGCTCTGTCGTAAATCCTATTACTCCACTGCTGAATATCTAAATGATCGGACAGTCTGGGACTAGATTGTGATTATTTTATAGCATTTTTTATATATATATATATATATATAAATGACTGTACAATATTGTATATTTTTATTAAAAAGAGCGCAAAAAAAGAATACTGGGAGAGTTTCTTGCGCCGCTTCTTCTCTCTCAGAGCGCCATTTGTTTCTGAAGCGGTAGTAGTATCTAGTAGTTATTAGAAATGAAATCAAAAATAATTCTAAAGGAATCAATTTTGAGAAAATAAATGCCTTTATGCCTTAAATACTTATTTTCAGGTAACTGGTGGCGACCAAACTTCGAACCCCCGCAATACCCATACATTCCACCCCACATCACAAAACCCAAAGAGCATAAACGACTCTTCTTAGTACAACTGCAAGATAGAGCACTGTTTGCTGTGCCTAAGAACTATAAGTTAGTGGCTGCGCCTCTGTTTGAGTTGTATGATAATGCGCAGGGCTATGGACCTATTATATCATCGCTCTCGCAAAGTCTATGTCGGTTTAATTTCATTTATATGTAAGATAAGATTTGTATTGAGATTATAATAACCAGAGTGCTGGCAAGGAGGTTCAATAACACTCCACATCAAACCTTTAATATACCTACAGTCAGCTTATCAATATTACCAAATGGGTGACCTTTGATCTAGAGCTAGGAGGAGAAACCTCGATGAAACTCAGAATTTGGACCGGTATGAGGCCACACTCACACATTCCTTTTATATTAACGTCAGTATCATAATGGGTAAGAACCATTGAGTCTCCACATTGCTTTATAAGGTTGGGAACAACTGTTATAATTCTAAATAGTTTATTTTTAAGAGATAACCCTCACTTTTGGGTTTACCTATACAAATTAAATTTCTAACCAAAATTTATGGACGAAGCGGCCTTTTGGGGTACCGTCCGAGCATTCTTACCAACTGAGCCAACCGTCCGAGTGACGCAATGACGGTAAATCTGTGTATATCTTGTTAAATGAGGTAAATATTGAAGTCCCTATCACTTAGAAATAACAAACTTTTAAGATTTGAAAGAGCGACATCTCAAGTCAATTTCCTAATATGTAATTGGGTTAACAGGTTATCAACTATAAAGTAAATCATGTAGATGAAGCCACAACGTGAGAGTTGAACAAAGCATACATGATTTTATGACGATACGTCACTCGAACGGTTAGCTCAGTTGGTTAGATTTACGATCCATGTGTCACTT
Source organism: Leptidea sinapis (assembly GCF_905404315.1). Taxonomy (NCBI): domain Eukaryota; kingdom Metazoa; phylum Arthropoda; class Insecta; order Lepidoptera; family Pieridae; genus Leptidea; species Leptidea sinapis. The sequence goes on along the minus strand of NC_066266.1, from coordinate 19,103,482 downwards.
GGATGATATTCCAGCCTTTAATATTCAATTGGCTAATCGACCTTGATATTTCAATCACATTCCTGCTTTTGGCATTGTATGAATAGATCTACGGATCATTTGTTGATATCTTTGACTAATGTGCAGATAAGCGTATTCTAGAATAAATGGATTTGGAATAACGATTGTCATCAGCTACATATGAAATAACTGAAGGAACCAACGTGCTTGTTAAGTGTTAATTTATTTATTAAAATATACTTAATTTTTTTTATCAAGAAACTGCAGACGGTCTCTTGAGAAGCTTTATTCTTCTTGACAGCACTCTTGTTAATATGACTTCAATAGTTTGTAATTCAATAAAACTACCATGGTGTATAATTAAACCCAAATTGTTCATTTATTTGCAGCTTATTACATTGTAATTTTGATGGTGAGTTTTTTAAATATGAATAGTTTCTATTTACCGCGTTAAAAACCTTAATCAAATAAAGTTTATACAAAAGTACGAAGTCGGAATCTATATTTGCAGGCCACTAGGCTAAAGATGAAAAATAGCAGAGAAAAATATATCTTTTTCAATTGCATTTCTAAATAACACATTTTTTTCTGGCCTTGGATATATTGGTATAAATTCTAATCCTTAGCTGTAATTTTGAGACATGCATTATTTGACAGAATTATTTGTCATATAATATTTGGAAGAGGTACCAAAAAATGAGGTTTAATGTGAGTAAATTTAGACAACTAAATGAACATTACTTTAAAACTAATATTTTTTAAGCAACTGCTTATATTTCAGCATTTTGGGTTTTATTTTTATAAAAATAAAAGCTGCCAACCAAAGCTCGTGGGACGTATAGTCAAATTTGAGGACATTTAAAACTGCAAAGATTTGTAACTAGAAAATCGAAAGCAAATCCAAGTAGAAAGTACATACATATGTACATACATATACACATTCAAAAAGGTTTTTACTAAACTTGCGATTCCTTACAAGAAAAACTTCGTCACGTCTTAAACAAAATAAAATAAAAATAAAATTCGGTCAGTCATTATAAGTTTAGTAAAAATCCATGTGCCGTAATTAGGTTTGCCAGTTTTTATACTGGCGACCCTGATTACGTCACTATAGCGCATTAACGCATATGACCGGATGCGTGAGCGAGCCCGCTATATCGGCAATACCGCTCCCACGTGTGTTGGAGGTTTTTATAATTTGTGTGTGGCGTTGATTCAAACGCAAAATGTATGTATTTTTAAGTTTACATGAAAATAGTGGAACGAAACCGATTGTTTTATTTATTGTACCTCAAGAAAGAAGACTGTTATTAGTGTTAAGCTAGTCTTAATAAGCGGGTATGACTTGCTCATATGAACATGTGATAGTAGTTATTAACGGCGTGATGTGGAATTGAAAATACCACTTTTCATGTTTCGAATTTGGTATTATGAAATTGTTTTTATGAGTATATTTTGAGAGTATTTTTAACTTTATGTCTACGGATATTCTACGGTCAACTGATATAAAGTCTAAAATGTTATGTTATATTTTGTATTGTATTGTATATATTCGGTATAGTACAAGAGTGTAACTGACTGTAAATTATTTCTACTTTAGGTCTCTGTTGCAACTGGCAACCAATCCTCGTTAAAATTAGGTTTGTAATCTATGGTCATATTGTTATATTTTAGGGCTCTTATATATATATATATATATATGCGGATCTCCGACTTTACGCCCCGACTGAATACTTTTATAACACAATTCGTCAGTTGAAGCCAGCCTAGCGAAAATCTCAAAGAAAAATGGGATTCACTCGATTGTATGAAACGTGCAGTCGTTGATAGATTGACAGATGGCGGCTAAAATCTTGTAAAAACGGAGACAGCTGAAATCCACTATGTTTAAAGTAACTGTTCGCTTTCAAAGTTAGCCGGATTATAGGATTATACTTCGTCGCCAATCGCTATACTGTTAATTCAAATTCAAATATTTTATTCAAAAAAGGATGGAATGTGACATCACTTATTAAAAGTCAATAACTACCTCGCATTCCAAAACGAACACCAGGGGGCCTACCATGAACTCTTATTGCTATTCAATTGACATACTAAAATGAATTGCTTTGCTATTTCATAGCACGACGTGATTAGAGCTATCAAATTTAGGTTGACGTCAAATCAACTGATTAAATCGCAATGATGTCAATTGAATGTCAAAAATGATATCAATTCAATCGCAAACTGATTTAGTTCGTTCATTCATTCGTACCATGAGGTAATATTTCAACCTAAACTGGATAGCTTACGTGTCAAAGTGAGCGATTCGAAAAAAGTTGCTACTTAGTGGAAAGTGAATCGTGTTGTTAATAACTTTTAAAAAATAGTGAAAACATACAGATAATGAAAATTTTATTGGTGAAAGATGAGATGAGAATACTATAGCGGACTTTAAAATAAAATACTGAAAATAAATACCAAAAATGAAAAATACTAAAGACGAGGACGACTAGTATTTTCTACGCAAAAAATCCGATAAAATCATATCATTTTAGGTTTCGAAACGCAACGCATATGGTTCGAGTAAGAGAGAAAAACTTATGCCACGACTGTAGAGCGTCATCTCTTTCTCACAGCGCGGACCACAGACAAAATTATTTCGTTCATTTTTCTTAAGCGATTCAAACGCCATTCAGTTAAAGGCACTTCATGGTATGAATTTTAGCGATTCAGTTTAGGTACCTAAACTGAACTGCATCGGAATCGCATCGCTTATTAAAAGTTGATGGTAGGTCCTCGGAGAAGAACGGGCGCAACAAACTCAGTGGGCTTTTTTTTATCAAAAAAATATGTTTACAAAGTAATATTGTACCATTAAACTTATAGCCTGTGGGGTCGCTCTATTCCCATGTGGTATCATTAAGATTCAGTCATTTATGTTATAATAACCTTTACCACACAAACGACTATTAACAATTATTTTGAATAACGTAATACTTTTATTTTGAACATTTCCTGGGATCTTGTTGTAAAAGCATATACATCGCCCCACAAAAGACTTACCAACTCGACTTAGCCGAGTAGTAGGTATTATAAGGTTTTCTGTTCCTGGTGTTAACATTATGTTAAATTCTTTTAATTTTGCTCTCAATGATTCTTGAGGACCTAGGTAATAAATGCGCTATTTATAGCGCTCTTCTGCAGCACAAATATTGTTTTAATATCGGCAGCGTTGCCCCATAGCAATGTACCTAATATAAGTACCAATAGGACATAATACTATGGAAATACTAAAATATACTAGTCGCGCCGTAACTATGTCAGTTAATTGTCTAATATTTTTAACCGCGTATGTTGCAGAACTAAGCCCTGCTCGCCAGTCCTTCAATATATGGGGGCCCCATTGTAATTTGGAAATGTAATAACTACTATTTCAAACTTATATCAAACCACTGCAAGTTTCATACTACATAAATTAAATTTCAATTTTTTATTAGGCAGTCCCGTTTCTTATTACGTAGTATTTACATTCTCTTGAAGCATAACTTTACAAGGCTCTAGTCAATTTGTACGACACATACGGACGAGATTTCCATGCAGCAGCGTCAGATGAAGTGATATAATCACTTGGTACGTATATTCTTTTATTCTTAAGTTGTCGTTCAATGGTGCTATCAACTGAATCACACTGTGTGTGGCTGGGACGATAAACTTTTGATTAGTGGTAATTTTATATTTTCTATTAAAATATAAATGTCCGTTCTCCATTACTGCGTTTATGTTTTGGTAAGTACAAGCGTCAGGAAATATCGGCAACTGTCGCCTAACACAATCCTTATCCAGGAATATAATCACAAATAAAAAAAAATGCTACATGGCAGGTCAGCGGCTGTTTCGTCGAACCAGTTACTGTAAATGTACCTATAGAACTGGCCAGTTAGAAACATTGCTAATGATAACTTTTTTTGTATTTTAATTTTAGAACTCTTTGGTAACCTAATGTAGTATATTGCATTCATTTGTTTTGTGAATTGGCGGCAAATCTAAAACTCTTGTTACTCGTGAAAATGAACATAACGCGAGAAAATTTTCGGTCAATGATTTATTATGACTTTCGTTGTGGGCTTACTGAACAACAAAGCTATGATAGGCTGCGATTAGCATTTCTTAATGAAGCCCCATCTCGTGCCACTGTTTACAATTGGTTTAACGAGTTTAAGCGTGGACATAGCAATCTCAATGATGATCTACTGAAGATAACATCAGTGCTGTGCGACGCATGATAGAGGAAGAAGACTTGGTCATAAATGAGGAAATCATTAAAATCGGCAAATGGTTAGAAAGTAACAATTTAAATATTAATATAATAAAAACAAAACTGATACAATTTAAAAAATATTATACCTCTTAAAAACATAACATACAATGAAATTAAAATTGATGAAGTTGAAAGTACCAAATTCTTAGGCATTATAATGGATAATAATTGTAATTGGAAAGCTCACGTTGAATCATTATGCGAACGTTTTAATATGTTTGTTTTTGCAATAAGGAGAATCAAAAAAACTATATCGGAAAAAGCGGCTTTAACGGCATACCACGCTTACGTGGAATCTATTATTAGGTATGGTATCATAATATGGGGTTACTCAAGAACAATAAATAGAGTCTTAATAGCGCAGAAAAAATGTTTGAGGGCTGCAGCGGGAAAAGGACCCCTTGAAAGCTGCAGACCCGTATTTAAAAATATAACTTATTAAGAATTGTTGAATTGTACATATTATAGTGCTGTATTTTTGTTCGAAAAAATTTTAGCGAATTCAGTAAACATGAAAACACTTCTCTTTTCCCATCCAGGGACTCTACCAAACTACAAGTACCTTGGTGTAGAACTACATTATTTCAGAGAAACTGTTTTTGTATGTGCATAAAAATCTATAATCACACCCCAAAGATGATAAGAGAGGTATGGTCAAATAGGAATTTCTCAGCTTAATTGAAATTATATTAATTAAAAACTGCTTATATTCATTAGACGAATATTTTCAATTAAAAACTTCATATAATTTTTTTAATAATTTAATATTAATAAATAATTATGCTACTAACCTTTTGTTAAACTGATAGTATTGTATTAAATAATTTAGAAATGTATTTTGTAAAATTTGCACATCATAATTGTGGCAAACATTTCACACATCAATCTAACATGTTTATGCAAATAAAAACTTTGACTATTAAGATAAGTGAGTGACCTATCAGCAGATACGGGCAAGCCTAGGCATTGATATGAGTCAAGTTAAAAAAATATAACACGAACATTTAGGCGTCAGGAAGGTTTGTACGAGATGTATTCCCCATACTTTAACCGACGACCAGGAACACCTTCGCATGGCCTGGTGTCGCCAAATGTTCGTGGGCGCTGCCGTCGAAAATTTTCCATAACAACAGGCAAACAGCGATTGACATACCAGTCTTGTCAATCAATTGTGCTTCCTTCTTCTAGCATAACTGTCGCGAAATGATCTTTCCGACCAAAGAATGAGGCAATCATCTTTTTTCCTTGACTTCTTTCGTTCTTTACATTAGTTGGCCGATCCTCGAAAGGAAACACCCACTGAGCTGATTATATTTTGATTTCGGGTTCGTAGCAATATATCAAGCTTTCATCACCTGTGACGATGTCAAATACAGCATTTGAGTCACCGCCGTTGAACTTATCTAACATTTGGCGACACCAGTACATGCGAAGGTGTTCCTGGTCGTCGGTTAAAGTATGGGGAATCCATCTGGTACAAAGCTTCCTGACGCCTAAATGTTAGTGTTATATTATTTGAAATCATTGGCCGAAAATTTTCTCGCGTCTGGCCAGTTCTAAACATTTTCAGTATTACCCACGTAGTTTTTATATTTGATTGTCTGTTTTTTTTTTACTTTTATATTACTTTGAGTTCTATCTGCACTTTATAACAATAAATTAGGAAAAAAAACTATCAAATAGATACAAAAAAAGTTTTATTTCCATTTACAAATAATACACAGAAACGAAAGTGGCGAAAATATTCTGAGAAAGCCTCAACACCAGACATTGTTGTTACGCTGTCGTTGTCGTCTTCTTCATTACTCAAAATGTTGTCTTGGATTTCGCTTTCGCTGTCACTATATTCTGCTCCTAAAGAAATTATTAATTCGCGTTCTTCAAGCTCGTATAACCTGTCGTATTAACATGTCTATATTTTTGTCTGCCACCGTTTGCTTTATCAAGTTCCAAAAATAGGGGGAGTCCGGGAGAGATTACCCGCCTTCGACTAAAATACTCATAATTCTTTATTTACTTACAAATCGCTATTTTCCATAAGTTTTATCTTAAGTTGCATTATTAGCTACAGTTCATCTTAATAAAGTTTGATACATCATTAATACTTTAAGAGTAATTAATGATTTATACCAAAGTAACATCCGGCTATTATCTCCCGGCTGGGTGGGGGACGTTACCCCCCAAGTAGGGAGCCTTTACCCGGGTTTAAAAATAGGTAAAATAATTAAACAAAAATTTAAACTAATACAAGTTTAATATCTGACGAGCCTTACCTATCTTCCTTAGGCTAGCCTCCACGATCCACAGCAATCCCTCATCAGGATTTTCTTTCTTGATTTTGCTGACTAATTCCTCGGTCAACCCATGTTTCCCGTACCGGACAGTGCAGTACGGGAAACCTGGGTACCGAGGATACAATCTAAACCCCCCTCGGAGTTCGGGGATTATTATAATCTCTTCCGAGACGGGTTTATCCGGATTTACACTAGTGGAAGGAATCGGATATGCCTGATGCGAGGTTGCTTCCTCTGGCCGCCTGTCTTTGTCGCCCCTTCCTCCCCTAACCCGGAACACTCCCCTTTTGTCGGAGGGAGTTGTCGTAACATCTTGGGGTTTGTCGACGTAGGATTTCACAATTCTTTCTATAATTCCAGCTGTTCTGCGTCTCTCTACCCCAGATTTTAGGTATGAGAGGTCGACCAGGAGTGTCCCCTCTCCGATCTCCCTCACATCCTCAGGCCCCCCATTTGGCGTTCGTGTTCTACCTCCCCTTCTTTGATGTACTCATCATCGAGCTCCCTCTCCAAGGACACCTCACCAGTTGATATTACATCCTCTTCTACATGGTCCCAGGAGGAGAAGCTTGAGCAGGGGTCCTCTCCTGTCCCAGACTGAATCCACGGGTCATCCCGTGAGGAACAGGAGGGAAGTCTATGTCGGTGAAGGTCTAGATTCGGGTTGGCTACCTCCTCAGTCTCCGTCTCCCTATCATACGCTGGGAGTCTTGTATTCGATAGCTCCCGGGTTGCCGCCGCCTTGGCGAGCTCGAGATTCTGGGGCTCCATGCTAGTTTTTTTCATGGTCTGTTGTCATGGTCTAATGTAAATAAAGAAAAAAATTCAATTAAAAAAAAATATAATTAAATCTACATCACTTCCTATTCTTAATTGGAGCAATTAGGACAAATAAAGTGTTCTTTATCATCTTTGGAGACTCCAACGCAAATTTCATGGACATATTTGCCACAAAAAGCACTAATTCTCATGTCCTAACTTTCTCTTCTCCGAACACATGAATCAAAACCAATAATCAATCACCTCTGGCATTTCATCCAATTTAGGGTATGTTCCGATATGCACTGCGACCACTGTACAGAGTGACGCCAATTTAGTATAATGTGAAGCCGTTCCTTTTATAGCCAGTTATACTGGTTTCTATTTACAAGGGAACGCAATCCGGACAGTATGTCAGCCGCATTTTTTGACGCAGCATTCAAATGAGTGTGTTAAAGTTTTCTAGTTCACTAAAAAATCTTTTGTTGGAGTACTGTCAAATTAAAAATATTTTAATTAATATTTTAGGCACTCGAGTGGTTTTGACTGAGCACGTGATCAAAGTACTGCGAGTGCCTTACCTCGAAAACGCCAGTGCTCACATTAGAATATGGCGGCGACTTATGACGCTATATATTTCCCTAGGGTACTGTAGCACTATGCTGGCAGTCCATAACGGAACCAATTTTTCTAGCACAGTGCAGTGCTGGCAGTGCATATCGGAACATACCCTTAGTATCAGAGCTATTATCATACTTGTCTTTGTCTGTCACTTGACTGCACAACCTATATTTTTCTTTGTTTAACTTTCTGTTTTTTTAGTTATAGTAATTTTAGTTTTGGTTTTTTCGGTGTGTCTACCAGGACGAAGATTTTTCTATTTGCAGCTTCTGGAAATAGACTAATCATTTGTGGTAAAACTTCAAACATTTGTCGTGACTCCTTTGTCATTTGACTATTCTGTATATCCAGATCTTGAGATTGTAGAAGCTACCTCTGCTGATTGTCTGAATATTGCAATTGCTTGCTTCTATTCCTCTTGAGTCAAAATTGACGGTGAATTGGCTCTAGACACCGCAGTTTCATTTATGAATACTGATACTGATGTTGAAGACTCTGACTGACGTACGGTGGATGATGAAGGTAATTCCATCTAGGTCACATCTGGAGGTAGTTCTGCAGCTACTGAGAGCAAAGCAATTGAAGAAACATCTAGGTCATGAAGTTCACTATTCATTTCTCTGTCTGTTGCCGAGGAGCATAGAAAGAAACCTTCATCTGTTAAGATGTCGGCTAAAAGCCTGCGACAAAATTGTACTTACAAATGGGTAAGTAAGTAAGATCTTTATTTACCACGGTATATTGTAGATCTTACAGTTCTATTGGGTTTTTTACCATCCAATTATTAATGACTGAATTATATCTAGCCTTGCGAGGTGATAGGCAACATCTAGTGGTTGTAAATTAATTATGCAGGGGGTTGGCTGCAGCAAAGTTACTCCATTTAAATTTGCGTACTTGACAACTTGAACTTCTTTGAGTTTTCGAAGAAATCAGAAACATTTTTTTTGTATCAAACTTGGTTGATCTAGATAAGTTGCTTCTGGGGCCCTTAAACTTAGTTCAGAGTTTCTTGTCTAAAATCCTCTGAACCAATCATTCCGTACGCAGTTGTTTAAGGTCCAAGAATTATCTGAAAAAAAATATTGCGGAAGAACGGGAGAGATTACCCTGGATAAAGTCTCCTTTCGACGGCAGGGTAATGTCTTCCACCCCATGCAAAGCTGTCCTTTAGTACATTTTTGTAAAAAAACTATGACACTTAAGTAAGTATAAGTTAAAGCTGCCTGCCGTAAATGTTACTAGGATAAGTAGCACTTACGATTTATATAAATGACATGCTGGAGTCTATTCGAAGTAAGCAACAGAAATCAAATATTGAAAACTATTAAAAATGGTCGTCACTACCTATGTATATCATAGGATTTAAGACGACCATTTTTTTATAAAACATTTAAATTTATTTATAGATAATGCCTGAACAGTGGCTGGGACTTTATTATGAAAGTGTATACATTTACCCTCAAAGCTATTATGTATCTTATGAAGCCTACTAGAATTAGTTACAAGCAATCCCTTATATTTTGGTGTTATAATAATGAAAATCACTATTAAGAGCAAAAAGGTGACGATTTTTGTGAACGTAGGTATATTAGATATTCATAAATGTCTAACTGACAATGAACAGTCATAATATTTATTTCTTAAAATTTTTCTTTGAGAGACTATAACCAAACTGATATATAGCACGAACAGCTCTCTTTTGCAGAGGAAACACTATACCAATGTCAGCAGCATGACCCCACAGTAAAATACCGTACGTCATGATGCTGTGAAAATAACTGAAGTACACTTATCTAGCGGTCGCAACATTCGTGTACTCTCTAATCATTCTAACTGCATATGCCGCAGAGCTGAGTCTATCTGCTAGGTGGGTAATATGTGGACCCCATTGAAGCTTTTATCTAACGTGATACTCAAGAATACCGTAGTGCCCATAAGTTCCAATCTCTGGTTATTTATATGTACGTTGGTTTGTACCTCCGCTGTGTTTGGTGTAATGAACCGAAAACACTTTGTTTTTTTACTGTTTAAGTGCAGATTATTCGTCTCAAAGCACCTTCTTTGAGAGTGCATTTTTTACCTCGTCATCAATATCTGCACCTCGCTTCACTTTAAAAATAAGTGAAGTATCATCAGCAAACAATACAATCTCATGGCTATTATCTACCACAAACGGTAGATCGTTAATATATATAAGAAACAAGAAAGGACCGAGAACCCTGGGGAATACCTATTCCCACAGGTTTACTCTAAGATCATTTACATCGACTATCTGAACTCTTTCGCTTAAATATGATTTTAACAGATTTAGCGCTCCACTTTATACTCCATAATGCTGTCGTTTTAGGAGTAAAGTTTCATGGTGGACGCAGTCAAATGCTTTGGACAAATCACAAAAAATGCCCAATGCATCCTGTGACTCTTCCCAGGATTCAAAGATGTGCTCAATGAGTCTAGTAAGTGTAGCAAGTGAAACCAAATTGAATTTTGTTCATTAATTTACAAAAATGCATTTGTAGCTGTTGAAGCAAAAGTTTTTCAAAAATTTTACTAAAAACAGGTAGCACTGAAATAGGCCTGAAATAAGCAGGGTCAAAAGAACTGCCCGATTTATACAAAGGTATAACTTTGCTGTATTTCATGAGGTCAGGGAACAAACCCTCATCTATGCATTCGTTCAATATTATTGCTAATTCAGGTGGTATATCCTTTGTATTTTTTAATGAATTTGAAGATTTTTATTATATCGCTACCTTTAACATACTTAAATTTCAAATCATTGGAAGATACTGGTGCGTGTAATTTAAGCATATCATGTGCTGCTTTTGGTGAAGAGTTAATGTCTGGTCGTGATAATCGGGATTTCGGAGTAATAATAATAATTATCGAATTCATTTGCAATTTCTATTTCCAAATTTATAACGTGATTATTAATATTTAAACAGATAGAGGTGTTACGGCAATTCTATCTACCAGCTTCATTGCTAATTACATTCCAAGCCATTACTTCTTTAATGAAGAAAAAGCGGCTTGGAATGTTTACTGTTTTTAATTTTAGAAACGTGTTTTCGCTTAATGACAAACTACTCTAAAGAGCTTGGAGTATTTTTTTACATATATTTTAAATTCTTCACTTTTATTTTAATGTTTCTCATAATAAAAGTCTCATAAGCATTTACGACTTTTGTGGATACCCATTGTTGCCCAATCATTTAAACAATATCTGTTGTTTACTGTTACCGTTACTGGAGTAAAAATCCTGTCAAATTCCTCACAGAAGGAATTGAAGACTAAGTTATAGTGAAAATTAGCAGTTTCACCACAGTGTAAAAATGGTATCGTATTTACCAAATTATTTCTAAGCTTCTCAAGACGGCTACCCGTAACTGGTATAAGCGTCACCTTTTTTGGTCTGATATTGTCCAATCTTGTATTTACTTTTACAAGTTGCCCACTATGGTCGGACTAAAGATTATTAATTATAGAGTTTACTAGTAATAGTAACATTTGTAAAAATATTATCTGAACAGGTTGCTGTTGTAGAAGTGATTCTAGTAGGTTCCCAAAATACATTGAACAAATTAAAACTTTGAAAAAATTTTTAAGACTAGTACAATTGACCGAAGGTTCAAGCAAGTTTATATTAAAATCACCACACACTATAATTGACTTACGCTAAATTTTGATAGTACCTCCTCCATTCATGTTGGAATTGTTCATATGATGCAGTGGGGGGGCGGTATACACTTACTATAATAAATTGCTCTAGTTCTATACAAGCTATCTCAATTAGTTGTTCTATACAGAGATTAACAATATGTCTTATATTTTCACATTTTAATCAACAGATTATATATATATTAATAATAATTAGGGAACCTCCATGTATTGCTCTACTTCTACAAAACGAACTGACTACGTTCTCTAAAACTAAACTGGAGCTGATGACTTTTACGCCAATGTTCTGTAATACATAATGTATTACAGCAGCTCAAAAACAGTTAAATTTCTAATTCCTTACTTGAGATACCTTGTATGTTCTGGTGAACAATATTTATGAGCTTTATATTATGATTATCTCTAGCAGTAACAGTTACATATGGTGAATTACTTTTTGTACATTAGTATTAATACATTCCCCAATAGAGGCTTGTATATAAATTATTTTACAATTTTTCGCAATAGAGGCATGTTTATTAAATATCACTACATAGGAAGTAGCGTGTTGACTAAAACTATAAGCTACTAACGTAGCCAGCTGTCGCGTCGCTTAAATCTAAGTAGTAGGTTTTCGTTTCAGCTTATAATTGATCAATTTATTTGTATCAAATAAAATTAAATTTACACTATTGTGGGGTTGGACTTAGTATCCCTTAGCACGAATTTGGATGTAAAAAATATTGTAGTTGATAGAGCTCTTGTCCACGATTACAATGATACCACTATTATTACAAGGTAATGCACCGTTTTCAAGAAAATCACAAAAAAACAAACCTTTTTACCTAAAACAGGTAAATCACGTAAATAAATATCCCATAGCACGAATTTGGTTGTAAAAAATATTGTAGTTGATAGAGCTTTAGTCCACGATTATAATGATACCACTCTTATTACAATTTGGTTCTGGCACTCGCCGGCCGCTGCCGCGGCACGCTACGCTTGGCTCGTGCGTTGGTTTAACTGTTCTAACATAACCTAACCTAACCAATTTTTATGAATTGTATATGATAGAGCTTTTGTCCACGATTATAGTGCTACCACTCTTATAACAACGTAATACACAGTTTTCATGAAAAACCAAAATAAAAGTCTACCCTCCCCTCTCCCTACTTTATTAATGGGGGAAACGCCTACAATTTGGTTCTGGCACTCGCCGGACGCTGCCGCGGCACGCTACGCTCGGCTCGTGCGTTGTTTTAACTGTTCTAACATAACCTAACCAATTTTAATGAATTGCAGTTCATAGAGCTTTGGGGATTTATTACTTTTACTAATTTATGGCTGTATGAGCTTGAACCCTTTGCCTGTACTTATATTTTAGTAAGAAACCAAAATCATTTTATGACAGTTTTTAGCCTCCCGCCGCGATGGCAGCGCTCATCTTGTTTTTATTTACGTGATTTATCTATTTTGGGTTAGAATTTTTTTCGTTATTTTTTTGGAAACGGTGCATTACCTTGTAATAAGAGTGGTATCCTTGTAATCGTGGACTAAAGCTCTATCAACTACAATATGTTTTACATCCAAATTCGTGCCAAGGGATACTAAGTTTTAACCCTATTGTAAAATATCGCATTATACAAAGTTGTATTTAATTTAAATATTTTTCTATTTTGCTCCTGTGTCAATCAAATGCGAGGAGTATGGGAATGTACACATCATCACTTTGGATTTGGTGTTATTGCAAATATTAATTAGTTTTACTATATTTTTAATTAGTTCCTTATTTCTAATATTATGAGTGTTATTACCAAACGTTATACCTATGATTGTTTTATCTCTTGGATTTATTTTTGGTATGGAACTACGAGGTTACTGAATGTTATATTGGGTTTACACAATGATATTATTGTATTAAAAGAGGTAGATATGTCACTAGCGCGCCGAAAATCAATCGCCTAAATTGAGTCAATTGGTTCCTTTTGTCGTAGTCGCTCTCTCGATACGAAAACGGTACACACGCGTTTGTTGTTGACAGAATTGCTTACAATTTGATATAGGAACAACACACGTGCCATACACGATCAAAGGCCTTCGCTATATCCAGGCTAACTGCCAGGCCTTCCCCCTTGCTTTCAATAGCCGCAGCCCATCTATGTGTTAGGTATACCAGAAGATCACCTGCCGACCGACCATGGCTAAACCTGTACTGTCGGTCGTTGATCAACTGGTGACCCTCTAGGTATACCAAGAGCTGACGGCTTATTATGCTCTCCATGATTTTGGAGAGCAGGGAGGTAATAGCAATAGGCCTGTAGTTTGCCGGATCCGAACTGTCTCCTTTTTTTGGATGAATGGACAAGGGCTGACTTCCATGAGTCAGGGACTACGCCTTTAGAATAAGAGTGCCGAAGTAAACGCCTTAGCACCGGCGTCAACTCAGGGGCACCCGTTCTAAGCACGATTGGAGAAATGCCATCCGGCCCGCTGGACTTCCTGACGTCCAACGAAAACAGAGCTCGCTTAACAGTTTTCTGTCTGAACTGTGCTTCAGGCATAGAGCTCTGACACCGCGGGATGGTCGGCGGTGTTTTTCCGTTGTCGTCAAGAGTCGAGTTGGAGGCGAAAAGAGTGCACAAGAGATCGGCTTTCCCTTTTGCCGTATGGGCCAGGGTGTCATTCCTCATGTGCAACGGCGGCATGGACGGCTGGCTGAAGTTACCAAGAGCAGCTTTCTACAACGACCAGAACTTGCGTGTTCCGGTCGGGTAACTGGAAAGCTGCTCGCCGATTTTAATGACGTGTTTTCACTTTGCACGGACGATTTGCCGCTTAAAAAATCTGGAAGCACGGTTGTATTTCCTCTTAAGAACTGTGCAGTTCGGATCCTTTGTGCCCAGCGCCGTAACCCAAGCTCGATACGCCTGTTTTTTGCAGTCAGATGCTGCTTTAACTGACGCATCGAATCAGGGCTGTATTCTTATCTCATCTTTAATCAATAAAAAAATTATTTTCTATGTTTTCACTATTTTTAAAAGTTATTAACAGCACGATTCACTTTCCTCTAAGGAAGTAGCAACTTTTTTCGAATCGGTCACTTTGACAAATAAGCTATCCCGTTTAGGTTGGAATAACACCTCATGGTACGAATGAATGAACGAACTAAATCAGCTTGCGATTCAGTTGATATCATTTTTGACATTATTGCGATTTATGCATAAAAGGCATTTATTTTTCTCAAATTTGATTCCTTTAGAATTCTTTTTGATGTCATTTCTTATACTACTAGATACTACTACCGCTTCGGAAACAAATGGCGCTCTGAGAGAGAAGAAGCGGCGCAAGAAACTCTCCCAGCATTCCTTTTTTTTGCGCTCTTTTCAATAAAAATATACAATATTGTACAGTCGCTATAAAATAATCACAATCTAGTCCCAGGCTGTCCGATCATTTAGATATTCAGCAGTGGAGTAATAGGATTTACGACGGAGCCATTTTTTTATAAAACATTTAAATTTATTTATAGATAATGCCTGAACAGTGGCTGGGACTTTATTGTAGAAGTGTATACATTTACCCTTAAAGCTATTATGTATCTTATGAAGCCTACTAGAATTAGTTACAAGCAATCCTTTATTTCTAGTGTTATAATATATACATATCATATGCGATTAGATAGCTCTAATTACGTCGTGATACGAAATAGCAATGTAGTGCATTTTAGGTTGTCAATTGAATCGCAATAAGAGTTCATGGTAGGCCCGCTGGTATTCAGCTCAGCTTCCACATTTTTGTCAAGTTGAGAGAGACAAACAGGGCCAATGAAGTGAGTATGAACGTAACTCACGAACTCGTAACTCACGTAATAACTGTGAGCAGTGTAAAAGTGTTATAAATTGTATATAGCTTCCAAACGACAACGCACTACAACGCTAACAACTATTAGTTGTAACTAAAACAAATTACTTCGCTCGTTTTTTGTATTTTTGATTTTTTTAGTAATTATAACAGTTGGGCCGGTATAACTCAGTTAGTATTCCAGTAACTTTGAGATTTTTGCGATATTCCACACTTAATTTATATAATTTACAACTTTTGTGTACACAATAACAAATCAAGATTTGTTTATTTTCAATGTTTCTAATTATTTCAAAAAGATTAAAAATCCGCTGATAATTTTAGGTCCTTGAGACGTTACTTGAGATAAGCTGCGACGAAAATTGTAATAAATAATGGCACGGAAATGTTCACGCGTGAGCTCCATTTCTGTTAACGACGTGTCAAATTTAAACAAACATAGTTTTTGATTTTGAACTTTGTTTTTAATTGTATGAATGTCATTAAGATTCTAAGAGGCCAGTATTCAAATTCTATAAAAGGTTTTATTGTAACTCAATCCAAAATATTGTATTCCCGATCATTTCAGTGATACACAATAAGAGAGAGTGCTTAACATCATAGTAATAATTAGAATTTTTAAGACGAACACCTACATGTATTAAATTTTCTGAAGTAATAAAAGTTGAAAGACTTATTAATCGGTTTTTCTTATGTAAGGCCTGGTTTTCGATAAGAGTTGCATATTCATCGGGGAACATTGAACAGGGAACATGAGAAATCTGTAGGGAAGGTGGGGCACATTGTTACAAAAAAACAAACGATAATGTAGCGACTAAAATATTTATTTAATCAACTTCTCACTAGCATGTATATAAACTTTAATAATCTCTCTTCTTTTAAAATTATTTAAACACAACTTTTATAAGGAACTTCTTTACTTAAATTGCACTTTAATCAAATCCGTTGCTAGTAACAGTGAACCCCGTATCTGTTACAGGATAAGGGGCACAATATTACAACAACAAAATAGCAGAAAAACGTTTTCAAGTGAAAGATAAATCTGAACATGTCTACCAAAGATACCGTTCCCATATCTGGTTCAAGAGGAAAGCAGAAATGACTTTCAACTTTTCCATTTTTACGTAAATAGCTGACTTTATATACATCATTTTAAAATTCTTCAGTAATTATCGAAGTTATTCAGCTCTCTCGCAGTGAATTTCTTTTCTTTGTGATATGTTTTTTTTGTTTACTTTTTTAAGGTTTCGTTTATACGATTTTCTTTTAAAACCTAAAGAAATGTTAGTTGGGTATCATTGTTACAATGTAACACAGTGCCCCAGGTGAGACAAATCGAAAAAAATATCAATAGAGTCTTTTCAGATATGTTAAAATCTACTTAACGATAATTTGAAGATAAATATACAGCGAATAGAAGAAAATCACTATCACTTACCTTTACATAATACACCAAGAAAAAAATTAATAAATTTGATCTGATGTTTTCTAATTTTGATCACATGAATTAGATTTTTGTTTGTTCTTTCTAAAACGCGGTACAGACTGAAGCGATTACAACTGTTCAAAGATGGCCGCTTAAGTTTGTGAAAACTGTGTACAAACATTATAAAAATATATGTCAGAAACATAGATGATTGCATTGTTACACATTGTACCCCACCTTACCCTAATAATTAATATATAGAGCCGTGACATTTGTAATTCTGAAAGAGTTAGGTGAGGTAATATTTTGGTTTTATGATTCCTACAATTATTTATAAATCTTTTTATGAATGCTATGACTCTGACCAAATTTGTAAAGAAGGTCATTTATGTATTAAATTTGAAATTAAATTGATATCATTTTTGTTGTCATCAATACTTGAATGCAAAGTTGTATCGGGTAATGAACGAGACTGTGAATTAGGTATTGTAGGAAATTGGATGTTAGTCTGATTGATAAAATCTGGACCTCACCACCAAAGAGTGGACGCGCTGATATTAGCCTTCACCCCTCGAGAAGCCAGATCGGCGGGATTGCTTTTAGAAGGCACATAGTTCCACATCTCGCCAACTGTCACTTCTTGTATTGCAACGACTCTGTTTCGGACAAATTGTTCAAGTCGTCTTGGCTCTCTAGAGAGCCAATCCAGAACAATCGTCGAGTAACACCAAAATGAACAGGTATTGAAATCTACAGTAAGTGAATTGCGTACCTTTTTATAAAGACATGTACATAGTAAGGCACCACACAACTCTAAGCGTGGTATAGTTGTGGGTTTTACAGGCGCTATCTTGTTTTTGGAAGCCAACAGGCGAACGCAAACTAAACCATCTACTGTTATCGTCCTCATATATATACAAGCAGCATAACAAAGTTCCGAGGCATCTGTAAAGATGTGAAGCTTGGTCAAAGAGGGTCTGCTACAAGATACCCAACGAGGAATGCGAAGAGAGTTAAGAGCCGAAAGTGACTGAACGAAATTTAAGAAATGAGATTTAATATTTAAAGGTACCTCTTCATCCCAGCTACATTTAAGTATCATAATCTCCCTCGCGAGTATACTAAGTGAAACAGGGTTAAAATCAGGGTCATCAGCTGCACTATCGGTAGCAGCAGTCGCGGTATTCTTCCCCACGCTCTAACCCTTGTTAGTATTGGAAGAGTCCCGCCGTAGCAGTGACACCGGAGCCCGCCCCAACATTCCAGGAGGTGAGTCCAGTCCGGTAGCTGACAGCTGGTACGTACGAGCGGCACACCGTGTTGAAGTTAGAAACGTGAGAGATATTGTGTCTATGCCAGTCGGCGCGGATTTTAACGGTAAGGGCTTGGTTAGCCAAATGCACCTTTGGCGCAGAGACTCTGGCCTTATCGGGCCCTGTAAAGGTGTCAGCGTCCGCGGCAGCAGTCATCGGTGTAGTCGTGGTCGTTATCTAGTTATTGGTCTGTTTATATCGGGTACTTCTAATAGTTTTATTACACATTTATCCATTGTTATTGTTGCAAGAATCGTTTTTGTAAGTAAAATACGTAATTCAAATCAAATCTCGACTAAATAAAACACACTTCGATATTGAATAGACTGTAATAGCTGTAATATCGCTGGCAGTGACTCCTTCGTTCTCTGTTCCGCTGCCGCCTCTTTGGAGGTGGAGGGCACAGGATCGCTATGGGTCTCTGTCTGCAGTCGTCATTGGTGCTGTCTTCTTCTTCTCGGGCTGAAAGGCCTCCCTTCTTGCGCGCCCACTGGTGCAACTTCATTCTGATTGGCCTCTGCCCTGTCTTGTTGGTTTGAGCCCAGGACTTGCTAGTTCCTTGCTTGCAGGGTCGGTTGTGGGCGGCTATAGTCCATTGCGCCACGGTGGTGGCGTCTATGCTTTCAGGTATGGCCTCTGCGAGGCCAGATAGGCCCAGGCTTGAGCCGGGTCCTGAGCACAAATTGCGCCCCCTAATCCACCTATGATCTGAGCATGAAAGATCATCTGACACGTGCCAGTCAGTGATGTGTGGATATGAAACAATTATAATTTGTGCTCGCGCTGTAACGAAAGTTGGCTCAGAGCCTCTGTAAGTATATAAAGGTTAGCTGATAAAGGGTAAGTAGATCCTCACCTCTTTTATTGGTGTTTTAGCTGCCCCAATTGGATTGAATTGATCTTGATCGTGGTTGATTCACCGACCCACAAATAGCTAAATTCTGATTTTACATTTAAAGTTTTATTTTTATTACTGTTGACCTAGTTTTATAGTCCACGCAGACATAGCAGTTGTAGTTGTTGTCCCCAGTACTACATAGGGTACAGTTAACGTCTATTATTACCGGACGGGTTTACTGTTTTCCTTCAGCCCTCGACAACCTAGCCTAGGTTGCTCACTGTTGTACGCTAGAGTTCGATCTTTCTGTACCTCTCCACGTACAGCTTGGCGACTCTGACATCTTCAACTTGAACAATGTAAGCAGTTGTTCCTTGGGCTCCGATAATATTGTAGCTTGTTCGTGTCGCTTCGATCATCTCCTCCTCTGAACCACATGGCAACAATGGTATCGTCGTCGACCTCCATGCAAGCTGTCTCAGCTGTACGGATGTAGGGTTCGTCAACAAGAGGCCCATTCTTACTGGCCTGTTGGGTACCTCCAGATTGGAGGATCATACTGCGGAGTTTTCTTCGCAGTACCTTAGGAAGTCATATCTTTTCTGGTACCCATCCAGTTGGGCACTGATCTTTTCTTTAAAAAGGCAAACTTCATCAACCTTCTCAATTGTTTTGCTTCTGTTCACAGGTTCAATGGCGGTGGTGGGCTGATTTCCAGCACTAGAACATGGAGCTACAGACTCATGAGGTGGAGTGGCCTGGTTCCAGATATTAGCTTAATAGTTGTTTTCACTGGATTAGATTTTCATCGCTTATATTTGTTACAACATCGTTGGTAAAACATCGATAAAATTTATTGGTCATAAAATGGAGTGCGGCTATATATTATTGCAAAACTTTGGAAATGCGCTGAATGTGTTATAAACCATTTTAAGGATATGAAGGTTGTTATTCTTCTATATTTGTTTGAGTTATCACACTGCCTGTGGAGAAAAGGAGTCGTCCATTATGCTATCAATACAAGGGACTACGGTAAAGCTTTTTATTTACATTATTACGTTTTATGCTGTAGGAACATGATACATTGTAATTGTCATTTTGTTAATAATTGTGGAAATAGTTATAGAACTTTTCAATTGGTATAGAAGATTCTAAGAAAAAATCTACACCAAAAATAAATAATACTTAGTTTTAAAAAAACTAAAAACACGTTTTATATAAAATTCAACTAAAAAATAGAAAATAAATTTTAATAAATTTAAATTGAAAATAGTGTAAAAAAATATATTTCATTATAAACAAAAGCGTGGGGTGTAGAAGAATTATTATTTTAATAATATCTTAAAAAGCACCCCACACTTTTTTTACAGAGAAATATATTTTTATATATATATATATATATATATATATATATATATATATATATATATATATTTTATATATATCATACGTACGTAACCGTACGCTCGTTTGTCCTCCTATTCCATAAAAAAAAATCTTTATCATTGAAATAATCATTCACATTATAATTGGCAACGATGCATTATTTTTTTTTAATAGGCAATATTTTAATATAATTTGGGAGTGTATTATAAAATATAACACAATCCACTTTAAAAGATTTAGCAATTTTACGGAGCCTAGTAGATAGAATTGCGAGTTTATGTTTGTTTCGAGTATTGACATTATGAACATCACTATTCTTTTTAAGTTGGCTAATATGTTTATGAGCATATAGGAGGAGATATTAATTTCACTAAACATCATAAATCCATTATTATTTAAATGTTGCCACCCTTCTTGAGTGTAAATTCCGCTTAGATTCGTCTTCAACCAATTCGACATGTGTTGTGTCTCTACACGAGGGTGCCTCCGGAGATCTTGATTTGTAGAGGCGAAACACTTGTCGAAGATTTATAGCAAGTGTTCATTTGTATTTTTTAAGATCTTCACTCACAAGATGAGATATTGGCAACAATATCGGCCATACAGAAAGAGGTGTGCCTTAAATTTTTCATGACACCATTGAACAATAGCCTAAACCACAACAACAAAGTTTTGCACATAACCAACCCTGATAAACGCAAAACCTGCCCACCGGGAAAATACGATTTTAAAAGAAATGTCATTGTGAGTAGTAATTTTAATAATATTTCTCAAAAAAGAAACGATTTGTCAACCACCTTCGTAAATATTTTTAAGAATAATAAATAAATAAATGAAGCCACAACCTGAGAGTTGAACAAAGCATACAAGATTTTATGACGATACATCACTCGAACGGTTAGCTCAGTTGGTTAGAGCACCGGCACGGAACGCCGGGCTCGAGTCCCGCATCGTTCATAAAATTTTGTTTTTCAAATTTTATTTGAATAAATAAATAGATATTCATCATGAACGAATTTTTTTATTGGAATAGTCTGAGGAAACCATTGTATTTTTATGAAACACAATTTCAAATCGTTTAATGCTGAGCTTAAAAGGTCTTATTGCGATGGACGCCAGGCATTCACTTTCCATTTATTTTAATTATTAGATTTTCGTTTATTGTATTCAAATTCAAATATTTTTATTCAAAATAGGATGTGACATCACTTATTGAAGTTCAAAAACTACCACCCATTACAAAAATAAAGCCTGATACCTTTGAAAAATGGGCGCAACAATCTCAGCTGGCTTTTTTCATAAAAAATATGAAAAAAAGTAATATCATACATTTAAACTTATTATTTAATTGCCTGAGGACGGTCACTCCATTCCCAATCTGTGGTATCATTAAGAAAGTCATTTATGTTATAGTAACCTTAACCACACGAACGTTTTTTTTACAATTCTTTTGAATATCGTAATACTTTTGTTTTGAACACTTTCAGGGATCTTGTTGTAAAAGCATATACATCGCCCCACAAAAGACTTACTTAGTAGACTTAGCCGAGTAGTAGGCATTATAAGTTTATGTCTGTTCCTAGTGTAATTACAGTTTCTAGTAAATTCACTTATGTGCTTATTGAGAAGCAACAGTCAAGATGTTGACTTCTTTATTTTTGCTCTCAAAATTTTTTGTAATATAAATTGTTTTGAGTTAAAGTGTGCTCATTTTCAGGAAATGCCAATCGGATATAAATGCATAAATCAAAAAGACATTACACGTATCATAGTCGATATGTTGCGTGCAAGTATTGAACAAACAGGTAGGATATTTAAAAAAAATTGAATTTAAATAATCTATTTAAATGGAATTAAAAAGAACAATCTTTTTTAGTGTCTCAAATCAACAGTGATGATTTGGTAAAAAAATTTCAAGAACAGGTAAGTGAATATGTTAATATGAAAATAATTAAACTTTTACTGTAATTTAACTTTAATAATAACTTTATTTCCCTTAAATTATATTATTAACTAGTTAACCCGACAGACGTTGTTCTGTATGTAATAAATAATATAATGTTTTTTATTAATTTGTCAATAATATATCATAACATCAAGAATTATTTCGTAAAATATGCTCCCTCTTGTTGTAATGAGATTGTTTCACAGCAGAACTGTCAAACCGTGCGTCAGTAAATTCTCTCATAGAAAATATGTCCATACAAAACAAATATCGGACAACAGGGCACACATCAAAGGAAAAACAAATATGTTGTTTTTATTTAATTCCGAACACTTTCATATTTATTCACCTTTTAAACCTTCCCTGGACTTCCACAAATAATTCAAGACCAAAATTAGCCAAATCGGTCCAGCCGTTCTCGAGTTAACGAGACTAACGAACAGCAATTCATTTTTATATATATAGATTATTTACATACATTACAGGGAGCAAAGACAGCTAAACTAGTATGAATTGTGTTTCAGCTGTCAGTGACTCCTCGGTACCAGACTACATAGTCAAGTCAAATTATCAAAATCAGATAAAATAAAATAAAAATACCGTCTAAATACAAAAGTGAGAATAAAATAAAATAAAAGTATAACTTCTGAGAATGAGTGTGTGTGTGTGTGTTTTGGGTGGATGTGATAGGGAGTGTTACAAAAATGTACAAAACAAATGTGTTACGAAATTTAAAAGAATTGTTAAAAACGTTTGTGTGGGAAAGGTTATTATAGCATAAACGATTTTCTTAATGACACCACGGACTGGGATTAAAGCGAACACCCTCAGGCTCTTTAATTATAAATGTTTATTGTACGATATTACATTGTAATCCATATTTTATATAAAAAAAAGCCCGCTGAGTTTCTTGCGCCCATTCTTCTCAGGTCTGAGGCAGTCTCTTTTGAATGGGTGGTAGATTTTGACGTTCAATAAGTGATTATAAATCATATTTTGAATAAAAATATTTGAATTTGAATTTGTGATAGTGTTTAGATATGTTATTATGATTTGTATAGGTATATTAATTATTAAAATGTTTTATTGTCTTATATTCTCGGTCTCATGGAAATTAGCCCATGGAGCCAGTTTTTGGTAATTTTCTTTCATTGTAATAAAGTCTGTGGGTATATGTTTAGTCTTGCGTTGGCTATATTATATATCTGGTTACAGTAAATATAGAATTGTCGTTTAGCCAGATTTGTATTATGTGGGGGAATTTTACATACACCACTTTTATTTCGTTTCAGAATAAGTCCGAACATTAAATGTTTATGCTTATTTAAGATAGTCATTTGCAGATAACTTTGATCCTACATATTTTGTCTAGATGCGCAGTAAACGAATCAATCTCCTCCTCCCAAACATACATACTTTCCCCTACAATGCCCTCAATCTAAAGCTAAACCTGACACTACCTCTATATTCATCCCACTCACACCACTGTTCAAGCCACCTTCCCTTATTCTGTCAACCTCCATTGCCTCCACACCTATGTTTCTTCAATATATAATATAAGCACGATACACCACACTAACCTCACAATGTACACCAAATAATTGTTAAAATAATTATTATTACATACCCATAATAACTATTTAATTAAAATACACAATTATTGTATATACTCAATATAGCGACTCAGCAGTGAAGAGCAGCTGACTGTATCGTTTTCGTTCGGGTGCACTCGGAGGTCCCGAAATCACCGGATCGACCCTTTCACCGTTCAGCAGCTAAGAACATCTGACTGTATCTTTCTCGTTCTGTTACACTGGACGGTCCCGAATTCAACATATCGAGTCTCTCACCTCTGCCTAACCTTCTAACTACTACCTACGAAAAATGTGTGTGCCAATAGAAGATTACACTTCAAAAATGATCAAATTCCATTTATTTAGATGAAATATCAAGAACTAAATACGGCAAAAGGAACTCACACCGACCGTTTTCGTTAGTTAATAAACGGCAGACGGACAAGTATTCATTTGAAGAAAAGTGGAAACAGCTACGTATAAATCTGCAAAACCAGAGATTTTAATGATGCGTTGCCGGACATTGAGGAGCATGGTCCTAGCTAGGTCCAAAAGTTATGTCGGTTTGAAAATGTGGCCGATACCTCATTCCAGGAAGAAGGAGTACGTGGCAAGTAGTCCTTTAAATGCACTGTCATGGAAAGTCATACAAAATGATGAGGATGAAGTATTGTATTTTGATGTTTTATCCTAAACTCTGCTGTGTTTACAATGAAATGCATTTTGATTAAATGCGTATGTAAAAGTTAATTATTTGGAAAGTATTTTTTAAAAGCGTGATATGTTTGAAATTTCGTCCTTTAAATAAAGTATTCTTTGACTTTCAGGACCAAGATAACAGTACTTCTATTCTTTCTTCAACCGATCGCAATTATATTAATGCACATTATTTTAATGAATGTGGTACTTATTCCGTAAGAGTTTCCCAACGTCGCAGCGCCGATGTTACTACGAAACTCACAACTGAAAACTTTGAATATTACAAGGATAAAGTGTGGCCTTTAGGAATTGTTTTGTACGGCTTACAGGATGAGTTACGTAAGTTTTAGAGCTTCAACAATAATTTGATGATTTTTTTGTATATTATTATATTTTCTTGACGCAAGAAAATAACCTTGATCCAACTAAATATCAAGAGTCGCATTGTTCTTCTTTTTCTTCTTCACGTGCCTCTCCGACGAGCGAAGGTTGGCAGTCAGCTTTGTAATTTTAAATTTTTGTCCATCGCGAGGCGAAATATGTAGTTCTGCCGCACACGCGATTCCTGTCCACTCTAGGATGTTGCGCAGCCAAGACTTTTTTCTGCGACCTACGCCTCTTCTTCCGGCAACTTTTTCCATCATGATGAGTTGTAGGAGTTCGTACCTCTCGTGCCTAAGCACGTCCCCAAATAAGCGACTTTCCTCATCTTGATGGTTTGCATGAGGTCGCGTTTTTGATTGCGCAGAACTTCCACATTCGTGACCTTGTGAGTCCAACTAATAACCAACATATGTCTATAGGCCCACATTTAAAATCTTCTATACGTTTCCTGAGGTCTTCTTCAATAGTCCACGACTCGCATCCGTATAGAAGTATGGGCCAGATGTAACAGTGCAGTAAACGAGTGCGCAAGGAAATCTTAAGACAGCGGTTGCTAAGTACTTTTTTCATTTTACTAAAGTCGCATTGTTCCTTACAGCCAAACGTGTGCTGTGCAAGCGTATATGGGTCGCTTGAAATTTTTGGACAAATAAAGGAAAAAGATGATAACGTCATAGTTGAACGGTGTACGGTGGCGAATTAAAATTGACACTGGTGTCTTATTTGACATCTAACGCAGAACGTTTTTGTTAAGAACGTCTGAAAACTATATTTTTGTGGTATCGAGGAGAAAATAACTCTCGGGTCCAGATTCTCAATGTCATTTTTTTTAAATCTTTAGATTTAAAATATTAAATATTTACATACGAGCTTACTATCTAATTAATAGAAGGAATTAATAATTTAGGCCTTAGATATATCTACATATATCTAAGGTCTAAATTATTTATTATAAGGTCGAACGTATAGCGGGGTTAACGTCGCTCTTCAGTCGACCTAGCTGCGCCCGTAGGTAAAGAGGTATTTTTGATCAACAATACTCTTAAACTAGTAGACCGAGAGCAGTGATTCTTATATCCATTTGTTAAGCAACACAACGCTGAAATTAAACCGCTGTTGTATTACAAATTAAGGTGAATTTTGCTATAAAAGTAGCTGCAGAATGGTAGGGTTTTGGAATATGTGGTATTTTCGTTGATGAAATAGTTTATAGTTACTACTCCTAAACCTTTACAAATAATATTTGTATAAAGTTATACCCGAGTATAATCCAAGAATGTTCAAAATGTTTACAAATATATATTTTGCTTACGATTGATTTATTCGGTCGTATAATGTTTCCCGCGTTTATTTGCATGGCTCCTTGACATTCGGTAAACTTCAGAATAATCATTGTTTTGACATTGTTGTCAGCGATATATTCAACTTTTCGCATATTCTTTTCTTTATTCTCAGTTATAACTTTATACCAAGTTTATTTGTAAGGCAGTTAAAGTTTTGTTACTACATGCCGGTACACATTGAGTACTTCCAGAGACAGCCCTCTGTATGCTATTATTGAATGGCTAATATTGAAGCTTTTTATTAGCTTTTTAAGAACCCGAATTGTTTGTAGTCTTTCGTTTGTAGGTTCGTTCTATCCTTAGTGATTTTCTTTGTATGTTTTCTTCTTTTACGTTTATCTTCATGTCTCCGTCATTTAAATATGCTTTAGATGAAAATAAGTCCTATTATTTGACGTCGCATAAGGAGGATTACCAATAATTATTGTTGTGTGGGTAATAAGAGCAAATATGTCAACTTAATTGTTTAAAGGTGGCACACCAGATCATAATCTGCTCTCTTACGCAATGACGACAATCGAATTGTTGACTTGCGTTGTGTTTCATGAAATTAAAAATGAAGATGTATTGGTGACAAAAAATTATGTATGGTTTACCAGTGACGGGGAAGATACACCATACTTTGGCTTTCAGGAAGGCAAACAGGTAAAATAATAGCGATTATCTTTATCTTCGTATTATTGATTGGTTGCTAAACTAAAACTTTAAAATACTGTTTCAGATCTTGAAACTATCATCCATAACAAATGGTGCTCCTGGCCATAAGGCACACGTGATAAATAATCTAATGAGAATTCTTGGTGTGCATATGATGTCGAATCGCTTTGACAGGGACAATTACATTTCCATTAATTGGGAGCGAGTTCAAAACGGTAATTGATTGATATTTGGAGGAGCCGATCTAATTCCTAGCCAACAGATATGTTTGAAGGGTTTAAGCAAAAGCAATTATATATCGTGAACTTATAATGTCAAAATGATACTGATTATTCGTGTCCGCTCAAAAGCTTACTTGAGACTCTAGTGGACTATTCGTTATAGATCGAACCACCGCAATTCTTGTTTTCGACGGTAATTAGTAACGTTTTTTTTTTCGAGAGGAGTAAAATACATTTACGTATTGAAGACCCCGAAATGGGGCCCATATGTCGGGCTCGGGTGTAAACAGTAAACACCCCCTACCGAATAAAAACCTCCTCCGTGCTGATAGCCCTGAAGGCTTTTACAGCAAAGCCGGGCGGGGGCTTTGGAGGCCGAAATTAGTAAGGTGACACAAACAATTATCAGAACTTTAGGTGTCTGTCATATTTCAAATATGTATATTTTATTTTAAATATAACTGTAGGCGCTGATGGCGCTGTTAGTGATCTGCCTCTCTTTGACTTCAATGAATAATTTATTTCAACTGTACAAATATTTATTTTATAAAAGTTACACTTCTTGAACGTATGGAGCGGATTAGTGGAGAGATGGGACTTCCCATAAACAGGTCCAAGACCAAAGTCATGGTGGTGGATAGATCTGGGAAGTTGGAACTAACTGGTGCGCTGGGCCTAGAAATGGTGGACAACCTTATCTACCTGGGTTCCAACATAAGTAACGATGGTTCGTGCGAGAGGGAAGTACGCAGGAGAATTGGCATGGCTATGAGCGCTATGTCTCAGCTTGGAAGAATCTGGAGAGATCGCAACATTTCCGTAAAAACTAAGACCAAACTGGTACGGACCCTAGTCTTCTCAAAATTTTCGTACGGCGCTGAGACTTGGACACTGAAAGCTGCAGACCGCAAACGCATTGACGCCTTTGAGATGTGGTGCTGGAGAAAGATGCTCCGTATCCCCTGGACAGCATTTCGATCTAATCTCTCCATACTGCGTGAACTCAGGATCTCCTCGCGATTGTCTTCCGAATGTCTGCGCAGAGTTTTAGAATACTTCGGTCACATCGCAAGGAAGGACGATGGAAACCTTGAGAGGCTCATTGTGGTCGGCAAAATAGATGGGAAGAGGCCTCGTGGACGCAGTCCAACACGATGGTCCGATCAGATCCGCTCCGCCCTCGACTCTACGGTTCACAATGCCTTTCACACCGCCAGAGACAGGAATAGATGGAGAGCGATCATACGTGAGAAAGTGATATAGAGGGGTGGTCACGACCCTCAGTACTGAGGATTACGACGCAGGGAGGAGGAAAAGTTACAAAAAGCTTGATAATTTAGTACTCGATGTTTAATCTGTGTTTGCGCTTTGATTTATTGAAGAGAGTGAGCTCACTCCCCGCTTGCAGTGTGGTTTTATTGTACTTTCTTGAAACGTACTCGTAGTAGTCGTAATGTTCGTAGTTACCACCTCATTGTGTAGATGGCGTGCACAAAAACGTTTTATTAATTGCTTTTGTATTGACATATATTTTACTATAATATAATAAATTATATCCGGTTCCTAGTGAGCTATTCTTAAAACCTTCGACAATGTTCGGGAGGATCACGCGATCGCCGACAATGTATGGCACGTTGGTTTGTTTTTGCTTTG
Organism: Leptidea sinapis; assembly: GCF_905404315.1. Lineage (NCBI taxonomy): Eukaryota > Metazoa > Arthropoda > Insecta > Lepidoptera > Pieridae > Leptidea > Leptidea sinapis. Next base: position 19,074,548 of record NC_066266.1, on the reverse strand, counting down.
GGTCTCACTAAGTAATTGATATTTGAGGGCCAAGAATGGTTTGTGAGTGATTTGTGAATAAAAAAATATCGTCGTATAATAATGATAATAATATGTTTTCAGGGAAGGAACACTTGCTGGAAAAAGCTCCTGAACAATCGTGGTTGTCAAGTATACCGTATGATTTTCAAAGTGCCACTCATGCACCGGCCAATTTTATTTGTTCTTCATGTGAGTTAGGTGCTAGTACTGTTCAACCCATTCAGGTAAATCAATAAAATTATTTTTTGACCATTTTAAATTTTTATATCTTCCATCAAATTTGTTCTTCATAAGTTATTTTTATAGGATTTTTCTTTCATCAGTAGAGATATTACAGAAACGTTGCTAGCTCTTAGGTGGTTGGTACTCGCTTTTACTAAAGGTATCCACCTCGAATGAAGAACAAATGACTAATCAAATATATTAGGCAAGTGTGTGTGGGCAAGTCGATCGCGGTGGAACATTCGGCGACCAAATTCGGGACGTTTTGATTAAGGGAAAGGCCCGAAGACATCCGGAACCGGCGAGCTTGTATGATATGAGAAATTAATGTAAATAAGCGCGTGAGGTATGTCAGGATAGAAGCAAGTGGAGTTCTGTTGTCTCTGCCTACTCCGACGGGGAAAAGGCGTGATTGACGTGCCTCTCAGTGAACCAGGCATTGAAAGCTTTAATACTTTGGTTCCAGTCGTGTGAGCGGAGTAGTATTTAATGTAGAGTACACGATAATCGCTATTAACGAGGGCAAGTTTCTTTATGTAGGACTAGCTGACCCGGCAAACGTTGTTTTGCCATATAAATTGTATTGATCTTTTGCTTGCAACTAGATAAGAGATGGCGCTAGTTGTATTCATTAGCAACAATCACACTTCTTTTATATTTTGTATAATTCACAGTATAGTTTCATAAATTATAGCCTATTTGTTATTCTGGTGTGTAAGCTATATTATTGTAAAGTTTCATCAAAATCTATTCAGTAGATTTTGCTTTAAAGAAGTTCAAACATACATCCAGACATTGAAACTTTCACATTTAAAATATTAGTAGGATACTAGGTATTAACGGCATTACCCTCTGTAAAACTTATACGGGTGGCAATCCTCATTCCGGCTTCGGGTGACACCAGGAATGCAAGAGTCTCAAACGTACGTAGTTCAAATTCAAATTCAAATATTTTTATTCAAAATAGGATTTATAATCACTTATTGAACGTCAAAATCTACCACCCATTCAAAAGAGACTGCCTCAGACCTGAGAAGAATGGGCGCAAGAAACCCAGCGGGCTTTTTTTTTATATAAAATATGGATTACAATGTAATATCGTACAATAAACATTAATAATTAAAGAGCCTGAGGGTGTTCGCTTTAATCCCAGTCCGTGGTGTCATTAAGAAAATCGTTTATGCTATACTAACCTTTCCCACACAAACGTTTTTTAACAATTCTTTTAAATTTCGTAACACATTTGTTTTGTACATTTTCTGGGATCATATTGTAGAAGCATCGCCCAACAAAAGACTTACTAACTCGACCCAACCGAGTAGTAGGCATAACAAGTTTATGTTTGTTCCTCGTGTTAACATTATGAATGTCACAGTTTCTAGAAAATTCCTCAATGTGCTTATGAACATACAAAACATTATCAAAAATGTATTGAGAAGCAACAGTCAAAATGTTTATTTCTTTAAATTTTTCTCTTAATGATTCTTTAGGACCTAGGTTATAAATCGCGCGAATAGCCCTCTTCTGCAGCACAAAGATAGTATTAATATCGGCCGCACTGCCCCATAACAATAACAATAAGTGAATGTCTAACCTAACCTTTCTGAAGTGTAGACAATAGCCTATCTTCACCAGGCAGTCGTCACACGGCCCCTCGACGATCCACACGACTATATTCATAGGAGATAAGAGGTGGAGATCACATTGCCATCTAGCGCGAACCCTGTGACCAGCGACAGCGCACATATTAATACTTTAAGTCCACAAATGCACGATTTTCCTTAACGTCAAGTATTAACTTTCCAACCATTTTAGTTTCATATATAAATTGTTCAAAGTCCTGATACTTTTAAATATGGTAGAGGCATGCTAGCATGGCCTCCACGTTGAAAATGTATCTCAGTATCAGCTATATCTTGGTTATCTTTATCTCTCCAATCCAAACAATTGCAATGTATTGGTCAAAGGTATCGTCGTTTAAAAGTATAGACTTCTGATATGGAACAGAGAGTGCCCGAATGTGCATTATAAAGCAACATTACATTATTAAGTCATAATATGAGTATTTATGAAGATTTTTTTACAGGACCATCTTTGGCAACGTTCACTCGTCATGGGCCACAACTCAGAACTGACCGGGTCAGATATAAAAACAGTACATCTTTTATACAGCGATCAATGCAGAGCTCGTATCGGTACAGATTTATAAATATGGTTAATGTTGATAATCAAAACATAAAATATAGCCAAGATGAAGAGATTTTATTCATTAATTATACATAATTAAAACCTCCTTTTTCTTGACGTGTGGAAACCCCCACAGGCCGTCACCCCACCCGGGTTTTCGGTTAGGCGGTGTCGGAATCGAACCGAGTAAAACCACACGTTGATAATACGCATTGGTACTAGGAGTCCAGGAACGGCGTTATAAACACATCCTGTACTCCACCTGGCACGTGCCCGCAAGAGCGCGGGCACCACCTTCAATATAAGCTCTCAATTAATTCGTTTTCGTCAAGGTACACGCGGCCCTTTAGCGGCTGAGCACTTAGGCGTAATGGATGGGTAAACCTGTCACGTTCACCCACGGCCACACTCAGGGCGGCATGAGGCGCATGTAGGCGACTCTCCGCCGCCTGGTTCGCCGACGACGGATACGGTCCGAGTGGACATCGTCGTCCCGAACTAACTATATGCATCTTATTCGTTTACGTTGAATTTTACGCGCCTGTCTTCGTATACATTATTTTGGATAAAATATTTAAGGAAATCTTAGTTACCTCCTTATTTTTTATTTTATTTATTATTTCATTGAAATAAAAAAGATGTTTATCACTCTTCTTGATAATTGAATTTAATTACTATTCTAAAATTATTTATAAAGAAATTCTGCCATAGTAAATATTTTACAACTTATAAAATTAATTTTAAAATTAGTTTTTCTCTCAATTACTTAAAAATATCCTCGACAAACGATCTCGTCCACAAGATTGTAGGACGACAAATCACTCTAATTGTTAAAATTCGATAAAATATGAGAAAATAACGCCGTCATGTTAGGGTTCGTAGAGTAAAATACCAGTTATGTCAAAATTACTTTTATCTCTACTTTTGCCGTAACGAGACGAAATAAATAAGCAACCATGTTAGCATCAGTAGACATGTCGAGATAAGACGAGAAAATGCGTAGAGATAATTTACTCGTGAAATTAGATATTTTTATTATATTGTTTATCAATATTTGTTAATAACACTTGTATAAAATGAATGTTCTAATAAGCATTAATGTATAACAAGACACTTGATCCTGCAGACAAACTGTCCGAACAGTTTTGCGGGACTATGTTAGCTTTTAAGATTATTTCTGTAAATGATTAATAGTATAAATAAATAAATAATAATAAAATTGTCGCGCTGCTACAGTCGCACCGCTTGCGACCTAGTGAAAAGGCGCCCTTAATTACGGTTACGGCAACCGAACCGCCAGACAATAGAATCGCGCTGCTCACGCGCGTTTCTATTTCTATGGAGTCTTTACTTCGTGTTCAGTTGCGTTGCGGATACCGCGCGGTTAGCACGTCACAGCTCGTGAATTCGCCATTGATCGTTTCGACAATGAACTATTTATTGATGAATTGGAGAAGAGACCTGCAATATGGGATATTCAGTGTAAGGATTACTCAAATAATATTATCAAGAACCAAGCTTGGCAAGAGGTAGTGGAGATATTTGGAAATTGTGAAGACACGTTTGAAAAAAATATTTTAAGTAAGTAGGTTTATTCAAAAAAATTAACGGACAGAATTATTTCACTCGTATAATTATTATTATGAAGCGCTAGTATATTATACTCTCGGTATACTTTAGGTACATAACCAAATATAAACAAACTTCGGCTGTTTTATGCAGATATTTCGAGCATTTTTTAAAATGAAGGTCACAACGTTAGTACCTTATTTTGTTTATATTTAGTTAAGTATCTTAACCTTTCAAGTACGGTATGTTAGTTGTTGCTATATTTTTGTGTCTTGCCATGGAACACGCCCATCGTTCACAAAGCGCATCGTTTGAATTTGCTGGTTTTACGAATACGCTTTCAAAGTATTTACTAAAGCCATTGCATACTGTTATTTCATCGGAATATGTAGATTGTACCAACGTGAGTTTTACAGGATACCCATAGTTATTGTTTTTGAGTGATTTTATGTAGGAGTAAACGACTTTAGGATCTTTACGAATATAATCTTGCATGCGCTCTATATAATCTGTAAAGCACTTCTTTTGAATATTTTTTTGCCTTGACCTGAGTACACAAATTCATCATAGTCGCGAGGATTGTTAGTTTCCTTCCAATTTCTATGTTTTTTAAGCTTTTCCTTTACTATGTGAATCAGAGTACCATACAGGGAATTTAGATTTGGACTTAACTTTAACTGGGATGTAGTTGTCTATAGATTCTTTTAAGCAAGCGTAAAAAATATCGGTAATGTCGTTAATTGAATCCGCTGATAGAATTTCGTCCCACTTAATTGAGGACAAAGTTTCATTTATTTTAGTGTAATCACCTTTAAAAAAAATTGGGCCTTAGTAGATTTACGCTGTGTATTACAAATTAGCAAGTTAGACAGATCGAATTCAAGGCATGGATGGTATTTATCTTCAGAGACCAGAGGCAAGGAGCTGTGGTTGACTTCAAAATCGATGTTACTAAACAAGAGGTCCAACGTATTTTGTTTGTAATTACAAATTGTATTCTGCTGTTTCAGGCCTGCCAAATTGCATATGTCGTGGAAATTCAGAAATGCATTTTGTAGTTCTACTGAACCTCTGCTCTGAATAGCTGGCCCGGACTCTGACCATGTAATGTTAGGCAGATTAAAATCACCAGTTAGGAGTAAGTAGTCATTAGGATATAGAGAAATTATTTCAGCAAGACGGGTTTAGATGGAATTGATGCGAGCAGGTAAGGTTGTCTGGTGGCGCCAATGTGGCCATTGCGTCTTCCTTGAATGTGAAGAGTTTCTGCTGGTATGGTCGCCCTTACAAACTCGACGCCAGGGCAAACCCAATCTTGTTGATGTAAGATTTGCAAATTCTTAGAAGCACATAATAATACTCCACCACCTAATGTCTTTTTGGAGGTTTCAGGATTTCGATCATGACGCAAGATATCGTATCTACTATCGCAAATTTCACGGTCGTAGATATTACTAGTTAACCAAGACTCTGTGATAAGGATTAAACTAAAATTGAAGTTTTGAATATTAAGACGTACTTCTTCAGTTTTGGTACGTAAGCCACGCACATTTTGATATAATACACTTAAAGGATTAACGCCTGTGAGTTTAGAGAATGTACCAATATATTATAATAATAAAAAATTATAGGGATATGATGATTATTTAATGAGTAATGTGCGTGGTTTTGATTTATGACTGTTCCTAAGATGGTAATGTAATGTCTGGCAATTATGTTAAGCTTGTGCGATGATAGTTGTTGTTGAAAGTGTAGTGAAACATGTTGTGTTTTCGTGTTTGTGTTTAATGTGGATGTAGCATGAGACATTTTGTAGAAGATCACTTTAACTTGATCAGATCGTTTTCCGTTCGTATGCTTAAGGCCGGTGATTCCTCGTTTTTTCGTAAAAAAAAATGTTGCAGTTCCTAACCCAAACAAACTTGAATGCTTCTTTTTGTGCGAAACTTTTAGTTTTTTTAAGAAGCTGTTTGTTTTCTGGTGTTAGGTGCTCGTTCACGAAAAATTTTTTCTCCAGTCCACTGAACCCTATATCTTTTGTGCAAATACCATTTTTTCTTTTTAAACCCGACAGTATTTTATCTTTATACATTCGGTCCCTCATTTTCACAACAATGGGCTTAGGCCTTCCTGCTGTGGGTCTCTGGGGCTGGATACGGTGCGCAAATTCGATGTCATCTGGCTTGAGTTCGACGCCGGCATACTCCGCTATTTTCAGCACTAGATCAGTGGACAATATACCACCATATAACAATATAGAGATGCCATGATAGTGGCGCTTACGGTATACGCCTTTTCTCACAGCCTACTGATTTTAGTAGTTTCTTTAATGATTTAAATGATGGAATAAAATATGATGCAGACATAGAATGTTTCGAGTCACACGATAGGTGAGGTTCGTTTGTTTTAAACTAGATTATATAACTTATGACTGAATTGGGCCTTCCCGGTTCTTATTTTTTATTATATAGCTTTTTAATTATTATTTTTTTGTTATACATCTACTTTTTCCTTTGATTTTATTTTCCGGAACGGCATAACAACCAAAAACTAAATACTTAAATTAGCGAAACAATTTAGTTTAAACAATATAGGTACATACATGACTAAGTACATTCAATTATTATTTCAATTATTTCACTGCAGACAAATTGTGATGCAGACATTTGTCCTTATATTATTTACTAAGTGTTCTTATATTAAGTTGTTATATTAAAAAATAAAAATAAAAATGAAATTTGAATTTACATAATTTATAAGTCTTCTTATACTTAATTATTATGTATAAATTTATATTTACAATATTACAGTTTATGACTACAGTTCTTATTAAGAAATGAAATAAAAAATATTTACAAGTGTAGTGTATATACAAAGGTTTTATGAGTATTTAGGGCAGTTACGTACTTACATGATATTAAATATATATCGTTATTCGTATGTCATGTAGTAAAGTAACGTGGGTCATCAGCGCGGTGAGGAGCTGTAGCCTGTGTTTGTGTTTAATATATAAGATGGGAGTATTGGTAAATTCGGGCTGTTTGTGTAGAAAGGCAGCGGCCTAGGCCGCTGAGTCAGCCATCACGTTGCCGGGGATGCCGACGTGTGCCTTAACTCAAGCGAATTGAATTTTCACCTTATTTTTGTTTGCAGTATGAAGGTGGTAAAAGATATTCACGGCGATTTTATTGAGACTGTAGGGATTAGCTAGTTCAACGTGGGCGGATTTGCAGTCGGAGAAGATGGAAATCGACTGTATTTTACTATTTTCGATGATCCAAAGGCAGATCTTTTCTATTGCGAGCATTTCAGCTTGGAAGACAGAGCAGGAGGAGTGTAGTTTAATTTTTTTGATGGTTACAACTCCATTTGGGTCGATTGCGACGAATGCGGCACCGACCACGTTGTCATGATGGCTGCCGTCGGTGAAGTTTTATATTCTTGTAGAGAATTTAGTTCGGTGAAGGTGACTGGTTGTCTGAGGGAGGGGTGGAGCAGAGAGGATGGATGGGAGGGATTTTCAATGTTTATATCAGAAGGAAGAAATGTTGAGGTGCCACGAAGTTTGGTTTCCTCAATGTCGGATACAGATTTGATTTTGTCTGGGAGTGGGATTAATTGAGCGAGGGAGATGGAAGTGACAGTGCTGTTAGTTCGGAAACCGTGAATAATTTTAATGGCGAACAGCCGTTGAAGAGAAAGGAGTTTGTTTGACACACATTAGAATTTTAAGGCATTGGACCAGATGTTAGCGGCGTAACATATAATCGGGGTTATTACCTGTTCGTAGATTGTTCGTATATTGTCAGAATGTATACCCCATGTGGGTCTGACAAAAAGGTGGAGTTGGAAGAATATCTTTTTTAGCTTTTTCGATGATATATGTCGGCGTTACGCCAGGGTTTCCTTGATCAGGGTCCATCATGAAGAAATACAACACTAAGAATTTCTCAGTTTATTGAAGCACAACTGCTAGTATAGATATGAACCATCTTTACATAAAACAATCGCTTTTATAGCTTCCGTACAATAGATGAAACAGAGTAGATACAACTTCTTTTAAAACACAAATAAAATTAGGTATTGATTGTAAAATAATTCGTAAATACAGTTCAATAAAATGTTTTAGTGAATTTATATATCTTCAAATGATTTATATAATAGATTGTTCATTTAATTTGAAATAACATTACGAAATAAGAAGATGGCGCTGCAAGCAAGTTTCGAAACACAATTAAGAAAGACTTATTGCATAAAATAATAAAGTTTGATACAGAATAACGATATTAATTCTAATACAAATTAATTTGAACAATTACACATTCAATTAAGTATTTTAACAAAAAATTAAACATCAAACATCTTCAAACAATTCAAACAGTCAAAACAGTGTCTATTAAATTAGTTAGACCTTAATAAATAACAGTTTTATGTTTACAAATAGCTATTTGTATTTAAATCTTATATATTTCAGATATATCTATAATAATATATTCATTTTAACGATAAACTAAAACATAAATATCAATAGTTGCAAACAATTGACGGTAGGTGGCGATTTGCGCCCATATATACGTAGTGTGTTTAATGAATTTTAATTTATTTTCTATAATTATTCCTGAGTATTTAAATTCGTTTACAAGTTTAGTGTTGTCCATGAAAATGTTGATGTGAGTGGATTTACTGGTGAATCCAGTAAGCATAGTCTTCTCCGGGCTAAAATGTAATTTTACATTGCGGCCCCACTTGCTGATTTTTCAAAGGGCAAGATTAGTTATGTCTTCAAGTTTTTTCAAGCACGGGGAGTGGGGTAATTAGTAACACATCATCGGCGTAAGCTTGGATGTGACAGTTATCGGGTAGTTCTGTATCAACAGCTCGTCAATGATGACGTAGTGGGTCCACAGACAGAGCCTTGGATACATCCGCGAGACATTTATTTAGGTATGTTAGTGTCGGAGAAGTTAAATTCAATGGTTCTGTGGGACATGTAGCTGAGGAGGATGTTATAGATATTATTGGGGCAATTGTAATGTCGTAATCTTAGGAAAATGGATGGCCACCAGGCATTGTCGAATGCAGCTTTAATATCCAGGGAAACTGCAATAACATGTTCGCTGCCAGCCTTTCTGGATTTTATTAGATCAAGGGCTGTTTGAATGGCTGACACCTGTTGCTTGAAACCAAATTGCCTGGGATTATTATGGTTGTTGTACGATCTATAATTAATCTTTCAAGTAATTTCCCGAAGACGTTGATTAGTCCAATGGGTCGGAAGGAGGATAGGCTATCGTAATTGTGTTTGCTGTGCTTAGGTATGATTTTAACGACTGCTCGTCTCCAGGATAGTGGGAAGTATCTTTTTGTAAGATAGTCCAGAAATTGGGCAATGAATTTAAGGCAGATATCGGCTGTTAAATGGTCAATGCCTGGGGCTTTCTTAAAGGCCGGCAACGCTCTTGTGATTCCTCTGGTGTTGCAAGAGAATGTGGGCGGCGGTGATCACTTAACACCAGGTGACCCGTACGCTCGTTTGTCCTCCTATTCCATAAAAAAAAAATCTAATTCGTCGGGGCATAGGTCAGGTATTATGTTTTCAGGTGGTAATCTATTTATAATTTCATTGGTGAATTTGTCTATGATTAAGTCCCAAGATATAGAAGAAGTGTTATATTTAAATGTAGATTGTTTTTTGGTTTTCGTAAAATTTATGTTATTAAAGGAAGTGTCAAATGTGATAGAATTATGATCAGAGCTGGGAGTAATATTGGGATTAACGAGCCAGTTGTTAATAGAAATTGAAGTACCGTTGCAGATACGGGTCAGGTCTATTATGGACTCACGGGGAAGGTTGTGAGTAGAGAGATAGTGTGGAATGTTGGTTTGTTACCAGCGTTGCAGATAGTCAGGTTAATGCTGTTGATGAGGTCGACAATTAAGTCTCCTCTCGGGTTGGTTCTGTATGAGCCCCATAAATTATGCCAACCATTGAAATCTCCGCATATTAGGAAGGAAGAGTTGCGATTCTAGTGGAGGAAAAGTTCAAGTGTTTGAAGGGTGATATGGATGTCCATAGCGATTCAATGCAGATAGAAATAAGGTATATTTTATGGTGTGTGGATTTATCTATTGGAATTAGAGTGATTGGTAATGCCTAGTGGAGAGGAGACATCTTTGCGGGGGCGAAGGGCGGGATGTGGGAAATTGGAATAAAGTGTATTCGGGATTATCAATTTTCATATGTTCTTTGTAACCGGTGTAAGGTTCGGTAATAAAAGCAAAGTCAGGTTTGAAGTCTTCCAGGTATTTTAAAAGTTCGTGTAGGGCATTTCTGCTAAGTCCGAGGTTAATTTGAATAGTGTTAGGATCGGTCAGTTGTGGGGCAGAGGAAGAAGTATTGGTGTTGTCCAGTGAGGAGTTAAGATCCATAATCAATCCGTGAACGAGTACGGTCGACCATATACTTTTTCCTCGGGCATGTGTCGGAAGTGGCACTGTGATTTATATTGTCATTTGTCTTTTTACTTTTTATGTTAAAAGTCTTGCAATTGTGACAGACAGCTTTATTTACGTCCTTTTTAACGGGACATTCTTTGAATTCATGGTTGGAGTCGGAGCAGTGAGAACAGCAGGTCTCATCAGTTTTACAAAATTTGCGGGTGTGTCCGAACTTCAAGCACTTGAAAAATTGGAGGAGAGGTGTGAATTCCTCCACGTGAACGCGCTGATGGTCCACGTTAAGTTTTCCCTGACTAACAGTGACACGCCATAAGTGTGGGACGGTCATAAATACAGCATTATATAAGTTGGGGTTCTTGATGGGCCGCTTAAATTTAAGTACAAGCCCATTTTCATCGTCAGGGGAGTCCATGGCATCTTTAATGCAGTCGTTTTGGTTAATAATTATGGATTTTAAGTCGTCGGAAGAAATTTCAGTGCTGAATCACTTGATGACGAACATGGGTTTTAGTTTTTTGGAAACTTCAGACTGACTCGCCAATTTTCATCAATGTCTTATCGAGATGCGATGATAGTTTGTTGTTAGAGACGAATTGTATGTTGGCTGAAGCGAAGTTAGTGTCGCGGAAGGACACCTTTTTACGCCACAGCGCAAGGGTTTCTGCGGCCGAAGTTCCATCTTTCTTAGCGGATACAATAAGGGGAAGGCTTCGTCTTGGACGGTGGCAGAGGTGGCGATGTGGGTGCCAAGGAAGTCTTGGCATCTTGCGCGTATGAGATATTGCGCTAATAACGCTGGGATGCCACTTCCATTTTGAAAGAAGTGATTTCCTGTCTCACCGCATCAATTATATCCCTCTTAAGTTCCTCCGAAGAAGATGGCGGTAGAGACTTAATTCCCGCGATGCTGGGGAGTCTGAATATCGCTGAGCTGATTTCCTCCGCAGCCAGGGTTATAAGTTTGATTTTGATTATGGAGGAGACGCTTTTGCCTTCGTTAACTGCGTCCACAATACATGTGGTCAGCTTTCTGATCACACTTTGGAGCGTCTCCAGACTGTCGACCTCACCGAACGGTCGGGGTGGGGGGGAAGGTCTATAGTTTTAGTGACCCTAGAACCCCTACTCTGGTCTCCCATTTCCGCCCCTCAGTTATCCCGCCTACTTCTGACTATTCTACAACAACCCTGAGGAAAGTGTTGTGATTTGTAATGGAGGGGATGATGGAGGGAAAATCCGCCAGAGCCAAACTGTTTGTCTCGATGAGACGGTTCGTTTGAGCCCAAACTTAGGGGTCTGGGAGCGTAGGGGCCAAAGATAGCCCTAAAGGGGGTAAGGTCAAAAATGGGGGAGCGGGGAGGGTTACGGGAGACGGCCTGTGGAGATGTTTAAAGGATTTTATTGGATTTTTTAAGCGGGGGAGGTCGTAGGGGAAATCTGTCGGGGCCAAACTGTTCCTCTCGATGAGACGGTTCGTTTGAACCCAAACTTGGGGGTATGGGAGCGCAGGGGTCAAATTTGAGCCTTAAGGAGGTGAGGTCAAAAAATATTTGGGGGGGGGGGTGTCTTGGGGGAAATCCGCTTGACCCAAACTGTTCCCCTCGAGGAAAGAATCCGTTGGAACCCAAACTCGAAGGGTCTGAGTCAACCAGGACGGGTGTTATGCCTATTTGAAAATTTTTTGTGTGTTAACTTAAGGCAGCAGACTTGGAGTTTGAAAGAAAACTCCGATCGAAAGTAAGTTCGAAAAAGAAAGAGGATAGCTCCACCTTAAAAGCCTCAGACGACATATTAAAATAAGATATTGAAGGACTGGGATCTCTACATCTTGCGGAAAGGGCTGCACAGATTTTACCGAGGTAAAAGATAAAAGTACCGAGGAAGTAGTACGGGCCATGGCTTTGAAGTGTGGCTGCGCGCCTGAAGAAATAAAAGCCGATGAGATCAGCAGACCACAGGGTGTATATGGGTTTGTATATGCCCAATGCCCAATTGCGGCTGCAATCACAATTGGAGAAGGACGGCTGCTGGTTGGATGGAGCTCAACACAAGTTAAAATACTAGAAAAGCGCCCCATGAGGTGCTATAAATGTCAGAGTGTGGGGCTTACTGCAGCCAAATGCACTTCGAGCGTAGACCGCAGCGGACTCTGCTTTCGCTGTGGGAAGGCTGGACATAGATCTGCCACATGTTCAGAGGCACTTTTGTGTGCAGTGTGTAAGGATTTCGGTCTTCCGGCGAACATATAGAGATATGGTAGGAAGGGGCTGCAATCCACCCCCTATAAAATCAATAGGGACCCGTATGGCGGCAGCTTCTTGTGTAGCCAGTGGGTCGCTATCAGGGGAGATTGGTGTTATGTTAGAATCATGGACAGAAAACATAACTTTAACTTCCTACAGGCGAATATCAACCACTCTGCCGGAGCACAGGATCTTTTATTGCAATCTATTGCGGAGTGGGAAATTGACGTTACAGCTGTTACTGAGCCATACTCGGCTGTTGATCAGTCGCACTGGGTGAGTGATATGACTGGATCGGTAGTTTTGGTAGTGCGCCCTGGTACTGGTCCACTCTCGCTGATAAAGAAAGGACCAGGTTATGTCATAGCAGAATGGAAGAAGTTTGTGTTAGTGGGGGTGTACTTCTCTCCCAACAGACCCTTGGCCCATTTCGAGCAATTTCTTGATAACCTCTCCTCGGAGGTAAGACGGCAATTTCCAAGTATATATGATCATTATAGGGGTCCTTAACGCCCGGTCTAGATCCTGGGGCGACACAAAGACAGATTCCAGAGGCGTGAACCTTGAGGAATGGATTGTCGAATCAGGATTTTTCGTGCTCAATGGAGGTTCTACTCCCTCATGTGGCCTCCCACAGGGTGTTTCACGTGTGGATATATCTCTCGCTTCTCCTATGGTCGAGCCATTGATAGTGAACTGGAGGGTTGAAGAGGATGTGGAGACTCTCTCAGATGATAGATACATAAGGTTCGAGGTCTCTACGTCCTCCAGAGATACGAGTGAGCTGTCTACTGGTCAGGTGCTGCCTCGATGGGCGATAAGCAGGCTTAACCGAGAGATTGCGGAGGAAGCTGCCATCATTCAGTCGCGGTGCAAAATATCAATAATCGAAGATGTAAATGTAGGGGCAAGACTTTTTCAGGCTTCCATGGCAGAGGTCTGCAACTCTGCTATGCCCAGGGCTAGGCGCAGGCCGCTAAAAAGGTACGTATATTGGTGGACACAGGAGATAGCGGAACTGCGAAGGATCTGTGGAGACTCTAGAAGAAAATACCTCTGCTGTCGCCGCAGACGACAAATTGACCTAGAAGAGGAAGCGCAGCTTCACACCATATATGTGACTAATAAGAAAAAGTTACAACTGAGTATCAGCAAGGGTAAGAGCAGGGCAAGGGAGGAGATGTTGAAGGATCTTAATCAAGACCCGTGGGGTCGACCTTATAAAGCAGTACGGAAGAAATTACATGGAGTGGTGGTCCTTTGGTGGAAACCCTTCAACCAGAATTTGCGGCCAGGGTAGTTGGAGAGCTCTTTCCACGAGTACCAGATATAATATTACCTGCAATAACCAGTAGGGGTGCGAACGCGGTGCATAATCAAAATGATGCTCCTTTGGTAACTGATGTCGAAATGGCAACGGTCGTTGATCGCGTGAAATCCAAAAGCTCCAGGTCCTGATGGAATTCATGGAAAAGTCCTTGCTATTGGTTGTAAATATCTTGGTGGCATATTGAGAGAACTGTTCGATCTTTGCTTAAAATCCGGACAGTTCCCACAATCATGGAAGATTGGCAGACTATGCCTCCTACAAAAGGAGGGAAGGTCACCTGATTCGTCATCAGCATACCGACCGATTGTTCTTTTGAACGAGGTGAGTAAGATGCTGGAGCGAATCGTGATGATTGATCTGATCTTCGAAACCAGCACATTTCCATCTTGCTGGAAGAAAGCGATCGTAAGACCATGTCCAAAGAAGAACTGTATTACTGAACTGAAAGATCTCCACCCAATTTCAATTCTGCCCGTGCTGTCTAAAGTCCTGGAATAAGTAGTACTAAATTAAGTTATTCCCCAAATTTCAATCCGGCTTCAGGAGAGGTCACAACACTGAAACTGCCCTCCTTAATATCACAGACGAGCTGACGGAAGCTTCGGACATGGGGATAAGTAGTATCATGGTGCTGTTAGATTATTCTCGTGGATTTGACTGTTTGCACCCGAAGTTACTTTTAGCTATACTGCATCGATACGGTTTTTCAAGGAACACGTGTAACTGGTTTAGAACATTTCTTACAGATAGACAGCAAATGGTGGTAATTGATGGAAAAAATGATGATAAGAGTTTCTCAACCTTAAAACCGCTGGAAAGAGGCGTGCCGCAGGGCTCTCTATTAAGCCCTATTTTATTCACCATATTTACAGCTGACTTACACAATAATATTAAACATTACAAATACCATCTTTATGCAGACGATACACAATTGTACTACTCTTTTGATTAAAAAGATACAATATCTACACATGGTCGGAGAGTAACAGCCTGGTCCTAAACCCTACAAAATCGGAAATGATAGTCCTAGGAACGTAACCTTGGAGTTCTACTGCATGGTGAACAAAAGTTTGTGGAACACATGAATACTAAAATTAGAACAGCTTTTTTTAAATTAAAAACCTTGTATCAAATTAGAAACTATCTTAAAGAAGATTTGCGTTTACTTCTGTGCGAGACTTTGGTACTATCGCAGTTCAATTACTGTAGCTCCGTCTATGGGCCGAGGTTGACCGCTAGCGCAGAGATGGCAATACAGAGAGTGCAAAACTCATGTGGACGCTTTTGTTTCAACATACCCAGGAAGGCATATATAACTCCCTACTTGAATAGCAAGGGCATCCTGAACATGAGTGCAAGAAGACAACTTCACTATGCTTGTTTAACTCAACAGGTTATTTGGAACAAGAAGACTGAATATGTATTTGAAAAGCTCCGCTGGGTTAAAGCTTTCAACGTACAACACATCTTGCGTGCTAACAGACAACTCGGCCTTATAATCCCTAAGCACAAAACAGCGCTGCATGGAAACATAAATCCATGATTGCATGTCAGGTGAAGCTGAGCCTTTTCCTTTTGCCTTTTGTTTCATCGCGTATCCTAATTGTTTATTTTATATTTGTGTGCGTGCGGGCGTGCGATCGACTTACAGAAGATGCCGATTAGGCCAAAAAAAATCATCTTTTCAGATGAAGCTCATTTTGATCTTGGCGGGTATGTAAACTAGCAAACTTATCGCATTTGGGGCACAGAAAACCCGCACGAATACATTGGAAAGCCGACGCACCCAAAACAAGTCACTGTTTGTTGCGGATTCTGCTCCAGAGGCATAAAAATACAATTTTTCTTTGAAAATGAGCAAGGAGTGGCCGTTACAGTCAATGGCGATCGTTATCGGGCCATGTTGAACGAATTTTTGTTCACAAAAATTGAAGAGGAGGATATTGGCAACATTTGGTTTCAACAGGACGGCGCTACGTGCCACACAGCCGAAGCTACACTCTATATTTTGCGTCCTGTTTTTGAAGATCGCATTATCAGCCGCAAAGCTGATGTCTCAAATGTCAAATTTTCTCTCATACGTCGATAAAGAAGTTTCACTTCAAAAACATACCAACATATTGAGAACCTCCTCCTTTTTTGAAGTCTGAAGCCGTTAATGTTCTCTGTAACGGAGCTTTTTCCGAACATATAGTAAATTCAGTAATTTAAAAGAAATATTTATAGTGAATATGCAAAGCGCTTTATTTAAGCCTAATTGAATTAAAATTATTTGAGTTTGACTTTGAATGTAGTAAACATCATGTGGCGTCGTCCACTATAGCCTCTTATCAATATCTACCAATAAACACAACGAGCTTTCCCAGCGGAGGAACTCGGGGTAGATAGTACTTTCATAGCTGGCAACATATTTTTTTAATGGCGTTTGTTTTATTTACAAAATATTTGCTGTATGATGTTCGTAGTAGCTTAAATTAAAAGTTGTGAAATAGTATTTAGGTGTGAAATTTGATTATCTTATCTTAATTTTTATTATAAGACGCTTTGACACCCTTTCACTGCACAGTAAGTCATTGTTCAATTAAATTTAGTGCACTGATTGTCCTGGAGGTTGATAAAATGACACTGACGCGGCGGGAAACGTTTGTGGTCATAAACGACCACATTGAAACTGCCTCATTTCGCTTGGGCCTACTCACGTTCTAAGCGTTATTATTCTAAGTCGTAGGGCATATGTAACATACGGACATAGAATTTCGGGATTTGTTCTGTTTAAAAAATATTTCTATATTTTGTTAAAACTCAGACAACAAAAAACACATAAGACTGCATTGAATTTAATATTGTGTTATAATATAAGAAAAGCAATTGTTTATTAATTTAACTGTTACATTTTAAGTAACAATTTTTTCCGATGTAACCGTTTCCTTATTGAAATAGATAAATAAATTTTCTTATAATTAATACCACTGCACCAACACTCCGATCGTGCAAAATTATAAGCTGTTTCATCATTTTTTAGTGAAAATGATGGATAAATAACAGTGAAAAAGCTGACTTACCGGACTACCTTTTGAAAATTGCGTATTACGCAGCGTCACCCTGTCGTTGGCGGACATTGAGCACTCCACCCACGTGCAGTATGTCGCATCATCAAACTAATGTAGGCCATACACGCTACGGTCTACCGGAGAGGTAATCTGTGCAGGTTATGCCTGCGCAGGTAGACCGGAATGTGTGTGGGAATAGACCTGTGCAGGTTTTTGAACCTGCGCAGGCGACCGGCGCAAGATCGAAAATCGATTCTTTCGAGTGACACCGTACGGTGTACCTGTGCGTGTGTGCGTGTACTCCGGTCGCCTGCGCAGGTCGAGTCAGTTGTTTCCTAGTGTTTCATTCAGACGGTTGTCTCATCGCTCGCATCTTATTGCCAGAAAATGGCGCCACCAGATTCAACTAAAAAAATCCTTGAAGATTATATCGAAATGTATAGAAGTAATCCATGTCTTTGGCAAATTAAAAACAAAGATTACCATAATCGAGACAAAAAAGAAGCTGCTTATAAATTACTAATAGAAAAATTGAGAGAAATTGAAACAGGTGCGAACAAAGAGTAGTTGTGAAAAAGATCAATAACTTAAGAAGCAATGTTAGGAAGGAAAAGAAGAAATATGAGCAATCTTTAAAGTCTGGGGCATCTGCTGATGATGTGTACCGTATTAAACTGTGGTACTACGATTTGTTCAATTTCATTCATGATCAATGCACTCCAAAGGAATCTTCATCCAACTTAGATAGTGATGACGAAAATAGTTGTGAGGTAAGTAAAATATTTCATACTTTGTAGTATATTTTTTATTGAGTTCAATACAACAGTTACAAACCATCCGTGTTGCTTATACCACGCATTTTAATTCCGTTTGTACTGAGTTCTTAAAAGTGTACCAAATCTACACCTTATTACTATCAATATAGTGTCGCAATTCCCGCGTTAATCACTTTGTTTGTGCAATTCTTTAATCTTAAATACTACTTCATTTCAATTTATATCTTTATTAAGCATAAACTTTTTAAGATATTGTGATGAAGTGTGATATGTGTAAAAATGAGGTCAATGACGGAGTACAGTGTGCGGGATGTAAGCGGAATTTGGATTACAGCTGTGCGGGTATATCCGAGACTGGTTACCGCAAACTTGGACCAGAGCGTCGGGCTGTCTGGAAGTGCCCACAATGCAAGGTCAGTCCAATATCCAACCCTATTACTACCAATACTACTGATTCGGGTACGTTGGCTACTATACTAGAGGAAATACGTAAGATGAAACAACAGCTGAACTATCTTCCTGACCTGGTTCGCGATGTTAAGTGTATTAAAACCGAGATTGCTGACCTCAAGGCTGCCTGTGACTTCAATTGTGCTAAGCTGGACGAGTATGGCTTACGGCTGTCAGAAGTTGAACGTAATTGTTCTAAGTACGAAACATTAGCGGACAGCATAAACTCACTAACTCTAAATGTGCAACACTTAAGCGAAGAGTTGAGTACTCAAGAACAAAGGTCCCGATTAAATAACGTAGAAATAAAAGGAATTCCGGTCAGGACAACTGAAAATCTCTTTAATATTGTAGAAAAACTAAGCAAAGTGGTAGAACACAAAATTGATATATCCCAAATAAATTACATCGCAAGAGTCCCTTCATATAACTCAAAGGATAAATCGATAGTCATGGGATTTATTAATCGGTACGTAAAGGAGGAGTTCATAGCGGCCGCAAGAGCGAAGAAGACTATCATGGCTGATTCCATTGGTTTCGTAGGTAGTACGCAGCGAGTGTTTATCAATGACCACCTTACTCCAAGGTCAAAAAAACTTCTTACACAAGCTAAGACCATTGCAAAAGAAAAAAAGTACCGTTATACCTGGGTGAAGTTCGGGAAAATACATTTAAGAAAAAATTACTCATCTCATGTAATAATTATAGCAAAAGAAAGTGATTTAAACAAAATAATTTAGGCTGTTGTGTACTATTCACTTCTACTTTAATGCCCCTAACATTTTTAATGTTTATTTTAATTCTTAAATATTTTAGAGTAACTGATAAGTTGCTATTGACTTGTGTTTTCTATTACATTCACTTATTAATGATCCAGTTTATAAATATGTCATATGCTCGCTTATTGTATATTTTGTTCTTAGTATATGTATTGTTGAGTTATGAAACTAAGAAGTGTGGTTGCAATTTGATGTTATTTGTTAAATTAGATAGTAATATTATGTATAATTTGCTAATGTACCAATTAATAATTATATGTGCTCGCTTATTATATTTGTACGTAGTGATATTGTTGGCTTATGAAACTATAAGGTCTCTTTGTATTTTGATCTGTTGTGTGGTAATAGATACTTATTTTTATGGAATTTATGTACATATTATTATGTACATGGGTTCCATAAGAGTGAGTCTATTCCTTGTAACCAATATAGTACGTTTTAGTGTTTGTTACACATCGTTTGAATTGTTATTCAGTCAAATAATGCTTTTGTTTATAAATGGCTACTTCTCATATAAGTGATATAAATTACCTCAATATTTACTATCAAAATACAAGGGGTTTACGCACTAAAACAAATGTCTTCAAACACAATGTAACCTTATTTGATTATGATGTAATTGTATTGACTGAAACTTGGCTGTTAGACGGAATCACAGATGCCGAGCTTTTTGACAATCGGTATATGGTGTGGCGTCGGGATCGTAATTACGTTACTACTGGTCTAAGTCGAGGGGGTGGAGTGCTCATTGCAACTCGTAGATCACTTTCAGTGATTCCAAAGCCATACTATAACTCTAGTGCTGAAGATTTGTGGGTGACGGTTACTATTAACTGACATAGAACTAAACTCCTGACAAATCTGCACATATGCGTTATCTATCTATGTGCTGAAAACCAGGGTTACTCCTTCTCACAGCAACTACATAATTTCCTAAGCCGAACACAGGATATAATAATCGAGAATCCTACTGATAAATTTCTTATAATCGGTGATTTTAATATGAGCAATATAATATGGAATCTCTGTAATGACAGTGATAAATCATTTAGCGCTTGTAATTGTCAATCACAGGATGAAATTTTTTTCACGGATGAATTGGCATTTCTTGGTCTGAAGCAATTCAATGGAATCCGAAATCTATACAATAAAACTCTAGATTTAGTGCTGTCCAATGGCGTGGTGACAGTCAGCGATGTTAGTAATGATACGCTTGTTCCTATTGACGCCCACCATGGAGCCTTATCTTTGATAGTTAAATTCACCGCGAAAAGTTTTCTCCAGTCGGCCCCTAGGCGTAGATACATGTTTAACTGCGGTGATTATGAGGCCATTAATGCTGAAATACAAAGCATTCATTGGCATGTCGTTCTGTCGGATTTATCCCTTGATGAGTCGGTCACATTTTTCTATGAGTTTTTTGAAAAATTGAAAACAAGATATATACCATCTAAATTTATTAAACCTAATCACTATCCAGTGTGGTACTCTATCCATCTTAAAAAAGCTATTAAAGAAAAATATAAATATTTACGTAAATACAATACTTATGGTAATATGTCGGATATGGTTTCTTATAAAATGATACGTGCGAGAATAAAAAATCTTGAAAAATCCTGTTACAATAACTATATACGTTCTATTGAAAATTCTATAAACCTGAATCCAAAATACTTTTGGTCGTATATGAAGTCTAAACAAAATCTAAACTCTATGCCTAGTTGCATGTACCTTGCTGACAAAACCTTCAATACCGGCACCACTATTTGTAATGCCTTTTCTGATTTTTTTTGTAATAACTTTACCGATCCTCCGGTCAATAAAAATGTCATCTCTTTATCATCACTACCAGTGTGTGATATCTCGCAAAAAACGTAGACGTTACTGAAGTAAAGAAACTACTCCATGGTATTAACCCATCAAAATCCGATGGTCCGGATCATATACCTGGAATATTCTTAGTGAAATGTTCTGATTCCATATGTGTACCCATTACTATTTTATTCAACAAATCTCTCTATGCGGGTGTTATGCCAGATTTATGGAAAATGGCTTATATTACTCCAGTGCATAAAAAGGGGGCTAAGACTAATATATCAAATTACCGTCCAATTTCTAAGCTTTGTATTATATCTAAGGTTTTTGAGAAAATCATTTCTAGTCAGGTTTATCCTGCACTAAGGCAAGCCTTTAGCCCCAGTCAGCATGGTTTTCTTAGAGGTCGCTCGTCTGTCTCTAATCTTGCACTTCTTAATAATTATCTAACTGAAACAATGCAGCAAGGTGTCCAAGCTGATGTAATTTACACCGACTTCAGTAAGGCATTCGACCGAATACGGCATGACATCCTTCTTAATAAGCTCTATAATATTGGTATCAGCGGTGACTTGTTAAGATGGTTTTCCTCCTATATTCATAATCGCACTCAAGCTGTTGTTGTCAGTAATTATATATCAGGGTGGGTACCCATATCGAGTGGCGTTCCTCAGGGTTCCTTGCTTGGCCCTCTATTGTTCGCAATATTTTTATATGATGTTGATACTTACTTACGTACCGCCAAAATATTGTGCTTTGCTGACGATATCAAAATTTACAACAAGGTATCGTCACTAGATGATGCAATAGCTCTACAAGAAGACCTACACCGATTGCAAAATTATTGTGACGATCATAGCCTAGAGCTAAACCCATCAAAATGTAGCGTAATGACATTCACGCGTAAGCGGCATCCTATAATTTTCAATTACCAGTTGAAATGTGAGAATGTGCAGAGAAGTAGTACAATACGAGACCTTGGTGTTTTACTTGATTCGAAACTATTATTTGACCAACACATAAATATAACTATATCTAAAGCTATGAAAGCCCTTGGATTTATTATAAGAAGCTCGCGTGATTTACGTCAAGTCAAGACACTGAAGATATTGTACTGCACCTTCGTTCGTGGTCACTTAGAATATGCCTCTCAAATCTGGAATCCCTTGTATTCTACATATATTTCTCGAATAGAAAATATTCAAAAAAAATTCTTACGCTTTCTATGCTACCGTACTAACGACAGATACAATTCAAAGTCTTACGAACAGCATTGTAAAAAGCAACATTTACTACCGCTTGAGAAACGACGTATGATCTCTGACATTGCTTTCCTCTTGAAAATAGCTCAAAATAAGGTTGATTGTCCAGATCTTCTTTCGACAATTTCATTGAGAACTTCGTCAACTGCACTACGCTATAGCCGTTTATTGTATATACCTCAATCATCTACTAACTACCGGAGCAATAGTTATATCTTGCGAGCTAGCACCACCTGTAATAAACTAAGCAGTGAAATAATTAATTTGGATATTTTTAATACATCTGTCAAAGCAATGAAACAATGTATCATGAAAACGTTTTTTGAATCCTAACCTGTGAATATCAAGTGTGCTTATTATTAGATTATAATTTTACATGTTTACTCTTTATAATTTTGCTTCTTACTACTTCTATTGTCTATTAGTGAATATCTGTGATTAGCTCTAAGTTTCTATTGTATTTTTATTTTGTGTAAATAGCTGTTGATATTCCTTGAAATAAATAAATAAATAAATACATGTAACACATAATTATTTTGTATTTACAGTCATTCTAAATTTCACTAAAGCTTATAATATAACTATTAGTGATGTTCCGGATATCCGTATCATCGAAAATAAAGATCCGTATCCGCGTAACGATCCTGTACATCACTAATAACTATGTATTTAGAACTACCTACTCTGCCCGTTCAGCCTTATTTTTTAATTTACATGATCATTTTGCCATGGAACCCTTCCCTCCTGATTAAATAATTCATAAAATTGTTTCGGACAATCTTCGCGTTGTTCAAAGTATTTCCTGGGTTTCTTCTTTCCAAGTTTTCCATGGTACTATTTTGTGTATTGTATCCTTCAGAAATTATAGTCCCGTTTTCAGAGTTTTCTCGATAAAAAGATTTTTGAGGTGCATACTACTTTTTTGAGTGTTCAATTAAAAAGTTATGTAATACACAAGATGCTTTCACTACTTTATCGGTATTTTCGGGTTCTAAATTTATATGAGTATAAAATATCCGAAATCGTGATGCCATTATCCCGAAAGCGTTTTCAACAGTCCGCCTCGCACGAGATAATCTGTAATTCAGAATTTTTCTTTCTTGCGATGTTAAATCTGTCTGCCGAAACGGTTTTATCATATCGGGGCGTAATGGGAACGCGTCATCTGCCACAAATACATATGGTAAATTTCGGTTACTTCCTGTTAACAATTCACTGCTTGGAATACGTAAATCACTATTTTCTAATTTTTCAACAAATTTAGTGGGTTGTAGAACCCCTCCATCGGATATTCTGCCATTCATGCCAATGTCTATATACATAAATTGGTATTTTGCATTAACAATTGCCACAAGAACTACGCTATGTTGCCCTTTATAATTATAAAAATACGATCCACTATTAGCCGGTGGAACAATCGCTATGTGCTTTCCATCTATTGCACCAAGACAATGAGGAAAGTTCCATCGATCTTCATACATCTTTGCTATTTCCTTCCACTCTTCTTCAGATGTAGGAAACTGTAATATAAAAATAACAGATTTATCATTTATACAATAAGCAGTTATTTTTGATATGAAATATCTATAACGGCAGGACACAAAAATATATCATAATTATTTTATGTTATTAACATAATATGTAATTATTTATGTTTTTAGAAAGACAACACTGAAGGCTCTTCAAATGCCGCTGAAGAATATTCATCCAACAGCGTATCTACCGACAACGAGGCTCGATCAACATCGTCAAATAATAATAATTCATCTCGCCCACCAAAACCTTGTAAAACAAAAAGAAAAGATGAAAGCTTAGCAAATGAAGTATTGGAATCGGTACGAGATCACTTTAAGCGTCCTCGCCCAATTGTAACAGAAGATAGGTGCGATATTATTGGAAAAAATGTGGCGATGAAATTGAGGGCTTTAGATGCGAAACAAATAATAGTCGCAGAAAAACTTATAAATGATTTACTTTTTGAAGCAGAAATAGGAAACCTCACTCCCGAGCATGCCTATATTAACATGAGAGATATTTTGAAACAAAATCAACGAAGCTATGTTCCTGCTCAGCAATATCGACAACATGCATATCAGTCCTCTCCTAATTCCAACAGGGCATATACCCCTGTAAGTTTTGTTTCTTCCGGAAGTCCTAGTCCACCCTGCCTTCCATTTCCCACTAGTCAAAATTCAGAGTATATTTCTCAATCATTTATACTAGCCATCTACTCAACAGTTCCCAAGGCAATCCTTACTCGCCACAAATACGAACACCTACAATTCCAGGAAATCAGCCCAATGAAACAGATGTAGTTTTATCGATTCCAGATTCGGCAGCGACATTCCTTAATAATTTCAATGTTGATAATTAATAATTTGTACGCGACAGTTTTGTACTTTAATGATTAAAATTAAAATCGTATTTTTTTCAATAAATATTATCTGTAATATAGCAGTGTTTTAATGACTTACCTTCAAATAATCTCTTCTAAGTACTTTATACAAAGCCTCACATGTTTCAGGAATAATTTTACCAAGTGCCTGAGGCGAAATAATTGTTGAAAACTTCAGGTCCTCATAACTTCTACCAGTTGCGAGAAATCTCAATGTAACTGATAATCTTTCGTGCGCAGAAATACTATTTCCCATAACTGTGTCTTCTTTTTTTATCATAGGAGTTACCATTTCAAGTAGTTTAAGGTATGTTTTCTCGTCCATTCGAAGATAGTTTTTAAAATCTTCTGGCTCAAATTTCAATTCATTTATTAAATTAACATGACTATATGTTTTCCTTTTCAATAACCAATGCTCACACCACTTTCTTCGCTTGTTTTTCGTATCATTTTTCTTCAAAATTAAAGCAAGACCTAGCAACGCCAGCGTGTCATCGTCCATATTCGATGCCATCGCAAAGAGAACTGAAGACCGCTCCGATACACCGGAACGTCCCCATACACGCTACCATTGTTCGGTTGACCTACGCAGGCATACCTGCACAGATTACCTCTCCGGTAGACCGTAGCGTGTATGGCCTCCTTAAGGGGTCGCGGTTACTTCGCGACTCCATTCTGTCCGGCGTTTGCTCGAAGGAGGGTGTAACCACCACTGACATAAATATCCCAAGTGCTACTAGAAGAATATATATAAATGAACATTTAACACCATTTAATAAACTCTTATACGACAAGCGACCGACATTTGTTAGTAAAGGTGGGTTTTAGTTTTTTGCTCCGCAAACAATAAATATAAAGTGCCGTTAAAAGTTGTCGTTAAGTGCCAACCTTTACAATACTACAAACTGTACAGGTAAATCACTCTTTTATTGAAAAATCAACGTATATATTTAAAGGAAACAGAAATTATCCTAATAATACATTGAAATCAAAGTGAATAAAGCCAGTAAGTTGTTATACGAGTCGAACAAGAACACCGATACGGCGGCAGAGGCAAGCGGTGAGTCATTCGATCACAGCCCGCGTCAACGCGACGGCGCTCAGTGCTGCGTTTACATCGTGCCGTGCTACGTTAACTACACAACAGGATATGGCAATGCTATTCCGATAGTGAAATCTGAACTTAATCAACAAACCGCAACAATTACACAAAGTGTAACTGAAAGTGTCTTACGAAACATAGATGAGACGCTGAAACCAATTTTGGTAGAAAATAATTACCTAAAAACTGAGATACAACGATTTTATGGAAAAGTGAAATATCTGGAAGATAGGAATAGGAAAAATAATCCTTACTACACGGCATAAAAGAAACTGTAAAGAATCATCAATAAATATTTTATCTTATAGAAGGAACGCTGAAAAACCTTAATATTAACATAGATTTTATTCAAATCTCAGAATATTATGAAGGTTCAGTCAGTGATAGACAGATTATAGAAAGACCCAATCTAGAAAATCTGTGTGACAGTGGCGTACATGGCAGACAGCGGTATAAAAGGTACAGGACATTTTTACTCCCAAAGATATTAAAATTAATATTCTAACGTTCATGAAACAAATACCAGGTCTTATGACCTGATCTCAGAAAAACAATGATGTCACGAATTCACAATACTATACGAAGTAGTAATAGCGAACAAAATTTTGTCAAATAAAATTCAAATAACAGACTTTCTACGTCAGTATCACAGAGTTTTTTCGTGATTTCCTAATATTGCGGGTGTATCTGATCTCTTTGTGATATTGCATTGTTGAGTGTCTAGAATCTAGTGAATCTAGAATCTGCTCCAGCATCAACATCTGGTAAGCACTGATTTTTGAAGTAATAATTCTTAAGGCACAACTTGAGGGTAACTCAGATTTTTCCTGATAGAAGTAAGGCTAATTTTTGAACCATTCGAAATTAATGTTTTAAAAAATAATGTTTCAAATTGCTGTTACATATTCTGCTCATAATCTAACTTTAAATTTCTTATTCGTAATTATTTCATTTTATGAGTGAACATTTTTATATGTTAAAGTGGTATTAATGAATTTTATGTAGAATATAAAATGAAATAATTAACAGTTAGGTGAAATTGCGGAGTGCATTTTACTTGTTCATCAATATATAAGAAAAAATAACAGTAAATCGAGAACAAGATAATGACAATATCAATACTTATAACATTAATATATTATCATTATTTGTAAAATATATAAAATCTCACCAGTTAAAATAATGTACTCCATTATTACTCGTATTAGGGAAAGTTTTTAGGTAGAGACAATGTGTGATAAGATGAGATTACATCGCACGAGTTTGCGGTATATATATAAACACCTCTTTGCGCACTTAGTTGATCCAGCCACGACCCCGTACATTGCTGACTCCGCCTTTTGCGCCGAATAACTTGAATCCAATTGCGTATTTCTCGGGCGAAATGGCAACGTAGCATTCTATTATGCGATGTTGTCAAATGTATTCGACGATAGCACCTACACTCGACAAATATTTTTTCAACAATTTCTTGCAATTGTGGATCCGTAACGGCAAATTTTTTTAAATTCACGAAGACTTCTTGGCTCTGAATATATTTCAAAAATCAATTACTTGTGTTGATCCATTTATATACTCGCACTTCCAGTAATACTTGTTTGATCCGAATAGGTACCGATGCCCAAGTGTCGATCAATTATGAATTTATTATAATTACTTTGAATATTTTATATTCGCAATGCTCTATGCATTGTAAGATCCGCCTCGGTTGTAACGGTGGAGGCACGGGGGAGCACCGTACACCGCACCACGCACCCTTTAGGCCTCGGCCTCGATTGGCTTCAATAAAAATAGCATGTATTTAATTATTGTTGCAACAATTTTTGAAGAGCAAGTAAAGAAGTTCTTTGGAATCATTGTTTTTTGTAAGTCGATGAAAGGAAAAAGCGAGACGATAGAGGCGCCGTTGCCAGCTATATCAAAGGTTTTCTAGGGTGCAGAGAACGAATTTGAGATAATTTTTTAAATCCAAGATGGCCGCCGTGAAAAACTATAAATTCAACAATATGAGTATCGTATCCGAGATTTTCGAGGGTGCAGAGAACGAATTTGGGATCATTTTATACATCCAAAATAGCCGCAGAGCAAAATTATGATTTCAACAATATGGATATCACATCCGAGGTTCTCGAAAGTGCTGAGAACAAATTTGGGAACATTTTTGTAATCCAAGATGACCGCCGTGCAAAATAATGATTTCAACAATATGGATATCATATCCGAGGTTCTCGAGAGTGCCGAGAAGAATTTGGGATCATTTTTGCAATCCAAGATGGCTGCCGTGCAAAATTATGATTATAACAATATGGATATCGTATCCGAGGTTCTCGAGGGCGCAGAGAACGAAATTGGGATCATCTTTGAAATCCAAGATGGCCGCCGTCCAAAATTATGTTTTCAACAATGTGGATATCGGTATCCGAGGTTCTCGAGGGTGCAGAAAACGAATTTGGGATCATTTTTGAAATCCAAGATGGCCACCGTGCAAAATTATGATTTGAACAATATGAATACCGTATCCAAGGTTCTCGAGGGTGCAGAGAACCAATTTATGATCAGTTTTTCAATCCAAGATGACTGCGGTGAAAAATTATTTTGGGGCTATACGTATGCGTGGTGGTTAAAATGATAAGCCTAATGCCAAACAACTTATAGGCTGAAAAATCTTTCGGAATTGTTGTGCCACATGGAACTAAAATCATTGAAATCGTAATATACCGCGGCGACCATATTGGATTTTAAAAATGATGCCAAATTCGTTCTCTGCGCCCTCGAGAACCTCGGATTCGATATTAATATTGTTGAAATCATAAATTTGCGCGGCAGCATCTTGGATTAAAAAAAAACAAAATGGCGCGTAACTGAAAATCGTGACGATTTGCTATAAATTTTCTCTCGTGCGTCGATAAAGAAGTTTCACTTCAAAAACATACCAACATATTGAGAACCTCCTCCTTTTTTGAAGTCTGAAGCCGTTAATGTTCTCTGTAACGGAGCTTTTTCCGAACATATAGTAAATTCAGTAATTTAAAAGAAATATTTATAGTGACTATGCAAAGCGCTTTATTTAAGCCTAATTGAATTAAAATTATTTGACTTTGACTTCGAATGTAGTAAACATCATGTGGCGTCGTCCACTATAGCCTCTTATCAATATCTACCAATAAACACAACGAGCTTTCCCAGCGGAGGAACTCGGGGTAGATAGTACTTTCATAGCTGGCAACATATTTTTTTAATGGTGTTTGTTTTATTTACAAAATATTTGCTGTATGATGTACGTATTAGCTTAAATTAAAAGTTGTGAAATAGTATTTAGGTGTGAAATTTGATTATCTTATCTTAATTTTTATTATAAGACGCTTTGACACCCTTTCACTGCACAGTAAGTCATTGTTCAATTAAATTTCGTTCACTGATTGTCCTGGAGGTTGATAAAATGACACTGACGCGGCGGGAAACGTTTGTGGTCATAAACGACCACATTGAAACTGCTTCATTTCGCTTGGGCGTACTCACGTTCTAAGCGTTATTATTCTAAGTCGTAGGGCATATGTAACATACGGACATTGAATTTCGGGATTTGTTCTGTTTAAAAAATATTTCTATATTTTTGTTAAAACTCAGACAACAAAAAACGCATAAGACTGCATTGAATTTAATATTGTGTTATAATATAAGAAAAGCAATCGTTTATTAATTTAACTGTTACATTTTAAGTAACAATTTTTTCCGATTTAACCGTTTCCTTATTGAAATAGATAAATAAATTTTCTTATAATTAATACCACTGCACCAACACTCCGATCGTGCAAAATGATAAGCTGTTTCATTATTTTTTAATGAAAATGATGGATAACAGTAAAATAGCTGAAGTTTTACTATTTTAAGGTTGATTAGATATTATGAAAAGCCCCTTTCCTCTAGCACCTACTTACATTTATGAGATGATTATGAATGACTCCTTGCGAGTTGCCATTGTCTTTTTTCTATTGTAAACATCAACACTATAATAATTACTTTATTATTTTTCGAAAACGAAAACAAAATCTTTTTCGATCAACATAAAGATTTATTTGAAATCAACAAAATAAACACAAGCACTTTCATGCCTACAGATGAGTGGAGCGACTGCTAATTTAGTCGCACCTACTGCGTCGTCGTCGTATCCTGTTCATTATTTCACTCCTTTGTAATTGTTGGTTCTTCATTCATTGTAACCGCTGCGTCGTCGTCATCTGATTCACTATTTGCTGCACTCCGTTGTAGTCAATTATGCGTCATACATATTTTGCTGGTTCACTACCTCCTCACTCGAACATCTTCTAGTTCGCTCGCTCCACTCCGATATGGCTGTTGCACCTTTGTGTACTATCTCTTCACTCACTCAGTAACTTTGTTACAAAAGGAAAGAGTCGCGTCCAAGAAATAACAAGTATTGAGGTTTGATCTGGAGTCATGTTACTCCAGACTGATTTCTTGTGAGTTTTTCTTTTCTTAAAGCAAGATTCTCTATTATTTTAAGGAGAATTTGTAATACTAGCGAGACATTATTAAGTTACTGTAGCCAGTAATATAGTAGCCCAAACGTGCCAATGAGGAATCCCTTGGCAAATTCTGCGCCCTGATTGGCCCATTTGAATTGGATCAACAACTGCTTAAACGCCAAAAAGGTAGATTTGTATAAAAATCCCTTAATTATTATTATTACTCATTGTGACACTTGTGGCTCCGAACGGAGCTACATATGTATCTTCAGCTGGCATTGGACCAACAAAAGACACCCGGATCAACAAATTACTACCTACGTTGGAGCCACAAAGTGCCCAAAGGTATATTTATATATTACTATTATTTATATATATATATAAATTTTTCATATATGTTATTTTTCTAAATCTAAAATGTAATTTTTTGTAAAGTTAATTATTATTAAGTTTTACTTCAATCCCGATTCAAGATTATTCCCTCACACTTTTTTTTTTTACTAAATTTCCCTAAGTAAGGTAGACGTGTCTGTTGTTTGTTTGAAACAAGTATGAATCTACTTATAAAGGGCGCTCCACATTCTCGCCAGAATCTCGAGAGAACGCGAGAAAACCTTGAGAAGCATGAGTGTGGAGCTGATTCTCATATTCTTCACGTGTTCTCGTCTTGTTCTCCGATTGTTGTTGGTTTTTTTGCGCGAGAACGTGAGAACAGGCGAGAACGTGTATTGACACCACACTCGCATGTTTCTCAGTTACGAGCGAGCCGCCGATTGAAACGGTTGTATTGTGTACTGCAAGGCATCAATATGAGCCTGACTTGGACAAACGAACTTGAGTTACAATTTTTAGAATATTTCCAAGCGGAACCGGTTTTATGGAATACAAACTTAAAAGATTACAAAAATAAACTGAAAAATCATGATGCGTGGAATGGTATAAGTGCATTGATGGAAGTACCCATTGATGAATGAAAAAACAAAAAAACTTCGTTATTTGCAAGCTACAGAAAGTATATAAATAAAGCTACGAAATCAGTAAACTCTGGAGCAGGTGTCGACGATGTTTATAAACCGATATGGTTTGCATACCAAATAATGGACTCATTTCTTGGGGATACTACGAAATGTAAGAAGACAATAAATACGGTAAGTAGGATATTTTATTATATTATTATTACATAAATAGGAAAGTATGAAAGAGCCTTATGAGTCGATACGGCAAGATTTCCTTTAATAATAAGTATACAATCATCTTGTCTTTTGACAATCAGTTCATAACCTATCTACTGACATATTAAGCAAATTCTTCTCTTATTTCTGTTGCGTGATGAGATTATATGTCGCGAATTTCGAATAGCACAGGTGCTCTCCACTTCTCCTCTCCAAGAGCCCAGTTCTATTAATATATTATTGTTGTCATAAGTATCTATAGTTCCAGAAGGTGTGTAAATGTGTGATGATGTAGTACTTCGTCTCAAGAAATTATGTAAAAGTATACATGCTATCGTTATCAAGGCGGCTTTTTCCGGTTGTGAATTTATTCGTTTCTTGAAAATTCCAAATTTTGTTACTAAAATGCCGAAAGTATTTTCAACTATAACTCGTGCTCCAGATAAAATCTGATTAAACTTTCGTTTTGATTATCCCATGTCGTGATTTCCAGAATTGGGTTTCATAATGTTTTCCGAAAGGGCAACAGCGCGGTCTCCCAAAAAAACGTACGGCACGTCGATGTTTAAACCAGGCAACGGATGTGGTTGTGGTAAATTTTAATCATAAGTCTGAATTTTTGTCCATAAAAGCATGTCAGTGAAAACTCACTAATTCTGCCTTGACAACCAATTGTACTGACTATCAACCAACGCCATCAAAACTATTCTGAATGTTTTTTTTATAGTTATTATATTCCGATCCGGAATTTATGGGACATTGTAAAACAATATGTTTTCCGTCGATAGCTCCAATAGCACGCGGAAATATAAATGCAAAATCTTTTTCGATTTGTAGCCATTCTTCAGGGCACGATGGTAACTGCAACAATAAAAATAATCATTGTAATTTATTTGTTTTTAGGAGGAGCAGTCTACTAGTAGCGAAGGAAAAGAAGAACAAATAGAACTTGAAAAAAATCAGAGTAATCAACATCCGCATGCTGATAATCAAAGTCAAACAGTTAATACAAATGCAACAGCAGTATCAACAATTCGTCGGCGAAAACACCCGACCGAACTGTTTGAAGCAGAAAAAGTTATGAAGGAAGCCTTGTCCACGTTTAATGCAACTGTTAAAAGAAATGCACCTCAATCAATCCCAAAAGAAGACGAAGATTCCGACTTGTATGCAAAGCTTTTGGCCATAAAGTTGAGAAAATTATCAGAAGAAAAAAGATTAAGGTTAATGCATGACATATATGCCATGTTTCTAGGTTTGCATTTCATTTGGGAAAGTGCGGCTAGATTCAAGCTGAACCCATTGAAATACCTAAAATAATATATCAGATTGCTGAAACAGTTAGTTCTTAGTACTGAAAGAAATTATTTAAAAATTGATACAGTTTCACCGCTATTCTATTTGTAAGGTGAACTCATAAAATATTACGCCGCACTTGCCCCAACTGACCTCATAACTTTTTGTCGAAAAATGAAAGTGCGGGTAAAGATTGGTTAAAATCCTTTTTAGAAAGGCATTCGGAGCTATTCGTTTCGCCGCCCTACAAGAACCTCATTCGCTAGGGCTGGGGGATTTAATAAAGAAAGTGTGGACCATTTCATTTATCTATACGAGAAATTGATGGATGACTAATAGTTTCCCCCAGACAAAATTATCAATGTGGACGAGACGGGCATAAGTGTGGTTCCATCCCAGATGCCCCAAGTCCTAAGTAAAAAGGGGAAACGGCAAATAGGTGCCTCAGGATGAACGTTTGTTCCACCGATGATTATATTCCCAAGGAAAAGAAGCAATCCACTTTTAATGAAAGGTGCGCCCCCTGGTACCATTTATGGATTCACCCTTCAGGTTGGATCCAGGCAAACTTATTTATAAAGTGGTTTCAACATTTTATCCAACACGTGAAACACACTATAGAATCTCCAGCAATATGGCCCTAGGCCATATTACCCTACCACGATTATTTTTTTAAGATATGTCGAAGATTAAAAAAACGTTTATTTAAATTTTGTTTGATAGTTACTAACCTTAAATTTATAATTGTTGATTACTATTAAATTAAAAGGACTGATTTAACAAATTAAATCAATAAAATTTTATTTTATAAACAAAAAAGCTTATGATGTGCCATATCACCCGAAGTTACTTTACTATCAATTTGGTTCTAACTACTGTATAATAATCATATTTCAATATTCAATTGTTTTTTGTTTTAGGTTTGAAAACTAGGCATTACAAAATACCTTCATCTTCAATTAAACATATTTGTCTACAAAAAAAGATTGAGAAACTTACGACAAAAAGTGAAAAAACGCTTTAAATATCAAGAAAGCATTAAATTTGCCAGAATATAAGAAATTTTAAGACACATTAAAAAAAATACCAGTTTGGCTGCCATTTTTACTGCTTTGCAGTTTTGGGAAATAAGAAAAGAAAAAATGGGTAGAAAATACTTACAGAGGAAGAAAAGATAACGGCAATATCCATTTATAAATTAGGCCCTCAATTTTACAGATTTAGAAAAAATATATTTATTACCTTCTGCTGTAACCCTCATCAGAATGGTGTCAAGAGCCGCTCTGAAACCCGGTATAAGTGAAAATATATTTAAGCACCTGAATTCTTCAATGATGATGAGGATATAATGCAAACGACTCTGTACAGTATTACAATAAAAGATGAATGAAATAAATAATATGTTTTTTATGTAGCTTAAGTTCCTAATATCTACATTTTAGTAATTCTGGTATTTTTTATTAACGTATGGCCGAATTCCTGTGTAAAATTGATATTTAAATTAAAGCAACCTTAATACAGGTATATATGGTATACGTATATGTAGGTATAAGCGAGAAAGTTTCGTCAAATTCCCAGGCGATGTCGGTTTCGCCTTGAAATTGGCTGACAACCTATATTATATAATGTACTGTGTACAAGAGGGAGCACCTCAACAAAGAATAGCGGAGATTCCCGCCGTGCCCGGCGGGTCCTCCAGAAGAAAACAATACATCGATAGATCCTCGATATTTTATATACCATTTCTACATTTCCTACCATACGTCATCATCATTGTTTAGGAACTTTGTTTTCCTTTCGAGTCGGTCCATATTTTCTTAAGTATTTCATTGTTGCAAGCTTAAACTACATATTTAAAGTTTATTTGCAATACTTTGCACTTCAAAATATTTACAATTGTACGTGTTTTTTTTATGCAGATTATATAAATTATGGAGGATAATAATTTTAACAATTGCGTGGCGCGCGCGGCTATACAAAGGCCTCCATAGGTCGCCTTTCTTACTTTGTAAAGACGAATTGAAAAGACGTCAAATTAAGCCGAGCACACTTAAGGAGAAAATATCCTGCCTAATACAATAGTTTAGTGAATACGAAGGTTACAATAAGTGCTTATGAAGGGGTTCGCGAAGACGTAGCTGAATGGAAGCGAAATGTTTTCAAATTCTAACTGTGCTTAACGAACAAAATAAGAATATGTCTTGTCCTGACTGGAACGATGTTATTACGTCTACCAAAATAAAATTTGCCTACGATTCAAATACAACAATATTCAGGGGAATATAGTGAATTCGGACCGTGCTATAACATGTTTCGTGCTATTATTACTGGGACCGAGACATAATATGCCTTGATTACGGGTATTGAGAAGGACATTGCGACGGTTGACACCACTTATGGCGTCATCGAAGTCCCGATTCCTACGACTCAAGCAATACCAAAGTATCAAAAGTATTGAACAATATTGCAGCTGCCTCAATCAAAACTCTGTACGACACATCATTACTGATGAGTTGAAAAGGAGCTGATGTTGCAAAACTCGCAAAACAGATCAGAAAGGTGAGCCGCGACCCTATTCAGAAGCATTCAAAAACTGTTGAAAGACGCGATGTGATGGAATCCATCCTATGCGTCTTAATCATTGAACGCATCAAAGTAAAGCAAATCTCAGCCATCTGTGATCAATACAGCAAACCAGAAATGTGGGTTGACCCACTAACATCTGGTCTATGGATCATCAATCCAGACGATTCCCACCCAGCTTTACACGCTGCGCGTCAAAGTAAAGTCGCTTCAATATATGAGTTAGATGACAACCAAACCCAAAGTCTCATTGCACTTTCCGTTTCGCGAAAACCAAGAGAAACAGCAGCCGCAAAGCTAAACTTGTTCTCTCGCGTTAAGGGTACAAGAAGAGACGATATCAAAACTGATTCAAAGAAGGTACTGGTACTAAATTCACTCTCAAGTTTATATTAGTTGTAGAGAGAACCCTGCTCTTGCGCCATGGGGTGATGGGCTATGAAGAGGCACCTGCAGAGGAGCCATCGGCGCCACGAAACAGCTCACCCCTGGCGAACGAGTTGGAAGAAGCAGCACTCTCTACAGCATTTCCGCCTTAACCGGCTTTGTGAGTTAATCAACTAAATTTTAACTTGTAGAACAGACGGAACAGAATACTAATGATTTCCTTTCATTCGAGTTCCTAGAAGTCCCTAGGAAGCCCAAGCACTTAAGCAGGTTTCCGGTGCTTCGCCCCCTCCCACGCCCGCGAAGATCACTTCGCGATGAAGATCTCACGGAGCTATTAAATTATGCTATTTATGCATTTTTGCCACGGTTTACTTTTTGTAACGGTTGTTGTATTGATTATTATGGAGTAATGTGATAATATCTACTTTTTTAAACAGGAAGCGAATCTGGATCTGACAGCGATGAAGAAGTGCTGCCGTCGAGGGTGCATCGTGCGGCATTGGAAACTCCTTTAGAACAAGAAAGGGAGGTTCGAGAACCACCTGCTAACCCTGTCGCGGATGCCTATGAATAATGGCTCACGACTACGGAGGTGCTGGGCAGCCAAATAAATTTTCGACTTTGAGTGGAAGCGATTTCCGGACCCTCCAATTCCTCCAAATGAATTAAGGGAATTCATCGCGGATAACGTCAGCCCGACTGAGGTGTACCGAGCCGCCTACACAAACTTTTTGTTTCAATCTGGGAGAGTCAGATTATGGAGTGCATAGTTAAATAAATATATAAATAAGCCATTTATTTCTAGCTTTACAAAGTTTTTTAAATATTTGTTATTTTGTTAGCAAGAAACCCGGATTGGGTAAAGGCCTCCTCCTAAGATGCCCACGCGTCTCTATCTTGTGCTATGTCTATTCAGTTAGGACCAGCTGTCCGTCTGAGGTCGTCTTCCCATCTGGTTAGTGGTCATAGTCGTGTTGCAACGGTTTCAGGAAAATAGCCTGGGCCCTAAGAGTCGTATATGTTACTGGGAGGATACGTGTATAGATGAACTATACACTTATTTTGCCATAATATTGGCAATGGCCGTTGTTGTTAAATCAAAAATGCGCAGGTTCCAGCAGCTAAAGCTAGACGAAAGTCTCATGCAATGCAAAAGAAAGAGCATAAATCAATTTCAAACAAATCCGCCAAAATAGGACTGAAGACGTATGAGGTGTGCGAGTCCCAGACAAAGTTCCAGAAGAGTTGAAGTAATACCAGAGCCCACTAGACGCGTAAACATGGTGTTGTGCCATAGTGATGAATCTCCTACAAGGGCTCGAGGGAAAAGGATACACGATTTGGATGGACATCTTTTACAATTCCCCAGCTCCGGCTCGCCAGCTCAAAGTTCTTGGTATTGACGTGGTAGGCACACTACGTACTAATGTCCGGTTTGTGCCTCAACAGTTAACCAAGTTAACCAAGAGTTGACTAAATTAAATATTTTATAATAGAGAGATCACTGGCTTCACTCCCGGTGATGTAAACCTTATTTTTATCGAATCACATTGTCTTGCGACATCATAGGAATATCAGGAGCGTTGCCGGCCTTTAAGGATGGTGTACTCGGTCGAATATTTGACTTAATAACATCGTAACTCTGTAATATGTCACAGCGCACATATAGTAAGTGTCTTCATGAGTTTAGAGGCACTAAATACAGAGAATATTATTCTAAAATATATAAAGTTTCCTTCATCTCAAAGAGAGAGGGAAATCATTATGAAACGGTAGTATGTAGCTGATTCATGTTTACATTATACTATGTAATAGGTAACTATAACAAGAAGTTATCCAATTTTGTCTACTTTATTACTACTGGTTTCAGATTCATGGTAAATGTAGATTTCCAGGCAGTATTGGGTGCATTGATGGAACCCATTAGACCATAATCCGACCCATGGATCATGAGGAGACATATTTTAATAGGAAAAATTATCATTCATTGAATGTTTTACTACTAAGTTATCCTTACGCTTTGATTTTTCTACATGTTAAATTGGTGAAAATTTGCAAAATTTACTTTGTTCAGATTTGTGATTCTAATAAAAAAAAATTGCATATAGTGAATTGAAAAAAATTGATATTGTCCCTTTAATAAATTTACATTTTTTACAAGCAGACATTATTATTGAAAACTGCGAAGTTATCTTATTTATTTTGATATTTTAGGTGATTCTGGATTTGCACAACGTCCATGAATGATGACACATATCTTAAGTGCTGCTCCAGATTCAGCAGAAGAATATTACACAAAACTTCATTCCACTGTCAGAAATACAGTTGAGCGTTGCATTGGGGTTCTGAAAGCACTTCACTATGGCCCAATAAAAGCTGGCAAATTGTGAAAGCATGTGTTGTCCTACATAACATAGCCAAAGCTCAGAATATTCCGATGCCAGATCCTGATTATGACCTGAGGAGTGATGATGTTGAGACGGACCAACAACACAAAGTTTTTACAGAGGCAGCAAATGAAACATATGACAATGCAAGGCATATACTTGTTCAAAGGTTATAGAATGCTAGGGATCACATGTAATTATTATGTATATTGCAAAAAAACTAATCGAATTTTGTTGTTTTGATTCCTGAAATAATTGCAATAGTTTGATATTTAGAATATATTTTATTTATTTAATAATATACTACTGAAAATAATTGAGAGAAAAATTACAGATATGAACAGCTTAACTGTTTAATCTCAATATATATTTGATTATGTTAAGTATGTTTTAAGCCTGGACTGGGTGGCACTAAAAGAGTCGCTGTCATATACACCAGCAAGGACATTATTCTCAGAGCGTTGCATAATCTCTGTCTTTTACCGGGTACAAATAAGATGCTGTTCCTCGAAACCCTTGAGATTCGAAAGGGGGAGGATGTTAACGACGTCACGGCGCAACGCCCGCGACGTGCAGCGACATGAAAAATAGGGGGCATTGCGTCGCCCAGCGTAAGAGCCAGTCCACACGGCGCGTTGCGTCAGCGTTGCGTCGACGCAGCGCTACCACTGCGTTGTTTTACATACAAATAACCAAGGTGTTCACACGGCGCGCTGCGTCGTCGCAACGCACACATGACGGACAGCAGCCCCCGAGACGAAGCGGGAGGGGGTGTACTCGTGCGACGTCGGAGCGTCAGCGCTCAGTTGCTTGTGCGTTGACAGAGAGGATACACGGAAGCTCATTTCGTTTTACGTTTACGTTTTTGTATTTAGTTTTATTTGCAGGGTAATTAGTTTTATTTGCAGGGTAAAATGAATACCATTGAAGAAATTGACATAGATTACTTGATTACATTGATACAGGAAAGGGAAATTATATGGGACAAGTCAAACGTAGATTTTAAAAATAAAAATTTAAAAACAAAAGCCTGGGAAGACATATCAAAAGTTTTATTTCCTGATTACGAGAATTTCACAGCTGAACGAAAAAATAAAGTTGGTGAGTTCACAGTACAGATATTTATTTTTTTTTTTATTTAAGAGGGCTTTCAAGATTTTCTTGCACCGCCAATTCCGCGATCAGTACAAAATTAATATCTCGACACTCTAAAATTTTAAAACTTAGGGAATTTAGATTAGCGTGAGTACTAT
This sequence comes from Leptidea sinapis, assembly GCF_905404315.1. Classification (NCBI taxonomy): domain Eukaryota; kingdom Metazoa; phylum Arthropoda; class Insecta; order Lepidoptera; family Pieridae; genus Leptidea; species Leptidea sinapis. The sequence continues at coordinate 19,035,320 of NC_066266.1, read as the reverse complement.
TTTATTACTAACCTAGACTACGCTGAGTAGGTATAAAATATTATTTTTTTACTGATCGCGGAATTGGCGGTGCAAGAAAATCTTGAAAACCCTCATAATACAATTATACCTTATTTAGCTGCCAAGGCAGAGTTCCTCTAGTCATAAAATAGGTCGCATATTGCTGTCTTATGACATTCGGTGCTGTCTGTTCTTCATGTACGGGTTGTATTGGGAGAAATTCATCAACACTTATAGCAAATTTATCTCTTTGTCTAAAACCATCTCGATCAGCGACAAAATTGTGTAATACACAACATGCTTTTATAATGTCAGTAGCGAAGTCATAGGACACGTCTATCGGTCTGTGAAAAATGCGCCATTTGTTAGCCATAATCCCAAAAGCGCATTCGACATATCTTCTGGCTCTGCTTAGACGGTAATTGAAAACCTTTTGTTGTAAGTCGAGATTTTGACCGCCATATGGACGCATAATATGTTTGCTCAGTCCAAAAGCTTCGTCACCCACAAATACATACGGAGTTGGTATATTGCTACCAGAGAGTGGCTGGGGTTGAGGTAGTGGTAAGTTGTTGTTAATCATTAGCTCGTACAGTTTAGAATTTTGTAATATGGTTGAATCGCATTCTTTTCCGTATGCACCGATGTCGACAAATACGAATTTGTAATTTGAATCCACAATAGCTAGCAACACAATCGAAAAAAAGGCTTTATAATTAAAAAAAAGTGAGCCACTATTTGCAGGATTACACACGCGGATATGTTTGCCGTCGATGGCACCAACACATTGAGGAAAATTTGCCTTTACATCAAAACCCCTCGCTATTGTTTGGAAACTTTCAGTTGTCAGTTCAGGGATGTTGTCTCGAAGAAGATTGGTCCATATAGCACGACAAACTCTTTGTATTATATATGCAATAGTAGATTTTCCCCGTTTGAATTTGAAATGTAAATCAGTTATTGAATTTCCTCTTCCTAGGTATCTGAAAAGAAAATAATTATTATAATATGCATTTATGAGATAGATAGATACCCGAAAAAAAATACTGACATATTCAGACATCGATAGCAAATAACTTTCTCTATGTAACCAATTAATTCTAGAATCGCGAAAAAAATAGCAGCTGTTGCATACATTTTGATTCAGTAGGTATTGCTTTTTGTATGTAACAGCTGTTATATTTTCACGATTCCAGAGTCGGTCACATAGTGTTTGTTAACGATATCTGAATATGTCATTAAATTTTATCGAGAAATTCACTATGTATAAATTATTAAATTATGTTTACTATTGGTTTTGCAGGTAATGATTTAATAAAAAAATGGAGAAGTGTAAAAGATAATTACTTCAGATATTCAAAAAAATTAAAAGAAGCATCAAAATCGGGCTCGGGCGCTACGAAACTGAAGAAGTATCATTTATACAATCAACTCCTTTTTTTGAGAAAAGTGGAACAAAATGCCACCGAATCTAGCTTAGACTCGCCTAGAGAAATCAACAATGAATCTACGTCTACAAATGATGACATTACCACAGACAACACTCCGCGCTATGTTCCAGTCGCGCGCAAAAGGGCAATGCAAATGGATGAGTTTGAAAGAGAAGGACTAAAACTTCTCAAGGAGCCGGAAAATCGCCATATGTCCTTTTTCAGAGCTATATTGCCATCTATTCAAGAATTTTCCGACCGAGAAACTCTCCGTTTCCAAAGTAAAGTTATACAAATTATAGATGAAATGCGGTATGGACAAACATCATCATATGTGAGTGGCCCATCAACGTCTCACCAACCACCATATGGGTATCAAACAGCAAATTTTCAAAGTACATACATTTCTGATTTTAATAATTCAATTACATCTCCAGAAACATCTCAAGCAAGTGAAGAAACTGAATACGATTTTTCTAATTTGTAATTACTGGATGATATCTCTCTTAAATAATGTCTAAATTTAAAATTATGACAATTGCTGATTATTTGTGAGTTGATTACTCTCTTAAATAATGTCTAAATTTAAAATTATGACAATTGCTGATTATTTGTGAGTTGATTACTAATTAAACAAACCAAAAAAACTGTTATATTTTTATTACTTAAATATATTTATATAGTTACCTTAAAGTGATTCCCAGCATTTCTACTGGTTCCACTGGATTCCTCATATTAGTATAGTTTTTTCGTATGTGTGGTTCTAAGGACTTCAATAAACATTCGAAGCTGGATACACTCATTCTAAAAAAATTATAAAACTTCTTTTCGTCTAATAGCAACTCCCGATATTCTAAAAAAAAAACTGTCCATCACGATTTCTTAATGAAATGAAAGGACTGATCCAGTACCGTCTTGTGATCTTGCGTCGATTTCGGCGGTGACGTAGTAATAGGAGCAATGCTAGACGTCTTTTCCGATCCATGATTTGCTATAGACTGACTGCGAATTTTTTTCAAAATACTTGCCGCAACTGTGCGTCGCCGCTGCGCCGACGGAACGTTGACTGCGTCATAGTAACGCTGCAGCGCCCGTGTGGCCGGCTATGCGTCAAAATATTTGCGTTGCGACGACGCAACGCAACGCAACGCGCCGTGTGGACACGCTCTAAACGTGGAACTATGTGCACACTTACCAATTGTAAGTCATTAAACGATACATTAGAATAATTATAGTCATCTTATTTTATGTACCACTTCAAGACGGCGTAATCACTAAGTATACATTCAATAAACCTGTATGGATGACAACCGACCATAGATAAGTTAAAATGTTAAACAGTTACATTTATTTTCTCTCTGTTACACTACAATATTTTTGTCTGTTAAGTACTGAAACATAAGACCACAAACAAACAATATTGCTACGGAAATTTAAATGATGTAATGGAGACATCTACAAAATTTTTGATTTTGAAAAGAAAGTGTTCTTATGATTGTATATGGTGAAAATAGTGCCTTCAGTTGAATTTTATCGTTTATTTCGTGGGACTTACCAAGCGACGAGGCATGCCGGCAGAGATAGAATGCTGTACAATATGAAATTCAACCCCACTTATTTGGATTGGAATTTTTTAAACTTTGTACGGTATGTCAATCATAAAAGAAATTATTAAGAAAATGTATCCCTGTTTGTTTGTATCTAGTGATTTTAATCACTGCGATCAGGTTGATTTAAATGACTTACCCCCGACAGAAATTATAAATGGCTTTTACATACCAGGATCACGCAAAAAACTTAGTTTTCTCCGAACAATGGTTTCAAAAAGAGCGGCTGAAGTAGCAATCGAACTTAAAAAACTTTCCTGGAAGTTGGTTGTCCTCATAAACTACTAATTGACATTGGACAAGAGTTTAATGCTGCAATCATTCAAGAATTAACTTCTTTGTGTATTTATTTCTCAAAATTAATTCCTTAAGAATTATTTTTGATGTCATTTCTAATATACTACTACCATTTCGGAAACAAATGGCGCTGTGAGGCAAATTTTATCCATAAGACAGCCAACTGGAACTTCTCAAGACGAGCTAATGGATTTACTAAAGAAAGAATGGACGAATTTTACGACAATCTTGAAAGAATCCAGACTGATAAGTTTTTCCCTGCTGCACGCATATTCAACGTTGATGAGAGTGGTCTCTCTATAGTCCAGAGTAAAATACCATTAATTATAGCCCGAAAAGGAAAAAAAACAAATCGGAGCAACGACGCCAGCCGAAAGAGGGTCCTTAATAACTATTGTCATTTGTAGGAACCCTGCGGAAATATTTGTACCTCCAATGATAATTTTCCCGCGTAAAAATATGTCTAATGTTTTAATGAGATTAGCTCCAGTTGATTCTATAGGAACAGTACAGCCATCGGGATGGTTCCAAACTCACTTATTTACAGAATGGTTTCAACACTTCGTAGCATACGTAAAACTAACAGAGGCATCCCCAGTGCTCTTGATTCTCGATGGCCATTACAGTCACACCAAGAAAATAGAGTTAATAGATCTAGCAAAACAACATTATGTGACGATCGGGTCACTACCACCTCATTGTACGCATAAAATTCAATCACTCAGTTCGAAGAAGTTCGGGTGTTTCTCAGAGAAACTAATAGACCTTTAACACCATATGATGTCGTGGAGCTATTCGGAAAAACCTATATCAAGTGCCCGACTGTAGAAAGTGTTGCTAATGGTTTCAGAGTTGGTGGCATATATCCGTTTAATGGAAATATATTTACTGAAAACCGATTACATTTCCGATGCTGCAAAGAAAGAAAATAACGAAAACGCAAGAGGACAACAACAAAAACGACAAAGAAAAGAGACATAACAGAGAGTGACTCATCAGACACGATTCCTGGGTATAACACAGACTCTTCCGACGATGTAGCAACGAGAGATGAGACCACTGTCCCTACTAACGAAGACGCCGAATTTTTTTTCTGTAACGGAAAATACAGCGAGGATAAAAGGGGTGAAGAATGCAATGCTTAATGTGCCAATTGTGGGTTCACGGTGCTTGTAGTGGTTATGAATCTGGTGTGTATATGTGATTACTGCAAGAATAGTAACTAAGGGCTGACTTTTCAATACTAAGATAAATTACCAGATAACTATCGAGAGAATAAAATAAACTTACTGTTTATCTAACGATTAAAAGTTTTGAATTTTTCAATGTCAAATCAACAAAGAAAAGGAGCATAGGACAAAAATGGCCGGTACATTTAATTCTACATCAGATGGAGCTACCTTTTGATCAGCGAAAAGCTTAAGACAAAAATACGAAAGTATGAAAGAAATTGTAAAAAAATAACTGACTTGCCACAAGCAAGAACTTTACAAAACATTTTACTTCCAGTTCTGTACAATGAGGATGAAGAGAAATTGGTGGCAATATCTACAAACTTATCTAGACTTGACGCACGTAATGATTCTGACAATATTGCAGCTATAATACATAACCAATGTGAATGTTATTGGTAACTAGCAATCACCATAAACAGAAATCTGAATGTATATAACTCTATTATATAGCTCATATTTCAATTTATTTATTTGTATTTTCAGTTACTGAAATTGAATTTCCTAAATATACAATACCACAAGTGGAGCTTGGATATGTCACACTACCAGAAAATGCTACTTCAGTACTAGATGAAACTGCTGGTATGCTTTTTCCCTAATACACATCATACATATTGAGGCCATGTGAATAGTCAATATATCATAGTGTGCCAGGTCTTGTTGATACAAGTTCTCATACTATGCTATTTCCCCCCGGGGAAGCACAGGGCAAGCTCAATAATTAACATGTAATTAAACTGGTGCTTTATTTCAGATTTCGACATGAATGAAGATTTAACATTTTGTGACTCAATTTCTTCTGAGGTATTTACCTCATTTAGCATTTGCTAAGAATGATGACAACATTGAACTAATTAATGGTAAATTCCGATTTGTTTTCTTTATTTTGTTAGTTTGAATCTAAATGTATTACTGAATTAAATTTCTGGCCAACTAGTTTGGGATTTTTGTAATGTCCATACAAAACATTCATTTGAATTTACCTGTAAATTATTGTTATACAGTATGTTTCTTGCATTTATGAATTAAATGTAGCCTAGTAACATATTTGTTTCATAGCTTTCCTAACGATGCACAAAACATGAACGAAATCGGTGCACTAATTAGGTCAAAATGTAGACTTTTAATTTTGAGCGAATATCAACGTGCTGTACAATAATTGTGTCAATGGGTCAATGTTGCCATCCCGCGCACTTCAAGTTCATTGTACCTCGTACTTGTGCGAGTTGACATTTTCATCAATTGCCTAATAATTTAAAAGTAAGGAAAGAAAGCCCTTGAATTTGGAAAACTATTTAATTCCCAATGTAGCAAGACAAGCAGAAACGATAAATTAAGAGGAGAAATTGGCAGCACTGGTTGGTAATGGCGTCCAAACGTCATCATTCGTTGCGTTAAATTTTGCGTGTGGATTTGGGTTTGAAAGCGTATAAAATTCAACTTCTGCGAGAATTGAAGCCGAATGATCTACCACAACGCGACTTTTTTTGCCCCAGTTGGCTGAGTTGAACTTGGTTGACATGTGGTTTCATCAAGATGGTGCCACATGCCACACAGCTAGTGAAACAAAGACATGTTGAAGGATGAATTTGGTGAGCAGCTTATCTCTCGAAATGGGCCTGTGAGTTGGCCGCCAAGATTATGTGATTTAACGCTTCTTGATTATTACTTGTGGGGTTATGTAGTCGTTAGTCTATGTGGACAAGCCGAACACGATTGAAGCCTTACAGGATAACATAACACGCGTAATTCGTGGAATACAGGGCGAAATGCTCGAAAAAGTGACGCAAAATTGGACCTTCCGAATGGAACATTTGAAACGGAGTCGCGGACAACATTTACATGAAGTTATCTTTAAAACGTAAATGGCAAAGACCAATTTATCTATTTCAATAAAAATTTTGAATATATCATGCAAATTGATTGTTTGGTTCGATTTAAAAAAAAACTATGCTTAAAAAATCACCCATTATTTTAACGCCAAGAACAGACCAACAACAACTACTAGGGGTTTTACTGAAATTCACAGCCTCCAAGGAATTGTGTACTCAGTTTTTTTTTTCTTTTATGAAAATAAGCGACGAAGCGAGCAGGACGTTCAGCTGATGGTTATTAATACGCCCTGCCCATTACAATGCAGTGCCGCTCAGGATTCTTGAAAAACCCCAAATATTCTGAGCGGCACTACAAATGCGCTCGTCTCGTTGAGACATAAGATGTTAAGTATCATTTGCCCAGTAATTTCACTAGCTACGGCGTTGTTAAGTTGACATTGGAAATAGACCACAATGAGATGCTTGTTTAAGAGGAGCTAGTAAATGTTATTCACGATTGTGTGGAGTTGAATAAAGGTCATTCAGAAATCATCCATCCTTGAAAAGGAGTTATGTGAAGCTCATAAACAAATTACACTCTTGGAAGAAGCCTCGCAACGCTCAGGTACACTGAAAACTCATAACTAATAATATAATAAATTAAAAATACAAATATTTTATTTTGTCTCAAAAGAAACCGTATTAAACAAAAACCATGTACAAGTTATAATAGAATTAATAACAGTTGAGACCCAGCCACAATTTTCATGTGTTATTCCACACTGTTGCGGCTTAAGAACAATCCCTGATAATCGTCCTGAAAACCATAAACATTACTTTTCAAACTCTCCCTCCTCCTTATGCACAACCGTGATGTGCGCCATCTGGCGATAAGTCATTGTGCACACAATAGTTCGGTGAAAAGAACAACTGTGGAACACCTCCAAACGATTCAAGCAAGACAAGTCATTTTGCACACAATAATTTGGTCAAAAGACCTATTGTGGAACAACTCCAAACGATTCAAGCAAGATAAGTCATTGTGCACACAATAATTTGGTAAAAAGGCCAATTGTGGAACAACTCCAAACGATTCAGCAAGATAAGTCATTGTGCACACAATATTTCGTTGAAAAAACCAATTGTGGAACAACTCCAAACGATTCAGCAAGATAAGTCATTGTGCACACAATAATTTGGTAAAAAGGCCAATTGTGGAACAACTCCAAACGATTCAGCAAGATAAGTCATTGTGCACACAATATTTCGTTGAAAAAACCAATTGTGGAACAACTCCAAACGATTCAGCAAGATAAGTCATTGTGCACACAATAATTAGATGAAAACACCAATTGTGGAACAACTCCAAACGATTCAGGAAGACAAGTTATTGTGAACACAATAATTCGGTGAAAATACCACTTGTGGAACAACTCCAAACGATTCAGCAAGATAAGTCATGGAGCACACAATAATTCGGTTAAAGACCAATTGTGGAAACAACTCCAAACGTTTTTTCAGCAACATAACGAATTGGTTGCAGTATTCACGACCGCTTTGGACCGCATGCCGTCTGATAATCACAAAATTGTCGTCAAAGTTGATAAGACGCCTTCCGGACAACACGCGAGACTATTTAATGCGCCAATAAAAGACGAAGTCGCTTTTGTCGTTTTGGGTGAAAATTTAGAACCGATATATTGTTTTACATCGGCGTAGCAATCAACTGCAGCGTGCGTCCGAAACACATCGATCATATCATATATATCGATAGATCATATTATCAATTATTCTTCTCGATGCACTACAATATCTTATTTCGACAAGGTGAAGATGGGATGGGAGGATTTATCATCTTCATTTACAAGTTCCGAAACTTACAAGAAAAGTTAGTTCAATAACTTATTATTCATTCAGACTGATGGTTCGGGAAAATGAGGACAATCATATCTTAAAATATCGGCGTCTCTTCCACCAATATGAATATGTACGTGAAAGTTGAAACTGAGCGATTGACAGTTATCAGATTGAACCAGGCAAAACTGCGTTCCGAAGAATACATTAATCTACGGGAACTCATCAATGCTGATGGAAATACATAGAATGAAGGTAGAACAATTATTCTTCCAGCAACATTCGTCGGAAGTCCGCGACATACGCATGAATACGTTCAGGATGCTAGGTCGTATGTACGTCGGTATGGCACAACAGATTTGTTTATAACGTTCACATGCAATCCACAGTGGACAGAAATTCGACAATAAGTATTTCTTGGCCAAAATCCAAATTCTCCGTGTATGGTTGATGGAAAATGTTCAAAACGCTTTAAAAAACAATTAATAGTAGAAACTATTATAGTGGAAATGATGATCATTCACTTTATCGCCGCTGATCCAATGATGACAATGGGAGGTCAACAATAGTCAAAAAGTCAGCTGGGAATTGAAGTTGATAATCGTTTTGTTTTAACAAAACATTCAAAGCTCACATAAATGTCGAAAACTGCCATTCCGTAAAATCGATAAAATATATCTGCAAGTACGTGAACAATGCTAGTGTTGGCTGTGTTCGGAGTTGCTACTAAAAATTCAAATGATGAGATCACTCATTTTCAAATAGGACGCTATGTCAGTAGTAACAAAGTGATGTGGCGTATTTTTTCGTTTCCAATACATGGAAGACACCTCACTATAGTTCACTTGGCCTTACATCTGTAAAATGTTCAAAGGGTGTACTTTACAATGGAAAACGTATTACAAAGAGTTGAGGAGCCGCCATCGACGACATTGACCAGCTTCTTTGAAATGTGCCAGAGAGATGACTTTGCTAAAACACTGCTTTATTCCGAAATACCTTCATACTATATCTGGAATCAATCGTTAAAGAAATTTCAACAACGGAAACAAGGAAAACTAGTTGCAGGTTATCCTTAAGTATTTTCCACCGATGGACTAAGACGTCTTTACACAGTACATCCCAGCCAAGACGAGTATTTTTATTTGCGTTTACTGTTAGTCAATGTTCGTGGCCTAACATCATTCCAACATCTGCGAACTGTTGATGGTCTATTGTGCGGCACATACAGAGAAGCCTGTCAACGTTTGGGATTGCTAGAGAATGACAGTCATATGGACCACACTCGTGAAGATGCTGTAATTTCGTCAAATGCTAAACAAATATGAACATTATTTTCCATAATTTTGTCTAAATGCTTCCCATTAACACCGATTGATTTATGAAACAAATATAAAGATCACATGGCCGAAGATATGACACCAAATGCAAATTTGCAAATTAACTTAGAAATGAACAATGAAGCATTAATTTTTATAAAAAATATGTGCTTGATGCTTACCAACAAAGGATTAAAACAATTAGAAATGACAACGCCCAATCTTCCAATGCACGACGCATTTAATTTAAAGTTGAGACGCGAAAACCAATACGATTCCGAGGCATTAAAAGAAACTGTTCCAAGAAACGTTTCCCTATTAAATAAGCAACAAAATTATGCCTACGAAACGCTAATGAAAATAGTGAACGATGGACCTGGAGGATTTTTTTCTTAGATGCGGTGGGACTGGGAAAACGTTTTTAATATCATTGATTTTGGCAACGATTCGATCGCAAAATGGTATCGCACGTGCACTTGCTTCATCAGGTATTGCAGCTACGTTGTTGGATGGCGGTCGAACAGCTCGTTCAGCACTCAAGTTGTCATTGAATATGCAAATAAATGAAACACCAACCAAAGTGTTGCAGCAGAGCAATAGTTTGGGATGAGTGCACAATGGTATACAAAAAATCATTAATCATCATTGTAATGATTTTATTGGCAGGTGATTTTCGCGAAACACTCCCAGTAATACCATGATCAACGCCAGCTGACTAACTTAACGCATGTTTAAAATCATTCATTTTATGGAAAGGCGTTAAAACGCTTAAATTAAAAAGCAACATGCAAGTCGAATTGCAGAACAATCAATCTGGAGAAGGTTTTTTGCAAACAATCGCTTGATACTAGTAATGGCAAAATACCTGTTGACTCATCTGGATACATCATATTTCCTACAAATTTTTGTCACTTTATTGAAACTAAGACCAAACTCATTGAACGAGAAGGTTTTCCCAAACATTGCAAAAATTTACAAAGAACATGTATGGTTGAGGGAAAGAGTTTTATTGGCTGCAAAAACGTTGATGTACAGGAAATAAATTTTCGAATTCAAAACAAAATACCTGGCGAATGAATGACATACAAATCGATTGATTATGTTACTCACAAAGACCAACTATATCCATCGTAGTTGGATTACCACCCCATAGTCTGTAATTTAAAATTATAAGCCACAACATATTTCATGTGGATACTTTGACATAGAAGTGTAATACATATTATGTACTCATATCCACCTGAAAAAGTAAATATATTTAAGCATATATAATATATGAATAACATACTCATTATCATATTTGTAGCTCATATAATAAGCCACAAACATGATGCCTAGAAAAAAGATAGTTCCAAAGCCTGGTACCTGCAGATATGGCTCAAATAACTACATCAGCTGAACATACTGCTTGTCTCATCCCATATTGTCATAAAAAAATATATATAATAGTTAAAATTTCAAATGCCAGATATTGTTGGTAAGAGTGTGTCAGTGGTGGAAGTTGAGCAATTGTACATAATAAAGCTGAAGCCAAGAATAAGAATCCAAAACAGACTATGAATCTTATTTGAGTTCTGTTGAAGAGTCTAAGTAACCTAGAAAAAGGGGTCATCCTCAAGTGTCGAAAAAAAGGAAGAAGATCAAAAGTCAAGACAAAGACACCAAGAACATTTCAGAGGAAATAAATAATGTAGAAGATAAGGCAAAGAATACAGAATTGAAAACAGACAACAAAAAAAAAAGATAGTGATGGTGAACACATGATTCAAATAACACCATCTGAGTCAAAAACAAAGGACACAGAATTTAAATCTAGGCAGAGCCCGGATAAGGGAAATGAGTGTGACATTGCAATAGAAATAGATCAAATTTAAATGTGTCTTCTTAATTTGATGATATGGCAATGGTCTTAGAAATAGGAAATGTAGTTTATATAATAACAAGAAAATTTAATATTAAATGAGACTGAAAACAGAAGGTGAAACCCACATCAGTCAGCAACACTCTGAAATTTGCTACTATTCTGCCTAAAACCACAATAATATTAAGAGATAAGGATGTTTGTTACCAGGGACAGTCATATTGTCCTTAACTCCATATAAAGTAGTTGTGACTATGGTCAAGTCAATAGGTGGTGGATGGAAGTGGCCATATAAAAAAAGAGATGGCCAACATTAAGTTGAATGACAAAGTATCAATAATTGTGGATACAACCATAATCAAAATCAAATATGGAATTTATAATTTGTAAAACGACTTGCTCAATATGGATTGTGGAGAATAGACGATGCAGGCTTTGGCTTACCCCTATGCAGCCTTCGGCTTGACACTTCATTCTGATAAATATTAAAGCTTGTTCCAAAAAAGTTCCAATGTGGATTTTAATTTTTGGTAACCAAAGAGTTAAAATATAGTAATAAAATTTTATGGTTGACTTTGACTTAAAATAATTAATATTAATCTTGAATCTATAAAATATAAAAATATAAGATTCCTGTATCAAAGCTGATCTGTTGTGTCGTTTAGCTAAGATGTCGCTGTAAGTTTAAGTACTAAGGTAGCTGGTAGTCTATGGCAGGGGTGGGACAATTGTAGTGCCATCTGATAGATGGCCCCAAAATTAAAGCTTTGTCAGCTGTCACTCAAACATAAAAGACATGGGATTAAAAGCAGAACAAAATCAAATTGTCAATGCACATTTCTAGGCTAAATTTTGACAGATTTTTATCAGCAATTGAGTTTTCCTTTATATTCTTTCTGAATATTTTATTCGAAATAGGATATAATATCACTTACAGAAAGTTTTTTCTTAAAATTATTGATATTTATGGACATACATATACAAAATTTTGATGTATTTCATGGGTGTAATTTTAAAATCTTGGGCCCATAAAATGTTATTGATTGAAAATCCAACATTTGATCTTGAACTTAATGTCATGTTTTCATATAATATAGTCTTCATAATTTCATTTCATTTACATAAGATTTTACAAATCACAATAAAATCTCCGCTTCTCTGTGGCATACAAATAATAAATAATCATTAATCTATTATTATGTTTAATTTTTACAGAGCCATATGTGAGCAACAATATTTTAGAAAAAGCATCAACTTCAACAACATTCCTACCTGTAGCTGCAGGTAAAATTCACATATTTTTTTTAAATATGTTATTATGAATAATAATAAATATATAAATTAATGATTATATTTTGTTTTGAACACATACCAAAAGATTATATAATATTATATATTTCTATCTATTATACACAACTAAACCATAAATAAAAACAAAATTTTATGATTTTAAATTTTGTGAGTAGTGTAGGTATGTCTTTTTTTCTATAATGGTTTTGTTTGACAGCTTATTTCAACCTTGTGATTTAATTTGAGCTCTAGAATCTTAAGAAATGCTGCCCTGGTTCTACATTTTCTGAGTGCTACTTCATTATGATTTGATTTTTGGTTTTATTTTTATTTTTCTCCATTATCGTCTGATTGAAATTGACGATTGAAATGATTTGAAAAGTATAGTTAAAATTCACTCCGACAAAGTGGGCAACAAACTACATAAGTATTATTTCCAATTTCAGATGCATCTGAACAATTTACTCCAGCAAGGTGCATGATGCTGGAACATAATTATAGTTTTATTAGCAAGCGTAAAGGAACAGCTGGAAAAGGTATTAATATTATTATAGTATGTGAAATGGGAAAGATTTTGATTTCTTTTGAAAATATTGTTTTTATGCTTTTTTATCCAAAAAGTGCTGAATAAATTTGTATGAAATTTGGCATAGTTTATGATCTTTTGTCTAGGTGGGCAAAGTAGTTCCCTCATAGTCCCGGAGCTGGGGACAAAAATCAGCAAAATTCTTGTAATGGCCCGTCATTTATTTTGTAGTATGTGAGTCAAAGTTAGGGAGTAGCATACCTGACAATGGCGGGCTTTGATGTAATATTACAACACTCATAAGAAATTAAACATAATAAGAAATTCGAAAGGTCTTTATTTCACAAATATATATATAGACTTTAACTGAATCCCTTTTCATATTGTCCATTTATTTAATACCATATAATACATATATTATACTATACAATTTGTAAATTAAACATTCTTTCACAGATCTAATGGCTCCACAGTGCACAAAGATCAAGCATCTTCAAGCAGAAATATCGCGCTTGCGAAAAGAAGGACAATCTTTCAAAGCAAGGTTAAAAGGTGGTGCAGATCGATCAATCGAATTTTGTCCGGAAAATTAACATATTGGGTGAAGACGAAAACAGCCCAACAATATTATGATAAACATAAACATTATAAAAATAAAAAGTAATATGCAAACATTGCTTTCTATTTCTCTCACCCAATAACTTCAATTACTCATACCAACACTACTAAATCCTATCCTTTATGTTCTATGTTGTGGCAAAATTAAATAACTAACTCTACGCGCAATTTCAACATGGTAAAAAATTGCAATAACTACATTAAAAAGTAGAGTTAGTTATTTAATTGCGTCACAACATTAAAAATGAATTTCATAATTTCGAGCTAATATTATATTATAGTTATTTTCGGGGCCAATATTCAGATGGCGCTAGTTTTCAAATAGACAGCTCATAATGCGTAGAGAGGACTCTCTTTTCCCTATATATTATTATACTCTTTGGTGTATGGTTTACGGCTTTACGCGTTTATGTTGATTTTTGAGACAGTTGATTGTTGTTTTGAATTTTGGAATAATCTAAAATATTGTATGATAGTTTGTTTTGGTCAAAGCTGTTGGTCTAGACTCTAGATCGTCGTTGGTATTGCTCTAAATAAAGAAAATCATAATTGAAATTGCTGTATACTGTTACTGTATAGTGACGGATTTGTATGGATTCTGGAACGCCATGTATTGATACGGCAGTTATTGGCAAAGAGTTTTCTCTTGTTTTTGTCGAACTGTTCAATGATTGAAGTTTATCAGAATGTACAACCTATGGTGGTTGTACAATCCGATAATTTCCTGGTGATCACAGATTGGTGAATTATTCTTAATTATTAGTGGAGTGTTTGGGTAATGTTTGACTATTCTTCGTGTGTCAGTAGGATGGACGCATGATGGACGGAAGGCTTTTGAGTAAAATATTATTGATTGTGCCCCACAAATAACAAAATTGACTTTGTCTAGAGTAGATTGATCTTTCCTGCTTCAGTCGCAGAGGTATTGTACAGACTAGTTTCTATATTTCGAATGTTAGAGAGATTATAGGTCTTCAATGATATTCTTGGGTTAGTCCTTATTTGGATTTTTATATGTGTTGGAGCAGTAAAAATGAGCCTTTCTAGCACTCCCATGGTGAAGAAATATTTAGTTTCAGATTTTGATTTTTATGTTATAATCTCAAAATGTTTAAAAATTAATAAATAACATTTGAATGACACAATTTCATTAGTTTCCTAATTACTTAAATTCTGTTTATTACCACATGTCATTACTAGATTCTGTTCTGAAATCTTAATATATATAAATCTCATGTCACAATGTTTGTCCTCAATGGACTCCTAAACTAATTAACGGATTTTAATGGTGATTACTTCATGGAGTGCAGTTTGGTCCAACTTGAGAGGTAGGGTAGTTTTTATTTCAATTTGGGACCCATAAATATTTTTATTTTCAATATTTGTTTTGTATGGACATATTTTCTATGAGAGAATTTAGTGACACGCGGTTTGACAGTTCCGCTGTGAAACAATTTCATTCTAACAACAGGGAGCATATTTACGAAATAATTTTTGATATTTTGAAATATAAAACAGTTGTTTTTTTACTATCTACAGAACAATGTCTGTCGGGGCAGCTAGTAGTACTGTAAATATTTGTTGTTTCATGGCCTGAGGCCGGGCTCATATACTTAATGTAGTTATGTTCAAACATAACCTAACCTACCTTAAGTTTCTGGTAAAGAATTTGGTTTCCAGATTAGTTTTGGCTACCAAGCTAAAACTAATCTGGAAACCAGGTATACCAATACCTGTTATCTTTCATCTCATCTAGATTCTCTTATCTGTTCTGTAAATTCTGCTTGTTGCCAGGCTCATGTGTTAATGTTCAAACTTAACCAAACCTACCTATAATTTCTGGGAAAAGATTTTATATGTCAAACTTAAATTATATAGGGATCGAGCATTCTTGGTGATAATAAAACTAAATTTTATTAAGATCAGAGGTCGGCAACTTTTTGGCAGGCAAGGGCCACAAGTTGGCAAAATAAACTTCCCACAGAAAAAAATTAAAATGCTATTGAAAATTGTTAAAACAAACTTAATTTAATTCCTACACATAATACCTACTTACATTGTGATTTTACGGTTGGGCTTTATAGCTAGAAAAATAACCACTATAAATCATTGAAATCATGAAAACTACAAAGTACCTACTAAATTGGAAACAAATACAAAGTTCAGTGTGATGTCTGAGGTTGTATTTGGGAGGCTATTTCTTGTATGTTTGCAGTCATATTTGTAGTTGCAATTTATAGAATGGCTTTCAAATGCCCATCTGTGAGACGAGAAGCATATTAATTATTTTTTCTATAATTGACAATTGAAAAAGTTTGTTCGCATAAATAAGTGCTACCAAAAACTGTAATGAACTGCTGAGCAAACCTTTTCAATTCGTTAAAATCAGATTGCAGGCTGCCATAAAATTTAAAAAGATCATTGATGTCATAAAAAGAGCTTTTGAGAGCATCAGCATTTGATTGGAGATCAATCATGTTCATTTGTAAATCATTCGGTACATCTTCAATATCACACAAAAAAGGGTTTGCAAATATCTTCAGTTTGCTCGAAACTTTCTCAGAACCATCAAATCTGTCGCTGAATTGAGTTTGCAGTTGTAACAAAATATCTCTCATTTTATCATTTTTCCAATGAAAATTAATTTCAGCTTCCTCAGCAGCCTTTTTACAATTCGGAAAATGATCTAATAATGTTTTTTCATCAATGTGTTTTATAAAGAGTTTGTTTTTGATTTGGAATGCCTTTACGTCTGTCAAAAATCCAAGGTCTATTAACTATTGAGTATCTGTTAGCTCTCGAACAGGTTTTCCCTTTTCATTCATAAAAGTGTTGATTTCTTTTCTGAGATCAAAAAATCTTTTCAGTACTGCAACCTCTACTTAACCATCTCAATTCAGAATACTAAATAACACCTCGTTGATCTACTTCCGTATCTGACAGAAACTGCTGGAATTGACAATGAGTCAACTAGAGATGGGTCGTCGACGATTTTTTCGTAAACTAAACGAGACTATTCATCGTCGATCGTCGACTAGTCGATAAACCAGTTGAATTCGTCGACTAGTTGATTTTGTGAACTTATTAACTAACAGTCTATTTAGGCGATGCGTCAACGATAAACCGGGTCGACGAGTAAACTAGATATAGTTCTATAACGAACTTAGTCATAATTATTCGGCGTAATATTTTTTGTTTTTTTTTTTTTTTTAATTATACACGAATGATCTCCCCTTCATACTTTTCCAGGCTTAGGACTGGCTGAATATGTATGAATTCGTATTCAGGCGTATTTAGAAGATCAACTGATTTTATTTACATAATTTTGATATAGATCCAATATTTACATGTTTTTTTATTTTAAGTCTGAATCACTTATTTACATATTTATTTCTTTGAATACTCTCTAAATCTCTCCTCATTACTATTCACATTTAGGAACATAATCTGTGCCACTTTGCTCGTGGTCAGCCTCGTTCGCCTTTCAGACAAAATTGATCCAGTTTTTGTGAACATCCGCTCGCAAGGAACGGATGTTGCCACTATATTGCAACGCTACTTTTTTTAAATTAGGGTAAACGTATTGGAGTTTCTTCCACCACTCTAAGGGGTATGTAAAATTTCCTTTTGAGTCCTTTCTTGCTAGCAGCTCATCTGACAAATACATGTCCACTTCCTTGACAGCCCTTGAAAGCGGTGTTCCTGGAGTGTTATTTACTGCAATAATTTTATCAAAAATATTCCACGGACTATAGGCATCCTTAATATTACTAGTAGCTGGATGATCGGTGACGGTGGTGAGCGCTGCAGTATTTTCTGACTCTGCAATAAGTGCTGCAACTAATTTGCGCACTTTTTCTTTTGTTTTTGTCGCCTCATTTTGATCTGAAAATCCCTGCATTTTGAAACGTGGGTCCATAAATGTGGCAAGAGAAAAGGTGCCACTTTGCTCAATCGACTTAAATCGTTCTTTCAGACCCGTTTTCAGTAGCAAAATGGTGTCAGTCGCCTCTGGTAATAAGTCTGTTCTCTCTAAAAGTTTTTGGCATGCTTCGATCAGACATCGTGTGACTACTATTACAGAACTACCAGTTAAGTATTTATCACCGCTCATGGAGCTCGTTATCTCTTCAAAAGGTCGCAGAATTTGACACAACTGAGCATATAAAATCCAATCTTCTGAAGTGATTGTCGGTAATGATCTATCCACGAAACCCAAAATAGACCGAATTGCTTCTTCCAGGTCAATAAATCGTTTCAACATATAATAAATCGAGTTCCAACGAGTTTCGACACATTGGATTAGTCGCAGTTCCTCTTGTTCTGTTTTTTTTAGCCTTTCAGAAGATGGCAAGCTTTTTTTTACATGAGTAACTATACGCTTTACTTTTTCGATTTTTAGCTTTACTACTTCAAGGGCATTTTCTACTACCAAATTCAAGGTGTGCGCATAGCAACCGAAATGCCTCCATCCCAATCTATCCTTCACCGCTTTGACAATATTAGCGGCATTGTCAGTTACCATGAAGTTGACTTTACTTTTCAAACCATATTTGTCAACAAGTACCTCTAAATCTGCTGCGATATTCTCAGCGGTGTGATGTCCCAGGAATTGGTAACATCCTAGTAATACTGTTTTTAACTCCAGGTCAGTCGTTACGTAGTGTCCAGTAAGATATGAAGCTCTCGGTTTTCATGGAGGTCCACATGTTAGCGGTCAGACATGTGCTAGGCACTTCTGTAAACAGCCGAGTTGTTACAGTTTCTTCTAATTTGCAATAGGCCTCTTGCATGATTGAATTTGACAATGTTTTTCGAGTGGGTAATTGATAACCGGGAATCCAACGGCAGAATTTTTTAAAAGCTCTTTCTTCTACTATTGAAAAAGGATGAAAACTATCCGTGCATAGATCTAACAAATCTAAATTAATTTGTCTTTTTTGTTCTATGCTAATTTTTTTTATTTACAAAATAGGTATTCATTACCCTTTGCCGCTTGCCAGTTCCGCTTGTTTCTGGAACGGCGACATTCTGGCTGGTGCTTGGACCTGCTATGCTGGGAGTCGGATTCACTAGTTGAACATCAGTCCCCGCTACTGCAGCATTATTAACTTGTTCGCTGCTTCTCGTACCAGTCGCTGGCGACAGGGAGGCAAATATGGAGAAATGCTTCCGTTTTAAATGGCTTTTTAAATTAGCCGTCGTCCACTTATACGTTAGCTTTTCCTTACACGTGGCCTTCCCAGTACCACCAGCGTCTTTTTCAAAATGATACCACAGTTCACTCCGTCCCGACATTGTTCTAGCAGTATTAAAAGTATTATATAGACCAAGTTTAATAATTAATTAATTAATACAGTCGCATTTACCACACATTTACTACCTACTAAAACTACTATGGTACATAATATTTACAGTTAATGTTTAATTACCTAAACAAAACAAAATATTTTACGCAAAGAACTTCTGACCTTGAGCGAAATTCGTCACGAACTAACTAAATCGAAATAATAATAAATCAGTTTACTTCGTTTGCGCTGAGTAGCTTTGCAACTGTCGCTTTCATACATGTAAATATATGTAATTGCTATCCTTTTCCTTCAATCAAAAGAATAATATTAAGAAGCGTTTAACTCACCCTAAATGTTTATTTAAATATGAATACAGTGCACGTGACTTTAAAGTTCAGATTCAATTGACCTTCGCGTCCCGTTGACCTATCTCTGGATCCCTGCAACGAAGTGTACGACTATGTTAACTCAAACAAACATCGTTTCGTCTCGTCGCGCTTGTTGAAATAACGTCTCGACTCTCGACTATATATATAGGCGTCTACGATTTCAACTAGTTTATCGAAGAACCGTTTACCGTCGAAGCGTCGAATGTCAATCGACGGTCGATTCACCTAGTCCGTTGATTAAACGCCCATCGCTAGAGTCAACCCATTTTTTCTGATGTAGTTTACAGTCGATTCTAAGATGTCCATTACTTCTTTCCATGATACAACTTTGGAACATAACACTTCTTGGTGGATAATGCACTAAAAACATAATGGGATGTCACATCCTATCTCTGCCAGTTTCGTTTTAATTCTACCTACCAAACCCTTATTTTGTCCACTCAAATTCCAGCCTCTGTCAGTTGTTACACTTACCGATTTTTCCCATGGTAATTGCATTAATACTAGCGCCTGTTCTAAGTTACAAAACAAATCTTCCCCCGTAGTCGTTCCCTGCAAACTACATAACTGTAATTGCTTCTCATAGTCAAGTTCTTATCGATTCCGCGAACAAATATTAAAAACTGGGCAGTATCTGATATGTTACTTTCATCGGTAGCTATAGAGAACCATTTAAATTGTTGTGCTTTTTCCCGGAGTTGCTGACATAAATTGTCTCCCAAATCTTCAGTTCGCCGGGTACACGTTCTTGCAGATATATTTGCAAATTTCTTTTTTTGATCTGGGTACACCTCCTCAGCTATTACTAAGGCACATTGTTTTACTAGTTCACTGTCGGTAAACGGTCGGCCAGACTTCGCAAGTATCTCCGGTACCCTTAAACTTGCACATATACTGGATTCGTTACTTTGAACGTGAACCTTAAAACTTTTTGTTGGTTCTTTCCTGAAGATTTGATTTGATTTTTTATTTTTATTGTTATATTATTTTTGTATGGTAATGGTTTTTTGACATAAGCATAGCGGTTTGCCATTGCAATTAATAAAAATGTATAAATCTGTCCATGCATCGTTAAATACCCTATTTTCTTCTATAACCTTCCTTTTTGAAGATGCGATGTTGGAGGTTCGGGTATTGAAATGATTATAGTCTGACTGCGATAATAAGCCCCTTTATTATGCTATGCAACTACTTATATACTAGTTGGAGAGATGAGTGTGTGTATAGGTGTATAAAGGTGTTACACACACTACACCTCTCCCCTAAAAAGAAAAAAAAATTTACTACATATATTTTTTATACATATTTGTTAAATTTATAGTATCATTCCGTTAGATATAAAATCAAGAAAATACTTCAACATAGTTACTGAAATAATTCAAATAGGTGTTAAAACGTACACTAATTTACAAGTAATTTTCAGTTAGTGACAAAAAAACGAATTTAATTATTTAAAGTTACAATTCCAGATGGGTACTTCTTGAAACTTTTAAATGATTCATTACCAAAACTTGTTAAAGAAAACTATATGATTAACTACACAATACCTAATTGAAACGATACATTTATAAAAATTGTTTATGTTTCTTACTAACAAAAGAAAACATAATTAAACATGCAAGTTATACATTTCTGACATTTGAAATCTAAAAAAATACAGCATAATTATTCACTAAACACATGTTTCCAATTAACAACAAAATAAAATAAAACATCAAAGGTTGCTGATAGCTTTTGCTAAAAAAATATTGACTCACAACATCGAGATAATAATATGATGAATATACAAAATCAGTAAAATAGTTTTGAAATTTTTTTAAAATTACATAGGTATATGTTTATTATTACATTACTGTAAACATTGCTTTCGAATAAAAAATTCACATTTGTATTCATTGATCTAAATAGAAATTATATAAATTAAAATACTAGTCATACATTAAATCGTCGTTGCAAAGATAAAAACTCTCATGTGAAATTTTTTAAGTTTCCGAGAAAAATGATAAAAACTGGCTACTGAAAAAAATGGAGGGAGGTTTGTAGTTTTTTAAATGCAAATATATGTGGCATCTGTTAATGGATATTTGTGGATAAAATTAATAGTAAAAAAGGTTTTGAAAAGCCTGAAAAGTATTTTTTTAACGATTCCGCTGCACATAAGAGATTTTAGCTGCAAGATTTTGTTACATAGGAGATAGTTTGCGTTTTTTGTGTTTTCTTCTTGCAAATAAGATCTTTTAACTATTCACAAAATTAATGAAATTGAAAATGTAGTCACATAGGAGTTTTTATAAGGAAAAAAAATAAAACTAAAAAATACGGTAGCAAATCTTTTAATTTAGTAGTTTTGAAAAACGTAGTAAGTTAAATATTATGTGCCAGGAGTAAATGGAATTGAATCATAAAAAGGATGATAATCCTTATCCATGACAGCTTTTAGCTCCTGTAAGCTTTCCTTCGCTGTGGTAAGATGGTCCATTCATCATCATGTCGCAACTTATAATGCACAGACCCATCTGGCAAACATTTAAGTCCTCTTATATCTACCACGACAGGATCTCCCTTTTTTGCCGGGACGTATTAACTTGAAGTTTGTTTTGAGTTCTTCATAATTAAGGAAGAACTCGTAATGTACTGACTTAACATCGTACGGGTGTTTTGGTCGAGCTTGCTGCATTCGATACACGTAATCACTAGGCGCATAAATGGGAGGTTTGATGTACTGTTCAATAGTTGAATGGACACTGTCCACCCCCATCATCGTATGGCCCTTTTCTAAATACAACTGCTTGATTACAATGTTTGTACTTTGAGAAAAGTCGCTCAAGGCACTGGAAAGAATACGGTTACGATTTTGATGTCCACATTCATCAGAAATCACAATGACTCGTTCAGTTTCAGGTGCTAGTTGATTAATGTAATCAATCAAACAAGCTTGAGTCAAATACAAATAATCTGGCATGAACAATTAGGTGTAAAAAAGGTTGTTTTCCCGATGGATACCGCATTTGCTCTGTGAAGAGCAAAAAGCGGCTCGCGTTCATTGGTGCGTCAGAACTCTCGAAAGATTCCACACAGGATCCTCAAATGCTGTATATAACATCATATCAGGTGACGAATCCTGGATATACGCGTACGAACCCGAAACAAAAAACCAGTCACGAGTTTGGGTGTTCGAAAATGAGTTAAAGCCAACAAAAATTGTTCGTTCACGGAGTGTTGCAAAAAAAATGGTGGCCACGTTTGTCTCCAATACCGGCCATGTTGCGACTTTTCCTCTTAAGGGACAAAGAACAGTTAATGCAGAAAGGTATGCTAGCATTTGTTTGCCACATGTCGTTTTTGAACTCCGTAAAGAGAACTGCAACCGCCGCATCATCGTCCATCACGACAATGCGAGTTCTCACACCGCGCACAGAACGAAAGAGTTTTTAGAGCAAGAAAACATAGAATTATTAGACCATCCGCCGTACAGCCCCGACCTAAGCCCTAATGGTTTCTATACTTTCCCTAAAATAAAGAATAAATTGCGTGGTCAGAGATTTTCATCACCTGAAGAAGCTGTGAACGCCTCCAAACGGGAATTTTGGAGACCCCAACTTCCGAATAGAATGGTTGCTTCAATGATTGGTTCCATCGTATGGAAAAATATGTCAAATTTCTCGGAGAATACTTCGAAAAGCAATAAATACATTTTTAAATAGTAATGTTGTGTCACTTCCTTGATTCGCGATACTTTCAGTGCACCCCTCGTACCTGGATCATTCCGTGACAGATAGCATCTCTTATTATGTAAATAATACTATAACTATTAAATCAGAATCATCTGCAGCTCTATTCTTATCTGTCTTAAAATTATTTCTTGCAAATTCAGCCTTTAATAGATGTAGTTTCCTTTGAGAATCAAGTTCATCCTTTTTGACAGATGATTCTTCAGCTTATATTTTTATTTTAAAATTATCACATTTTTGACAGGAATCAGTTCTTGGTGAATGAAAAGATAGGTTGAATTGCTGATTAAAAACTTTTCTAAACATAAAATTTGATACTTGTTCAGAAGGTGGAGTTTCTTCCTTATATAAAGAAATCAGTTTAGGCAAGCCCAAGTCAGGTGCTAAATACATTCAGTTTGTGCTCTTTTGTAGGGTATAATGTGACTCATATGTAGGAAATTTATTGATTAAGTTTTTAACAATTTGTATTTTGTTCTCTGGAGTTTTATTTGAAGGCACATGGTTTCCTCTTTGATCTGTGGGAGGTGTGGGAATTACAAAAGATAAACTCTTTTAAAACTCTAGATAATCTGCCATAACTGACACCAAATAGCTTTTTAAAAAATGTTTTGCATACAGTAACATACAAGCTATCACCTTAAGAACTTGATACACCCTTGAATTTGAACGCCTAGATTCAGCAGAAGCAGTGCATGTCTTTTTTGGCACCACTTTAATTTAAAAAAAAAGGTAAGATTTCTGCAAGATTTCAGAATTATTTGCTGAGCAGGAAGAATCTTTTCATGACCCTTATGTTGGCAATTACACTCACGAATGAATAATTAGTTTTGGTGGCACTTTGACATTACACCTTTGACATTAATATATTTCTCACCTCTTGAACGCTTTTCCTTTCTCACATTCTTCTTCCATTTGCTAGGTTGTCTCACTCTTTTTCTAGGTTTACATTGAACTGGAGTAATTTCAGAAGTTACATTATTTGGGGATTGGTTTTCGTCACCTAAAATCTCAATTAAATCAGTAGTAGATGCTGTCGAATTACGTCCAGATGGCTGGTATTCTGAACCACAGTCTTGAAATGGATCTTCTTCTGCTTGAGACCCGAAGATTTCTGTAAACAATGAAAACTCTTAGAAGACTTAATAGTCTGTTATACAAATAACAAGTCATATTGATTGCAAAACAATACAATGGATTATTGTAATACATACCTCGAAGTTCGTTATCCACATTGTTTTCTTGTTGGTCGTTTTCCATATTGTCAAATAGCCACTTATTCACAATTAATAGTAATTTACTGAACGATCAAGCAAGCACGCATGGGCGCGAAAATAATGACGTTTGTCATTCACAAACTGTCAAAAAGTAGCCTAACTAATGTCATCATGACAGTGAAGTTCTAAAGGGCTTAAACCATAATAAGATAGGCCATCTTACTTAGGCGAGTATGGCACCTCAAATTTAGATCACAGACTAAAATCCGTAACAGTGATTATGCTGCCGTCTAGTGAATATTCGTTGTATCACTTTTAGGCCACTTTGGTTCTATCAAAATGATCAATTTGAACTGTAAATAATCATAAACTCAATATTGTAAAAAAAATGAGTTACAATAATGAGCCACTATGGTTCTCATGGCATCCTGTGTTACTTACTACAATTGCAGTTTGAGATTCACTGTTTTCAGAGTTCAATGTTTTTGTATTTTCATTGTTTTTCTGTAATAGGTAGAGAGATTGGTCAGCAGCAGAAATGTTATCAATGTTATAGTTTGTATCTGGTGTATATGATTTTGGTGTTGTGTGTAAAGAGTCTCGTGGTGGTTGTGCGTAAGGAGAGTCTCGTGGTGGTTGTGTTTAAGTCGGTGATGGTGAAGACTGGTACATAGAATTTTGTGACGCACTATATGCGTAGTTAGATATTCTGTGCCCATTTGTTGCAGCCGAAAATTACAAAGATAATTTTGGATAAATATCTGTCCTTCTATTGCTTTGTGGATTGGTAAATTTTTAATAAGCTGGGCAGCCACATTTTTCCCGAATATATCAAATTCTGTTTCTGTTTGCATGCGTGTGTTAATTGAGTCGGCCATAGCTTGTTTCCACAATTGAGCAAATGACTGAGGTCCCGTACTGTCCTTGGAGCCGGAGCTGATTGTCTCCAAGAATTATAAGTTCACGATATATGATTGCTTTTTGCTTAAACGCTTCAAACACATCAGTTGCATTGGAGAGTAAAGGCCTGGTTGTCCTGTTCCTGAGTTGGAAATTTTGAGGTAGTGGCCGGAGGTGAGCTAAGACTTGGAAGACTGCTTCTTAGCCGTTTTAAGCATTGGGGCACGGGGGCATCCGCGGTAATTCGAAAGATTTGGATTTTTGTGGGTAAGAAGGCGAGTAAGGACTCTGAAGTCCTCCGTAGTCGGCACGACTACATGGATCACCCGTGTTGGTAGCACGGGTGTATTGCACCTTTTTGTCAGTGCAGAGCTGGGCGATATAGGTCCACTTCGCCTTTTCTCAGATAAAGATAGGCGGTGGAGGCCTGTTTACGGGGAGGACGGGCGAGAAGCATGTCGCCGATTTAAGGGACGAGGTGACAGAGCCCGGGGGCAAAGTAATGTCGAGGGACATTAGTGATTTAGGGGCGGAAGAGGAGGTCAAATTCTCCTTGGAGGTCGCGATGCGCTTTGACTGGGGCTTCTTTTTGGACTGAACCATTTGGAATGCTTCTAAAGAAGAACGATGGGAGGTATTGACGACGGAACCGGTGAAGGTTCCGATGTATGTATAAAATCAAATTTAAATATTTTCAAAATTCATGCATATACCCACCCTATTCCAGCAAACAATCTGCGGGCCGGAAAGATTCGACGTAACCAGTCGAAATTGACGGAGTGATACCTCGTAGCACACATAGCGGACCTGCGTAGCTTAGCACTGGGGTGCTTGGCAGCGTAGCGGTGTGAGCACAGGCGCTTGTAGGCGACTACTCGGCGCGGGGGCCAAGACAGGAATGAATCGATTAAATGAGTTTTTTTTTGCGCCCAAAAAAGGGTAAGGGCTACCCTCCGAGGTAACGACGGGAGGGAGGTGGTGAATGCTCATGCATACCAACGCAGCCTAAGTCTGCGTTAGTTATGTGGGACTCATATAAAACCTAGGTGGCCTACCCACTAAACACCACCTGAGGTTGGCTTTGGGCAGGTGCCCTCTAAGCCTACATCGAAGGCGACCTACTCTTGGGGAGAGAGAGGCGCAAGCGGCACTCCCTATGGAGTATCCGCTGAGATATAGCACAGAAGGTGCTATCTAATTGGGACTAGTGACATCAGAAGGACGATCACAAACTAGAGGTGAATCTAATTGCGTCGGATTATCCCCGGATGCCTTAATCAGGGGATTGGGGTGACTGTCTGCGGACTGAAAGAAAGTTTCAGACAAGCACTTTAAGTGTTGTTGGATGGTGGAAAGCTCTAAGTCCCGGTGAAGATCTGCGTTCCTGACGCACCATTAAGCATTGACAGCCTTACGGCAGAAGATTGATTGGACTGTTTGGAGTTTATCAATGCTGTTGGGTTTCGCATGAGCGAAAACTGGAGCGGCGTAAGTCATAACCGGTCGAATGCAAACCTTGCAGAGTGTTCGCTTGTTTCTAAAAGACATTTTATTGTGCCTACCTAACATACTGTTTAGGCGGTACAGATAGAAGCGGGCGGTTCCTGTCACCTTCCGGGCGTGAGGCCTGAAGGTGAGTTGGGAGTCGAGGTTCACACCCAAGTACTTGGCTGTGGACTTGAAGGGGATTGGGGAGCCTAATCGATGCTGGCAGAAGCGACTGCGCTTTATATCGAAACGGACTGCGGAGCTTTTATCCGGGTTGACCTCAATTCGCCATTTCCTAAACCAGTCACCTAGCTCATTAACTGAGTGTTGGAGTTTGGAGAGAACTGATGATATCTGTTGGGACTGGACGTAGAGAGCGGTATCGTCGGCGAAGAGAGTTGAACTCCATTACTAGGGAAGGGAATATCGTTGGTATATATGGGCGCAAATCGCCACCTACCGTCAATTGTTAGCAACTATTGATATTTATGTTTTAGTTTATCGTTAAAATGCATATATTATTATAGATACATCTGAAATATATAAGATTTATATACAAATAGCTATTTGTAAACATAAAACTGTTATTTATTAAGGTCTAACTAATTTAATAGACACTGTTTTGTTTGAATTGTTTGAAGATGTTTGGTGTTTAATTTATTGTTAAAATACTTAATTGAATGTTTAAATGTTCAAATTAATTTGTATTAGAATTAATATCGTTATTCTGTATCAAACTTTATTATTTTATGAATAAGTCTTTCTTAATTGTATTTCGAAACTTGCAGCGCCATCTTCTTACTTCGTAATGTTTGTTCAAATTAAATGAACAAACTATTATATAAATCATTTGAAGTTATATAAATTCACTAAAACATTTATTGAGCTGTATTTAGGAATTATTTTACAATACCTAATATTGTTTGTGTTTTAAAAGAAGTTGTATCTACTCTGTTTCATCTATTGTATGGAAGCTATAAAGCGGTTGTTTTATGTAAAGACGGTTCATATCTATATTAGCAGTTGTGCTTCAATAAACTGACAAATTCTTAGTGTTGTATTTCTTCATGATGGACAATGTACGGTCAACAGCATGTCGACTGTACATCACGTTTCGCGTATCAGCGTTTACGTCGCCTCGCGTTATTTCCTAAGTAATATTGTAACCAGTTCGCGACAAGCCGCCGATCGATTCGCGTGCTCATTACCATACCAACATTTTACCATTTTACCATATAGCATAAGTTAAGGTTTCAATATACCATTTGAGCCTAACTTGTGTTTTACTCTGTACGGAACCAAACCACCGTACATTGTGGTCCTTCGGCCTTTTGTTAACCAGTGACCAGAATTTTTTTTAACCATTCCAAGGACATTGTGGTCCTTCGGCCTTTTGTTAACCAGTGACCAGAATTTTTTTTAACCATTCCAAGGACATTGTGGTCCTTCGGCCTTTTGTTAACCAGTGACCAGAATTTTTTTTAACCATTCCAAGGACATTGTGGTCCTTCGGCCTTTTGTTAACCAGTGACCAGAATTTTTTTTAACCATTCCAAGGACATTGTGGTCCTTCGGCCTTTTGTTAACCAGTGTATTTTTTAACCATTTCGAGGACACAAAAACATTGTGATCCATCGTTCTATTAACCAGTACCATTAGTTAACCATTTTAACCAAAATTCGTCGCGTGTGTAGTGAACCAAATTAGTGTTGACCAAAGTGCTTGTGTGTGGAGTGTAACCAGTTCACCAGATCGGCGATACTACCAGCGACTACCAACGGGGAGACTGCTGAGGACACACCAGGTCACCACGTACCAGTCTTCAAGTAAGATCTTTCCTTTTTATCACTCACCACTCTTTACCACTCTCTTTTGACCCGTAACCATGGAGGCTCTATTAACCACCCAAAACCAGATTATGTCCGCGATTAACACGCAGTGTGTTAATTTCAAGAAGGACGGGCCAGAACGAAAGACACCCGCCTATATTGAAAAACGTCTCAACGCTTTAGACTCGTACTGGAGTGAATTCCAGACCAACCATACTAGGCTTTGTGCTGAGTTTGAAGACCCTAACCATCGCTACTTCGCGGAAAACCATTACCAGCGGACGAATGATTTTTACCAGGAAGTTAGGAATATGATTTCTAATTACGTAACCAGCGATCCCAGCAAACCATTACTGAGACCTGCTACACCATTATCGCAGGGCTCAGATAGGCGCGATATTTTCTCTCCCGCTCAGGAGGGTCCCTCTTTTAGCTTCCCTGCACCAAAGCTATCGAACCAGGGCAACTCCAGTAGGGTCGAAGAAATGCTGCGAAAGCAGAAGAGCAACTTCAAGGCGCTATCCCGTACCATAGAGGCTGTCGACCTTGAAAGCTGCTCCGACCGCTGGGAGTTCGAAGATATTTTACGAACTATCCAATCAAGATGGTCGGTCATCGATTCTCTTCACTGGGACATCGACAGCGAAGGGCTGCTCGACAACGAAGAGTATGAGACAGCATTCGCTGAGATGGAGAAGAAATACAACACCATGAAGAAGGCAGTGAACAGACAGATGTGGTCGTCATCTTACAGGGAACGTTCAACCCCACAAATGGACATTCCCACCTTCAGCGGAAACTACCAAGATTGGATATGTTTTAAAGATTTATTCTCCGAAACAATTCACCATAATAAATCTTTACCAAATGCGCAGAAAATGCAATTCTTGAAAAGTAAGCTCCGTGGCGAGGCTGAAAAATTAGTTCACCATTTACGCATCAATTCTGAAAACTACGAAGTATGCTGGGACATATTAAACCAACGTTACCATAATACTAGGTTAATATTTAATTCTCACATACAATTGTTACTAACCATGCCTACGATTCAACATCAATCTGCAGCGGTCATCAAAAGGTTACATGACACCACCAACGAGTGTCTTAACTCTATAAAAGCAATGGGCATCGACATTTCCAACTGGGACCCATTGATCGTCTATATTTTGTGCCAAAAGTTAGATACTGAAACCCATAATGATTACATTGTGTCGCTTAAGAATCCAAAAGAATTGCCTACTTTGTTAGATTTTTTGAAATTTTTAGAAATTAAATTTACTTCGTTAGAAAGCTCTCGTCGTAAGCAGGACTTCAACAAATCAAATTCATCCCAGGTACACCAAAACCAATACCAAAAACCATGGGCTGAAAAGCATACCAATAACCATTTACATAATTTTATGAACAGAAATTTTAAACCAAGACCAGCTGTAATAAACCACGTCAATACGAAACCAGTACATATTGCGCCACAACGGAAATGCATACTCTGTAAAACGTGTTGCCATGAATTGTTTAAATGCAAACAATTTCTAGAATCCGCACCGCTGAATCGACTTAAGGTCATTGAATCCAACAAATTATGTAAAAACTGTTTAATTAACCATTATGACAAGGAATGTTCTTCGGAAAAAACTTGCCGTTTTTGTAACCAGCAGCATAATACTCTTCTGCATAATGCTCTTGTCACTTTTGCACCATCTACATCTAGAAATACCGAGATCGAAAATTCTCCTAGAAGATCCAATATATGCGTTACCAATGCCCCACAAGAAACCATGCCCAAATTATTAGCAACAGCTAAAGTTAATATTATGTCTATGGATGGCTGTCACCATACCATGCGAGCCCTCATAGACCCGTGCGCGGAGTCATCTCTCATTACAGAGAATGCCGCTCAACTTTTAGGCCTACCCAGGATTAAGCGCCACTGTGTGGTGGTCGGAGTAGGCGCAAAAGCCAACAATAGTAAGGGAGTCGCACAGCTTTCAGTGTCATCTCTTCATAATAATTTCACATTTAAAACGGAAGCCTATGTGATGAAGCATGTCGTCGGGAATTTACCACACGAAACATTAGAAAAACCAGCTTGGCCGTATTTACAAAATTTACCACTCGCAGATCCAGAGTTTTATAAAAGTAGACCAATAGATTTAATTTTAAGCGTTGAAGTTTACGAATTAATTATTTTACCAGGTTTAATTCGTAATGGCACATCACTACCAATCGCGCAAAATACCAAGCTCGGTTGGATTCTTAGTGGTACCATAAAACCAAACCAAACATATTGCAACGTCGTCATGGTCGACTTGCAGGATATACAGCGGTTCTGGGAGATTGAAGATATCTCAGACAACTCTGTAAATATTACGGATGAAGATAACCATTGCCTTCATCATTATCAACAGCATACTACGCGCAAACCAGACGGACGTTATGTTGTACGGTTACCATTAAAACCAGAGATTACCGAAAAATTGGGTGAGTCTAAAACCAAAGCCGTAGCCCAATTTCGGCAATTAGAACGCAGATTTTGTAAAAATAAAATTATCGAACAGAACTACAAACAATTTATCCATGAATATATTAATTTAAACCATATGAAGAAATGTAATAGTAATCCGATACTTCAGTGCTATTTACCTCACCATTGTGTAATCAGAACGGATTCCACGACGACTGCCACGCGAGTTGTTTTTAATGCCTCAGCGAAAACTTCGACTGGACTTTCGTTGAATGACCTTATGTACTCTGGACCAAATTTACAAGAGGATTTGTTTACTCTCATATTAAAGTGGAGGCAGTACCAAATAGCCTTCACAGCCGATATAGAGAAGATGTTCAGATTTATAGATGTCCATGATGATGACCAGCCGCTCCAGAAGATCGTGTGGAGGGACTCTGAAAAGCAACCATTAGAAGAATACCAACTTACCACTGTCACATACGGCACCAAGGCCGCACCATTCCTAGCCATGATGACATTGAAACGTCTGGCTAAGGATGAAGGTCACCGTTACCCAGAAGCAGCAGAAGTTCTGGCTACCAGGCTCTACATGGATGACCTCCTCCATGGACATCATGACCTCCAGTCTGCAAGGAGGCTGATTTCCGACCTCATAAATCTCCTTAAGTTAGGTGGATTCAATCTAAGGAAGTGGTCGTCAAATCAACCAGATGTACTACCAGATAACCAGTTACCATGCGAAGACCAAGCATATGTTTTTAAATACCAGGAATCAACCAAGGCATTAGGACTTAAGTGGCATCCCGACGAAGATTATTTCACTTTTCAATTGAATTCCGAACCAGTCAGTAAACTCACCAAAAGAAGTTTACTCGCGAATATATCGAAGATATTTGATCCGCTTGGATGGCTTTCACCAGTTACCACCAAGTTGAAACTACTCTTCCAGGAAGTATGGCTCTTAAATCTTCTGTGGGACGACGAATTACCAGCTGACATCAACACAAAATGGAAAACCATAGAGGCTGACATCACGAAAATTAGCCATATTACCATACCAAGGTGGTTGCAGTCTTCTAAGAACGACACCATTGAATTACATGGGTTTTGTGATTCATCACAAAATGCCTACGCTTGTGTTGTATACTGCAGAGTCAACAATATTACCAGCAACCAGTCTTCTGTAGTATTAGTAGCTTCGAAGTCTCGTCTCGTACCTGTAAAGAAAAATGTATCGTTACCTAGATTAGAGTTATGTGCAGCGGTTCTACTTACCAAGGTCATGAAGATCACCTGTAAATGCCTATCAGATTACAACATCAAAATCTACGGTTGGTCTGATTCGACAGCTGTGTTAGGCTGGCTCAACGGCGACCCATGTAAATGGAAACCATTCGTCGCGAATAGGGTGAAGCAGGTCATTGACATTATACCATCGAGTAGCTGGCATTATGTGTCAACAAAGGACAACCCAGCTGACTGCGCAAGTAGAGGCATTACCACAGAACAGCTGATTAACCATTCCATGTGGTGGATAGGTCCCCACTGGCTACGATCGTTTGAAGAGTCCAAATTAACCAATAAATTATATACAACCTGCGAAGAGCTTAAAAAACCATTATTAAATATAAATGTAAACACAATTAAATATCAAAACAAGGTTATAGATAGTATAATTAGCAGATACAGCGATTTTACGCGAGCTTCAAGAGTGCTTGCGTGGGTGTTACGTTTTACACCTAAGTCATTTAATACTAATAAAACAAACTACTTAACTATATTAGAAATAAGAAAAGCTAAAAACTTAATTATAAGGCATATACAACAAGTAGAATTTTTAGAAGATATACAATATATTAAAAACCATAACCAACCTAACCCTAAGAGTAAATTATTAAAATTGAAACCATTTATTGATAACCAGGGGCTCTTGAGGGTTGGGGGGCGATTGACCAACGCCAAAATAGAAGATAGTATGAAACATCCGTGTATTTTACCACATAACCATTTGCTTACTGACATGATTATTGACCACGCGCATAAGATGGCCTTTCATGGGGGTCCCCGGTTAACCCTTGCTTGGCTGCGTCAAGAATATTGGATCCTGGGAGGAAACAATGCTGTAAAGAAGAGGCTACGGAGATGTGTGCTATGTAGAAGGCACGACCCCCTGAAACACGACCAGTTGATGGGAGACTTACCACCTGCAAGAATCAACAGGACCCGCCCCTTTTACCATTTGGGGGTTGATTTTACTGGTTTTGTTGACGTCAAGTCTGCGAAGGGTAGATCAGTGAGATGTACCAAAGGATATGTCGCCGTCTTCGTGTGTATGGCGACCAAGGCTGTACATTTGGAGTTGGTCTCTGATCTCACCGCCTCAGCATTTTTGGCAGCCCTCAGAAGACTTGCGGCCAGGAGAGGATCGCCCGGTCACATTTACAGTGACAACGGGACGAACTTTATAAAAGCAAATAGAGTTTTGCAAGAGGAGATTGTTAACTTGAAAACCATATTGAATGACCAGTTTTATGCAGAAATAGCTGAAATGTCGATAGAATGGCACTTCAACGCACCATCTTGGCCAAGCGCAGGCGGTCTCTGGGAGGCGGCAGTGAAGAGCTTGAAATACCACCTGAAGCGAGTAATAGGAGAACAAAAACTCACCTACGAGGAGTTCTCTACTCTTCTAGCTCAGCTAGAAGGATGCCTTAACTCCAGACCTCTGTGCCCGCTGAGTGAAGACGTCGAAGACTTAGATTGTTTGACCCCTTCTCATTTTCTGTCCAGTGGACCAACATTGACCATTGTTGAGTCAGAACACGACTTACGAACCAGATGGCAGTTAGTGCAGAAGATTTACCAAGATGTGTGGAAGAGATGGAGAGCGGAGTACCTCACACAGTTGAACGCTAGGTCCAAGTGGCGACGTTCACAACCAAATTTAAATGTTGGCGGCATTGTAATTATACACGATGCTAACCTGCCACCGGGTAAATGGGCTCTCGGTCGAATCGTGCAGCTACATCCGGGGCAAGATGGGCTAGTTCGAGTAGTCTCTGTTAAAACCAAAAATGGCATTATGAAGCGACCAGTAGTCAAACTATCTCTTTTACCTATTAACCACTCCAACGACGAAGACAGTAACCAAATTCATGAAACCACTGACCATAACCAGCCGAAACACCAGTCGAACGACGATTTACCAAAACCAAAGCGACGAGCTAGAAGAGGAATTGTTAATTTATTTACCATGGCACTTATGTTGTTTACCTTTTTATTTTCACCAGCCACGTGTGCATACAACGCTATAAACTTCAACGACAGTCAAAGTTTATATTTAGATAAAATATCAACCATGCGACTAGTTCAGGACGAATGGAAACTAGTTGTATACTACGATTTAAAACCATATTGGCAAGGCAGTAAATTGTTATCCAAATATATTGATCATATGGAATATATTTGCAAGGAATCGTCAGTCAGAAACCATTGTGAATCTATTTTAATACAATTACAGCACAGTTATACAGAGTTATCGCATTACAATAACATTCTGTCGACGCAGCAGTTCCCACGCGGGCACGCGCGGCGCAGGCGCGGCCTTATCAACGCTGTGGGTAATGTTGCACACGCGCTGTTCGGTGTACTCGATGACCAATTCGCTAAGCAGTATATTCAGGACATCGATTTAATTAGGGAAAACCAAAACCATCTTGCTGCTTTATGGAAAAACCAGACTTCCGTAATAGAAGCAGAATATAATGTATTGAAGAGGATGCAAGGCTCAATTGACAAACAATATAAAATATTTACTCATTACCTTAACCAGTTAAAGAACGCTACCAATGATGTCAAGAGTCAATTGAAAGACGTGGAAAACAATAATGAATTTTTATTATGCGCTATGGCAGCTAACAGCTTGGAGTCGAATTTGAAGAATGTGCAGGATGTTCTTTTAGATACTGTTTCGGAGGTGTACTTTGGGAAGTTCAACATACATCTTTTGAAACCCGACCAGCTTCTAGAAGAATTAAATATTATTTCCGGAAGATTGTCCAACGATTTAAGTTTACCAATAGAGAACACGCATACAGAATTAACCAAAATGTACCATTTACTCAAGGTCAGAGCGAAAATGCTAAATGACTATTTTATTTTTGAAATTAGAATACCATTAGTGAGTAGAGACCATTACCAAGTATATAAAATTTATCCTGTACCAAGACGGAACGGCAAAACCATGGTCACCCTAGTTCCAGTTTCGGATTACATTGCGATCAACTTACGAAGAGACTCATTTATGACCATATCACACTTAGAATTAAATAATTGTCTTCATTTAGATACTGAGACACAACTTTGTCCTTTGGAAAAACCAATTTCTCATATGAGTCATGATGACGTCATGTGCTCCAAAGACCAGGAGACGAAGCAGTGCAGAACCAAAACTGCCAAATGTCTAGATTGGTGGTCTCAGCTAAGCGAGGTCAATACATACTTTTTCTTTTGCTGCGACTCGTATCCAGTACGTATCATCTGTGGAGAGCAAATGTTTTCCAATCATCTTAATAATAGCGGCATTATTAGGTTGGGTCCATATTGTGTTCTGAAAGGACAAGACATTACCATTTATGCTCGGAGGCTTCAGAACAATACATTAACCATACAGACGGATATACCAGCGATAGACATTCACCCCATCAACCACATCTTTAACCAGAATAAGACGTTCGTGTCGCTGATTTCGGAGCCAGCATCAGTGATGGGTGGTTACGATCAGGAGCTAGATGATATAGGCGCAAAAATAAAACAAATGAATTCAGAGAGTGGTCTAAAGGGTGGTATATCTTATCACGACGTTCACCACTACGTCGCGATATACGTGGTGGCGGGTGTGCTGGTGGCCGGGGCCGCCGCGTACGCCGTGCGGCGGTGGTGCCCGCGCCGCAGCCGCCGCCAGGACTCCAGCGCGCCGCCCGCGCCGGCAGCCGCTGGCGCAGGGCCAGCCGCGTCGCACCCGCCGCGCCCTGAGCCGCGGGGTCTGACGAACGCAGCGTTTGTGTATAGTGTTAGTGACCAGTGTGTAAGTGTAGTTAACCACGGGCAATCTAGTGCTAGTAAAAATAGTGATAAGTGTAGTGATGAAGTGAAAGACCAATCCACTTCTCCTGTAGTGCATAGGCATAATTTTAGTGATTACTGTGGCTAGAGACATTAAGGTTACCATTAGATAATGCAAATTTGTTTATCACCTTGTCTCACGTCACTCGCTAACCATAACCATTTCTTTTTTGTACCATCTTCACCACCACTCTTTCTTCTCTCGCGGTGGCAGCATGTACGGTCAACAGCATGTCGACTGTACATCACGTTTCGCGTATCAGCGTTTACGTCGCCTCGCGTTATTTCCTAAGTAATATTGTAACCAGTTCGCGACAAGCCGCCGATCGATTCGCGTGCTCATTACCATACCAACATTTTACCATTTTACCATATAGCATAAGTTAAGGTTTCAATATACCATTTGAGCCTAACTTGTGTTTTACTCTGTACGGAACCAAACCACCGTACAGACAATTCAAAGAAACCCTGGTTTAACGCCGACAGCAGCGGTGGGATCACAGCCTCATGACTTAGGGCCTCCAGATGGGATAGTCTTTGCCATGGATCAAGTGATGGGTCTCCTAATCTCCATAACGAAAAGTCGATCCTGATGAAAATTCTCATGTATCAGGGACTGGTGTGCTAATTATATTTAGCTCCATGAAGTGATCTTGTGACGACGTTGAGAGGCAATTGAGAGGACGAGAAAAAACGTGGGCCGACACCTGGTCACGTGGGAACGATTGAAGAAAGAGCTGACACGTTTGGCAACGAATTCCGGTCAGAGGCTTGGGCGCCCTTCAGGAGGGATCGACTAGAAGCTGCCGATGCCGAGGTACTGGATGCACTGGTAACAGGTATTTATTCTGTTTTTATTTGTTCAGAGTTGTTGAGAAATACCCCTAATTCACTTCACGTAGGATCAAGTCATATGTTTTAATTGCAATAAGAAAGACTACAAAATTCCCTTTAAAAATATCTGTTTGATATTTTATGTTTATTTGATTGTAACAAATCAAGTAATAATTCCAATTCCCATGACAGTTTTAGTAAAGTTTATTGAGTGTGAATACTGACATCGGAAGGGCCACTAAGATAAAAATTGTTACCGCCGTCAAAATGACTAACGTAACGCCCCAAACAAATTACCTATTGTTCATCTATAAAACGGGGCACTTTTAATGTAATTATTGGTGAATTATAACAGTCTTTTTAATACTGACTGTTCGAGAGAAATTAACTAGCTTCGTTGCCCGAAAACAAACAGTTATACCTTCAAAAACATAACTTATAAAAACGAAACCAAGTCTCGCAACTCAGTTATTCTAACGTAAAAGCTTGTGAGATCCATGTAAGTACCAAGGCGGTCTATTTATTCAGTCCAAACTGTAATTAGTTATTACGTAATTAGCTATCCTAGCATCATTATGTCTACAACTTGTTAGAAGGTGGACGTGTATAACCACGCACTAAGTTTTATTTATTGTTCGTATCAGTAATATTTCAAGTTATCTGTTACAAATTGTAATTAAATATAACTAAAATTCAATCTCAGTGACAATAACAGTGGAGTTTATATAGTTCCAGTGAGTTTAATGTAAATTTTGGATATATTTTGTGAAAACTTAGTTAACAAAACTGTGAATTCCTCGAACAGCGAATTGTAGGTACTTCCAAACTGAGCGATCGAGGTACGAGATCCTATCTATATACCTGTCTTGTTGCTACATAAGACACTTAACTAAAACTAATAACACAAATATTAAGCCGTTTTGCGTGTGCTTGTTTTATTATTACTTTGAATTTGAATCGTATTTTTTCATTTTATTTCACTTTGATAATAATGTTATTCAACGCAAGAGACAGGTTGAAACCCCTCAGAGTAGTAAATACGTTACTGTGGATAATCTGGAAAAGATGCAGGTCAAAATTACAGAAACCCTAGAAACTATGATTAAAAAAACAATAAAAGAATTATTTAATGAGGTGTTAAAAGACTTTCACCAGCAAATCGCAAGCCTTCAAGAGTCAATGACGTGGTTCAATGGAAAATTTGAGGAGATAAAATTGTCTGTTAACGCTCATAATACTAAAATTGAATCACTTCAAACCGACAATAATAGTTTGAATTCAGAGTGTTTGGAACTCAAAAAAGAGTTGGGTTCATTAATTAAAGAAAACGATCGTAAAGATCAATGGGTGCGACGTTCAAATATTGAAATAGTAGGGATTCCCGAAAAAAAGGATGAAAACCTACTTGACTTAGTGAACAAGTTAGCTAAGTGTTGCGGATATAACATCAACCCGTCATTGGACCTAGACTTCGTCACCCGTGTAGCTGTTAAAACCACCAACGAACACAAGAAACCCAAACCGATCGTAATCAAACTTCAAGCTAGATACAAAAAGGACGAGTTTCTATACGCTCTAAGAAAATAAGGACTTGACTGCTTCCGATCTAGGCTTTACTTGTGACAACAAGGTATATGCGAACGACCATCTTACCAGCAAAAATAAATAACTACTCCTTCGTGCGAAACAACTGGCCAAAGATAATAATTACACTATGTGCTGGGTGCGTAATTGTACAATAATGGTTAGACGAAAGGTGAGTCAGCCTTTAAAGCCAGCAATTATCTATATAAATACCGAAGATGATTTAAAGAAAATCAAGTAAGTGATAATAGACAGTTTGTAAATATTTATATTTACTTTGTGTTAAATAATATTTATTTGTTTTCTTGTTTAATTCCAACTTTGAAACTTTTTATTTACTTTTTAATTAGCATTATTTGTTATTACTTCATTATATTAATATCTTTACAGTCTTGTAGTATGTCTGTAAAAATGCTATATTATAACAGCTTTTACATAGTTAAAGCGATAGGCAAAATTTATAAATCATTGAACCAAATTAAATTACAAGAATTAGCTTCTATAATTTGCTTCCTTCTAATAGATAAATTACTCTCTATTACATCATTGCAGTGCTTAACAAACAATTTTTTGAAAATGTGCTCTGGTTACGATCTTAAAAAATACTTATTCATTTGAAATTATTATTAATCACCTATAGTCCAAAAATTTTAGTGTTCTGTATTCGTAATAATAAATCTGAAACAGTCCTCTTAATAAGAAATAAAGTATCTACTATTTATTTTAATTATGGGTATTAAGGTTTATTATCAAAATGTTCGTAGTTTACGAACCAAAACACATGCCTTTTTAAATAATGTACTTTCAAATGATTATGACGTTATTTGTTTGACAGAAACATGGCTTCTGCCAGGAATTTTTGATTACGAAATTTTCGATTCAAGATACTTAGTATATCGCGCGGACCGCGAGGGAGCGGGTCGTGGTGGCGGCGTGCTGGTGGCCGTGCGCCGCACGTAGCTTGTCGACGAGCGCGACATCTCCGCTACGCCTCCGTCTTTGCCGCACGCAGATGTTGTTTTCGTCAATATTGTCCTGTCTAAAGCACCCGTGTTGAAATGCTTGAAGATATATTGTGCATACTTTCCACATAGCCCTGAACAGCTCGACGGACAACAAGGTCTTTTCGAATTTCTGTCCAATATAATCATGAATAATTCAAATGATAGATATTTAATTTTGGGCGACTTCAACATAAGTAATGCTAGGTGGGATAAGACTCCAAATCATGTATTCAGTGATGCATTGTCAATAGTAAATCCGTTTAGTGGAAATCTAGAATATAACTTAAACTCTTTTCTTTGTTTCGCTGGATTATATCAATTTAACGGCATCCTAAATAATAATAGTAGACTTCTAGACTTAGTAATAACAAATTTTCTTTGCTCTGTTTCACGTTGTTCTGAACCACTGATAAGCGAGGATGCACAGCATCACCCGGCATTAGTAATACGTAGCGCATTGGATCAGGAAACATCTTGTCTCCCTCCCGCACCGCGGCTAGTGCGCCGTTTTCACCATGCAGACTATGACGCGATTAATAATGCTCTTTCTAAAATTGACTGGTGCACTGAATTAAACTCTGACAATGTTGCAGTATCAATTGAAAATTTTTATAACATTATCAACATTATAGTTTATAACATTATAATAGATCAATACGTTTCCCTGAAACAAGTTAAGCAATCACATAGATACCCATCCTGGTACTCTAAACGACTTATTAAAATAATAAAAAATAAATTAAAGGCTCATAGAAAATGGAAAATTTATGGTCGAGAATCTGATTACCAACTTTTCTCAGAGCTTCGGAACATTCAGAAAGAAACACAAATTTCATGTTACAATCAATTTTTGGATAGAGCAGAGAATAACATAGGCACAAATGCAAAATTCTTCTGGTCTTTTATAAAAAACAAAATCAATAGCACCCAGTTTCCTGAGACAGTTTATCTGGACAATCAAACAGCTACAGAAGGCGCTCATATTGCTGAGCTCTTCAATAATTACTTTTTATCTGTCTTTGAATCACATAATAACACTCTGTACCTAGACTCAGATACTGAAAGTTCTCATTTAGTTGACATTTGCTATGTAAAGTGTACCACCCCCTTAGTAAAAAAATATTTAAAAAATATAAACGTATCTAAAGGAACCGGTCCAGATGGTATTCATCCTATATTTTTGCGTAACTGCTATATGAATTTGGCGCCACCCTTATCCATACTTTTCAATTTATCTTTAAAACAAGGCCTTATGCCAGATTACTGGAAAATGTGTTACGTTACTCCAATTCTTAAAAGCGGTGATAGACACGATATAAAAAACTATAGACCTATATCAGAACTTTCTACTTTTCCTAAATTATTTGAGAAAATAGTCTATGATACTATTTACCCAGCTGTAAGAAATATTTTATCAATAAACCAACACGGTTTTCTTAACAAAAGATCCACTGAGACCAATCTTTGTGAATTAGTGGATATAGTAATTAGGGCTATGGACGAAGGACATCAGGTTTATGCCATTTATACTGATTACTCAAAAGCTTTTGATAAAATATCTCATTTTATATTAATTAAGAAATTAGCTGGCATCGGTATCCATGGCAACCTTCTAAGATGGCTAGAAAGTTACCTTACATATAGAACCCAATCAGTAACGATTAAAGGCTATACTTTCCAACTTTGTCCCCATTACTTCTGGCGTTCCCCAAGGATCTCATCTTGGCCCTTTATTATTTAATATTTTCATCAACGATATAGACAATTTATTTCGGAATACAAGCTCTCTTCTATACGCTGATGATGATAAAATATTTACAAAAATTAAGAATTCAGATGATAGCATCCTCCTCCAGACTGACTTGAATAAGCTTGGTAATTACTGCTTAAAAAATGGTCTCACTATAAATATTGAAAAATGTTGTGCCATAAGTTTTTCAAGAAAATCTAATCCAATACTGTATAATTATCAGATATATGACACGAAATTAAAAAGAGTTCAAGAGGTTAGAGATTTGGGGGTAATCCTGGATAGTG
This sequence comes from Leptidea sinapis, assembly GCF_905404315.1. Lineage (NCBI taxonomy): Eukaryota > Metazoa > Arthropoda > Insecta > Lepidoptera > Pieridae > Leptidea > Leptidea sinapis. Next base: position 18,993,574 of record NC_066266.1, on the reverse strand, counting down.
AACTCACATTTAGAACCCACTATGATCGTATAATTAATAAATCATATAAAATGCTTGGTTTCATTTTAAGGCAGGGAAGTGAGTTTAAAAAATTGCATACATATTTAATTTTATACAGCGCTTTTGTCAGGTCACATCTTGAGTATGCGTCAGTTGTTTGGAACCCCTGCTATAATATTCATATAAACTGCTTGGAACGTATTCAAAATAAATTCATTAAGCACTTAGAATTCCGACAACATTTAGATCCCACGTTTAATTTTCACTCCAACGATTTAAGTTCTTTGAAAGACCGTCGAACCCATAGAGACATAATATTTTTATATAAATTATTACATAATATAGCTGATTCTCCATATCTATTAAGTAAAATAGGATTACACTGCAGAAGGCCTACATCCCGATGTAAAGATGTATTAGATGTTGCCTATGCGAGAACAATACATGGAAAGAACAGGTTTATAATTCGGGCATGTAGCTGTTATAATAGAGCATACAGTCATATTGACATATTTCATGAAAAGTTAAATGTTTTCATTATCATTGGTTTGTGATAATTTAAATAATTACTGATTTTTTTTAACCCCATTCTTACATTTTTTTTTCTGAATACTTATCTCATTTGTAACTAATTCATTATAGTATTGTATAATAGGCGTGTATAGTATTGTGTAACTTATATAGCTTGTAATTAGTTGTTAATTTGTATTACTTTTGTTTTGTGGTTTTTATCTTACCGTTGCTTACCTTTTAACTAAAAGTGTCGTATAAATTGATGGAAACTTCACTGGTGAAAGTGTAAGTTTTAAGATTTGTTAATATTTAAGTATCATAATACTGTTTGTTTCCTATACATGAATAAATAAATAAATAAATCATCTTATAGCGACCATTTCAATTAAAAATAGATTATTTATTCTAAAGGAGATCGCCAAAATTGGGCCTAAACTTTACACAAATACCACATACATGAAAAAATACTAGATTTTTTCTGATTAAATATCAAATTAAATAATATAAACTTTCTATGGGGATTAGCTGAAAACTAATTAATATCAATTGAACTATTAAGTTTATCTAAATCCATAACTGTCACAGTTGACTTCACTGCTCTGGGTTCTGGTGTTTTGAGTTTTTGCGAACAAGTATGAATATTAGTAGTAGTAGTAGTATAAAAATGATTTTTGCGATTATAATAATTTGTGTTTATGCTTAGAACGACATCTTAAAAATGAACTTTGTTCTGCATCAACTCTGTGACTCTATCTTGTTGATCGATGCCTTTCCGTGATGAAATTATGTGTCATTCGTTTTTGTACTTGTGCGCTGACGAATGTTTTAATGTTTCTATTTTTATGACGACTTTGGCATTGTTGTACCGTTTGGACACTCCTTTTTGTAACGAATCACTTCTGCTTATTTTCTTGGACACCTATTTTGGTCAAAGAACCACTCTGCTTGTTTTCTTGCTCAACAACAGGATAACGATGAATTGTATTATTTGCGGTATTGCTACTAACCGTAGCAATGCAATTGGAAATATGTTGCTGGAAGATCAAGCAGTTCTTTCCATAATTAGAGAATGGAATCCTGATCTCCAAACGGTAAGCAAAACATTATTTTGCTAATAACTTTATTGATATTTCGTTTAATATTTACCCTGTTGCTAGTCGTCCGGCAATCGGACGTATAACATATTATATTATTCTTCCTATTTCGATTTTTATTTAATTAAGTAAATTCATTTAATTTAATTTTCTTAATTATTTTTGTTTTATTACTTTTTTTTTTATTTAATTTTCTAAAAAGTGCCGAATAGATGTCTCCATTAAATAATTCAGTTTGACAGTCTTGAATAAAGGTGTCGTATTTAATTAGAACTGTAAGGTCAGGGTGGCATATTCCGTCTATGGGGTGAAACCGTCTACTTGAAATTATGTTCGTTATAGTCGAGCTGTAGCGTTTGTAAACGTGTCGGTAAAACAACATTGCTATTCACTTCTAACAAAATTCCCTAGATGGCGCTACTCGCTATATAAACGGGTAAAACATTGTTCAAAGTTCAGTTGATTTTTCAAAGTGAAATGTGAGTGTCAATACACTGCCGTATTTTCTAAGCTAAGTTTAAATTATGTGACTTACAATATCAAATGACTACAATATATATAGTTGAGCGTACTTGTAAAGGTTTCGTGTATTATTTTGCGAGATAACGCTGCATATTATTGGATTTATTCAACGTTAAAAATTTATAACTTTTTAGTCATAAGTTTTTAAAAGTGAACCAATGAATATTAATATAGGTACTAGGTAGGTTCATACCATAGAAATCGGAATAATAAGACATTTATTCCGATTTCTATGGTACTTAGAGTTCAAAGAAAGTTCATTTGAAAGATAATATATTTCATGCAATATTTATTTATTTATTTGTATAAAAAAACTTACAGCTATTTATATTACATAATAGTATGATGTTTAAATATAACACTAGCCAAAATAGTTCCTAACGATGCTTATTACATAGTGAAGTTTTAAGACTTATAAAAATTATTACAAAAAAAAAATACAAAAGTTTAAAGAGCCAATAAATTCACTGATACAAAATAAATATAACAAAATAAAAATATTTGCAACAGTTGTAGAAGAATCGCTACCACAATCGATTTAAGAAACCTTATTTTGTTATTCTGAAGATCAAAAATAGTTCTTGTATGTGTACTAAATTTAAAATTATATATTCGCTGAATGTTAATTTGTATTGATTAAATTGTTTCAGTTCATATCATCATCGTCACCGTCATTCATAATGGTACGTAAATATAAAAGACATACAAATAGAGGTGATTATGATAAAACTCAACTACGTGAAGTCTTGGCAGTGCGTAATGGCACGTTAAGTGGTTATAAAGCTGCACAAATATACAAAATACCAAGAATGACAATAATGGATCACGTACATAAAAAAAGAAGCTCTAATATGATTGGGCGGAAAACCACTCTATCTTCCGAAGTTGAAATGAGTCTAACATCGTGTCTTCATACTATGGAAACTTATGGTTTTGGATTGACAAGAGCAGAAGTGTTAGATATGGTTGGAGAATACATAAAACTAAATAATGTATCTTCGTCATTAAAAAATGGGATACCAGGCAAAGATTGGTTTCTTTCATTTTCAAAACGCCATAATTTATCGATTAAAAAACCCCAAGCTGTGGAGTATGCTCGTAAAACTGCCATAGATCCGTATACAGTTTACCCATATTTTGATCTCTTAGAAAAAACTATAAAACGATTTACAAGATAAACCTCATCTGATCTGGAACTTGGACGAGACAAGCTTCTCGAAAGACCCATCAAAAACAAAAATTGTTGGTGTGAGAAAAACATACTCAGTAAAACCCACATACTCAGTTTAGAGAGGATCCTCAGACGTTATTATGGATCACTCTTACACAAACAGTATCAATAACCAATTTTGTAGAAATAAAAACAAATAAATTTATCCAATGATTTAGCAGAGAATAATACAATCTCTTTTGAAGAGCTACTTCTCCAAAAAGTACAACGCAGCGAAAATATTTCCAAACCAAAAAGACGAAAAGTGGCATCAGGTGCAGAAGTAATTACTCACGACGACGTGGTCAAGTTCAAAATTGACGAAGAAAATAGTAAAAAAAATATAAAAAGAAAAATACAGTCAAATCTGGTGAAGAAAAATACAGATAACGTAGTTCTCTTAAATAATTTAGCAAGGGACAGCTCTCAGTCAAAACCTTTTACCGCAATAAATAGCCAGGATATGCCTGATTGTTCTGAAAATCACGAACTTGATACCCCTAAAGTTAAAATTGTTTAAAATGGCTAAAAGAATAGATCTAGATAATGTGCCCGATGGATCAATCGTCAAAAAAATCAGTTTACATAATGATGAACAAATTTTAAATGCCTTAATTTTGTCTTGAGAAGACGATGAGCTCTATTTTCATTAAAAGAACATATTCAAACAACATACTAATACTTCAAGTAGGTACATGACAGTAAATAGTTACCTAAAATTAAGATAGTAGTAAGTACTACATGCCGAGTACAGTATGCAGTCTCGACACAGTTTAAAAATTTCTATAAGTAATACAAATTTTGACGAACCGAATTATTTTAGTCGCTAAGCGACCGTTATGTTTACTTAATTAGTTTACGTTCTATTTTAAATGTTTTGTTTTTGATATTGTTTATCTTTGATACTCTTCATTTAATATTTTGTTGATTTTATAGTTTCTATAATCAGACTGATTGTTAACTTTTATAAGACTAAGTAGGTAAATACCATTTGTTATTTTTAGGTTTAAAGATTGTTACTTAAATAAAACTATTTTCGATACCAAATGTGTGCTATTTTTTATTAAGAAGGTCTACCTATACCTAACCAAACTAAACTACCTAAAAATGTTGACAACCACAGCTTGTTAAGATATGCCGAAATTGCCCCCGAAAATGATTTTTATTTATGTGATATTACATAGATCTTATTTATAAGATCCTTAAGCACAGAATTGACTGTTTTCTGATAACGCATGTCTTTAGTACGTGCTTCCGTAAAACTACAAAGGATTTCAATAAATACTTCTAGTGTGACGGATTTTCCCGATTTCGAAGGAAAATCCGTCCACTGTTCAAGTTTTAAAAAAGCCACCCTGACCTTACTTCTTTTATTTGGATTTTTATTGCTGTTCGCATGGCACTATAGTCTGCTTTCTTTTGCAACATGTTTAGTAAATATACCAAATTTGGCTTCCTTCGACCTACAATTTTATTTAAATTCGAGTGCCATCCTTCAACGCAGTTGTTTGTTCGGTGGCGTTCTCGAAATACAGTCCAGATGTCCTTAATGTGTAGGTTTTTCGCCATAATTTTTCCATATATGTCTTTAATCTATTAAACGTACGTTCATTACGTATTTCTTTAAACGTAAGCCCATCCTTCTTCAATCACTGACGAAGGTAACAAAGGCAATGCTGCACATAGATATAACATTCTTTTATTTTGTTTTGTTTTTGTTAGGCCGAGTGTCTTTCCATTTTTTGAATACTATTTTTAAAATGATAATAGCACCTTTTATTTTTGCGTCCGGAAAGTTTGCTTTAAATGCCTTTACAGCCGGTAATTCATAATCTAATTTAATTTGTTAAGTGACTTTAAAATTTGGAAGAGCACATTATATGACTCATATTTCCTATCACTCATTAAAGCGTATATTGGCAGCATATAATATTTGGCAGCACTTTTCGTGTTTCTTTTTCACAGAAAACTAAAATGCGCGTATTTTCATAGCTATAGTCAGCTAACAAAAAATCTGAATATGTTTCTGGTATTTGAACATCTAATGGGTATTTATTTAATGTTTTTTTAACGCCTAAATTAGAGTTACGACCTTTATAAAAGCCACTTTTAACTGCATCGTAAGTTGGTATTTTCGTTACTTAATGTAATCCTTTACTTTTTACATTTCGTGGAAAGTTTTTATAAATAGTGGGTATAGGCCGATTTTCGGGTGAGATAACATCCTTCTTAGATTCTTCTATGGACAACAAAATTACATTGCTCGCGTGATCGGGCTTACAATGTGTACAGCATGAGGATAGTATCCTAATAATAGTATCCTAAAAAAAAGTACGTTAATAAAAAATGCATAAGATAGGTACCTAATACACGTGTATATTATAAAACTAGAAATAATCAAAATTGTAATGAAACATAAAAATCTTGTTAAATACCTATTTGATTGTCAACGTCCCAGTACAAAGTTTGGACTTCCAATATCGGCAGCGCCATAAAACTGCTTGATTTTTGTAGCTTGTTTTTTGTGGTATTTAAAACCACTGCTTAAAACTGTTTTACCTTTTTTTATCATTCGAACTCTGTTGCCATTATTTTCAATAATTAGATTAATTACGCTAGAACAATCCGGAAAATGTAATTTGCTAGACCATTGGCAGGACTGACATATTTAATATTTTGTATATGGCCAGACTAGTTAGTCTGTTAGAGGTTTCTAGTGTTACAATATTTTAATAAAGAGTTCTGTATATCACCTACCTTACATTTGCAATGGATTTTTTGACACTCTTTTGTGCATAAAAATCCATTATGTACAACAGTCTTGATTAATGGATCAAAGTGGAAAAAGATCCATCAATGGATCTTAGTGGACAAAGACGTTTTGCCAGACTATATTACGGCTATTGAAACAGAGTCCAGATGTTTTATTGAGGGATGTCAAGGGCAAGACCGTAATTGGGTGCTTCTGTCTACTAGAAAGCTAATGCTTCAAAACTATAATTATTATAGTCCCCACAACAACCGTCTCTGAGATTATTATAAACAAAATGATTCATGGCAGTGTCTTAGCGAAGTGCTGGACAATTATATTATCTAAATGTTTTCCCTGTCATGCATATTCAAGATATGTTGTCTTTAAAAAGACCAACACATAATTTCATAGAATTTAATAATATCAATGATACGGATGATGATGTGGTACACTTTTGGACAGGATTAAAGACAGCTCAATTTAATAGTCTTTTACGTGAAGTTCCACAATTTGGTAACATTCCACGAGGATGTACTGCCCTTGGAATAAATTTAATGAAGTTAAGAACGGGTGAATCAAATGACAGAATAGCAACAATTTCGAAATTCCAAGGAGCTCACTGGAAATATTAATGAGCAAGGCACGTAATATCTTGGTAGAATTTTTCGTGCCACATCACATAGGTTTTAACCACATCAACAAGCAGGAAATAATTAATAAAACATTGATAATTCCAAAGGGTCTTTTTGGGGACCATTATGGAGAAGAAAAACCAGTTGTTATATTTGATGGAACCTACTGTCACATTCAAAAGAGCTCCAATTATTACTATCAAATGAAAACATATAGTTGACATAAATATAATAATTTAGTAAAACCTATTTTAATTGTATGTACAGATGGGCACATTATTGATGTACTGGGTCCTTATCCAGCAACAACAACAGATGCTGATATACTAAAATGTGAATTTCAAAAAAATTATTCCGAGTTAAAAGATTATTTTCAACCAGGTGATGCGTTTTTTTCTGGATAGGGGTTTCAGAGATGCTTTGCCCTTATTAAATGATTGTGGTATTAAAACATTCGTGCCTGGCAATAGACAGCATGGTGAGTCTCAGCTAACCACATTAGCAGCAAGTTGTGACCATTTGTCGGTGGGTAATAGAAGTGGTCAACGGTAGATTGACCATACTACATCATAGCCCGGGCATGCTCACGCCAAAGGGTCAAAAGAAAGAATTTTCAATTATAGACTCAATAGAGCTAGGAGGGTGGTTGAGAATGTCTTCGGGATCATGTCAGCCGTGTTCAGGGTACTAAGAAAACCAATTCATATTGAGCCAGATAAAGCAACAACAGTAGTGATGGCCATCGTTCACTTACACAATTTTTTGAGGCGCAGCTCCTCCCGACCGCTTTATATACCAGGTGGCAGGTTCGACACAGAAGACGAAAATTGAGAACTATTTAATGGAGCCTCGCGTCGTGATCATGAAATGACGTCATTCCATGCTAAAAGAAATGTTGCTCGCCGTTTTCTAGCGGCGGCTAAAGAATTTAAAAATGAGTTAGCAGGCTACTTCACTGCAGAAGGAAGGCTTTCCTGGCAGGTCGAGTATGCATGAATTAAAAACCTACCCAGTGGTAGAGGTAGTTTGAATGGCTTTTGTCACCCTGACTATTCATAGTATAAGATAAGATTAAATAAAGGAACTTACAGTATTCAATCTGTTTTGGCGTGGAGTGTCGCGGTATAATAAAAATGATATTGCATCAAAAGCAAACCATTTACTTTTATATATCTCTGAAGTTCCTGTAAAAGAACGTTAATACCACATTTTGTAAACAATACCTATTAATGTTAAGAGCGATTGTTAGCCCAGTGGTATGACCGTTGGACTGCCAAGTCAAAGGTTGCTGGTTCGAACACATGAACACATCGAACGTTCGTTAGATTATATGCCGACCACAACAGATTGGGAATAATAAGGCTAGGAGGAGGACCTATTAATGTTAAGAACATTGTTATAGTTACGCATTTGAGAAAAATATGAATAAACGTTTCATACCTTTACCAGTTCCATTATTTTTCCTGTAGCAAGAAAATAAAGTGGTCATCTTATTTTTACAGTTTTCTCCCGACGTACCTATAGCTTGTCCAATAGTTTCCCAAGCATCCACTTTTAGATATTTTTGTAATTCTTATTTTTAGGGTCCCACAGTACTGGAGTATTCTGGTAAACTTTAAATTTTTCTTCAGTCCACTCCATAATGAATAATTGAATACGTAAGTTCGTTTGAAGCTCGCGCGTAAGTACTTTCTACACAGAGCACACTGCGAGCCGCCTTTGTGTTCGCAGTGAAACCGCCACTCGGCGGGTCACTGCGAGCTTACAGCGCTCCACGCGCTAGCGGCTCGCAGCGGACTCGTGCCTACGTACTCACTTGATACCGTATCTGATAAGTTACGTGTTACACGTGAGTGAAAGTGAGTACCCAGCTATAGAACGAATCACTTTTGCCGCAGCGACCCGATTGATCGCGCGGGTCTCGCGACCCGGGTCTTTTGATTTGATCATTTGCGAACGACACATAAGCCGGGTACTCATTTGCGAGCTGTAACCGAACCATGCAGGTTACAGAACGAGGTTCTAGTGTGTAAGCTTATTACCGATTAGGCTCACGACGTCGCCCGAGCGCTTTCACTGAGCGTACTCATTTGCGAGCTGTAACTGTAGACCAAGCAGATACAGTAACCAGGTTCTAGTGTGTACGAGAAGGCCAGACGAGCCGGATCTGCGCACTTGCGCAGTGTTGATCTGTAGGTCCGCGATGTCGGACGAAGTGTCTCTCACTTGTGCAGCATACATACTAATAGATGTCTTACTCGATGATCATAAACGGTCACGAAGATGGTGGATTCATAGAATGTATCGGGAAAGAAGTGATCTACTTATCATGTTAAAAAATCAAGAAATTAGTGGTCATTACAAAAATTTCACAAGGATGAGTGCAACAGATTTTGAATATTTAATTAATTTAATCGGCCCCAAAATAGAACGAAGAAACACTTCATTTCGAGGAGCTGTGACAGTTCAAGACAGATTAGCTGTGACGCTGTGATACTTAGCTACTACTGGTGATTCTTTTACAAGTTTGCTATTGCAAGAGGTATTCGTATTCCTCTTTCGTATTTCTAAACAACCCATAAGCTCGATTATACCAGAAGTGTGTCAGGCTTTGATAGGAGCATTGAAAGAACAAGTCAAGGTAATTATTTAATTAAAATAAATTATACATACTGAAACACAAATAATTATTTAATTAAATGAATTAAACAAAGTCTTCAAGATTCTTATCTGATGAATTTTGGCTATTGTTACTGTGTGGGGAGTACGGGGTGTTATAGGAAGAAGAAGGGCCTGCTGTGTTTAAGTGTCTACATAATTAGTTTCGTTATTTGAAGCGCTGGAAGAGTTTGATGGGCGTGAAGATTGATGGTTTTGTGTAGTATAACCACTGTAACCATAATTTGGCATAGTATTGTAATAGCCTTGATCAGCACGCATAACGATCTGAAATATTTCTTGTTGGATTGCGTTTTTTGTGTCCCTTGAGAAGTATTTCATTTTTTCTTGTATGAAATCGAAGAAAGACTTTAGTTCCATATCCTGTTGTGGTTTATTTCCGTATGTTTCAAGATGCCAAAGGCCTCTTTTAGCATTTCTAGCTTGGGATCTGCTTTTATTGGAAGGCTCAAGTGATGTAGTGGGACTGTTGGCATTATTTTCGTCCGTGTTTTCTAATTCCTCAACCTGCAAGCAAAATTGTGTGTTCATTTATAAGAAAAAAAAATTTTTTTTTGTAGATGCCGACAAATCGTAAAGATTGGCTGCAATGCAGCAAAGGGTTTGAGAAACTATGGCACTTTCCACATGTAATTGGCGCTATCGATGGTAAACATATTCTTATCCAGTGCCCATTCAATTCTGGAGCAGAATATTACAATTTTAAATCTCAGTTTAGCATCGTATTGATGGCTGTTGTAGATGCACATTATAATTTTATGTACGTACATATTGGGACTCAAGGAAGAATTTCGGATGGAGGTGTACTACAAGGATGTAGTTTGAAAAGGATGATGGATGAGAAATCTTTTAATTTACCGGAACACGTATCCCTACAAAATCGAAACAGGCTACTTCCCTTCTACTTCCTCGGTGATGCAGCATTTCCTTTGGGAGAAAATTTAATGAAACCATACGCAGGCACCCATCCGAAAAGATCAAAAGAAAGAGTTTTTAACTATCGGCTATCAAGAAGCCGAAGAGTGGTCGAAAATGCATTTGGGATTCTTGCTAGCGTTTTTAGAGTACTAAGAAAACCAATGCTACTGCAGCCAGAAAAAGTTGAAACGATCGTAATGACCCTAGCGCTTCTGCACAACTTTCTAAGGCGTTCGTTCTAATGTTCGGTATATACACCCCAAGGCTCTTATGATAATGAAAACACAGAGTTATACCGGGAGCTTGGAGAAGCGAAGCAGAAGGAACATCGTTTCGTCAGTTATACGCCATTGCTCGTCGTTCAGCGGCAAATTTTAAAGAAAATCGTGAAGAACTTGCAAATTATTTTATGAATGAAGGTAAAATACCATGGCAAGATATGTATGCATAAAACGGAGATAGCAAAAATCTACCCACCTGTTTATTAGCGTCTCCAGCCTCAAGTCCTTCTCGAGGTGTGAAACGATCATTTAGGAATCCTAGCACCTTAAATGCATACCATTTACTTTCGTAAATCTCGTCTTTTCCTGTAATAAGAAATGTTAAAACAGTAAGATGTAAAACTTTATAACAATAAACAATTTATAAATATAAACAATAAATAAATAATTTGATTGGTGTGACAAACAAACCCTTTTCCCTTCTAAATGAAGCCAATAAATTAACCATTTTTTGTTTGCATGTTTGCCCACTTTCATTCAATAAACCTCCGATTATAGGCCCAGGCATCTTCTTTCAAATGTTTTTTGTAATAATTTTTGTCCTTAGGGTTCCATAGTACACTTAACACTATGTTCCCTGTAGGCGTCTATGAGCAAAAGATATTTCTCTTCTGATCATTCACTCATCGCAAATACTCTGATTTAGCTGGTTCGCAGCAGCAGCAACAACCTCTCCTATTGACGTCCACGAGTGCACTGCGAGCCGCCCTTTGATTCGCGGCATTTACCGACAATCGTCGGCTCGCTGCAAGTCGCTCATCTAGCGTTCGTTGCAGGCTCGCGAACCACGTACACACTATGTTTTTGGTTACCGTAACAGTTACAGTTACGTGCAACGTTACGAATTCAGAAGTGAGTACGTCGTAAACGTCGGCTCGCTGCAAACCGCACGCGTACCGCTCGCAGCAGGTTAGCGAACCACGTACACACTATACTTTTTGGTTACAATGCATGCAACGGTTACGGTTACAGTTCGCTAATGAGTACCCGGCTATACCTGGCAGATAATCGCGATTCACCGCCACCTCGCTCTAATCCGCTCGCCTCAGCTGATCGATCGCACCGATAAATTAAATATCTATTATTAATGATTTCTCCGTCATAAATATTTGACGTTAGCCACGTTACGGTAATACAAATAAAATCATAACCAGACTGTGCAACCTGTGAATAAAATCTTTGTGTTTTTGCAGGTTTTAATTATAAACGATGACCGTAATGTTACACATCATTAACGGAGATAAATGGCTGTGTAATTATTATATAAAATACTATTATAGATGTATTGCGGTACACTTAATTTTAAAACGTGAATAATTTCTGCGAAATAGTGAAAAATGCATGTAGTTAAAGTTTTGTTGAGGAACATGTTTGTAGGTGTTCGAGATAGATTGCGCAGAATCAATATCATCATCATTGTTTGCCGATAGATGGCGCTAGTACCAGAATGTATGTACTTAACACGCGCCTTAAGTATTCTATAAGATATTGTGACTATATATTTTAATATTGTTTTTGTTAACCACAAGCACACAGCCGGTCTGAGGTTCGAGTCTCCTTAGGAGACGCCCCGCGACTGTTGTTGCGTAGTCATGCGGCCTCCACGGCCCACGTCCTACTTCGCTGTGAAAGCCAGAGCTGCTAACAGCACAGAGGAGGTTTTAGTCGGTATGGGGACACTCGAGTCCGACATATTACGCCCCGTTCCGGGGCGTAAATACGTAACAGTATTTCCTCCTCTCAAAAAAAAAAAAAAAAAAAAAAAAAGTTTTTGTTAACGAGATATAATAATAAAATAAATAATAAGCTGGAAGCTAGAAACTATAATAGTTCTATTGTTATTGGTGTTCTTATTAATATTATCATAGTTCAAGTGAATATGTGAAGGTCTTTCTAGTAAAAGTTCAAACTGAGCTATCATTTTACAACAGTCACAGCGTTTAGGGATGGCGATTCTTTACGAAAAAGATCGATTTTTAAAACGATTCGAATCGTAGTCTAATGAATCGATTCACGAAAAAATCGAGGCCTACAAAATCGATTCTTAAAAAATTGATCTTTTTTCAAGTTTGCGATTACAATGTAAATTTGTATCAATTTTACTAAAAACAAGATTAATATTGCAATTAACGATATCTTATCAATAAAATCAGGGAATTCAAAAATAACAATTATTTTTATTACCGTATCAAACTATAAGATCAACTATAAAAAAAAAATAAGTATTTATATACTGAGTGTTTTTATTGATTGCAAAAAAGTAAAAAATAAGGTAAGAGTTAAAAGTTTAAATATTAAGCATTGGGAATTATAACTGGGAACTATAGTTCCCAATGCTCAATATCTAAACTTTTTAAAAACAACAGTCTGTCAAGCCTTTTGGGATCCAAGCGGTTACGCTCATCACTTGCGATGTTTCCAGCAATTGAAAACAGGCGCTCACAAGGAACGGATGATCCAACGATACTCATATACATCATGGCGATTGGGTGAACGTGATGATAAATGGAGCTCTTTTGTTCTTGCCAGTAAAGTACAGGATCATACTTCAGGTGCACAACTGCCTGCGATAAATAATGTTTGAATTCTTCATTTAAGCCTTGATTTTCCTGTGCAAGTGCATTGCATAAAGAGAGTTGCTTTTTCACAAGCAACTTATGAAAATCCCATATTCCGTTTTTCATATCCTTATCAGCGCTTTCTATTGCGTCGACTTCCTCACTATTATTTTGTGGAAGTGATTGTCGTGTAATATCCAAAATTGAAGTGTTTATTTTATTTATCGCTCGAGAACAGGCTACATGGTCAGTAAAATGAATTTTTTTAAATCTAGGATCTAAAATGGTCGCAGCAGCTAACAAATGAACTTGTTCAACATTTCCAAATCTTTTCTTCAAGCCGTCCACAATTAAAGTCCTTGTTTTAACACCAATATCCGTTGAATTTTTCATTGTATTATATGTTTCAGTCAGACAAGACACGATGGGTATAATTTTACTGGCTGTAACGTAGTCTTCTCCCGATATTTCTTTAGTTATTACTTCTAATGGTCTCAATATATTTATAAGATCTTTTATAAATTCTAACTGCTGTGCAGTTAGCATTGTTGGCGCTTTAGGATACTTGAGTAATATTGGCGCAATTATTTCGGATAACTCAACAAATCGTTCCAATTGATAAAAAACAGAATTCCATCTGGTACACACAGACTGAACAAGCCCCAAAGGCTTTGTTTGATGACCCTGAGCTTTCTTTAAAGAATCAGCAGCATTTGTATTATGTTTAAAATATGTGGTAATATCTTTGACAGCTGTTAGTAAATTCTTGGCTTCTTCCAGTCCATCCTTATTGTCAAATGGTTTCGATGCTACTAGGTTTAATGTATGGGCAAAACATGGCATGTGTTTATTTTTGCCATAAACATTTGTGACAGCTTTAACGATATTAGCGCCATTGTCCGTGATAAACGCTACCACTTTGTTACTTGTGATGCCCCATTTTTCCGTCATATTGATAATAACTTGTGCTAAGTAGTCAGCATTGTGTGGTTCTGTTAGAGCAGTTACACCAAAAACTATGCTCAATAATTTACTTTCATATATACAATGACCAGTTAAGCCTAAGTAGCTTTGACTATTATGCGAGTCAGTCCAAACATCTGCAGTTAAAGATAGTGCTTCTACTTCTTGTATTTTTAGTTTCAGTTGTGTCGAAAGAATGTCATATTTATCGTCAATCATGTGGGTCATTGTTTTTCTGGCTGGAACTTTATAAAGTGGTGCCACTACTTTCATTAAATATCGAAATCCTGTTTTTTCCACAGTATTTAAAGGCAACCCATCTTTTGCGATCATGAAGACTATTGCATTGGTTATTTGACCACGCTTAATACCAGTATCTGAAAATAAATAAAATAAAGTCTTAATTATTGATCCTGTATGCATCTCACTTTCATAAAAAAATATTCAAAAGATTTTAGTTTCATGCCTTACCTCCAAATGATTTTATATTTGTTAAGCAAGATGTCAATGTTTGCTGTTTTAAGACTGATACATTAGTAGAAGAAGAAGCCACGCTTTCAGCATCCGAATTATCAACATTTTGCAAATCTGGAACTGGAACGATGTCTAAAGTCATGTCATCAACAACCTAAAACGAAAAAACATAGTTACTTCGATTTATTTAATATCGATTTTTATTTTTTTCGAACTCAGTACATTGGAAAACGAATAATGTGACATAAGAAATGGTTTCACTAACTTGATCATTTCCATTATCATTTCGTGCATTACCACATTTACCACCACCACTTTCACTCTTCTTTTTGAGACTTACGGTCTGAATTGTTGGATGACGTCTTAATAAATGATTGCGCAAGTTTGTTGTGTTTCCCTTAGTTTTTACGTCCTGGTGACAATATTTGCATGTGCCTCCGAAGTCTTTTTTAATAAAATGATTCCATAAATCACTTCTACCCGACATGCTGAAAAAATATATTTATTCCTCATTTATTATATGTATCAAACTTGATAAACAATGGTATTTTAAGTAATTAGTCACTAGTTTCGAGTAATATTCAAAATCCTATTAGGATTAGTTAGCATAATTTCTTAATGAATTTAAAAGAATATTGTATATGAAAGAATAGTTTAACATTTTATAAAAAAGTAACCTTTATATAAAAATAGCACCAAATGTGAATCGATTAATTAAGATACGAATTGCTTTAAAAATTGATATTTTTCGGAAAGAATCGCCATCCCTAGCCTGGCGATTACTTGATTAAAATAAAATTAGAGTAAAAGCGATAGTTTATTTTTAAAATGATAATGGGAGCTTTACTATTTTTTCTGTAAACAAGATGAATAATTTGATGCTTTGACGTTAAATAGATAATTGGACATAAAGTAATCGTGAATGAAGTATGAACACTTCCATCAATAAGAATTCCACATATTACTTATTAGTTATTTCAATGCTGATTATTCCTGTGTAAAAGTAAATTTAAATGATAATCACAACTAACAGAACAAACTGAAAATAATAGCGTCAAAGTAAAAAATAAGAAGCGCTTTACTTATTTACTTACCTACTCTCAATTAGTTATTATTTCGCAACAAACACTACATGAAAATCTGATGAAAATCAATCATGAAAATACTTATATTACGCTAATAACAGTATTCATTAAACGACAACAACAAATGAATAATGCAATATCAATCGTCACAGATTATAAATACATAAAGTCAAAGACTACAAACGTAACTTTTTTATTAAAGAGAGGCGAGTAAAGGATACTAAACATACAGCCATCTCGCGAGTTTATGAGTAGTTAACTCTTTAACCGGCAGCACTCTTATAATTCAGGCACATTCAACTAAATGTAAATAATTGTATGGTTTATACCAAAACAGAAAAAATCGAACGTCGATTTTCAAGGGTGATTTTATAAAAAAGTAACCTTTATATAAAAATAGCACCAAATGTGAATCGATTAATTAAGATACGAATTGCTTTAAAAATTGATATTTTTCGGAAAGAATCGCCATCCCTAGCCTGGCGATTACTTGATTAAAATAAAATTAGAGTAAAAGCGATAGTTTATTTTTAAAATGATAATGGGAGCTTTACTATTTTTTCTGTAAACAAGATGAATAATTTGATGCTTTGACGTTAAATAGATAATTGGACATAAAGTAATCGTGAATGAAGTATGAACACTTCCATCAATAAGAATTCCACATATTACTTATTAGTTATTTCAATGCTGATTATTCCTGTGTAAAAGTAAATTTAAATGATAATCACAACTAACAGAACAAACTGAAAATAATAGCGTCAAAGTAAAAAATAAGAAGCGCTTTACTTATTTACTTACCTACTCTCAATTAGTTATTATTTCGCAACAAACACTACATGAAAATCTGATGAAAATCAATCATGAAAATACTTATATTACGCTAATAACAGTATTCATTAAACGACAACAACAAATGAATAATGCAATATCAATCGTCACAGATTATAAATACATAAAGTCAAAGACTACAAACGTAACTTTTTTATTAAAGAGAGGCGAGTAAAGGATACTAAACATACAGCCATCTCGCGAGTTTATGAGTAGTTAACTCTTTAACCGGCAGCACTCTTATAATTCAGGCACATTCAACTAAATGCAAATAATTGTATGGTTTATACCAAAACAGAAAAAATCGAATGTCGATTTTCAAGGGTGATATATCGATTCAGTGAATCGACACAGTACTTCATATCGATTTAAAAAATCGATATTTTCTGCTCGAAAAATCGATTCTTCGATTAATCGATCTCAGATCGCCATCCCTACACAGCGTTATTAAAATTACACTATGTAATTAATTCAATTTATAAATGTATAATTTAATATCTACATATACGGTATTAGAACATATTATTATCGTTCGAGTGACGTAATGTCATCAAATTTAGATAGATCAAACATAGAATATATCGAGACAAAACAAGACTTACTGGAAAAAAGTTGGGTTTCATTTATAGACACACATTCTAAACTTAACGAGCGATTTTCATTTGAAGATGTCGACCAAAAGATAAGTGATATTTATGACAGTACTGAAGATACTTATTTAACATAAAAGAGTGTAATGAAGGCAGTAATTAATAAGATTAATGTAGTGAAAGAACCAACGCCAGGTGGTCAGAATTCTTCTAATAATCAGTCCAAACCATTTAGTTCTTTAGTTAAATTGCCAAAGATATCGATACCTACATTCCCTGGTAAATATTCTGAATGGACAACTTTTCATGATCTCTTTACATCATTAGTTCATAATAATGATTTGCTTGATAATGTCCAAAAAATGCACTTTTTAAAAAGTCACCTTATTGGTGAGGCAGAACAACTAATAAGGCATGCCCCAATTACTGATACAAACTAAAGTCAATGTTGGACTCAATTAAAAAATAGATATAGCAACAAAAAGTATCATAGTAATTGTATTTTGCAAAGATTATTTGGTCAAAAGCGTATGCATGTCGAATCAGCGACTTCACTGAAAGAACTGATTGATACTACTTGTGATTGTTTAAATGCACTCAAAAATTTGAACATGTATGTTATTATCATTCACATTGTGACGTCAAAGTTGGATAATGAAACATGAAAACAGTGGGAGTTGAGTGTCTCCAATATTGATTCAAGGAATGAACTGCCAACTTTTGTTCAGTTAAAACTTTTTACTGAAAATCGTTTTCGCGCATTAGAGAGCGTGGAGCCCAAAAAGGCTTCAGGTCAATATTTTAATAATAGTTCTCAATATGTTAATAGGCCTCGCACAATGATAGCTACGGGTGCACCAAAAATACGATGTGAGTTTTGTTCTGAATCCCACAAACTGTTTTTGTAAACAGTTTGCCAAACAACCATCTAATGAAAGACGTAATTTTGTATCCAAAAATAAAATATGTTTTAACTGTCTGGGCAGTAACCATATCGTATATAATTGCAAAAAATCAACCACATGTAGATATTGTCAAAAACTTATTGAATTAGGCGTTACTTTGCGGAAATCCATAATTATACAAATTATTTAAGTTTTCTTCAGTGTTAATTCCGCCAATATTTGTCTTTAAAACAATTCGACACGTGTTTCGCCTCTACACGAGGCATCCTCAGGACGTGTTGTCTCGCCAAAAGTCGCTCGTTAGTCTCGTGCCAGATTTTGGCGAGACAACACGTCCTGAGGATGCCTCGTGTAGAGGCGAAACACGTGTCGAATTGTTTTAAAGACAAATATTGGCGGAATTAACACTGAAGAAAACTTAAATAATTTGTATAATTGTCAAAAACGTCATCATTCCTTACTGCATCCTGTTGATGGATCTGAAAATAGAAACCAAACAAATGTAGCACGAACAGGTATCGAAAGTCCTGCTGCGTTAACGAGTACTGATCAGGTAGTTTCATGTTTGTCGACAGAGAAGATTGTCAAACCGAGACAGGTTTTACTAGCCACCGCGCTAATAAATGCTGAGTCCAGAACAGGACAATACCAAATATCAGCGGAAGCACTAGCAAATCAGCATCTGTGGTTTAACGGACCTGAATTTCTAAGAAAACAAAATATTGAGTACAATAAAAAATATTTGAATCAAGTTCAAACCGATTTAGAAGAAACAATAAAGGTTCATGTTGTAGTGCAAGACTCAGACGAATGGATATTTGAAAGGTTTTCCACTTTACCGAGAATGCTAAAAGTAATCGCTTACTGTCGGAGATTCATGAAGAGAAATCAGAAAGAAGAGAGAACAAAATATATACAGAAAGAAGAGATAGAAGCAGCATTAAAAGTTTGTATTAACTACAGAGAGAAGCGTTTGCAGAAGATTGTAATGCAATGGAGCTTAAAGAAGTTTTTAAAGCTAAAACTAGCAAGCTGAAGGCATTATGTCCATATATTGACGGTGATAGAATTATGAGAGTCAGTGGTAGACTGCACAAGTCTCTATTTAATGAAGCAGTTAAGCATCCGATTTTGTTGCCTAGTACATTCCGTTTGACAGATTTATTAGTAGCTGATGGCCATGCAAAAACTATACATGGAGGTCTGCAAACTATGCTGAACTATCTGAGAGCAGCGTATTGGATACTTGGTGTCAGAAATAGTATCAAACGATACATTCACAAATGTGTCATATGCACACGTTATAGAGGTCATGCACAAACGCAATTAATGGGGTCACTCCGGCGAGGCCATTTCTTCACAGTGGCGTCGATTATGCGGGACTCCTCACGCAGGTAGAAGCATGTCTCAATTCTAGACCAATGAGTGTAATCTATAAATCAGATCCGAGTGAGTTATTGCAATTAACTCCAGGTCACTTTTTAGTAGGCGAACCATGAATTCGGGTTCCTGATGATAATTATAACCATTCAAAGATCAGCTTATTAACCCGTTGGCAATTAGTACAGAGAATGTTGCAAACATTCTGGAGACGATTGTCTCAAGAATACTTAGCTAACAGCTTGGCTAGGTATAAGTGAGAAATAAATTACCTGAGCCAAAAAGTGGTGATATCGTTCTTATTAAGGAAGATGACTTGGTTAGAGAAACATCCAGAAAAGGATAATATTATGCATGTAGTCACACTACGCACTAAAAATTCTGTTGTTAAGAGACCAACTTCCAAACTGTGTGTGTTGCCAATTGAAGAATTATTGGGCAAATTGTTAAATTTTGAAATAATTAATTATTATTTTAAGAAAATATAATAGGTTATTTGTTTCTTTTTTTTTTCTTTGAAATGTTTATATAGAGTATAGTTTTTTAATTTAATCATAGGACAACTTTATTTTTAGTTCATATGAAAAAAGTAGGTATGTAATTTCAATTTAATAGTAATTTGTACGTATCATGGAATAGTTCTAACTCATTAAGGACAAAGTTCTGACCAGTAATTTTTGTTATTGTTAAGGTCATTCCGGCATTAAATGTTCTTGGTGGGGGGAATGTTCGAGATAGATTGCGCAGAATCAATATCGGCACTATGAATGTCTACATTGTTTGCCGATAGATGGCGCTAGTACCAGAATGTAAGTACTTAACACGCGCCTTAAGTATTTGCTTAGATATTGGACTATATTTAATATTGTTTTTGTTAACGAGCATTCTTGTCTCGGACCCCGCGCCGAGCCGACTACTACACGCGCCTGTGCTCACGCCCCGCTACGCCGCCACGCTACGCCCAGTGCTACGCCACGCAGCTCCGCTACGTGTGGTACGAGGTATACTACGCCAAGTTCGACTGGTTACGTCGAATTCGTTCCGGCCCGCAGCTTGTTTACAGCAATTTTTATTGTAGTAAGTGAGTTGCGTGTCAACGCGGTTGAGCTGAAGGGTACCTAACGGTGACAACTAACTCGGCTAACGTTAACCCGGTGCGTTTCTCAGGCCTCCAGACCTGAGAGAAACCGGACGACCCGATCCCATTGCAATTGGGCTTTCCCAAGGGTGACGGTTTGCGGCTATAACCATTAGGGATAGCCGCATCACTTCCGACCCCGGTTGCTCCCTGCCCTCAGCAGGGAGGCTCCCACAGCATGGCTCCTCCATCAGCGGAGGCCCTCGCGACCTTGGTGCCCCAGATTAAGGCATTACTTAAAAATGTCTCACCCGAGAATACCCACGAATTCTTCAAAATACTCCGTTCCATGGCCGCCACCCAGAGTCAGCCCCTCGCTGACTCCCCCGACGAGCCCGACGCTCATGCCCTAGTCCCTGCTGACATGGAGTTCTCAGACTCCGCCTCCTGCGGCCGCAAGCGGCCAGTCCATTCCTCCTCGGAGGAATCAGATAACGGAACACTCACTGGTTCCGTACTCGACACCTCTCTCCGTCCCTATCGTCCCTCAGACGATTCATTCCAACTGGTTCAGTCCAGAAAGAAGCGTCAGGCCAAGCGCATCGCGTCTGATAAGGTTTCAACCTCCTCTTCCTACCAAGTACCATTAATGTCCCTCGACATTAGTTTACCCCCGGACTCTGTCCCCTCCTCTTGCCAACCGGCGACACGCTCGCCCGTCCACCCTAGTAACAAGCCTCCACCGCCAATCTTTCTCCGTGATAAGGCAAAGTGGACAAACGTAGCCCAACTTTGCATCGATCACAAGGTGCGATACACCCGTGCCTCAAACACAGGTGAGGCAATACGCATAGTCGTACCGAGCACGGACGACTTTCGCAACCTCACCCTCCTCCTCTCGCGTAACAACGTGCCTTTCCACACCTATGCGCTCCCGGAAGAGCGCAAGGTCAAGGCTGTCCTCCGAGGCCTCCCGTACGAACTCTCTAATGAGCTCATACAGGAGGACCTTGTCAAGAAAGGCTTTCCGGTCGAGGCTGTACATAAAATGTACAGCTGTACCGGGAAGAAGTACCCGTTAACGTTAGTCATTCTAACTAACGTCCCTGAAGCCAGGGAACTTTTCAAAGGAGAGTTCACCGTATGTGGGCTCTCCAACATACGTGTGGAAGCCCCACACAAGCGGGGATTCCCCGGTCAATGTCACCGCTGCCAGATGTATGGTCACGCAGCGGCAAACTGCTCTGCTCCTCCCAGGTGCGTAAAGTGCGTCGAACCCCACAGCACCAAAGAGTGCAAACGCACTCGCGACGAGGTAACACCTCCCGCATGCGTGCTCTGCGGGCAGGAGGGCCATACCGCGAATTATTGCGGATGCCCTTGTGCCCCTCGTTCCGCCCCGACGGCTGCTAATAAGCAGACTTCCAGGCCGCCAAAACAAAGGCCACCTCTGGCCTCTAACACCCAATCCCATTTTCCTCATATGATTAATAAAACTGTCGGGCCCCAACTCTCCACCTCATGGAGACAATCAGCCCTTCCCTCTCAGGCATCCAATGTCTACTCCCGCCCCGCCCCGGCCACCTTCAGTGGCCCCAGGCGGGCAGTACCTCCCCAGGCTCAGTCACAGGTGCAAAGCACCCTGAAAGACCTGGAAGAAATCTACGCCTCACTAGGCGAAGTCGACATTCAAGAAATATCCGTCCTGGCACGGAAACTCAGGACGGCTAAGTCCTCCAAGGAGCGCCTCTTTGCGCTGGCGGAGCACCACCATTTGGTGGCCTCCTTGTAATACCTAAAGCGCTTAACGCTTACCACATAGTGCGGTACGAGTGATGCCTAGGGGCGTATCACTCGATCTAACCAAATCACTATTTTTAAATTTCTCCTCTTTCAATCTTTCGTCTGACCTGGATTGACAGGTACCAGATACATGTAGCCTCACCTCCCGTTTGTGATCATCCTTCTGATGTCGCCAAGTCTCTATTAGACAGCACCTTCTGTGCATTCCCAGCGAACACTCCCTAGGGAGTGCCGCTTGCGCCTCTCTTCCCCGAGAGATGGTCGCCTACGATGAAGGCTTAGAGGGCACACTGCCCAAAGCCAACCTCAGGTGGTGTTTAGTGGGTAGGCACTTAGGTTCTTACGTGAGTCCCACATAACCAACGCAGCCTGCGTTGGTATGCATGAGCATTCACCACCTCCCTCCCTTCGTAATCCCGGAGGGTAGCCCTTTCCCTTTGTCTGGGCGCAAAAAAAAAAAAATGTTAACGAGGCTAGCAACCCGTAAGAATAATAAGCTGAAAGCTAGAATAGTTCTATTGTTATTGATGTTATTATTTTAAATAATTATAGTTCAAGTGAATACGTTAAGTTTCATTTAACAATAGTATAGGTCTTAACGCCTTTAGCACACCTACGCATTCGTGTGTGGCAGCGAAACAAAAAAAATCTGTAAGTTGAATGGCAACGTTTCGCACATGTTGTGTCTCGCTCTTTTGTATAGCTAGATGAAATAGTTGCGTCCTTCTCGCTACTGTTTCGCAAGGTACTGCGAAATGGTCGTTACACTGACGCAGGTGTTTCGTTAGTCGAATTTTGTTTCGCAAAGCGTAACCACGTGTTCTGCCGGCAAGGACAGAATTTCGCACAATGGACGCCGAAAATATTGAAATAATTTTGAATTGCATTCGAAATTATCCTGAATTATATGTAGTTGGACACGCTGATTACAAAAATACGTACAAGAAAGAGGTGTGGCATGGAGGAAAATTCAAGAAAAGACGGGGATAGATGGTAAGAAATTTATTAACAAACATTTTCAGTTTTCAGTACCTATTTCTTTCAAAGTAGTTTACAAATTGTGATCTGACACTAAACGCTGCTAAGTCCGCCCTGTGTCTATTCGAATGCATTGGTAGGAATGCTCCTATAGCATCCGAAAATGTATGTATATGCACCTTCGTGAAAATGCAATAAGTTATGCAAGCACAAAGCAGCCTTAACAATTTTAATAGTGTTGTTTAAATCTGTTTCCGAGGGCCTTAAGAATATTCAAAATTTTTGTGCCATCATGCCAAACGCACATTCTACTACAACGCGTGCCCTGCTTAATGATCTATTAAATGTTTTCTTAATGTTGTCATTCATAGCTGCTTCTCTAGTGAAAGGTCTCATTAAAAATGTCTCCAGTTTAAATCCACCATCTGCAATGAATACATGTGGAGTAGGCTGTTGAAAACCTGGAAAAGGCTTAGGAGCTGGCAAAGTCAGATGTCCATTTTTTAAAAGCTGATAAAGTGAGGAATTCTCAAATATTATGCTATCGGAATCCTTTTCATATGATCCAATATCTACGTATATAAATTTGTAATGTGGATCAACTATAGCCAATAACACCGTAGAAAATCGTTTTTTATAGCAATAGAATAGTGAGCCGCTGTTAGGTGGAGATTTAATAACAACATGTTTGCCATCAATGCTACCAAGGCAGTTAGGAAAACCCCATATTGTTTTATACGTATCTGCTATTTCCAACCATGATTCAGTAGAAGGAACTGGCATGTACTTTGGTTGTAGTATCCTCCAAATTTGTTCACATACTTGTGTTACTATTTTTGAAACAGTACTTCCACCCAATCGATAAGAAAAAGATATTGTTGTATACGTGTCACAAGTTGCTAAAAACCTGAAATTATTGTTACAGTTAAAACTCTGAAGGCCAAATGGAGAAATCTAAGGGACACTTATAAAAAATATAAACAGAGCCAGCAAACAAGTAGTGGACAAGCTGCGAAAAAACTCGCTAATTGGCACTGGGCTGAGCAAATGTCATTCATAGATACTTCTGTAACTTTAAGGCAAACTGAAAATACATTGGAACCCAGTACTGTATCGACAGAGAATGACATTGAAATTTCTACTGAAGCTGAACAAATTTCAAATAACGAATCGATTGTTGAAGAAATCGAGACAGCCGAGGCTAATCCGAAACGCGAAGAAATACCCCGAAGACGACGACGTGTTAGCAACAACGATCCTGCTGAAAAGATTATAAATTATTTGAAGACTAGAAAAATGAACAATCCTAGTACAGACAATCTTGTCAAAGTAGCGTGTGATAGAATAGACATGGAGTTTTTAGGTTATGCCAATATTGTCAAAACATTTTCTTTACATAAACAAGCTATTGTTAAATTACAAATAACAAACATAATAACTGAGGCTCAACTGCAAGAATTGAATAATATCCGGTCAAATTCTGATTCCAATGCTCCATCCTCCAGTAGCAACGATCTTTACTATATTGATCAAGACTCGAACAAATGTTCGAACCCAATTCAATATGAAGAACAGCCATCATATTATACAGAAATAACACAAATACACTCACTTAATACACAAACACTTGCACCCACTACACAAATGCATTCGATCCCCTCAATTAATAATACAGACTCCCGTAAGATTACAACGGTTGTAAACATACCTACTACACAAACGCATTCAAACTAATATATTATATTCATAATAATATTATATTCATAATATATTAGTTTGAATGCGTTTGTGATAATTCGATACAACAATATGTCAGTGATTGGAATGAAAATTGAAGTCAATAAAAAATACCTGAAACATAGTGCCAGTCTTTCTTTTGTTGAGATAGCCTCCCTATAGTTTGTATTTTTCTTTTTAATATGAGGTTCAAGAAGATTGTGTAAGATTTTAAAAGTTTCCGGTTTCATTCTGAAATAAGTATAAAAGCGATCTTCATGTGATTGAAGTTCTAAGCATAGTTTATTTTCTCCAAGTTTTCTTCGTTTCTGGTTTATTTCATGCACCCAGATTCTACGTTTTCTCTTTAATACCGAGGCCAGTAACAATAATTCTTCCTCTTCAGAATCCGAAAGCGATGGTTCGGATGACATCTTGAAACGACGTCCGCACCTACAGCTTACGAAAGCTACACTGACATTTCTTTGCAAAAAACTGCAGTGTACTAACGTTCAGCAGATATCTCGCTACCGCAATAGTTTCGCAAAGATCGCTGCCGCACACGAATGCGTAGGCGTGCTAAGGGCGTTATAGTAAAAGTTCAAACTGAGCTATTATTTAACAGTACGTAAAGTTTTTTATAGTGTAATTTGTAGTTTAAATGAAACATATAAATACCTTTATAGTCGGTGGTTGCAGGTTGAACTCTTAATATAACGATCACGTCACATGATTTACAAAATAATGTAGGATCTACTGTGAATAATAAGTAAAAGAAGGAAAATAACTCAAGAAAATAATTATGTACTAGTCACTTTATCTTGTCTAATCGAGATTCCTGTTAATCAACGTGACCTTCGACGTTTCTGTTTTTCTCACCAGTATCTTGCAGTCTCGAACCCATACGTAAGCAATTTTCCCATCTTTCTTCAACTGGCGAGCGCGTTTGAGCAACAGCTTGGTGGTCGGAGTTAGATGATCCCCAATTAAACGCACAGGTTGTTAGCCGGGGCGTCGAGACCTAATGAAGATGTAACGAGTCCACTACGCGCCCATACTGCCGACAGGAGTTGGGTCTTTATAAATGCTGAGAGTGAACTTTATAATGATAGCCGGAGTGTTGGACGTTTTGGTAGTATTTTCTTCATTACTGTTACCACTTCCAGCTACATATCGACTCAACCGCTGTATGTAGTCAATAGAATTTTCGTCCATTTTTAGACCGACGACAGTAAACAGTTTTGATAATATATTTAATAAGTTTTCCCCCTTGTTAAATGGCAAACCTGAAATTTCAATGTTGTTTAATCAAGAATATTGCTTTCGTGAGTCATTCTGTATTTGAAAAGTTGATATAGTGGTCTGATATTGTAACTAATTCGGACTGCGAGGTAGGTATTTCATCACACTTACTCAAGCGTGGTTAATCTATCTTCTATGTCAAAAAAATGGTTTTCCAATACCGTAAACTTGTTGTTAATAATTTGAATAACGTTCTTGCACGCTTGAATTTCGGATTTGAGGTTAACTGTGTTCAATTTCATTGAACTAAAATCCGATCGAAAATCTCGTTCTTTTAGGACAGCCGCGATACCTTCTTGTGTCTCGTTTAAGGATCCAGGTGTAGCAGCTGGGTTGTGCATGTTATGGCAGGTCAGACACTTCCATGCAGCCTTTTTGTAGGAACTCATGCGTCGATAGCCAGTTTCCGTTAGACCGGCACAGGCCTATTCCTTCACTATTGAAGAGAGCTACGACATACAGAACACAAAACTGCATCAGTTATATTTTCGTTGCACTTAATACAAATAATTTTATTTTATGTAGAACGCTTGGTTACGCAGCGACGATTCAATGAAGACGCGAATACGAATGAAGAGCGCAAACGCACCCGATTCAGAACACACACACACATATATATATATATGCTAATAATATTATAACCTTCAATTTCTTATTATCATTTATTTTATTAATGAGTGAAAATTTTTAAATGTGCGAATGGACAATGAATTGAATTATGAATAGAATATAATATAATGTAAATTTTACTCTTTCATGAATAAATAAGAATAAAAGAGAAAATCAAGACCTGATAATGAGCTGACCTGTAAAAAGTGTAAGTGTTTATATTCTGATAAATAATAATATCAAAATATAACATTATATCATTCTTTGTAAAATATATAAAATCTCACTGGATAAAATAATATTAATTATATTGTATATTAATAAAGGCATTTATTTTAGATAGAGGAAATGCCAACTTTGCTCAAAAGATGAAGTTATATCGTCAGCTTTTCCGAGAAAAAAAATAGCAAAAAATCTAACAATGCTCCTAGCTCTTCAGTAATGCGTGAGTGCTTAGTCGGTAACACGGCTTTATTGATTGTAAATTTTATTTAATATATTAATGTGTCTGGTAATTATTCCTAAAGTTAATTATTATTAAGTTTTACTTCAATCGCGCGTAAAGATTACACGCATACACTTTTTATTTCATTTCACAAAACTGAATGAATCGAACTCATTCGATATTTAATCATAATTTGTGAATTGTTACACTCATTACAAAATAGGTATTAAAATTAAAAGTTACATCAAGTTCTTTGTTTATTTTCATTAAAAAAATCCTATTTTACAATATGTCTGCTTTTTTTAAATCAGAACATATAAATGCGAATGAAATAGCTACACATCTATTAAAAAACGTATTTTATGCGAAAAGACTCTAACCGAAGGGAGCAAAATATTGTAAACCAGAAAAAAATACCAACGATGAAAATGTGCAAGATCTTGACTTCCAGCAACCCTCTGGTTCCTCTGAAAACGACATTGGTGTTCAGCTAAAGGAAGGTAATACCGATACCGAGGTGGAAAGAAATTTATAAAATATTAAGTTTGAGTTTAAGAAATTCGTTCACGTGGGCTTGTGGCCAGGCCAGATTTGCTAAATAATGATTTTATTAATGAGGTCCTCTCACATGAAATGACTGACGATCATACCATCCTCCGCTCGGGTCTCGTCTGATGTCGAGTTCAACCCTGACGATTCGCTAAAAATATTAGGCCTACGTTGGCTACCGTTTAAAGATGTTTTTGCGTTCACAGTAAATATTCGTGAATGTGAAATCAGAAAACATAATATTTTATCCACTATTGTGGGAATTAAGAATTAGTTCTGGTATTAATGATGATTTACCTAAGTTTGAGCAGTTCAAAACATTTATGGAATCTATGTTTTGAGCCTTATAGAGTATTTAGATCCTAAAGCTAACAAACAGCATAGTGCTCGTGATAGTGCCAAATCTTTTCATGTTGCTTCTCAAAAATGTATATTATGTTCTGGTGATCATAAATTGTGTCACTGTAAAACATTTGCTAAGAAAGATTGTGACGAACGTCGTTAGCCAGTAAGCTTTGTTACAATTGTCCAGGAACTAATGTTGGAGCCGCCTTAACTGCGGCTGATGAACCGGTTGTGTAGCCGGACGCCAGAGGGGAGACGCCGGAGAGGGGAGGCAACTGTCGTCGACCCACTCGGCAGTGCCACGTCCCGCAGTCGCGTCAAACCCTATCAGCACGACACCCGCGCACGCGCATCTACCTATTTACAATATTTCCTCATACGATAACCAGTTACTTTTTGCTGTCAATAAACATTTAACTACAGTCCGCTGTTTGCTTCGCCACCATATGGTCCTTCGAACCTTGTCTACATGAAATAGCGACCAGCAGTACAAAGGAACAAAGAAAGTTAACGGACCCAAACCAGCCACGTAACATTCTTCGAGTTGTCGCCTGAATCCTTCAAGTCATCGTGCCTGCTTTCTTTTGGTTAAAGTGGAGTGCGTTCTGAAGGTCTTAGATTTACCGCCTGCAGCCATCCACCAAATCAGGGACCACTTGGAGGGTCATCGGGATTGCGGATCATCAACTTCGGTTGCGCGTGATCAGCATCAACGCACACGATTCGTCGGTCAACGAGGCTACGTGTTAATTTCATTCATCACCTGTGGATGGCATAACAACCGTGAGATTGTTCCAACCTACTCCTCAATATATAAAATCATTTGCTGTACTGCATAATTTAAAATCATTTGTCATTTTATTCTTGTACATTGCCTCTCATTTTTATTCTATTTATATTCATCTCATTCATCATATCAACTAGATTTTCTTAGTCTCATTTATCGTCATATTTGAACATTATAACGCCTGACATCATTCTATAGCAAAATTGCATTTCTGTGTTATTTCTTTTCTATATTGCCTGTTTGCTTGTGCCTTCTTTAAAACATACACCTAGTTGGCTTCTATTTTATTTTAAGCTTTACTCTTTCTTCCTCATTATGTCCGAGTCTCAAATAAAAACGTTGATTAAAAAACGAGGTTCTATAAAGGCCAAGCTTACACAATTTTCGAATTATGTTGAACTATCTAAATCTTGTAAAAAATTAAGCGAATTGCAGACTATAGAACTGGAGTTCAGGCTGGCTGCTATTGAGGCCCTACATGAAAAGTATGACGCCTTGCAGGACGAGTTGGAGATGTTGGCGGACGACCCCGACGAGCAATATGCGGAACGCGAAGAATTTGATAAACTATACTGCAGTCTAGTGGCTACTGCTCGCCAGCTGATCACTATCGCGCGCAGAGAGTTGAATGCAGACATCGCGTCCGAGGTGAGCTCTTGTTCAAACACGCATAAGCATAATAGTGTGCGTCTGCCTAAAATTGATTTGCCCAGATTTTCAGGCAGCTATCATGATTGGTTGGAATTTCGTGACACATTTCAAGCAATAATAAACAGTAACCAGTCTATCGATGACATTAATAAGCTCCACTATCTTCGTGCATCACTAAAGGGGAGTGCTCTTTTAATAATTAATAATCTCGATTTTAAGTCGGAGAATTACAACGCTGCCTGGAAGTTGCTTTGTGAGCGTTATGACAATAAGAGGCTGCTTGTGAATAATCATGTGCAAGCTTTGTTTAACATTGAGTCATTTTCAAGGGAATCAAGTAAGTCAATAAGACATTTAGTAGACGAAACTAAAAAAAATTTAAGAGCCCTGGCGACCTTGGATCAACCTGTTCAATATTGGGACACCTTAATTATCCACATTATGACGGGTAAACTAGATCAAATCACAAATAGGGAATGGGAGCAGCACCGCAACTCTATGTCACAACCTCCCACCTTACCAGTCTTTATTACATTTCTCAATAGTAGGGCAGATTTATTAGAAACACTAGAGGAGTCCAAAGTCGCTAAAACACAAAACTCACAAGCTTTTAACAATACTAAACCTAAAAGCTTTGTAATTAATACTAATAATAATTTTACTAACCATAAATCATTCAATCATAAATCTTCATTATGTCAATTATGTAATCAGTCACATTTCCTATTTTCTTGCCCTAACTTTAGAGACTTACCTGTAGAGTCCCGTATTAAAAAGGCCCAAGACTTAAAAGTTTGTTTGAATTGCCTACGTCCAGGTCATGTACTTTCAAAATGTAAATTAGGCTCTTGTAAATATTGCCGTCTGAAACATAACACTTTGTTACATATTGAGAATGAACCAGAGCAATCTACCTCTCAAAATGTAGCGCTTACTCTTAATAACACGTCTGAAACAAGAACTGTGTTACTCTCCACAGCGCTCGTGAATGTGGTGGATACTAACGGAAAGCTCCATACCGCACGGGTCTTGCTGGACAACGGGAGCACAGCCAACTTTGTTTCAGAGGATTTCTGCCGTAAGCTGCACCTTTGTACTTTGAATACCAAATCCAGAGTGTTTGGCATCAATAATCAGTCTTCAAACTGCACAAAATCATGCAATTTTAAATTACAGTCATTAGATAAGGTATACGAAGTCAACATAGAATGCTTTGTATTATCTAAAATAAGTACTAAGCTACCATCAACTTATGTTGACACAAGGAGCTTTCAAATACCCACTGGCATTCGTCTTGCCGATCCTACTTTCAATTGTCCGTCTTCAGTCGACATCTTAGTTGGCGCAGAAATATTTTGGGAAATTTTAGGCGCGAATCGTATCAGTTTAGGAAAGAACAAACCTTCTTTATTTGAATCTAAGTTAGGCTGGTTGATTTCCGGCTTATTTATAAACTCAAATCATAATAATGACTCTTCTTCTCCCGTGTGCATGTTTTCAGACAACACACTATCAGATTTGTCTCGATTCTGGGAGCTTGATACTATTTCTTCAAAACACAAACTCACTCCCGAAGAGAAGCGCTGTGAGCAGATATTTGCGGATACCACGTATCGAGAATCTGATGGTCGTTTCGTGGTGACTCTACCCCTCAAAGAGCCACCCACCATTCTAGGTGACTCTTACAACATGGCCAGGCATAGGTTTATATCTTTAGAACGTAGATTACAAAAAAATCCAATTCTTCAGAAACTCTATTTTGACTTCATGCGTGAGTACATAGAGCTAGGTCATATGACTGAAATTAATTTTTTTGATTGGAACTCTACAGAGCCATCTTATTACTTGCCACATCATGGAGTCATGAAGGAGTCGAGTTCCACTACGAAACTGCGTGTCGTATTTGACGCGTCTGCAGTTACTACGTCGGGAAAGTCTTTCAACGACATCCAAATGATAGGAGCCACTCTTCAAGACGATTTACAATCGATTCTTCTTCGATTCCGCCAGCATAGAATTGCAGTGTCAGCGGACATTCAGCAATTCTATCGACAGCATCTTGTCACTTCTCCACAACGATGTCTGCAGCAGATACTATGGAGAGAAAGCCCTAGGACACCGTTGAAAACATACGTACTTAATACAGTCACCTACGGTACGGCATCTGCACCTTTTCTCGCAACTAGGTGTCTGTTACAACTCGCGCATGATTGCAAGAACAAGGCCATTCAATTTACAATCGAACATGATTTTTATGTTGATGACTATTTATCAGGGTCATCATCTGTCGAAGAGGCTATACATCAATGTCATGAAGTTATCGCTGTCTTGCAATCAGCGCAGTATAATCTGCGTAAGTGGCATTCTAATTCCGTGGAAGTCATGCAGCACTTTCATGGAATTAATTGTGATACACAAGGCTCTGTTGATCTAAGCTACAACTTTAACGAGATTTCTAAAACATTAGGCCTCAACTGGAAATTATTTAATGACACATTTTCTTTTACAATTAATTTAAAGCACACTGACATTATTTCAAAACGACACATTTTATCTACGATTGCACAAATATTTGATCCCTTAGGTCTTGTAGCACCATGCATCGTGGAATCTAAAATTATCATGCAACAGTTGTGGTTAGCTAAATGTACTTGGGACGAACCTGTTTCTGAAGACATACAAAGGTCTTGGGAGAGTTTTCAAAATACTCTTCCATTGTTAAACAACATAGAGATTCCACGTTGGATTTCATGTGACTCTCCTATAAAACTGCAATTGCACGTGTTTACAGATGCGTCTGAGCGAGCTTACGGTGCCTGCGTCTTCGTGCGCAGCATACATGCCGATGGCTCTGTTCACGTTCATCTACTTAGTTCCAAGAGCAAGGTAGCTCCTATAAAACCAGCTACTATGCCCCGACTCGAACTATGTGCAGCCTTGATGGGCGCTCGATTGCATTCTAAGGTACTTCAATCACTTACCCTAAAATTCAACGAGTCAGTGTTCTGGTGCGACTCTACCATAGTGTTGGGCTGGCTATCGATAACACCCTCGAATCTTAAACCTTTCGTCCGTCATCGTATCTCTGAAATCCAGGACATTGTCGGTGGTGACTGTTGGCGCTACGTTCCTTCAGCAGAAAACCCCGCAGACCTCGTCTCACGAGGACTCTCAGCTGACAAGTTAGCTCACTCTTCTTTATGGTGGTCAGGGCCACAGTTTCTACAACAAGACCAATCAGTTTGGCCGCAATTTCCACGATCGCATGACAAGTCTACGTTACCAGAGACAGTTAGAATTTTTCATGTCAACGTCGACGGTGAAAATGTAATTTCTACACTTTTCAATCGGTGTTCAAACTTTAACGCATTGCAACGCATCGTAGCCTTTATGTCACGGTTTCTTAAAAATTGCAAATTACAAAATCAAAATCGTACATTTGGTCCACTAACAACATGCGAATTAAATAATTCATTAAATTTAATTTTAAAAATCTGTCAACAAGAATCATTCCCTGAGGAGTACAATCTTCTCACATCAGGTAAACTATTACCTCCTAAAAACAAACTCTTATCATTATCGCCTTTTCTTGACGATAATAAAATTATTCGAGTAGGGGGCAGGCTTCATAGTTCCTTTTATGACTACAATGTTAAACATCCTGTTCTTCTTTGTAGCTCGAATCGAATCTGTAACTTAATATTTCAAATGTTTCATCATAAATTATTTCATGCAGGGCCTCAACTGTTACTTGCCTCCATTCGTCATCATTACTGGCCCATCGGTGGTAGAAATCTAGCCAGGAAGACAACACATCAATGTGTAAAATGCTCTAGAATCAAGGCTAACACAATCCAACCTATCATGGGCAACCTTCCAGTGCAGCGTTTACATCTAGAATTTCCCTTTTTAGATACAGGTGTCGATTACGCCGGTCCTATCATGATAGCTGACCGCAAGGGCAGAGGTTGCAGGCTCGTCAAGAGCTTTATATGTGTATTTGTGTGTTTGGCCACAAGAGCAGTTCACCTTGAGCTTGTTTCAGACATGACAAAAGAAGCTTTTTTAGCAGCTCTCAACCGATTTATTGCTCGGAGGGGGAAACCACGCCACATCTTCTCGGACAATGGTAGTACTTTCGTCGGGGCCTTCAATGAGCTAGCGCAGCTTCTAGCACAGGATCTCGACCTAAATAGAATCGATCCAGGTATAACCTTTTCGTTTATTCCGGCATATACTCCACATTTCGGTGGACTATGGGAATCTGCCGTCAAATCCACCAAATATCATTTAAAACGAATCTTAAGCCTTACGTACCTCACCTTTGAAGAAATGGCAACTTGCCTTATTCAGATTGAATCTATATTAAATTCTCGTCCTCTAACTCCTATATCCAGTGACCCGTCAGACCTCACTCCACTTACACCCGCACACTTCCTTATTGGGCGATCTTTACTGACGTTGCCTCATCCACAGGTCACCAGAGCCAGTGTGTCCTCGCTTCAGCGATTCCAGAGAATCGAATATCTGAAGCAACATTTTTGGAATCGCTTCTCAAACGAATATGTTCTCTGGCTTCAGGAAAAATCCAAATGGCATCGCTCTACCAGAGGAGAACTAAAGGAAGGGGCTCTCGTTGTAATCAAGGACAAGACCTCTCCGCCTCTTATGTGGCTGATGGGACGAGTCATCCGTGTGCTACCAGGGAGTGACGGCGTCGCAAGAGTTGCAGACATACGCACACGCAAGGGTGTGCTCAGACGGGCATTCAACACTATTTGCCCCCTGCCTCTACAGTGACTCTACCTTGAAGACCACGGCTCTTCAACAGGGGGACATCAAGTCTTCTATATAAATTGTTTTCGAGAATTTTCGATTTGATTTTGATCCAGTTTTGTAAATGGGAGATACTTTAGCAATTTTGAAACAATCCTTCTGAAAGTAATTTATTTAAGCAGTTTGTTAAATCTGAAACAATTAAATGTTGTATGCATTTGAGGGCTTTGGTGCTTATTGAATCAAGACCTGTGCTTGTGTTAGGATCTAAGGAGTCTATAATTTTTAATACTTCATCGACAGTGCATACTGTTAATTCAGATAATTCATGAAGCTGTGAGTTTGGATTCAGTCTGGGTAATGTAAGTATATCATTATTGTAAAATTTTGCTGGAATATTTTTAGCTAGCTGTGTGCCTATATTCGAGAAACGAGATAGCTATTAAAAATTGACATATTTCATTTGGTTCTGTTATGAGAGATCCATCGTCACATTTTAAATTTGGAGGAGCACAATTCTTATCGATATGCTTTCCTGGAAGAGTGCTAGTCATCTTCCACATTTTTTTCGGTTTATTTTTACATATCATGAATTCATCATGGTAATATTTGGCTTTTTTGCCTTTTATTGTTTGAACCAATTTGTTTCTTGCATTCTTAAATTCGCGTTCCATTTCATTCGCGTTTCATTCCAGTTTTATCCATAAGTAGGTATTTCCACTAATGAACTTTGTTGTTGTTAGTTCGTGCTTAAGATTTATCTAAATTATATAAAATGGTGGAATCATCCAAAGTCGAGAACGAAAACCACGATTTTACCATTCTGGATGAATATATTAAAGAAACAATTGCAAAGAACAAAATAACAAAATATAAAGTAATAAATCAGCCCCATAAAGAATGGATTTCCAAAAATATTATAAAAGACATAAATAAAAGAAACCAACTATGGAGCAAACTAAAGAAGAATCCTACCGATAATGATACCAATAGAAAAAGCTGAATACTATCGGTATTACCGAAACAGCCCACAAAATGCTAAAGTCTTATTTAAGTGATAGATATCAGATTGTCAAGCTCGGTAATTATCAAAGTACTCCTCAACCTATTACGTGTGGGGTTCCGCAGGGATCAGTACTCGGACCCTTGCTATTTTAAATATATATAAATAACATACATGATAAGACTAAAGGGCCATTTGACCCTCTATGCTGATGACACATGTTTGTTTAATTTTGGACGCAGAGGGTTGACTTCTCCTGATCTGTTCAATCTTTACATCAACGATTTCGATTCAGGAAGGCCAGAATAGGCTGTCACGTGGGAAATATATGCATCAATAATTTAAGTTACGCTGATGATATGGTCCTGCTGAGTCCGTCGATCAAAGGGTTACGTAAATTAATATCAATTTGCGAAAATTATGCTAACAGTCATGGATTGAAGTATAATGTTAATAAAACCGTTTTGATGGTATTTAAATCTGGAAAGGGACCAGAAAATATTCCTGGGGTATATCTAAATGAGAAAAGCTTAAAAATTGTAAAAGTTCTTTTCCGGTGATCAAACTATCGTGCATTTTTTAACTAATCTTTGTTAGCCGTCATATGTGCACTTGCACCACTATCTACGTACCATTCGTTTGTACTATATTCTCCGTTTAAGAATACCACACTAAAAGCATTTGATTGTTTGTTTTTCTGCAACAATGGACACTGGTTTGGGAAATGACCTGTTTGCTTACATTACAGGGACCGTTACAGGGGTCGAGCCATTTTTAAATTTCGCCTTCTTTTTGTAATTAGCAGCGAATGCTGCGCCGCTGGAATCCATGTCTTTTTTTGAAACCTCCATATCAATCAACTTTGTTTTTATTGAATCGGTGGTAATTTGCATTCCTGAGTGCTCGATGGCCATTATCATTGGAGCGAATTTTTCAGACAAACCTGCTAATAATAATGATGCTATCTATTCTTCTGTGATTGTAAATAATGAGCTATCTCGACCACTTGTGTAACATATGAAGTCATGGAATCACAATTTTCTTGTCGTAGCGTGATTAAATGTCGTGGTAGGGTTATTTTACGAGAAAAAACCTGAGTCATCGAACATGGTTCTAAGCTTATTCCATAACTTCAACGTTGTTTTTGATTCCTTAATGTGCACGTACAGTCCTGGATCGCTGGTTAAAACTAACTTTGCCTTCGCTTTTGCGTCATCTGATGCTTTCGGCTCGAAACTGGGATCTGGATCCGACTTTATGTAGTTCACGAAGTTGTCAAGCACTAATAGATTTTCAACAGCAAAACTCCACTCATCATAGTTTTCGCGTCCTTTGAGTTTCGGAATACCTTGAATATAGTTCACAGCCATATTTCCACAAAAAGTCAACAATTTTCGACTGTTTTATACCAATCTTACACAGAAAAAAACGGAAAACTAAGGATATTTGCCCATAACCTATTAAACACGTTGCTTTCCGTAATAGACTCACTTTATTCATAGAGTGTTACACAGAGCATTACATAGTGTTTCTACCAAAGCTGTGGCTAACAGACCATGGTTGTGATTATCCGCAAAATAACAAAGGGGTTTGGTATCGCTTTGATTAGAAGAGCTAGCTGCATTAGCAGCCATCACTTCCGTTTCAGCTGAACCATCAACAATTTCAAATAAGTTGATTTTGGGTGAAGAAGTGGTGCTTCTTATTACAAAGGTGATATTTAGTTTGTTGACGTCAAGACTAGACGGTATGGTTAGTTGGTGGCGAAGCAAACAGCGGACTGTAGTTAAATGTTTATTGACAGCACAAAGTAACTGGTTATCGTATGCGGAAATATTGTAAATAGGTAGATGCGCGTGCGCGGGTGTCGTGCTGATAGGGTTTAACGCGACTGCGGGACGTGGCACTGCCGAGTGGGTCGACGACCGTTGCCTCTCCTCTCCGGCGGCTCCCCTCTGGCGTCCGGCTACACAACCGGTTCATCAGCCGCAGTTAAGGCGGCTCCAACACATATCTCACAAAAATAAATTTTATATACGAGAAACAATATTGGTTTCGACCCAAATCAAATACAATTAGTGTTTTAATAGATTTAGTAACAGAAATTAAATCCAGAATTGATCAAAAGCAAATAGCAATAGGCGTATTTTTAGATCTAAAAATAGCTTG
Source organism: Leptidea sinapis (assembly GCF_905404315.1). Classification (NCBI taxonomy): domain Eukaryota; kingdom Metazoa; phylum Arthropoda; class Insecta; order Lepidoptera; family Pieridae; genus Leptidea; species Leptidea sinapis. The sequence continues at coordinate 18,955,976 of NC_066266.1, read as the reverse complement.
CGACACAGTTTCCCACTCCTTACTATTGAAAAAACTGAATACTATCGGTATTACCGGAACAGCCCACAAAATGCTAAAGTCTTATTAAGTGATAGATATCAGATTGTCAAGCTCGGTAATTATAAAAGTACTCCACAACCTATTACGTGTGGGGTTCCGCAGAACTCAGTACTCGGACCCTTGCTGTTTTTAATATATATAAATAACATACATGATATAGGACTAAAGGGCCATTTGAAACTCTATGCTGATGACACATGTTTTGTTTTATTTTGGTCATAATATAACAGAAACTATGAAACACAAGAGGATCTTAACATACTTCAAAATTGGTTTCAATATAATCTGCTCACAATTAATGCTGAAAAATCTTCCTATATAATATTTAAAGCTAAAAATAAGAAACTATCAAACCACAGTGAATAATGTATTAATGGCCAGCCTTTGCAAAAATCTTATAAAGAAAAATACTTAGGTCTTGTACATGACAGCAACCTAACATGGAGTCCTCATATAGAACGCATACAGTTGAAGCATTCTTCGTTATTAGGGTCATTACGGAACATGTCTAGATGCATTCCAGAAAATGTTAGTCTGCTAATCTATAACTCTCTCGTAAAGCCTCATCTACTTTATCTCATTGAAGTGTGGGGCAGCGCGGCCAGAACCAACTTACAACCCCTTCAAATACTACAAAATAAAATAATAAAAATTCTATATCACTACGACTACTTAACACATACTAAAACTATTTATGCAAAAATGAAACTTATGAATATTGAACAACTGTTTAAATACAATTCTCTCTCAAATTACATTCACAACAAAAAATAAAACATCTAAGTATGAAACTCGATACGCCGATCACTTCATACTACCTAAAATAAGAACTAATTATGGGAAAAATAATTTAACATTTAAGGGACCACAACTCTATAACAATCTTCCAAAGGATATCAAAGAAGCACCTTTACTTAATATTTTTAAAAGAAAATTGCTATCTCATATATACGAAGCAATGTTAATATAAAATAAAAATAAAATCGCATATAACTTGTACCACAACCCAAGAACCTGTCTTGAGTTGTTACTTTGTATGAACTATTTTGCTAATAATCTTGTTACTCATTTCTGTATTTGTTTAAAGTCATTTGCTATTGTGATATATCACTGTGTCCTCACACTAGATTATTGTACTATATGTTATTATTAACCACTAATTATTTATGCTAACCACATATTCATACCGGATAAGTAATTAATACTAACCTTATTTATTATTTAAGTTATTTCTTATGTAAGTGACTTTTTTGTCTTATTGGGAATAAAGAATTCTATAAACTGAAATCAATTCAAATATTTAGATCATATCTTTAGAGCCAGTCCACACGGCGCGTTGCGTCAGCGTTGCGTCGACGCAGCGCTACCACTGCGTTGTTTTACATACAAATAACCAAGGTGTTCACACGGCGCGCTGCGTCGTCGCAACGCACACATGACGGACAGCAGCCCCCGAGACGAAGCGGGAGGGGGTGTACTCGTGCGACGTCGGAGCGTCAGCGCTCAGTTGCTTGTGCGTTGACAGAGAGGATACACGGAAGCTCATTTCGTTTTACGTTTACGTTTTTGTATTTAGTTTTATTTGCAGGGTAATTAGTTTTATTTGCAGGGTAAAATGAATACCATTGAAGAAATTGACATAGATTACTTGATTACATTGATACAGGAAAGGGAAATTATATGGGACAAGTCAAACGTAGATTTTAAAAATAAAAATTTAAAAACAAAAGCCTGGGAAGACATATCAAAAGTTTTATTTCCTGATTACGAGAATTTCACAGCTGAACGAAAAAATAAAGTTGGTGAGTTCACAGTACAGATATTTATTTTTTTTTTTATTTAAGAGGGCTTTCAAGATTTTCTTGCACCGCCAATTCCGCGATCAGTACAAAATTAATATCTCGACACTCTAAAATTTTAAAACTTAGGGAATTTAGATTAGCGTGAGTACTATTTTATTACTTAGCTCAAAACTAACCTAGACTACGCTGAGTAGGTATAAAATATTATTTTTTTACTGATCGCGGAATTGGCGGTGCAAGAAAATCTTGAAAACCCTCATAATACAATTATACCTTATTTAGCTGCCAAGGCAGAGTTCCTCTAGTCATAAAATAGGTCGCATATTGCTGTCTTATGACATTCGGTGCTGTCTGTTCTTCATGTACGGGTTGTATTGGGAGAAATTCATCAACACTTATAGCAAATTTATCTCTTTGTCTAAAACCATCTCGATCAGCGACAAAATTGTGTAATACACAACATGCTTTTATAATGTCAGTAGCGAAGTCATAGGACACGTCTATCGGTCTGTGAAAAATGCGCCATTTGTTAGCCATAATCCCAAAAGCGCATTCGACATATCTTCTGGCTCTGCTTAGACGGTAATTGAAAACCTTTTGTTGTAAGTCGAGATTTTGACCGCCATATGGACGCATAATATGTTTGCTCAGTCCAAAAGCTTCGTCACCCACAAATACATACGGGGTTGGTATATTGCTACCAGAGAGTGGCTGGGGTTGAGGTAGTGGTAAGTTGTTGTTAATCATTAGCTCGTACAGTTTAGAATTTTGTAATATGGTTGAATCGCATTCTTTTCCGTATGCACCGATGTCGACAAATACGAATTTGTAATTTGAATCCACAATAGCTAGCAACACAATCGAAAAAAAGGCTTTATAATTAAAAAAAAGTGAGCCACTATTTGCAGGATTACACACGCGGATATGTTTGCCGTCGATGGCACCAACACATTGAGGAAAATTTGCCTTTACATCAAAACCCCTCGCTATTGTTTGGAAACTTTCAGTTGTCAGTTCAGGGATGTTGTCTCGAAGAAGATTGGTCCATATAGCACGACAAACTCTTTGTATTATATATGCAATAGTAGATTTTCCCCGTTTGAATTTGAAATGTAAATCAGTTATTGAATTTCCACTTCCTAGGTATCTGAAAAGAAAATAATTATTATAATATGCATTTATGAGATAGATAGATACCCGAAAAAAAATACTGACATATTCAGACATCGATAGCAAATAACTTTCTCTATGTAACCAATTAATTCTAGAATCGCGAAAAAAATAGCAGCTGTTGCATACATTTTGATTCAGTAGGTATTGCTTTTTGTATGTAACAGCTGTTATATTTTCACGATTCCAGAGTCGGTCACATAGTGTTTGTTAACGATATCTGAATATGTCATTAAATTTTATCGAGAAATTCACTATGTATAAATTATTAAATCATGTTTACTATTGGTTTTGCAGGTAATGATTTAATAAAAAAATGGAGAAGTGTAAAAGATAATTACTTCAGATATTCAAAAAAATTAAAAGAAGCATCAAAATCGGGCTCGGGCGCTACGAAACTGAAGAAGTATCATTTATACAATCAACTCCTTTTTTTGAGAAAAGTGGAACAAAATGCCACCGAATCTAGCTTAGACTCGCCTAGAGAAATCAACAATGAATCTACGTCTACAAATGATGACATTACCACAGACAACACTCCGCGCTATGTTCCAGTCGCGCGCAAAAGGGCAATGCAAATGGATGAGTTTGAAAGAGAAGGACTAAAACTTCTCAAGGAGCCGGAAAATCGCCATATGTCCTTTTTCAGAGCTATATTGCCATCTATTCAAGAATTTTCCGACCGAGAAACTCTCCGTTTCCAAAGTAAAGTTATACAAATTATAGATGAAATGCGGTATGGACAAACATCATCATATGTGAGTGGCCCATCAACGTCTCACCAACCACCATATGGGTATCAAACAGCAAATTTTCAAAGTACATACATTTCTGATTTTAATAATTCAATTACATCTCCAGAAACATCTCAAGCAAGTGAAGAAACTGAATACGATTTTTCTAATTTGTAATTACTGGATGATATCTCTCTTAAATAATGTCTAAATTTAAAATTATGACAATTGCTGATTATTTGTGAGTTGATTACTCTCTTAAATAATGTCTAAATTTAAAATTATGACAATTGCTGATTATTTGTGAGTTGATTACTAATTAAACAAACCAAAAAAACTGTTATATTTTTATTACTTAAATATATTTATATAGTTACCTTAAAGTGATTCCCAGCATTTCTACTGGTTCCACTGGATTCCTCATATTAGTATAGTTTTTTCGTATGTGTGGTTCTAAGGACTTCAATAAACATTCGAAGCTGGATACACTCATTCTAAAAAAATTATAAAACTTCTTTTCGTCTAATAGCAACTCCCGATATTCTAAAAAAAAAAACTGTCCATCACGATTTCTTAATGAAATGAAAGGACCGATCCAGTACCGTCTTGTGATCTTGCGTCGATTTCGGCGGTGACGTAGTAATAGGAGCAATGCTAGACGTCTTTTCCGATCCATGATTTGCTATAGACTGACTGCGAATTTTTTTCAAAATACTTGCCGCAACTGTGCGTCGCCGCTGCGCCGACGGAACGTTGACTGCGTCATAGTAACGCTGCAGCGCCCGTGTGGCCGGCTATGCGTCAAAATATTTGCGTTGCGACGACGCAACGCAACGCAACGCGCCGTGTGGACACGCTCTAACGGAATATCTGAAAGACGACTGCGATATTGAGAGGGAACGAAGGGCGCTTTCGGTACGTAGCAACATGATAGCACGAAGGTTTGCAAAGTGTAGCAACGAGGTGAAAACAACACTATTTAAAACTTATTATTGCCTGAGTATGTACACCCGCCAACTGTGGTGTAATTATTCAAACAAGACCTAAAGTTCACTAAAAGTGCAATATAATGATTCCTATCGAGCTCTTATGAAACTTCCAAGGTATTGCGATAGTATGTTTGCGAGAGCGAGAGTGCCCGACTTCTTCGCAATAATTCGCACAAGAATTGCTTCTTTTTGGGATCGAATGAGACGCTCCAGCAACGGAATTCTGATGACTGTCTCTAACAATGTTTATAATAACGATATTTTCAAAAGATGGATGGACATCCGTCTTGATAAAAATAAAAAATAAACTATTTAATATAAGTAAGTAATTGTAATTTATTTAATTTAATTTTTTGTATGGTTAGTTAATTGGATTTTGTGGTAATTTAATTGTAATATGTATTTTCTATGGGTTATGCCTGAAATAAATGATTATTATTATAATTATTATTATTAATACATGCAGATGTATGTGGCCCTATGGAGACAAAGTCCATAGGTGGTGCTTGTAATATTTTGTCTTGTTCATTCATGATCACAGTCGTATGACCTGCATATATTTTCACAAGCATAAGAATAAAGTTTTCAAAATATTCAAGAACTTTAAAGCAATGGCTGAAAACCAGCAGAATAAAAAGATAAAAACATTGCGCACAGTTAATGGTGGTGAATTTGCAGTGCTGAGATGGAGAATTACTTAGAAAAAGAAGGAATTATTCACCAGAAGACAAATGCATATGCACCTGAGCAAAATGGTATATGTGAACGGACAAATAGAACTGTTGTAGAAAAAGCTCGTTCTTTACTTTTTGATGCAAAGCTAGAAAAGAAGTTCTGGGCTGAAGCGGCAAATACAGCAGTATACTTAAAATTTGGAGAGTAAAACACCCTATGAAGTGTGGTATCAAAGGAAACCAGATCTAAGTCATATACATCTGTTTGGCAGCCCCGTTATGGTTCACATACCAAGAAGATTAAAATGGGACAAGAAGGCCCAACATTCTTGTAGGTTTTTCAGAAACAGTGAAGGGATATCGTGTATATGATCCCATAAAGAATATTATAACAATAGAGATATAATAGTGATGGAAGATAAAACAGTATCATCAGGAACCAATAAAGAAGACACAGCAGAATGGATACAGGATGGTGTTAACATTGAAGAGCATGAGTCTTCAGCTACAAATGAAGATGGTAGAGATTCAGTGGAGGAGTCTTCATTTAATGAATCTCTCCATGAACTTAATTCAAATACATCTGTTTATACTGATCCAACTAGTGACAATGATGATGATATAACCCCTACAAACACAGAGATAGATATCTTGAGCAACGATTTCAACCAATTCCGGACTTACAAGAACAAAAAACCAAGAGAAAAAGAAGACCTCCAGAACGTTTTGGATTTGGCAACTTATTATGTATTTCCAATTGTAATCCAGAAGTTGAACAAACAGATTTCTCAGAAGCACTGAATGGACCAGAAGATGATCAGTGGAGACAGGCCATGCAAGAGGAGCATCAGTCGTTTGTGGACAAAAATTCATGGGAAATTGTTGATATACCACGTGATGGATTAATAGTGTAAAACAAGTGGGTGTTAAATAAAAAGATAGATGTGAATGATAAAGTGCGATATCGTGCCAGATTGGTGGCTAAATGTATTATAATTATAAGGTACACAGAGGCATTGTATTGATTATGAGAACACTTTCTCTCCAGTTGTAAAACATTCTACTCTGAGAATGTTGTTTGCGCTGAGTGTACAGTGGGATATGGACATTACCCATCTAGCTGTAATTACAGCTTTTTTAAATGTTTAAAAGGAAATATTTATATGGCAATTCCAGACGATTTTGTAAATAAGCAAAGTGGAAAGGTCTTGAAACTAAAAAGAGCTAAATATGGACTAAAACAATCTTCTTTAGTCTGGTATGAAAAGGTGAAAGATTGTTTACTTAAATTTGGTTTTAAAATAAGAAAATTTGAACAATGTTTGTTTACATTTTTTTGTAAGAGTGTTAAGATTATAGTAGCCATATATGTTGATGATTTTTTAATTTTTTCGAATAGTACTTCTGAGACTGAAAAATTAAAAAATGTGTTAAGGTCTGAATATAAAATTGAAAAATTTAGGTCCTGTTACACATTACTTAGGCATGTTAATAAGTGTAAACAGAGAATGTAAGACTGTAACTGTAGATCAGCAGGAATATATAGAGCAATTATTGTTAAAGCTTAATATGTTTAATTGTAAACCTATAGATACTCCTATTGAAAGTAAGTTGAACACAGGAAAAGCTGAAAACTGTGCAGTAAACATTCCATATCAAAAGCTAATTGGAAGTCTTATGTATTTGGCTGTTATGACTAAACCAGACTTATCATATTTACTTGTGCCCGGTTTCTGAAGCTCTCTGATAAACTTTTATAAGCTATTGGTCCGTTAAAGTTATGCATATGATTAGCGTCGGTTAACTGTCACTTCGTTTCTGAATACCGATCGCATCGTTCAATAGTTATGCAATCGATAACTGGTTCCTTATTGTGCCACTAGAGGGCTCTGTTTTAAAGGGTAAGTTTAAATTAATAACTCTGATGATAAATATGTGCTTTTATAATAAATTGGTAAAATATTATAATACTTTTTATTTATCAGTGGCTGTATGTACAACAGCATTGGGTGTTTATTTTTTAAAAAAAGATATCAATATGAAACTATTGTTTTCGAAATGCAATTGTTTTCGTAATTTCGTTTCGTTATTCGTATTTCGAACTTCGTAGTGTGCATTTCGTTTAACATTCAATATAATATTTTGTTTCTTGTTTTTTTTTTCAGTAATTAAAATATGGAATCCATCAAACGTTGCAAAAACTTCACCGAAAGAGAGAAGGTGCTTCCAATCGAATTAGCCAAAGAATTTCTATTGATTATTGACAACAAAAAGACGGACGGGACAGCCGTGGAGTCCAAGAAACAAGCATGGGCTGCCTTGACTACCAAATATAATGCTGCTTCAGAGACTGGTGTTAGGACAGAAAAGAAGTTGCATGCTTTATATGACAATTTAAAGAAAAAGGCAAGAAAGAATATGAGCGACGATAAGATCTGATATTTAAATATACCACGTACTTTTGTTGGGATTGTATTTTAATCCATATTTTAAATTTGTAAGTGAGGTCAGACATAAAGCTAATTGATTCACATTACTATAATTATTACAGGTGGAGTTGTACAAGACAGGAGGTGGAACATTTTGTCCCAAGACAAATGAAATTGATGAGAAAATTGTGGCTTTATTAACTCCTCGATTGAAACCATAACTAACGAATTTGACTCATCAGCACCATATTACCAAGGTAATATAAAGAATTTTTTTGAAAAATAAAAACTGTTGCATCTTTTTTTTAAGGATAAATTTTGTTGTTAAAGTTTAAATTTGTTGATAAAGGATAAATTATAGCATTCAATCATAAAAACATTAAAAGTAATGATTATTTTACTAATAATAGTTACATAGTTATAATGTTAGGTATTTTTACAATATTTAAAAATTATCCTTTAATACATAAAAATAATAATTATATAATAAATAATTTAAAAATAAATTAAATTTATTTAGAGGGGTTATTTGGAAAAACAGCCAATGTCAAAAATAAAATAAAATAAGATTTTGATGTCTATGGTTAGCTTCATACTTTCCTCACAACATCCAAAATCTGATTTTAGACAAAACAACTTATGTCAGAAGTTATTGAAAGAACAAAATTCAATGCTATTGGGAAAAACTACCAATGTCTAATGCATTTTTGGAAGAACGGCCCAAGTCAAATGACGTTGGTGTTTTTTACCAAAAAATGCAGGCAATATTTTCTGTGACCTGACAGTCTGACAGTTCGTTCAGTTTGTCGTTTATTGTCAAGTTATTTCTCATCATTTCGCGCTAATTGTCTTTATTTCGGTTTCACCATTCTTTCTAACGACTCCAAGACCAGCACTTCAGCTCCGCAAATTGCGTGTTATAACAACATCTGATAATCATGAACACATCAAGGTACAAGAAAACTTTACAGGACCTTCTTCTCTTCTCTTTCGCGCTGTGTAATTCGCAACAAACGGCGCCTAGATAAAGAGTTGATACTTGATCCATTATACTTAGAACCACTGAAGATGTCGAATGGGAAGATATCAAATTTAATACATTTGAGTAAGTTACTCACAAAACAAGAAAACAGAGATTTCTTCCTGCACCAGATGCAGCAGTCTCTGATGGTCATATTAATGATGATGACAATGTAGAAATAGAGGATGACGATAATAGTGAAGGATGTGATGAGTAATTTTTACTTTGTATAAGCATTGTCTATTTTAAGAAAATAAAAGCCTTTGTATGAAAAATTTGTCTGATTTTATTTGAAAACTAACCAATGTCAAACATAAATATTAATTTTACTGTACTTCAGGAAAACTTTTGGCATTAAAACATAGCACAAACCATTGCATGTCATAGTATTTACAATAAATCAGTAAGTATACTACAAATTATTTGATTATATGTATTGTAAACCTTATTTTATGTCTCCTGTAAAATTGAGCTAAATAGACATTGGCTGTTTTTCCAAATAACCCCTCTATTATCTCTACAGATACTGAAACAGAAGTTGACTGTGCACAAGTTGGTAAATCTCAGGAATATAATATAGTGATAACCGAAATACAGTCTACAAGTAAAGAATGTCCAAAAATATCAGATTCGCAGAATTTAGAAGAGAATACTCCAAAAATGTCTCCCAAAAGACAATTGTCACCAGTGCGGAAAGATGAAGAGAGTACTCCAAAAATGAAAAGTAACACTTTAACTGAAATGAAAAAAAAGGAATATTCAAAATATAAGTACATCCTATATAAAAAGAAAAAACCAAAAACAATTTAATGAAGATTCAATTACCACTAAAAAGCTTGAAATATTAGAGATCCAACTTCAGAAATTACCCAACGATTCAGAAGGAATTAGTTGTAATTGTTTGGGCAGTTAAATATTTTCGTCCATATGTGTATGGAAGAACATTTACAATTATGACAGATCATAAACCATTAATATATTTATTCTCAATGAAAGATCCATCGAGTAGATTGTTGAAATTTAGATTAGAATTAGAAGAATATTCTTTTAAAGTAGTATACATCAAGGGAAAGGATAATAGTGTAGCTGATGCGTTATCGAGAATCAATATTTAATCGGATACGTTGAAAGAAATGAACGTGGAAATCGTAAATGTCATGACTAGAGCGAGGTTAAGACGATTGAAGGACGAGTCTCAAACGGATATTTTTAGTAATCCCAATAAAAAAGGCCTGATCAACCCAAACTTTGTAGAGTTACTAAAATACCCACTGATTCTATTGAAATTAGTTTTATTAATAAAAATGACAATTATAAATAATTGAAATTAAAAGAAATCTACGTCGAAAGTGAATGCTTTATATATAGTAAAAATAAAGATGCACTCTTCATTAACCTTAACTTTAGAGCACATTTTACGCGAGACGAATTTGTGTCTAAGTTAAGAGATTTTTGTAGAAATATAAATATAAATGAACTATGCGTAGTAAAAAATAAAGAAAATGAATTATTTATAGAAGAGTTGCTAAAGACAATTAAAAATATTAAAGATTGGACCGGTCCACGTATTTGTATTTTAAGAGGTGTTAAACGAATTTCTTCTGACGAGGAGAAAAAGTACATATTACATGATTTTCATTTGCTACCTACAAGTGGTCATCATCATGCAGGAGTGCGTTAATTTAAAAAGATTATTAATTTGGCCAGGTTTAGACAAAGACGTTAGAGAGCACGTAAACAAATGCATGAAATGTCAAAAAATGAAGCATTGTAGGTACAGTGCAACAAGGATTTTTAGGCGCGTGGCCAAAATTGGTACTAAACGGCGCCATCTTGCCAAACGTCATTTTGGCAGTTCGTGTCACTGTTGTTTACTCCTCAGGTTTGCTCGAACATTTTTATGGTTTTTTGTGAAAATATTGAATTTTAACATGCCAAAAGTGATTAAAAGTGATGTCAGAGAGGTGTTGCTAAAGGTAAAAGAGTTTTTCTTAAAAGAAAAACAAGCTACAGCTCCGATTATTCCATTTGAAAAGGTAAATGATCGAGTCGCCGCTGCTACAGGTTAGTGTTGCCAACATTCTACATTATCAGTTTGGCTAAAATATTTAAAATATTATAGGAATAAAAATAATTGTCATGTCAGATCTTCCTACTTATTTTCAGGCATATCACTGCGCACTGTGACAAGAATTATAGGTGAAGGAAGATTGGCCGAAGCTTCATCAAGTAAAATTGTTACACCAGGGAAGAACAGGAAAAAAAGGAAAGACAAAATATTGATGGTTGATTTTGATATAGGTGTTTTGCGGCGTAAAATACATGAATTTTATATTATGAAAAAGGAAATTCTTACAGTGAATAAATTATATTGTGCTCTTAAGGAAGACATTGGATTTAAGTCGACAAATTCTCAGACAACACATAAAAAAGATAGGTTTCCGATTTAAGAATTCAAAAAGTAATAGGAAGGTTTTGATTGAAAGAAATGATATATCTGCTTGGCGAGCTAAATACCTGCAGGTAGAGTATCATATTTTTAGTTACCTTGAACCTTAATAACTTGTGTATGTATGTAACAGAACGATTGTCTTCTATGTTTCAGGTTTTAAAGGACAATGATGAGATACATAAACTTCCAGTTGTGTACTTAGATGAGACATACATTCATTCTGGTCTAACTTTTGGAAAATGTTGGCAGAATGATGACGGCACAGGTATTTTACATCATAATGTCCAACGCCAGTAAGTCAAAGAGGTCCATTAACAATAAACAACTCATAGCCTGCCATTTATCTTCTTCCGAATCTTGTTTGTTTGTTATAGTTTATGAATTCATTTATTCACAGATGGTGTACTGAATCCTATCTCTAAAGGGCAAAGGTTTATAATAGTCCATGCTGGCGGTGAGCAAGGCTTTGTGGAGAATGCCTGCTTGGTATTTAAATCACAAACAAAAAGTGGAGATTATCATGATGACATGAATCACACAAATTTCAAAAAATGGGTTACTGAAAAGTTAGCACCCAATTTAAACCAACCGAGTCTTATTGTGATGGATAATGCTCCATATCACAATACAAGCATACACAAAGCACCTAACACAAATTCAAGAAAAGGAGTAATACAGGAAAGGTTATCAAGATATCATATTGAATATTCACCACAATATAAAATAAATAAGCCGGAACCTGTTTATGCTATTGACGCCATTTTAAAAAGATTAGGCCACAAGGTATTTGACTAATATATTGTCACCTAATTTAACAAATATATTTTCGATTCCGGAGATTAAATAATCTCCGGAATCGAATGATGACAGTTTGGTATTTAAAGGATACAAGATTACTTGATGCAATAATGACCTAATTTATAATAAAAAATGCATAGACAAGATATATTGTACCTATACTATAGTATTTTAGTGATTATATTGAAGTGACTGTATTTTAGCTTGTAATGATTTATAGAATTAATTTATCTTTTTATATTGTTTTAACATGTTAGCGTTATAGGACTTCAATTTACTTTTATATAATTAACAACTAAATTGTTTGTATGTTAATGTGCATGATGTGTTCACCTGTAATTGCAGGAACATGATTTTTTAAATTTATGTTACAATCTTATGAATTGTCTTGTGTATTCTGTGTTGGTGGACCTTGTATAAATAAATAAATAAATAAATAAAAAGGTATTCCTAACTGCTAAACAGCTAACCGACTTTCCTAACCTATACCATTTTACCAATTATACCTTGTATTTATTTGCAGGTATTGCGTTTACCTCCATATCATTGTGATCTCAACTCCATTGAAATGGTCTGGGCTTCAATGAAACGCAAAGTGGCTATGGTGAACATTGGGAAACTGGCTAATGAAATGCCAAGTATGGTAATGAATGCATTTAATGCTATTACTGTTGAGGAGTGGCGCAATTATTGTTCGCACGTCAAAAAAATACAAAAAGAGTATCTCATAAGGGACGCGCATTTGGACGTACCGTTCATCATACACTTAGCCTCTGATAGTGAAGAAAGCAGCGATAGTGAAGACGAAGACGAAGAATTGGACGATATTCGACCACTTAATATTGTACACCTTGATCATAATTATAATAAAATTATTTGAAACATTATTATTTTTTGCCACCATATGCTAATGTTTGATGACTTCTTCGACGTCCATTTCTGAGCACGATGTGAACTCAACTGACAAAAAGTGGTCGCTACGTGGTCGCAGATGAATCGCAGCTACGGCGGCCAGGTCATGCGGTTTGGTCGCGCGACATGGCCGCCTAATGCGCGGGGGCACTATAGCGATGGCCATATAAATATCCAGAATTCACTGGCCACCGCGGCCAGGTCGCGGCGACCATGGTCGCCAGTGCGTAGGCAGCCTAGCCCCTACGCACTTAGCGGCCAGCGACCAGCGGCCACCGTTGGCCGCGGCGTCTAATCTGATGCCACGCGACCAGCGACCAATCGTGGCCGTCGAGAACATCACTTCTGTATTAAAATTCATCAGTGCTACCGCATCGGCCGCGGCGACCAGACGTGTATAGCTACAGAGAGATTATTTTACAATGGCCAATAATTTCGACACGGAAAGGTTCATAATTGAAGTTGAAAATAGAAGAGGTTTATGGGATTTATCATCAAATGATTACTCCAATAAAGATGTTAAGCGGCAGTTGTGGCTTGAACTGATGAATATATTTGGCGGTGAATCCACGGAAGATAAAGAAAAGGCAGAACTTGGTTAGTCTTTTATTTTATTATGCCTTAAATTAATAATGCGATGAACTACAATAAACGCAGCAGGTGCTGTAGTAGCGTTCGACACGTTTAGGTAACATGAGTGATTTTTTTAAAAAGTTGTTCCGTTCATTTAAAATCTAAGAAATTTTAGCAAATAGGTAATTGTCAAAAGTATAACTATTTTATTTCTACTATTTTTCGCTTTGCACGTGAGTTTTGACAAGTATTTGCTAAAATTTACCAGGTTTTCGTTATGATTGGTATAACTTTTTAAAAAGATAAGAGCCTGTCCAGATGAAGCGTTTTACGCGCGAGTTCACTCGCGCGTTGACACTCGCGCGTAACCGAGGTACTAGAGCTACGTACATCCCGTCCAGATGCCTACGCGCGTTTCCTCACTCGCGCGTAAAACGCGTGCAATGAGCGGGACTCTCGACTCGCGCGTCCCATGCGCGAGCGCCGCGCGAGTCGAGGTACTCGGGGGCCTGTGCTGCGTCCAGTACTACGCGCGTGTCCGTGGCGAGTGGACGTATTTGGTTCAAAATGGAGCGTGATAACTTTGACACGGAACTTTTTATCGACGAAATTGAGAAAAGGGTAGCTCTATGGGACATGGAATCATCAGATTATTCTAATAGAACCATTAAACGTAGGAACTGGGAAGAAATAGTGGAAATTTTTTGTGAAGTTGGTGATTCCGAAGAGAAAAAAAAAACTTTAGGTAAGTAAATAATACTTTATTAAATAATATTATTATTTGCATAGATTTTACATTGTTAAACTATATCATTTTATCTTGCCAAGGGAGTTTGTCTTCGTTTACAAAATAATCAGCAAATCTATCTCTTATATTCAATGATCTCGCATTAGGCCTCACTGCCTCATTGTTCAAATTATTCAGAGATGTTTCGTAGAGAGTGTGATCATACCTATAGCCATTCCTTAACCTTACGTAGTTATGGAGAACACAACAAGCCTTAATTATGTTTATTGCAAATTCTATATCCACATTCAACGGTCTATGAAATATTCTCCATTTATTTACCAAGATGCCAAAGCAACATTCAATGTAACGCCGGGCCCTGGATAAGCGATAGTTGAAAATTTTTTTTTTGGTTGTTAGAGATCTACCGCAGTAAGGGCGCATTATATTTTCAGACAGACTAAACGCCTCATCTCCTACTATGACATGAGGTAAGGGGGTTGCATCTGTTTGCGATATTGGCTTTGGATCTGGAATATCTAAAGTTTTCTCGACAAGTTTTTTATATAAAATAGAGTCTTTAAAAATTGTGGAGTCATTACTTTTTCCATATGCGCCTATGTCCACTGCAATAAAACAATAATTTGCATCACATACGGCCAACAAAACAGTTGAAAAATAACTCTTATAGTTATAGTAAAGAGACCCAGAATCGTTAGGTTTTATAATACGGATATGCTTGCCGTCAATGGCACCGATGCAGTTTGGAAAATTTGTGTATTTTTGAAATTGTTTCGAAATTTCTTTCCATTTAGCTTTCGTTGGTTGTCTCATTACTATGTTTAGCAGTTTGTTCCACATGATGTAACAGGTTTTCTGTACTATTTCGATAACTGTAGACTTTCCTAATCTGTAGGCATAATGCAGATCCGCAAAATAACATCCTGTGGCCAAATATCTGAAAACAAAGTAAAATAATTATTATTATTTTATTTCGATCTTTTTATTATTTACAGGTACTTTATTGCAGAAGAAGTGGAAAGGGTTGCGTGATGGCTTTGTGAGAGAAATGAAGAAGAAGAAAACCACACCGTCTGGATCAGGAGCCTCCGGCAAAGCCAAATATATTTATTTTGAACGTTTGATGTTTCTCGAAAGATCGACACGGAATAAAATAACTGAGAGCAACATCAACACCGCGTGTGTTGCAACTGAAGAACAGGAGTTTTCTGGCGATGGGGAAGATGTGATGAGACCTCCACGTAGTCAGGCAAAAAAGAAGAAAAAACTAAATGCGGCTGACGAAGAATTCCTCTCAATCATAAAAACAAATTTAGCATCTGGGAATCAGCCACAGGCAACAAACCAAATAGAGTCAGATGATGACAAACTATTTTGTTTGTCCTTACACAAAGAGCTTCTTAAAGTACCAGAGGAAAACAGACTTCAAACAAAAATTGAATTAATGAAAGTACTTCAAGCTCAACAAGCTCTGTGTCTTAGACCTGCAGCAGCTCGTTCCGACTACCAACCTTCGACACAATATCATTACCAAACAGGAATGACACAACGTGGACAGAGAGATTATTTTGGAGAAACAGGATATACCACAACAGACCCTTCAACATCTTCGTTTCCACCTGAAACCTTTTCGACTTACAATCGAGGTTATTGCACTGCGTCACGACCACCAACGACGTCTAGCTACAAACACCCTTCACCGGCATCTACACAAGATTCCAATGAATCTGAATTAATGGAACTATACGATAATTAAATTAAATCTTAAGTACCTACCTATATTATATAAGAATGATGATTCCTAATTTTTGTTAATTTTGTTTAAATTCTTTATTTTTGTTAATTGGGCTTATAATTGTTACTTAAGGTATTACTAAAGCAATAAAAAATATTACCTCAAAGTAATCACGAGTTTTTCTTCTGCAGAAACAGTATCCCGTACCATATAATTTTGACATGGAGACAAATCTTCTTTGATAATTTCTAGTAAATTATCAAACGATGCTATTGACATCCGAAAGTAGTTGAAAAACTTTTCACTATGTTCTCTGAGTTTTGGGTATAAAGTTATAAACATACTATGCGTCATTCTATCACGTAGAATGGGATGTACGTTAAATCGTCGACTTTCTCTTTGTTTACGACGTCTCCATCGACGGTATGCAAGCCACAACACAACCGCTGTATCCGAGTCCATGTTTATAACTGCTCAAATCCGTCTCCAACACATGCGCGCGAGAACGCGCGTGATACGCCGCATCTGGACGCAATACAAATCAAAACGCGCGAGTGAACTCGCGCGTAAAACGCTTCATCTGGACAGGCTCTTACTCATACCGTATGTGCGTTCGACGCCATTTTGTTTACGGCGCGCAATGGCGGCTCGCGGCGTGCAAGTGCCTCAACGCACAAACTGAGCAGCCGTCGTAGGTAGTAGGGCAAGCGACCATCGGTACTGAGGTAGTTTGCGAATATATCTCGATATTCGGTTGATGTTCTATTTGCTCTATTAGGTAAACTTGCAGGTATTTCTAATAAAGCCTCTGGTACAGTCAACGTGTCCTTGAAATCATATCCGTCTCTTTCTCGCACATAATTATGAAGCACACATAGAGCTTTTATAATCACAACTGCAAATTCTTTCTTGACGTTTAGGGGTCGGTGAAGTTTCCAAATGAATATTAGCCAATAAATGGCAGATTCTTGGTACATTCAATATAGCGGCGGGCACGGGATAGTCGATAATTAAAATTAGTCTTTACATTATTCAAGTTTCTCCCAGCATACGGTCGCATCATATGTTCCGATAGTGAAAACGCCTCATCACCCACTAAAATGAACGGTATTGGTTGGCCATTTTCTTTGATGGGGTTATTGCTCGGAATATCGAGATCATTATTTAAAAGCCTATGATAAAATACAGAGTCTTTGTAAATTGACGAATCACTGCATTTGCCGTATGCTCCAATGTCTACGTAAAGAAATTTATAATTTGCATCACATATTGCAAGTAACACGATTGAAAAATAATTCTTGTAATTGTAATAAAGAGATCCCGAATGTTGTGGTTTGATAATTCTAATGTGCTTGCCGTTGATGACTCCGATGCAATTAGGAAATTGGGCGTATTTTTTAAAACCTTCAGCCGTTTGAATCCACTTATCTCTGGTCAATTGTGGCATTCAAATTGGTTTTAATATCTCCCATATTGCTTCACAAACATCAAATACTATTTCCGATGCTGTAGGAAGCCCTATACGGTATTCATGACTTATATGAGATAAAGAACATCCAGTAGCCAAATACCTGAAAATAAAATTCACATTAATAAACATAATATTAGTTTTGTAATATATACTACATTTATTTATTGATTTACAGGCATGACTCTCCAAAAAAGATGGAAAAACCTTAGAGACTGTTGCACAAGAGAGCTGCGCCGTCTTAAACATGTCAAAAGTGATTCTGCTGCAAAACATAAAAGTCAATACACCTATTTCAACCAATTACTGTTTTTAAGATCAGTGCTGGACACAAACGCAACAGAAAATAGTCTTGAAGAGGCAAGTCAAGAAAATGAAAGTGCAAGATCTTCTGATCTTAAGACTCAACAGTCTGCATCAAAGTCGCTTAGAACAAAAAGGAAGAGAAAAATACCAAACGAAGAATCCGATACAGACCCTTTAATTTCAGTTCTGCATAATACCATAGCGACAATAGAGAAGACAGATACACAGAATGATTCAAATTGTAACAGACTGTTTCTTTTATCCCTCCTCGACAGATTTCAAAATATCCCTGCTGTAATGAAGACCAAAGCGAAAATGGAAATCATGGAAATTATAGAAAAATATCAACCGAACTATGAACCAACAGCGCGCATAAACTATTCAAGAAATTTCAATACTCTTTACGACCAAGAATATGACCCGCATCGACCGAATTATTAAGGTTATTCTACTAC
This sequence comes from Leptidea sinapis, assembly GCF_905404315.1. Classification (NCBI taxonomy): domain Eukaryota; kingdom Metazoa; phylum Arthropoda; class Insecta; order Lepidoptera; family Pieridae; genus Leptidea; species Leptidea sinapis. The sequence goes on along the minus strand of NC_066266.1, from coordinate 18,937,650 downwards.
CAACAGGATATCAGATGATTCAAATTACAGCGATACTCATACTCATTATTCTGATATTTCCCAAAATTCAGAAATGATAGACCTATTTCCCAATTTGAATGATTAATTGTTCACAATTGCCATTATTTAAGTAACGAAAATACAAATAATTTGATTATCTACTTCAGTTTTTTATTATTTAAAAACATAGTTATAAGCAAGCCCTTTTCCTCTCCTTTTCAAAGTCGTAAAGTAGTATTGTTCATAAATTATTTAAAGTGGCAAAACCATGGTCAATGAATTATACAGGTTGTTGTGAAAAACACAATAGTGGTGATTCAGAATCGAGTCTTATATAATTCAAATTTACAAAAAAATCCATTAAGCAGTTTAAGTAAAAAAAAAGTCCCTATTATATTATTTTTATTTTACCTGTACACAATACTCCATTCCGAAACACCTTTAAAATAAATCACGTATTCTTTAAAAATTCTGTTTTTAAAAAAGAAAAAGCTTACCTTATTGTTATCACTAATTTTTCTTCTGCTGTAATGCATTTCCGATAGTTGTTACCAGTTCCAGTAATTTTTGGTTTTATTGTATCCAGTAACAGGTTAAAAGTATTCGTTGACATTCTCATGTAATTAAAGAATCTCTTCTCATACATTTTTAAATCCAAAAAATAAGTATCATATAATCCCGCATAAGTATAGTATAATTTCTCTCGCAAAGTAATGGATCCACCCAAAACTGTCTTTTACGTGAAATCTTCCGTTTTCGTAGTAAATACACAAGCATAGTTAGCGTGATTATCTTCTGCACGTCCATCTTGACACAACCTTGGAAGCCGACTGCAATTTTTCGGCCGTCCGCATGTCGCGCTTGCTTACGCACCGGCGACCATGGCCGCGGCGGCCTGGCCGCGTCTATGGTCGCCAGTGCGTAGGCAGCCTTAGTCAGTTCAATACCTGTTACAATTTAACTCATTTTGGTTATGCTAAAAGAATACTAAGATATTTGCAAAAAACAAAACATTATTGTTTAAGATATCATAAAGATAATGTAGAGTTGACTGGTTTTGTTGATGCAGACTGGGTTAGTGATAGTCTAGATAGAAAGTCTTATACTGGGTTTTGCTTCATAATGAATGGTTCTGTGATTTCTTGGCAAAGTAAAAAACAAAAGACTGTCTCTTTATCTAGCACAGAGGCAGAGTATGTTGCACTGTCAAAGGCATCCAGAGAGGCCGTTAACTTAAGAAATCCGATGTTTGAGCTAACTGGAAAAAAATGTATAATTAAATTGAAATGTGACAAACACCTGCATTTTGCTGTGCCTTATGATATGCACTTTGCATTAAAATTGGCAACAAGTCATAAGGCATGCTAGATCAAAACATATTGTTGTTCGTTTTCTCTATGTTAGAGATGCAGTTAAAAATAAATTATATTGAATATATATCAACTCAGGAAATGCCAGCTGACTTGTTAACCAAAGGTCTTTTATCTGTTTAGCATTCTTAGTTTATGCACATGCTGGGAATTAAGGGTAAATAAAACATATTGTTATATTTTCTTTAGAAATTCACATATATTTTGTTAAGTGGTGGTGTTCGAACATAGATAACAGAATTGTCAAATGTGTCATGTAGAAACACTATATAATGCTCTGTGTGTTATACTATACTTATGCGGGATTATATGATACTTATTTTTTGGATTTAAAAATGTATGAGAAGAGATTCTTTAATTACATGAGAATGTCAACGAATACTTTTAACCTGTTACTGGATACAATAAAACCAAAAATTACTGGAACTGGTAACAACTATCGGAAATGCATTACAGCAGAAGAAAAATTAGTGATAACAATAAGGTAAGCTTTTTCTTTTTTAAAAACAGAATTTTTAAAGAATACGTGATTTATTTTAAAGGTGTTTCGGAATGGAGTATTGTGTACAGGTAAAATAAAAATAATATAATAGGGACTTTTTTTTTACTTAAACTGCTTAATGGATTTTTTTGTAAATTTGAATTATATAAGACTCGATTCTGAATCACCACTATTGTGTTTTTCACAACAACCTGTATAATTCATTGACCATGGTTTTGCCACTTTAAATAATTTATGAACAATACTACTTTACGACTTTGAAAAGGAGAGGAAAAGGGCTTGCTTATAACTATGTTTTTAAATAATAAAAAACTGAAGTAGATAATCAAATTATTTGTATTTTCGTTACTTAAATAATGGCAATTGTGAACAATTAATCATTCAAATTGGGAAATAGGTCTATCATTTCTGAATTTTGGGAAATATCAGAATAATGAGTATGAGTATCGCTGTAATTTGAATCATCTGATATCCTGTTGGTAGTAGAATAACCTTAATAATTCGGTCGATGCGGGTCATATTCTTGGTCGTAAAGAGTATTGAAATTTCTTGAATAGTTTATGCGCGCTGTTGGTTCATAGTTCGGTTGATATTTTTCTATAATTTCCATGATTTCCATTTTCGCTTTGGTCTTCATTACAGCAGGGATATTTTGAAATCTGTCGAGGAGGGATAAAAGAAACAGTCTGTTACAATTTGAATCATTCTGTGTATCTGTCTTCTCTATTGTCGCTATGGTATTATGCAGAACTGAAATTAAAGGGTCTGTATCGGATTCTTCGTTTGGTATTTTTCTCTTCCTTTTTGTTCTAAGCGACTTTGATGCAGACTGTTGAGTCTTAAGATCAGAAGATCTTGCACTTTCATTTTCTTGACTTGCCTCTTCAAGACTATTTTCTGTTGCGTTTGTGTCCAGCACTGATCTTAAAAACAGTAATTGGTTGAAATAGGTGTATTGACTTTTATGTTTTGCAGCAGAATCACTTTTGACATGTTTAAGACGGCGCAGCTCTCTTGTGCAACAGTCTCTAAGGTTTTTCCATCTTTTTTGGAGAGTCATGCCTGTAAATCAATAAATAAATGTAGTATATATTACAAAACTAATATTATGTTTATTAATGTGAATTTTATTTTCAGGTATTTGGCTACTGGATGTTCTTTATCTCATATAAGTCATGAATACCGTATAGGGCTTCCTACAGCATCGGAAATAGTATTTGATGTTTGTGAAGCAATATGGGAGATATTAAAACCAATTTGAATGCCACAATTGACCAGAGATAAGTGGATTCAAACGGCTGAAGGTTTTAAAAAATACGCCCAATTTCCTAATTGCATCGGAGTCATCAACGGCAAGCACATTAGAATTATCAAACCACAACATTCGGGATCTCTTTATTACAATTACAAGAATTATTTTTCAATCGTGTTACTTGCAATATGTGATGCAAATTATAAATTTCTTTACGTAGACATTGGAGCATACGGCAAATGCAGTGATTCGTCAATTTACAAAGACTCTGTATTTTATCATAGGCTTTTAAATAATGATCTCGATATTCCGAGCAATAACCCCATCAAAGAAAATGGCCAACCAATACCGTTCATTTTAGTGGGTGATGAGGCGTTTTCACTATCGGAACATATGATGCGACCGTATGCTGGAAGAAACTTGAATAATGTAAAGACTAATTTTAATTATCGACTATCCCGTGCCCGCCGCTATATTGAATGTACCAAGAATTATTGCTGATGTACCAAATTACTTTCCCACAGAAATATGACTCTCTTTGTTAGAATAAGCTATATAATGTAAGTTTTCGTAAAATTAAGTATTCTGTGTTTAGTCTTAGCTCCGTAAACATTGTAAATCGGGTTTATTGAATAAAGTTATTTTTTTATAAAGTTCAGTTATTCCTTGACTAGCGCAACACGAATCCTGGGAGTGTTTCTTCAGACGCTTCTTCTCTCTCAGAGCGCCATTTGTTTCCGAAGCGGTAGTAGTGTTTAGTATATTAGAAATGACACCAAAGAGAATTCGAAAGGAATCAAGTTTGAGAAAATAGACTTATTTAACTTTTATGACTTTTATGCCTTTTCACCCTACCCTACGCTTACATTGAGCGGTGAAACACTGCTGAGAGTCGGCTTTATATGATGATGCGATCAATATGTCTTCTCCGTTGGCTTTAACCGAATTATAAAAATCGAATAATATTTTAAATTCATTTATCTACCCATGCTTTAAATCCTCTATTAAAGATTCTAAAACAGTTAGTTAAAAAAACACTCGTTTGGATGACGTAATGGTTACTAGGACTGGCTTCTTTAATATTAGAAATAAGCTAACTGGTTCAGAATCTTTTATAGAGGATTCATATTATGGGTGTAGATAAAGTACTGTATGCAACTGTTACTTAGGTACTGATAATTAGGTATTAAAACACTCATGTGATACTATTATCCCCATTCTTAACCCATATTCGTGTTTTAATACCCCTTATTACACAACAGTTGTACACCGCGCCCCTGCAGGCGCGGCGAGAGGAGACCACTACATGTGTTCAATAATTAGTAATAAAATCTTGATCCTCTTAATACTTCTACCCAAGCCAAATGTAATGGCAGGTACCTACACTCGCCATGCATGACTTTGAGCGGGTTAGCTTCGTCTAGAACAGAGTTGGGGTTTATCGTTACTCAAATTCAATCACTTATTGAAAGTCAAAAAACTACCACTCAATCCAAAATGAATGCCTCAGACCTGAGAAGAATAGGCGGCCTTCTTTTTTCATCAAAAAAATATGTTTACAAAGTAATATTGTACAATAAAACTTATTATTTAATAGTCCGAGGGCGGTCGCTCCATTCCCATATCATTAAGAAATTAATTTATTTTATAGTAACCACAAACATTAAAACACAAACGTTTTTAATGGTTACTTTTGAATAACGTAATACTTTCGTTTTGATACGATTATATAAATACGATTTGCTTAATTTAAAATGACTAAAATATCTATTCTTTATAAAGTTTAAGCGATGCATTTACACATTAACACGTTCCCGGTGGCACTGATTTATCTTTACTTTCCATTACTGCGTTGCGAGATGTTTGAAACCTTGTTCTGAACCAGAGGTTTTAGCGCCACGAGGCTAAACTAATATCTTTAAACCTATAAAATGAGAAAATACTATCAAGGGGGGGGGGGGGGGGGGGGTGTCTGAATCCAACGTGACATATCGATATTAACTTGCGCTTCGTCTGGTTCACGACCTCGATATTCTTTCAATATGTTGAATGACATAAATGTGTATGGAGAAGCTGAGTATAGTAGACTCTACGTACTTTCAATCAGGTGAAACTGTACCACCATCTGTTTATGATGAGCTACAAGAGTTTTTACATTTTGGTTGGGCTATCTAAACAATATATACGACATATCAAAGCAATATGTGGGATACATAGCAGGTTTTGTGATAAAATCTATAAGGAACAAGATTAACCCTCTTATTCATAATGATCCGCTAACTTAAACAGCCGCAGTGTTTTTTTAAATAATTATTACTTAAAAATAACCTCTTAACCTTTTTTAACCTCTGTTCTTCATTATCATTTACTTATTTAATATTTTGTTCCTTTGTTTACCTGTATTAATTATTCATTGGCTTCGAAGCTAACTGACAAATAATTATCTACATTCTCAATCTAACTTAAGTTGATACGACATTAAAAGTAAAAAACATCCAGGAAAACACTTTTTTAATCAGTTTAAAATTACCAGTTCAAATTTACCAATAGAAGGTAATAAAGAAAACATAATTTTTTTCTGTAAATACTTTCGCAACAAATATCGATGTTTCTTTAGTTGAGGTCGACATCACTAGTTTTAGAACCGCGTACACTCGCTATGGCAAACAGCGCCAAAATGGCGAATATCAAACAGGCACAAAAATACTTTGACAGCCGCCAGTCCAGTGGTATATCCATAGAGGTCAGAGTAATTATTATTAAAACACGTTGCTTTCCGTAATAGACTCACTTTATTCATATCATTATGTCATTCAACATATTGAAAGAATATCGAGGTCGTGAACCAGACGAAGCGCAAGTTAATATCGATATGTCACGTTGGATTCAGACACCCCCCCCCCTTGATAGTATTTTCTCATTTTATAGGTTTAAAGATATTAGTTTAGCCTCGTGGCGCTAAAACCTCTGGTTCAGAACAAGGTTTCAAACATCTCGCAACGCAGTAATGGAAAGTAAAGATAAATCAGTGCCACCGGGAACGTGTTAATGTGTAAATGCATCGCTTAAACTTTATAAAGAATAGATATTTTAGTCATTTTAAATTAAGCAAATCGTATTTATATAATCGTATCAAAACGAAAGTATTACGTTATTCAAAAGTAACCATTAAAAACGTTTGTGTTTTAATGTTTGTGGTTACTATAAAATAAATTAATTTCTTAATGATATGGGAATGGAGCGACCGCCCTCGGACTATTAAATAATAAGTTTTATTGTACAATATTACTTTGTAAACATATTTTTTTGATGAAAAAAGAAGGCCGCCTATTCTTCTCAGGTCTGAGGCATTCATTTTGGATTGAGTGGTAGTTTTTTGACTTTCAATAAGTGATTGAATTTGAGTAACGATAAACCCCAACTCTGTTCTAGACGAAGCTAACCCGCTCAAAGTCATGCATGGCGAGTGTAGGTACCTGCCATTACATTTGGCTTGGGTAGAAGTATTAAGAGGATCAAGATTTTATTACTAATTATTGAACACATGTAGTGGTCTCCTCTCGCCGCGCCTGCAGGGGCGCGGTGTACAACTGTTGTGTAATAAGGGGTATTAAAACACGAATATGGGTTAAGAATGGGGATAATAGTATCACATGAGTGTTTTAATACCTAATTATCAGTACCTAAGTAACAGTTGCATACAGTACTTTATCTACACCCATAATATGAATCCTCTATAAAAGATTCTGAACCAGTTAGCTTATTTCTAATATTAAAGAAGCCAGTCCTAGTAACCATTACGTCATCCAAACGAGTGTTTTTTTAACTAACTGTTTTAGAATCTTTAATAGAGGATTTAAAGCATGGGTAGATAAATGAATTTAAAATATTATTCGATTTTTATAATTCGGTTAAAGCCAACGGAGAAGACATATTGATCGCATCATCATATAAAGCCGACTCTCAGCAGTGTTTCACCGCTCAATGTAAGCGTAGGGTAGGGTGAAAAGGCATAAAAGTCATAAAAGTTAAATAAGTCTATTTTCTCAAACTTGATTCCTTTCGAATTCTCTTTGGTGTCATTTCTAATATACTAAACACTACTACCGCTTCGGAAACAAATGGCGCTCTGAGAGAGAAGAAGCGTCTGAAGAAACACTCCCAGGATTCGTGTTGCGCTAGTCAAGGAATAACTGAACTTTATAAAAAAATAACTTTATTCAATAAACCCGATTTACAATGTTTACGGAGCTAAGACTAAACACAGAATACTTAATTTTACGAAAACTTACATTATATAGCTTATTCTAACAAAGAGAGTCATATTTCTGTGGGAAAGTAATTTGGTACATCAGCAATAATTTCTGTGGGAAAGTAATTTGGTACATCAGCAATATTGTTTCCAGAAGGTTCTACACGTGTAAAGTAAATGTACCTACGACTTGTTGCTATGCTCTACTTTGGCTGACAAAGCATAAATCTATAGGGTTAGCACCCTTAACTCCTCCCCCCTTAAGAGAGAAATCAGCTGGAGACGAATCTTTTGGTTCCAGATGATTTCGACGTATCTGAAGGATTTTCTTAAACAACTTGTGTTTCACAGCTTTCATTGGGAATTACCAAAAATGTTCCTTTTAGGTTGTATTTCCTGGCTTCCTCTTTGCAGGTCTCAGTAAGAATTACGTTTTTCTTTGTGAAAAGTAACCATATTCTATTTTACTAGGTGACTTCTAAGGTCCTCTATTTGTACAACATTCTTATGACATGAAGAATAGTTTTTAAGAAGCATTATTTGTTCTATGCACGTAGTGTCAGCGTATTGCACGATGTTATCTTCCTTACAAAGTTCTCGATCATTCTCTATTTGCTGGCATGGAGTTGACACGGGTCTGTATTTCAATCCATTCACTATGAGGTAAGGATACTCGGGAATTATAACAGATGTTTTTAAAGAAATAGGATTATATATAGGTATCGGGATAATTTTGTAATAATTATATGTGATCGTGTCTAACAGGGGAACTTCCCACACAAAAACTAACTTATTATTATCAGAATACGATTTAAGAACTATAGTATTTTCTAATTTCATTAGGTTGTCTTTACCTACAGTATACACTAATCTATGATATTTTTCTATTTCTAATAGTATATTAAATAATTCTGTAGAATTGATTATAGATTGGTGAAGTATATGTATTTTACTAAAGGCTATTGCTGTTTCTATCTCTTGTATTACATTATAGATAGTTCGAAAGTTATTTGAGATTTGATAAAGAGTATTCATTTGACTGACTATATTATGTATTGTTGACTGATTATACTGCAATGTTCGTAGCTGCGAAGTTTTAATATTCAGTCGAAGTAAGTTATGTTTTAAATCATCTGAAACATTAACAAGCTTATCGAAAGCCTTTTGCATAAGTGACAGTTTTCTTTCTACCGAATGTTCTCTGTCCTTGAGATGAGTAATCTCGGAATTATACCTAATAGCATCATCATTGTCTAAATTGCCTGAAATTAATTTAATAATAGAACCTAACGGGTTTATTAAGCCTCTTTTTAGCCTTTTACTGGGCATAATTTGTTTAAATCTATCTTTTGTAGGTTGCATAAAAGACTCAATCTGTGAAGCTAATCCTACAAGTTCATTATGATACTGATTTTGCGAGTAAATCATATCTTTTAATCTAAAATACTGGTTTATATTAGTTTCTAAGTATTTAGCTAAAGTTTCTACATCTAACGTCTTAAAAATAGTCCACTGGCTATTCTGAATCACTGCTGTACTTATCCGTAACGGCGCTATTCCCGGATTCTGATTCATATCTTGCAGGTTTACGCTGCTTACTGATTCCACTAGGACCAGGAGCGTCAAGACTGCTTGCCACCACCTGTGGAGGGCGTTTTACGTTTTTTATTGCTACTTTTGTATTCCTTTTCCCTAATTTTACCGGTACAATATTCCTATCAATTTTCCCTATAACTTTGGCTTTTTCGTACCGTGGCATTTCCTTGCCTTTTCGATTCCTAGTTGTTTTCATGAAAACTTCGTTTCCTTCCTGTATCTCTGGAGTCTTTTCACCGCCTTTTTTCTCTATCACTTTACTTTTATTCTTTATAATCTTTTCGCTTACATATTCATATTTTATACATTTCATTTATACCTTGAGTCTTTTCCTATGATCCTGAACTAATTTCTGTAATAAATTTTTATCTCTATCTATATCAAACGCATTTCCTGATTCTGTATGTCCAAATACTATTTCAAAAGGTGTGAAATTCGTTACGCTATGAATAGTGTTGGTATATGCCATAATAGCATATGTCATTACTGATGCTGCATCTTGGTCGCTTTTTTCATATTTTGCTAACCTATAAATTTCAAGAATTGTCGAATGAAAACGTTCAACAATACCCATTGAATTGGGGTTGTTTGGTGTCCCTACATCCATTTCAATTTTGTACAAGTTCAGTAATTCTTTAATTAGATTATTATTGAATTCAGTGCCGGGGTCGCTATTTATCTTTTTTGGGACTCCATAGATACTAAAGTACTTAATTAATGCTTTAACAATTTCCGGCGTACTTCTATTGGGTACATTAAATGCTTGTGCTATCTTACTAAACGCGTCCACTATAGTTAAATAATAATTATTTTCTATATACAAAAGACCCATAAAAACTTCTTCAAATGGCATATACTGTGTTTGAGTGAGTTGTATTGGGGGCTTAATGGGTTTTCTATCATATTTCATTTTCCTACACTGCTCGCATGCATTTATTATGGCAGAAATCATAACTTTCATGTTAGACCACCAATAGTGTCTTCTAAGCTTTGTGAATGTTTCTCGTATACCCCGATGAACAGTTTTGCCCTCATGATATTTAATAACAATCTCTCTTTGCTCTTCTTCATTTGTTACATTAACTACTCTCTCTGTACATTCTATTAAATTTTGAGAGCCTTTTTTATATAAAGCTGTTACTACTTTATTAAAGATTTTCCTAAATAATTCCTCTTCAAAATAAATGAAATACTTTTGTTTAAAGTCTATATACTCTTTTAAAAACTGTTTAACTAAATGTTCATTATTAATAGCAGGCATGTGAACCTCAATTATTTTTTGGCTATTATTAGAAATGTCTTTTACACTGATGTCATTTTTATACCAAATGTAGATAAGTATTTGTCTAGGTTTGGTATCAATGGCTTCATTTAAAATTGGTATGCCTTCATGTTCCCTATTCGTTATTGAGTGAGCAGTAGCTCCGTCATCTGATTCCGATATGTCTATGACAGGAATCTCTTTTCTATCTATACTCATCCTATCTGAGTCCGATTCTGATAAGCAAATTGTTACTTCACTTTCATTTTTATCTTCTAAAGTTCTAGTAGTTTCTTTATCATCTATATTAACTTGCATTGATTCGCTGTCATTATCTAACATATTAACCTTTATTTCCCTAATTTCTCTACCATATAAACTAACTACGATATTATTACTATCCGCTCTTAAGCTGTTTATTTTTACACGAGATAACGCATCTGCATTTGAGTTCTGTGACCCTTTTTTATAATTAATTTCAAAATCATATTCCTCAAGTCTAAGGCGCCATCTAGTGAGTTTACTATTTGGTTCGTTAAGTGAATAAAGCCAGGCTAAGGGCCTATGGTCTGTATAAATGTGGAACTTTTTACCCCACAAATACGGTCTGAAATGCTTTACTGCCCAGATGACTGCTAAAAGTTCCTTCTCTATGGTGCTATACCTAGACTCTGTATCACTCAAAGTTCGGCTAGCATATGCCACAGGTTTGTCTGAGCCTATAGTGCCTTGTGAAAGTACTGCCCCGATTGCATAGTTTGATGCATCGGTGGTCAAAATAAAAGGCTTATTGAAATCTGGGAATTGTAATAATGGAGCATTTGTGAGAAGTTTTTTACAAATTTCAAAGCTTTCTATATAATCAGCATTTAAAACAATACTTTTACCTTTTTTCAAACAGACTGTAAGCGGCCTTGTAATTTTCGCAAAGTCTTTAATAAATTTCCTATAATATCCTATAAGGCCAAGAAAACTTTTGATTTCCGTTGTGGTTTTCGGTATAGGATATTTTAGTACGGCTTCTATTTTATCATTATTAGGTTTTAAGCCTTCGCTAGTTATCGTGTGCCCTAAATACAACACTTCCTTACGTAAAAAATTAGATTTATCTAGTTGCACTTTTAAGTTGGTTTCGCGAAATCTTTCAAATACAGCCCTAAGTTTTTCGTTATGCTCTTGAATGCTTTTAGCAAAGATTATTACGTCATCAAGGTATACGAGGCAATGGATACCTTGTAATCCCCTTAGAACGTTGTCCATTGCTCGCTGGAATGTAGCCGGTGCCGTTTTTAGGCCAAATGGCATTCTATTAAATTCGTAGTGACCAAAAGGGGTGCTAAATCCTGTCTTGGCTTTATCCTCATTTTCCACCTCTATTTGATGGTATCCACTCGCTAAATCTAAAGTTGTGAAATATGTACTCTTGCCTAACACATCAAAAAGATCATTGATGTTCGGAAGAGGGTATTTATCGTCAATAGTTATTTCATTAAGGCGTCTGTAGTCTATGACCATTCTCCATTTCTTTATGCCTGAATTATCTACTTTCTTGGGTACCAGAACCGGTGCACTCCAAGGTGAAAAAGACTTTTGAATCACGTTATCGTTGAGCATTTTCTCTACTTGGTTCCTAATTTCTGCTGTTTGTGTAGGCGGTAACCTATGGGCTTTAATATGTATTGGATCTTCATTTTTAGTCCTAATTTTGTGCTTTACCTCATTAGTAAAAGAAAGAGGTACGTCCTCACAATAAAAAATATCTTTAAATTCTTTGCAAATATTAATTACTGATTGCTTTTCCTCCTCATTCATATGATCTACTCTTAACTTTGAGAGATTATCTGTTAACAGTTGATCTATGTTATAATTTAACTTATCAGTAAAATTTAAATTTACCCTATCAAATTCTAAATTCGTTCCTGAGTACTGTTCGACTTTAAAAGAAGAAGTCACTGTTAATTCCATTTGCTCGGATCTGGAATTTTGAATAACAGTTGTCGCGTAACCATGTATACAGTTTACTAAAGCTGTTGGCATTCTAACACCTTCAGTAAATTCTGTGAAGTTTAATATGTAACAAATTTACTGGAAGTTTGACCCTTAATTCGCTACGTGGAGGTAATACATAAATTTCACGTATTGGCGGACTATAAATAATCGGTATGCAAGTGCCCTTTGTTAATAATTTTTTATTTTTCATGTCGATATTTGCGTGAAGTTGAGTCAATAAATCACTACCAATTAAGCCGTCATACCTATCATCAACACAGTAAAAATAAAATTTGTGCCATTCATCACTTTTAAATAATCTAGGTAAAGGTATAAACACTACTTCATTATGCTTACTACTAGCATGAGTACTAACTACTTCAAAATTTTCGTTTCGCTTGAAGTCGCAAAAATATTGATTCGCTAACTTTGGGCTTATAAACGAGCGTTGACTACCGGTATCAGGGTATAAACTGCGTTAAGCGTGCCTCTCGCGTGTCCATACAAAAACGACCCGCGCGTGCCCATGCGCGTGCACACGCTCGTGAGCCCGTCGCGTGATACTTCCGTGCAATGGGGCACGCATGCACGCGACGTGATCACGCATCACGTTGGACGGGTCCACGCGCGAAGCCCGCTAGCGGGTGCACGCGCGTGCTTGTTCAGTTGACAGCGCTATCTCGAACCGACCGCACGCGCGTGCCCGGCCCATAACAAAAAATGACAAATTTTGATACAGAAAGGGTAATTGTTGAAGTTCAGTGTCGTCCTGCCATATGGGACCAATCAAGCGAAATATTTAAAGACCGGGACGCTAAATCAAAAGCATGGCTAGACATTTGTAAAGTACTGTTTGAAAATTTTGATGACTGGAGTGAAGCAGAAAAAAACATACAAGGTAAGTACCTACACTCTTTTTTTATTTTATAATAACGTAGGTTAGGTAAACTATTCTTTGCGCCTAATTTTTATTTTTAATAATCTATGCAATTAGTTATATATAATTAGTTATTTCAATTGTATTTGTGTCAATTAAATGTTTTCAACAATTAATCCAACTATAAAATTAAAACTCGGAATATTTACAATAATTTACCTATGTAAATATAAAATCATGCTTATATTCAAAACTAGTGCAGAGATACTGCGTATTTCTGAACATTGTGAAATTCGTGTGAACAATGTCCCATAATATTGGTATGGTTTTATATAATTATTGCTCGATAAATTCCAAAGTTCTTTCTTTCGGCCACGCGGTCGCCGCCATTTTGCGCGTCACGAGACAACCAGTATGTTCACGACTGCGAGCTTCACACTACTTCACACTATCGGTGTATTTAGGGTTCAAAATCATTTTAGGGCAGAAACAGTGGATCGGTAGGTAAATAAATAAAACAATTATCAACTAAAATATTTATTATATTGGTTTTAGAATTGGGCTAGTAACTTTGTAAAATAAGCGTGCGTTTTGTAGTTTTGTAGGTTTTTCTTTGACATCTCTCAACTTTAGTTTACAACAATCTAAGTTATTTGGTTACATCCTATGATTTTATATAACTAGATTAGTTATACGCCCGCTTTCAAAGGCAAGAGCAATGGAAGGTAATTGCCTACCATGCAGTTAGTCACGCTCCAATCGGTGTCGCGTCTACATGTGTTTGAGTACCAATAATATTTTAGTAAAAAAGATGCCTACTTGTGTTTTTAGACACTGTACAAACTACACATCACTGGATGTGTAATGAAAGAAAAAAAGTTTCATTTTATGCGTAATTACATAACATTTTACCTATTTAATGTAAGAATACTGAATTTCTTATAATTTTCGACTGTCATGGCGGCGCAACTGGTTACATCCGATGAATTTAACAAATAAAATCATTAGGTATAAAATGTCTGCTATGCTGCTGTCAAAATATGCCTGCTATGTTAATAAAAAATGTGTGGTAAAAAACCGTGAAAATTCAATTATTGAATGTACATAAATTATAAAAAAGCCTTCAATAAATACTGCGATCTTGCCATGACAGCTGTCCGTCTGCAACGAAATAATCTGCGAAGCTATCGCGTAATGTATACGAATCTCTGTGGGTATTTCCAATTAACCCCCGAACTGAACGTATATGGTCTGGTATAATGACAATATCATGAAAGTCATTAATTTGACTTCTTGATCTTATAAAATTATGCAAAATACAAATTGTTTTAAGAAAACAAATTGCTTTGTCTTTTCCAACGTTCAATGGACGATGGAGTATGCGAAATTTATTAGCCATGATACCAAATGTACACTCAATATAACGTCGCGCTCTCGTTAACCTATAATTGAATATTTTTTTTTTGTAGTTTAAATCGAGAGCTCGAGCATATGGCCGCATGACATGGCTAGATAACCCAAATGCTTCATCTCCTACAATAATATAGGGCAAAGCTGCGGTTGCAGCAATGTTGGTTGGTTTATCATTGTGTATTACGGGCAATGCTTTGGCAGGAGGAATATCTATTAAGTCATTGTTGATTTGTTCGTACAATCGGCTTTGTGTGAAAATTGCGGAGTCAGATTCTTTACCCTGCACTCCCACGTTTATATAGGTAAACTCATAGTTGGCGTTACACATTGCAAGCAGTACAATAGAATAGTAATGCTTATAGTTGTAATAGAGGGAACCACTATGTGGAGGTCTTATAATGCGTATATGTTTTCCGTCTATTGCACCTATGCAGTTAGGAAACTGGGCTTGCGTTAAAAAACCTTTTTCAGTCTCTACCCATAGCGCACGGGAAAATTTTGGTATACATTCTTCCTTTAACCTTTCAATTATAATTTGACAAACTTCTGTTACTATTTTTCTGACCGTGGTTAGTCCTGTCTGATACGCCAGATGAATATCGACGAAGGTATGTCCACTAACTAAATATCTGTAATAAAATAAAATACCTGTGTTATTGTTTCAGTGAAAAAGCTGCAGCAAAGATGGAAAACTGCAAGAGACACTTATATAAGAGTGAGGTCTACTAAAAAAAAACTTAAATCAGGCTCCGGTTCCAGGGCAAATAAAACATACGTTTACTATAACATGCTGTCATTTTTAGATTCAAACTCGAATACTCAAGGAGAAGAATCGGCAGACAATTTTAATCAGTCAGTAGAGCAAAACGCGTCACCGAGAACTTCACAAAATAATACGATTATTGAAGAAGATTTGATTAATGTACCTAGCACCAGCTCCAGCGTTACCAAAGAAACACGATCTTCCAAGAAACGTAAGTGCGAATCGCCAACTGATTTCGAATTAGAGTTGTTAAATTACGTGAAGAATAACACTGCAGATAATATGGACGAAGACTTGAATTTTTTTAAGTCATTATTACCAACTGTAAAAAAATTGAGTTGCTTTAAAAAATTATTATTTCGTACGAAAGTATTACAAGCTTTAATTGATATTGAAAAAGAAATGATTATTACCATTGATGACCTTTCATTAACGCAAAATACGGTAACGAATGATTTAGAATCCTTAAATGTAAGATCAGATACGAACAATGAATAAATAGGTAACAAGAAAGACTTTGAAGATTTGATTAAGACTGTTTAATTATTAAGAACAAAAGAAAGAGAAGAACATGAAGAACTATTTAAGTTAGTAAAAAGCGCAATTTTATATTTATATTTTTCTGGTCTCATGTGCAATTATTATGATATACAAGGGCATTCGCCAAAAGTTTACAAGCCTTGAGGTGTCATGTTCATAAGGAAAGAAACGGGGTCGATTCGGACACTTTTATCTTAAACCCTATTTTGGGGTCAAATAAAAAAGTGTATCAATAGACCCCTTTTTTACTTAATGGACCTTTTTTTTGAACCTACTCATAACATTGCTCCTTCATATGTCCTCTTCTTAAATTTAATCTTTTATGTAGTAAACTGTGATTATGATTGTGATGATAAATAAGAATTTAAAATAATATTAGTACCCGATCTAGTAATAGAAGGGAATAATTAATAAGGGAAATATTCATATGTAAAAACTTGCAATCAATATGCGTCATTATAATTAATACTTTGTAAGGTAGGTATATTATTATAATTAAGACATTTAGACTTATTGTACTGTTTTAACTGTTATTGTGTTTTTTTATTTTAAACTTGAACCTGTGATTTTATTAGTGTATTTCAAATGAATAATCAATGACTAATTGTAACGTAGCGTTTATGCAAGACACTGTGATGACTGTTGTGATTAAGTATATAAAAAAATAAGTGAATAAGTAGGTATAGATAAAAAAAAACGAAAAAGATAAAACTGTGTAATTTAGAAATAACAAAATATAATTAATAAATATAAGAAACTGTGATTAATATGATGATTAATAAGTGTGCGGTTATGTGTTTCGGTCCGTGAACCACATCAAGAAAAACATTTTAAGCCATATTCAGGTGTCACTGCCGAAACAATAAGAACTTCTTCTTCTTTCTTGCTTGATGTGGCTAAACAGTAATGTGACTTACATAAATTGGCAAAAAATATGAGTGTTCTAAACTTTTGTTAAATAATGACTGTTTTTTTACATGAATAAAGATGATTATTAATATCGAAATGTCTTTACTTACCGCAATGTCATTGCAAATCGTTCCATTGGTGATACGATTGACGTAGATTTCAATCGTAGATTGTTAGTCTTCAAATAGGGCTCCAGTTTTGAATATAATTCATCATAGACTTGTAATGAAACTTTAAAATATTTGAAAAAAAACCTTTCATTTTTTCTTAATATACCAAACTTCACCACGAATTCCCCGCACAGTAACCTAGATTCAACGAACGGGCTTACTGGCTGGCGTCTTTTTTTGGCAATTCGTCGTCGCCGTCGTCTTGATAAATAATACAACATTAATTTATCCATTATTACTTATTCGACTGTACACCTCCAACGTCAAAATTGTACTGAGAAAACTGCGTACGCGGATGCACGCGCCGATGCCCGCGCATAAGCACGCGAACGTGCTCACGTGCGTGCACCAGAAGCGTGGCCCGCGACGTGCTCACGTGCGTGCACACGCTTAACGCAGTTTATGCCCTCAATCATAAAGATAGCATTAATTTCTGGTATACGTATATGCGGGAGATTTAATATATTACAATTTAATTTTATCCGTTCTCGTGTGTAGGGGCCCTTATGTAAAAATTTCCTACTTGTTCATTATCATTAAAAGTACTTGGTAACACATTATTTTCATTATCGTTATAATTGGTATAGTTTACACGTCTCGAACTAGCTGTTCTCATGGTTACATCGGTATTGCAACCTGATCCCGTCGCCGGCGTTGGCTGTACGTGTTGCGAGCCGCGACGAGCGTTGTCAGCATTTTGCCGATGTGGGAACTGCGGCCTCGCTTGTTCCAATGTATTATAATTATTATTGGATGGATTATTTTGATTCAAAGGATTATTCTGGTTCCTATTATTGTTTCTTAATTGAAATGAATTATGTGGAGAAAAGTTATTACGGGACCTATTCCCATTTTCTGTTTGAAGTGCATAATGTGGTGAATTATTACGATGAGAGGTGAAATTATTAATATACCGTTGCATTTTCGGCAAGTTATTGTATGTACTTGTCGATGCTTGTTGATTAAAATTATATTGGTGGATGTTTCGCCGTTGAAAGTTTTGATTAATTAGAGTGGACCTTGTTTGTTTTTGATCATAAACTTCTTGAAAATATTGTTCCTCTAAAACAGCTTTTAATGCGTCTTCTAATGTTGAGACATTTTTTAATCGCACTAACCTTACTAAATATTTCGGCAAATTAAACAAGAAAACTTTCATAGAAAGATCCGTGTATATATTTTGTTTAGATAACCTGACAGCTGCATCATCGACAGTTTCATTAATTTTAGCTATTAAAATACTCCTTATTTGTTGTATTCGGTTACAAAAATCTAAATAACTTTCGCCTCTATTTATTTTCAAACTTTCTAACTCAAGGACAAGGCAATCCTCCGTCCTTGGATCCCCAAAATGATCCTGTAATATTTGTTTTAATTCAACCCAAGTCTGAATTGATTCTCTTTCACCAATTAAGTTAGCTGCTTCCCCGCCTAATCTACTAGTAATTGCATTAAAAAGATATTCATTTTGTACTTCAGTTCCTCTATATAAACTAATAATGTATTCTGTTTTGCGGATGAACAACGATAAGAGTCTTGTCTCTCCACTGAATACTGGAATTATTTTCAAAACTTCCGAAGGTACAACTACGATTCCTTCCATTTTTAATTATTAAATAAAATTCAAATACAAAATAAGTAACTAACGTGAGATTTTAATCACTTTACTAACTAAATTATATATGCAACGTGCTGGACGGGCTTTTTCTAATCCCTATTATTACACGAAACACATATAAAGATCACCAGGAAAATATAAAAGGAAATTTGACAGGATAGTGAAAAGATTTACTCACATAACCCGCTTCTCCGCTCTCCTTCTGTGATCAGTGATTCTGGTCAGCTTGCTCCGCGCCGTGTCTTCTCTTGACAAATTTATTTTTGGTTCGTTGACCCGTTTAATCGTTAAAACGAACGTTAGGAGTCTGCTTTGTTGCCCGAAAATTTTTATTCGCGATGGCACAGAGGACCCAAACGACAAGGTCACTTACCGGCTGCGCCAGTCAAGGAATAACTGAATGGTTACTTTATAAAAAAATAACTTTATTCAATAAACCCGATTTACAATGTTTACGGAGCTAAGACTAAACACAGAATACTTAATTTTACGAAAACTTACATTATATAGCTTATTCTAACAAAGAGAGTCATATTTCTGTGGGAAAGTAATTTGGTACATCAGCAATAATTTCTGTGGGAAAGTAATTTGGTACATCAGCAATATTGTTTCCAGAAGGTTCTACACGTGTAAAGTAAATGTACCTACGACTTGTTGCTATGCTCTACTTTGGCTGACAAAGCATAAATCTATAGGGTTAGCACCCTTAACTCGCTCTTTTTAACCCTTATGTGAGTGACAAATAAAACACCTTTAACACAGTGACGAGGTACCCAGGTATCTTCATACAATTTATATGTAATCAAAGTCAAAGTCAAAAAATCTTTATTCACTGTAAAACTTTATAAGTTATTTAGTGCAAGTCAGGATGAAGTACAAAAGTTACAATAGCATTCAAATGAGTATAACAATATTCATTAACAAAATTTAGAACATTAATTCCAACTATCTTTATCATTCAAATAATCTTTCACGCTATAATAGGCCTTAGATGTTAATTTATTTTTAACGATACATTTAAATTTTTTAATAGGTAACATTTTAATTTCATTTGGGAGTTTATTATAAAATACAACACAAAATCCACTTTAAAAGATTTAGCAATTTTACGGAGCCTAGTAGATGGAATTGCGAGTTTATGTTTGTTTCGAGTATTGACTCTGTGTACATCAGTATTCTTTTTAAATTGGCTAATATTTTTATGGGCGTATAGGAGGTTCTCGTATTTGTACTGGCAATGAATCCCTTGAACGCATTTTATAGACTGCTCGAATTGCTCTTTTCTGCAGCACAAATATGTTTCCAATATCTGCAGCCCTACCCCACAATATAATTCCGTAAGACATGACACTATGAAAGTAACTGAAATATACAAGTCTAGCCGTTTCAACATCTGCCTAATTTTTTTTATCGCAAATACTGCAGAGCTAAGTCGATTACATAAGTTTTTTATGTGAGCACCCCATTGCAGCTTAAAGTCTAATGTAATGCCTAGGAATTTTGTCTGTTCTACTACATAAAGTTTTTCATTATTAATTTTTATAGGTGTTGGTTGGTGCTTTATATTTGGAAGTGTAAACCTTACACATTTTGTTTTCCTTTCGTTAAACCAATTTACTACTTCAGCAATGTCGTCGTCAACCTGACAGAAATATTTTTGCTGGCGTTTTATTTTAAATAACAAGGATGTATCGTCAGCAAACAGTATAATAAGATGTTTATTTTGGATAAGGTATAGTAAATCATTGACGTAAACCAGGAACAAAAAAGGACCCAAGATTCAGCCCTGCGGTACACCCATCGATATGATAGAGCCAGTTGATCTTTTTCCATTAACGTCTACTCTATGAATCCTATTACACAAGTATGATTTTATAAAATCTAGTGAAACATCCCTAACACCATAGTGGTGAAATTTTTGAAGTAAGGTTTCATGATGAACGCAGTCGAATGCCTTGGATAAATCACAAAACACTCCTAACGCATCACATGAATCCTCCCAAGCATCCAAAATATTTCTTATTAACTCGATACTAACATCTGTGGTTGAAAGACCTTGAGTAAAACCATGTTGTTTATTATGCATGAGGTTATTATTGTAAAAATGGTTAATTAATTGTGTTAACATAATTTTTTCGAAAATCTTGCTAAAGGTTGGTAGTTCTGATATGGGTCTAAAATTGGAGTAATGTAGTCTAATGTAAACAATCAAGATGTGCTTTTAAGTTACACATACTTTGAATACTATTATTTAAGTTAAGCTAAACTTCTCTTAAGACTAAGTGTGGAATGGAAATCTCGGATGGTGAGCCAGAAGCTAAAGTTGAAAATAACAAGTTTGTGCGTTCACCACTAAAAAGTCTCCCTTTGTCATATCCCCTCGATTCGGGATCACTCCTCTAACTGCCACAGTCTGAATTGGGATACTTGGCGTCGATATATCGAGCGACGTTCAGTTCCGTGGTCACTTGGAAGAGAAGGCCAAACTGGCCTCTAAAAAGCTTGGTGTACTCAATAAGGCGAGACAGTACTTCACTATAAGCCTCCGCCTGCAACTATATAAGGCGCAAATTCAGCCTAACATGAAGTAGTGTTCTCACCTCTGGGTGCTCCCAAGTACCAGCTTCTTCCATTTGACCGCATACAACGAAGACCGACTCGAATCATCGACGATCAAGTTATATCCGATGGGCTTGATTCTTTCACCCATTATCTAAGTCGTAAACTCATGATTTCCTCGACGCGACTCAACCTCACTGAGGGTTTTTCATATTCACAGTTGTCATTTTTGTCCTTACCTCAAACACCTTCCTCACTCGAGGTGAGTTTGAGTCGCGGAACCAACTGTCAAATGTAAGGTTGATCGCCATCTACCTTTAGGAACTTTATAAGTGATTGTTAGCTACAAAAGACATTATTATTTCATAAATTTTTTATAATGCCTTTCGAAAGTTTTATTGAATATATGTACGATAGTCCTTACGACTACTTATCGCGACGATATTTACGAGATGCAGAAAATCCGATGGAAATTTATGATGAAAATGAATTTCGAATAAGATTCCGCTTCACCAAAAATATTATGGCAAGCTTTTTGTTACCTCTGCTCTTCCAAAATACCGGAGCAATCGTGCATTGCCGATTCCACCCGTGATCCAAATGCTAGCAGCCTTACAATTTTACGCAACCGGAAACATTCAAGTAAGTATTGTTATAAATTGTCTACATTCATAAGATTGTAATTTGCAATACAAAGCTTTGTAGGTATACATTTTAACTTTAATCGTTATTTTTTACAAATTGTTTGCGGCGACTTGCAGCAAATAAGTCAATCAGTCGTTTCAAGGATTGTGTAATGTCCAATGTATCGAAAGCTTTAGCTTTAAAAATAAGGCGCTTCATTAAATTTCCTAACGTCCCTGAGCGAGCTAATATGAAGATTCAATTTCATCGTGTTGCTGGATTTCCTGGGGTTATTGGATGCATTGATTGTACCCATATTCCGATAAAAAATCCAAACCGACAAAACGGCCAAGTATTTCGCAATCGTAAAGGTTGATTGTCTGATGTGACCCTCGGATGGAAATATATGATATCGTAGCACGCTGGCCTGGATCTGTCCACGACTCTAGAATATTTACTAATAGCAGGTGTTATATAAGATTTGAAGAAGGGGAAATTGCAGGTTTACTCATTGGTGATAGTGGTTATGCACAGTCATCATACATGTTTACACCAGTCCATAATCCACAATCACAACCTGAATTCAGATATAATAGGGCCCATATCAGTACTAGAAATATTATAGAAAGGTTTAATGGTGGAATGGAAAAGAAAATTTGCATGTTTGAATAGAAAACTGCAAAATAATCTGTCAAATACATGTAATATTATAGTGGCATGTGCTGCGTCAACTATTTTGACTGTAGTTTGAACTACATAAACATAAATTTTATTCATCATCAGAACGGAGATCAGCCTTCTACATGTAGATGCAATGTTCAATGAAGCCCGTTCTAAGCGGCACAAGGGTAGGTATTATAAAATGTGGGTAACTTATATTGTTTTATTAACATTTTTAAGATTGAATGTTTATATTATTTTAATTTTAGAAAGTGAAGTAGACAAAACTAGGCACATTCTAACAGACACACAAAATAAGAAAATAGAAATTTACCAAGCACAGCTGCAAGCTACCAAAGAAAGAAATTTAATTGAAAAAGAAAAGGTGACAGCAATAAAATAATTGACAAGTACTATTAAAGGAGTACTTAACTTAGAAAGAGAAACAAAGGTTTGTATATTTTAAAAAAAAATATTTTACCACAAATATTTTATGCTAAAATTGTATATATTTCTTTCATATATCAAGGAAATGTGTGCTGAGTGATAGTTATTAGTTTTAAGAAATATTGTAGATACTCTTAAGAATATATTATCGATTATGTCTGGACTTTTCTCAAGACTTACAAAAACTTTGATAAAAACGACAAACTTGATATTGTCCTTCATAATTTCAGACTTATTCACGCGGCCACCCTTTCTTCACATCCTCACATAACGGACTCAGACACTCTAAAATCTCTGTGTCGCAAAGAAACTATCATCCCTAACTTTGTTAACTAAAGTCGACTAAAACAAACTACTAACTTTTTTTTTTATTTCAAAACGTAAAATAATGCAATTCTGCAGAGAGAACAAATTAATGATTCTAGGCTAAGGCCTCTAAGGTGTTACAAAATACCCCGTAATTATTTTTATTAATTATCAAAACCAAAAAATTTGTCAACCCTAGTAAGCTGTTATGTCAGGGAACCAGATTATTAAACAGAAAGGCCTAATAATTATGTACTTTAATAGTTTTTCTATTTTTCATTGATAAATGTTTGGTAACTCAATACAAGTCCAATATACTCAAATACTGGCTTCAAAAAATGTCAAGTTGGAAAAAAAAATATGTTGTCAATTTCAAATCTAATCGATATCCTACAACTGATTCGAGTTTTTTTTCCAATTTTTTTTGCAAAATAACGTTTTTTCTAACTCGGAATATAACGATAATATGATCTTATGCCTAGGCCATGAAGATAGCAATTTAAATCGTGCTCGCGAACTGTATCGGTAACGATTTATCGATGGTAGACCCCCCACTGAACAGCGACGGCTGCTTTCGTACCAATATCTTCTGAACATGTCAAGACGACTACATTCCACCGGCTCTTTTCATCGGTCTACTGGAAGTGGACGTCCAAGCACAGTCGACGTCAGGCAGGCTGAATTAGTGTTAGAGGATTTTTAAGAAGAGCCGACCACAAGTAAGAGGCGAGCCGGAACAAGATTCGGTATAAACCACAATGTAGTTAGGCGAATTCTTCGTGACGACAATCGTCACCCTTATTTCTTATCGCCGTACACAGGAGCTGATACCCTCCGATTTTGCACCCAGGAAAACTTCTGCGATTGGTACCTGAGGCAGTTAGAGGAAATCCCTATTTTCATAAACTATGTTCTTTGGACGGACGAGGCAACATTCAGGAGGTCAGGACTTTCAAATATGCATATCGATTACGTTTGGGCTCGCGTGAAACCACATGCTTCACGGCAGGGCACATTCCAACATTTTGTGTGTGTATTTCTCCGATGTCCCGATGGTTACCGAGATTTAACAGCGTCTTGGATCGGTTTTAGCATCAATATCACCGACGATGGTGCGAGAGAGTGACGAGCGAGGTTGTGTATTGAGCAAGGCGGAGTACTTTGAGCCGTTTCTGCAAATTTGACGTTTATTATGAAAAAGTAAGTGTTCGTTTAGGTTTTGGAATTCGGGTATCTTTTAAAAATAATCAGTCAAGTCAAGAAAATATATGTGATTGTGTCCACTGCAACCCGCGGACACGCTCCGTATGAATTGACACACGTGGCTTGCTCGAATATGGTACTAAGATCGATACTGCATATAGTAGGCATGTAGCATCTACAGAAGGTACAGCGCAGGGCGCAGGGGAACTCTTCATTTTCTCTCATATGTTAATAATATGCATAAATTTATAAAGTACTCCATGTGCTATCAATTTGCAGATGATACATGCCTTCACCGTGCTAACTACGAAGAAATCAGTAATGTACTGTCCAAAATAAATTGGATCGAATTAATAGATGACCGTAATATCTCGGATGCTGTTAATGTTTTTTATGAAACTATACATAAAATTATTAATGATTTTATTTCCGTTAAAATTATAAGAAGTATTAATTAACTAATAAGTTTCCCTGCTGTTACCCTAGATCCATAATAAAATTTATTGATGAAAAATTAAAGTATCATAGAAAATGAAAAGTTTATAACAGAATTTCTGTATATATAACTTGTTTACAGGGTAGGCCAGAATAAAGTTCACTTTTGGCAACTATATTGCTGATCGCGAGGGGTGCAGGGTATGTGATCGTCTCTAGAAATTTTAGATCACGGCAGAGCATCGCGCGTTCACTGTTCGAGCGTTTTACGAAAATGATAAAACTTACATTACTGTATGACGTATGTTCAGAGTTAAATTCAATTAACGGAGTATCCAGCAGTGTCTTACCACTCAGTTATTAACAAATGGCGGAAGAGGTTCGATGAAACTGGTTCAAGGCTACGAATGGTACTTTAAGGTCGACCCCGTACTTCACGGACGCAGTAATCGATTCAGGAGGTTAATCGATCTGTTCGGGAATATCCGGAACTCTAGCGGCGACCTTCGGCGGCTTTGGGGAGATCACGAAGCAGTTTAAGGCGAATTTTGAAATTTGATTTAAAGCCTCACCCTTGTAAGATCTAGTTGGTCCAAGAAATTTCTCATGATGACCATACAAAAAGGACGTCATTTGCCACCTCAATGTAAGAGAGATTTTCCAACTTTGGGAACATACTTTTCTCAGACGAAGCCCATTTTAATCTCAACGGATGTGTCAATAAACATAATTGTCGTTATTGGATTGCTGAACAGCCTTCGCGCAAGCATCAAAAACCACTGCACTGCCAGAAAGTGACTTACTAAAGGGCCTTACTTTTCCGAAAATTATCTAGGCTATTTAGTAACAGACAGGCTATATAGTAGTTCCAAGAACAGTAACATAACTGGATCTGGGTTCTAATCTCCATGAACCATCTATATCGTCGGAATCCATCACTCCCGTAAGAGCGTAATAACGTGTTGATGTCTTTATTAACCAGTTGTGTAGAGCACAGGTTGCTTTTACAATCTTGTCAACTTTAACGGGACAAACATATATTGGTGTACGATAAATACGAAACTTCAATACGATTATTCCAAAGGCATTCTCAACAATTCTCCTGGCACGGGACAGACGATAGTTAAAAATCTTTTCTTCTGTAGTTAGTGGCAACCGACGGGAATAAGGTTTCATGAGATATTTTTTTAAAGGAAAAGCTTCATCACCTAATATAACTCCCCAAGTAGGAAAGTTTAGTGTTCCGTTCTCTAGTTTTCTTTTCAATATTGAGTTATTAAATATTGAGCTATCATTAACTCTTCCTTGGCTGCCTACGTCAATGAACGTAAAGCAGTAGTTACTGTCAACGAGGGCTAGAAGAGCAGTACTAAAGTAACCTTTATAATTATAGAAATCACTTCCAGTGTGTTCTGGTTGCTGCATATTAATGTGTTTTCCATCCAACGCACCGCAACAAACAGGAAAATTCCAGCGATTGTTTTAATTGAACACCCCTTTTAATTGAAATCCACTCTTCAGTTGTTTTTGGGATCTGATAATGAAAAATAAATTATTATTTTTTTACAGTCGGACTCTGATGCTGCTTCGCCTAATCCTTCACCAGACATACCATCATGTTCGTCTCCAGACACACCATTACAGCCTTCATTAGATATACCATTACATCCTTCTCCAGATATAACAAGAGAGCTATCACCAGAATCAGATATTCAAGCAGTGTCGAATCCGAATAATGAAACATTTGCTAAACCTCAACCTCAACGTAAAAGATTTAAACGAACATCGCTACCTCCACATATTGAAAAATCTATCGAGACACTGCAGTTCATAAAAAACCAAACACTAAATAGCAGAGAGATTGAAGACGAGTTTTCACACTTTGCTAAAATTGTGGCCAGTCAGCTAAGACAACTGCCTCTCTCAGATGCTCTTGATGTTCAAGCATCTATATTACAGGTAATAAAACAAAAAAGAATTCATCGTATGCACATGGAAAATAATTTCTCTTCATCAAGCAGTGCAGCAGAATATACTACTGAAATACATATATTCAATAATCTTGGTTCTCAGGTTCAGGTACATGATTCAGAAACACAAGACATTTCAACGTCATTCAATGAGGTACAACATTCTGCATTAGAAGCAGCAATTAGAAGCATCGGAGGAATCAATAATAACGAGACAGCTGAAGAATGATTGTTTAAATGTTTTAAGTTTGAGAATTGTAATTTTAGATTGCCTTTCAATAAAAAATCGATTAGTACTAGTTATTGTTACTAACCTGTATGTACTCCTCCAACCCTGGACAGAAACTTGGACATGGAGCTCTTTGGAACCCGATAACTGCTTTCTAAAGAACTAAAAGAATCACCAGTTGCTAAATATCGCAAACTTATTTGTAGCTTGGTTCGTGCAGGTATAGCAGGTCTCATAAGAGTGTCCTCTTTCTGTATCTTTGGTGTTACTTTTTGCAATAGATAGTCAAATTGTTCACTACTGAGCCTTAAATGGTTTTTATATGTATACTTATCTTCTTTTTCAACTTCACGTAGAAAATTATCAGATGTACCTTGCTCTTTGCGCCTTAAAATCCATTTGCGTGTCCAAATTTTTCTCTTGCTTAAATAGCAAAAGTCACGCAAGCAGCTAAGGCCGATAAAGAATCGGCCTTAGCTGCGCTCAAGGATGTGGAACTCTTACAGTTCCACACGTATACCGATAAAGACGACAGAGCCCACATCTCTGTCGTCCAACGTTTATACTACAGCTCCGCAGAAGAGCTAGGCAAGGCACTGCAGGAGCTGGGGTACCCATTAAGGTTGTCGCCTTCAAGGGCGACGCACTGGTACCAAGTGACGCTCCCGAAGAGCACTGACATCGGTGCCTTCAGGAAAATTACATATATTTATCACCAATCGGTGCGAATATTTAAATAAAAACCAAATAATAAATACGGCACCACAAATAATGTGTTCCAGGTGCCAGACATTCGGGAACTGCAACCGGGCCGCCCGCTGCGTCAAGTCCACGGGAGCCCACATTACAGCGGAGTGCGACCGGAAGGAGGATGCTCCAGTCCGGTGCTGCAACTGCGGCGGACAGCACGCGGCCTCGTACCGCCAGTGCCCCCAACGCCGCATCTACCTTGCGGCTGTCAAGGAGCGCCAGGAGCGCTTCCAGACCCGCCAAAGCGCACCACCCCAACCCCGCCTGTTCAAATCGAACATGGCGAACGGCCGCGGGTGGAACTCAGTAATGACAGGGAACGCCCCTTCACCGTCAGGCCTTCAGCCACCCACATCGCAATCCACTGCCGGACCGCCGCCCCTATCGGGCACTCAGTCCGGAAGACAAGTCTTCCCAGGCCTAAGGCCACTGGCCCTATGCCAGGTGTTTTTAAAATCGCAGGTCAGCTGAAACCTTTGCTCCGCCGCAGCATGAGCTACGAGGAGCAAATCATCACAGTTTTCGAGTTCCTGAGTATCCATGGATGAAGAGACGGCGACCTCTCCCCCGACTGACACTGCTCGTCCTCTACGAGTAGCGTCGCTTAACATAAACGGTATTGTGAGTAGGAAAAGAGAACTCATACATTTCCTAGGTACACACAACATCGACATTACACTCATATAAGAAACATACCTCGTACCCACACGACGTTTTTCAATTCCCGGTTTCACCTGTTACAGACGTGACGGACTGACAGACAACCGCGCCCGAGGTGGCGTAGCAATTTTTGTGAAGTCAAATATATCGCATCATTCACTTCTACCGGTGGAACATGATATATGCGATATAATTGCAATTAGATTAGAGTCTCACCGCGGACTGACACGCATCACTATAGTTAAATTTTATTGCCCTAGACAAGACAGTAGAATCACGACAGCCATCGCGAAAGCTCTCTCTCTCGGCAACACCGTCATCTGTTCCGGAGATTTTAACGCCCATCATAGACATTGGGATTGCAGTCGAGCGAATCCCAATGGATCACGTCTTTTTAATCACTTTGCAGGTCACGAATACAATATTTTAATTCCCGAAAAAGCGACCAACCTCCCCTCCAACCCTAGGTACTCTGCCGCTAAATTACAACTCACCCTTGCCAAAAACATCACAAACGTTACAGTTACCCACTGACTCGAGACGTTATCTCAGACCATTGTCCCATTATTTTCGAAATTAATAGCCTCATCCCGCGCATCTCGCGACCTATCTTTAAATACGGTAATATATCTATATATAATATAAATAATATAATATAAATATCTATATATAATATAATATAAATAATATAATATATATGATATCATTAAAATAATTCCCTTAAGCAACAATACTGTTGAAAGACGTATTGATGAAATGAGTTCTGATATTGAAAGCTTCTTATGTAATTATTTGTAAACGACCCATTTCTCTATATGTTTAACTTTAATGCTTTATTTACTCAAAATGTAACTAGATGGCGCCACAGGCCATTTAAAATCGCGCTAACGTTGTTTTTTGTAATATTCCTATAGGTTAAGCTTCCTGATGTCACCTTGAGTGTTCTTACTAGTGTCAAATGAAAGTGTATAAGTTAGTGTGAGTTTTAAATTAAACAAATGGTCTTCGAGCTCGGATAATTGTGAGTAAAGTGCTAAAAGTATTGTGATTGTTAAAAGAACATAGAAAATTTCAGTGTTAAAAAGACTTAGCCGATTTCGTGAGTAAAAAGAACTTAGAATATTTCGTGTCAAAAATAACTTAGAAAATTTCGTTTTAGAAAAGACTTAGAAAATTTGCGAGTAAAAAAGACTTAGAAAAATTTCATCAACTTTTAACTTAGTTTCTGGAAGTGATTTTGGACTTGTATTATTTTTCAAAACTGAACTTTTACTTTTATGGTGATAAAAACTTTAACAATTCATTAGTAGTTCTGAATATCATTAATTTTGCTTTCTATCTGCAATCATTTTGTGAACTTTATATACCATGGCGGATAAAAAGATCAAACTAAATATCACACAGATGATTCAGAACTCAACTAAAATTGAAAAATTACTCACAAATTCAAAAAAATGCGCTACTGATAAACGAACAAGAGGTTTTTTGGATTCACGGATGGAGATTTTACAAGATTATTGGTCTAGTTATTCCAAGTCTTTTGAGACTCTTTCTGTATCGATAGATGCTGAAACGTTACAAACAGACTACAATCTTGTCTTAGAGGAAAACTTTGAACGCACTGAAGAATATTACCTGGAGCTAATGACATGGCTTAAAGATAAATTGTATGAGCTAAAAGAGGAGAAATATGAAGGTTTAAACTCTGAGACTTCGTTGGAAGTTTCAAAGATGAGACCAAAACTTCCACCAATCTCCATACCACAATTTTCTGGCGATTACAGTCAGTGGATGAGTTTTAGAGATTTGTTTCGCTCTCTAATACATAATGATGATCGTTTGACTAAAATTGAGAAACATCATTATCTGAAGTCAAGTTTATCTGGAGAAGCTGAACAACTACTAAAAAATTACTCACTAACGGAAGCTAACTATGATGACGCCTGGAAAAAATTAAATGAGAGATATGAAAATAAGAGAATGATAGTCAACAATATCCTCAGTCGTTTCTTAAGTCAAAAGGCATTGACAACTGAATCTGCAAAGGGTATAAAAGATCTTCTAGACACCTCTAGCCAATGTCTCACTTCCTTAACAAATTTGAAGGTCGATTCCTGGAATTCTATAGTCGTGCACATCCTTGTCTCAAAGTTGGACATTGAATCTCACAAACTTTGGGAACAATCATTAGAAAATTCCACAAGCATTCCTACCTATGAGGACCTTATAAGTTTTCTAGAGAAACGTTTCCGAACTATGGAAATGGTCAACATTTCACAACCTCCACAACGACATACTCCAAAAACTGTTCAACAATCACCGAGAGCAACAACTGCCAAAAGTTTTGCTACTGAAGTTTAAAACACTTGTACTTTTTGCTCACAGAACCACTATATTTGCCACTGCAAAGGTTTTGCCTCACTCCCCGTTCCTGAACGTCAAGATTTTGTTAAGAAAAACAACATATGCTTTAACTGCCTCGTGAAAGGTCACTCAGTATTCAACTGTAGACAAAGCACAGTCTGCAAAAAGTGTGGTCGTCGTCATCATACGTTAATTCACTTCACCTCTCCTAAGGATGACAACGCTGGTGATACTGCTAAAGAGAGAGATAGCCCAAAAGGAAATGGCACTGCTGGACCCAAGACTTCTTGCAACGTCAGTGTGAACCTGAAAGCTGAAACAAATGATGATCTGGTTATTTTAGCTACTGCTGTAGTTTATGTAGATTCAAAGAACAGTGGTACTTACGCATTGAGAGCTCTTGTTGATCAGGGTTCACAGGGTTCTTTCATTTCCGAAGGAGCTGCGCAGTTGTTAAAGCTTAATCGTATTCCAGTTAATGGCAAAATCTCTGGAATATCTAATTCATCGGTGGTAACTACAAAGTCCATGGTCTCACTTACAGTCCACTCCACAAAAGATAATGCATCCTTTTTCAAAGTCAATGCATATGTTTTAAGAAAACTCACATCATTGTTGCCTTCACGAGAATTTCCACAAGATACCTGGCCTTTATCTATGCAGTTGGATCTGGCTGATCCAAACTTTCACAAGCCAGGGTCTATTGATATCTTGCTCGGTGCTGACGTGCATGCTTACATACTTCTGGAAGGCTTACACAAGTCAAATTCTCTTATTGCACTCTACTCTCGCCTTGGTTGGTTAATATCAGGCAAAGTTTCACAAACTGATTCAGTAGCGTATGAACACAATATGGTCGTTATGCAAACGAAGGTTGAGACAGATCAGTTACTCAGACGATTCTGGGAGATAGAAGAGAATTTACCACACAAGAAACCAATGACCGATTTAGAAATACAATGTGAAGAACACTTCAAAAACACTCACACTCGCAATGACGTCGGTCGTTACATAGTACGCTTACCATTCAAAGAAGATCCACCCACAAACCTTGGTGATGCTAAACCTCTTGCTATCAGCCGCTTACAACAGAGGGAGAAACGTTTTACACGCAAGCCTGAATTCAAGGAAGAATATCACACATTTTTGAAGCAGTATGAATCACAAGGTCATATGATGATGGTACCTGAAAAGGAAACAGAAACACAGAATGTATATTACTTACCTCACCACGCTGTTCTTAGGTCGACGAGTCTAAGCACGAAGCTACGTGTAGTTTTCGACGGAAGTGCTACACCTGAAAAAGGAAAATCATTAAACGATGAACTTCTAATTGGTTGTTCTCTTCAACAAGATATTAGAGATTTAATAACTAGATGGAGACAACACAAAATTTGCTTAGTTGCAGATAGTCGTCAGATGTATCGTCGGATTCTCGCAAATAATGATGACGTTGACTACCAGAGAATCGTATGGCGAGAATCTCCAACACAACCTATAAAAGAATATAGACTACTTACCGTTACGTATGGTACATCTTGTGCTCCATTTTTAGCCATTCGTACACTTCATCAACTGGCTGAAGATGAAAAGAATGATTTCCCCACTGAAGCTGAAATCCTGAAAAACGACGTATACATGGATGATTTGATGACGGGCGCATCCACAGTAGGAGACGTGGTGAAGTTACAAAAGGGCCTGACGGAGCTGTTGGCTCGTGGCGGATTCCCTTTACATAAGTGGTCATCAAACAGTAAAGTGGTGCTATCACAAATCCCAAATGTTGACAAAGACTCTGAAAGTGCCATAAATATTAAAGTTGAAGATACGATCAAAACATTAGGTATTACTTGGAACTCTGACGCAGATAATTTTGAACTTAATGTAAATTTAAATTATTGTTCTACTAATTCAATTACCAAAAGATATGTATTGTCCACAATTGCAAAATCTTTCGATCCACTAGGTTGGCTAACACCTGCAATTATCATACTTAAAATATTCATGCAAAAGCTGTGGTTAGCTGGCTTAGACTGGGATGAAGAATTACCTACTGATCTTAAAGTAGAATGGAATACTTACCTCGATCGTTTCACGCATACTGAAAACATTCAGTTCCCACGATGGTTTGGAGTTTCAGATGACACCACTAAGCGGGAGCTGCATGGATTTAGCGATGCTTCGTGTACTGCTTATGCTGCAGTAGTGTACCTTAGAGTTTTAGGGAATGAGGGTGAAGTAAAAGTTTACCTTGTTATTGCAAAATCTAAAGTTGCCCCAGTAAAACAAATTTCTGTTCCACGTCTTGAACTCTGTGGTGCAGTGCTATTGGCAAAATTGATCCAACATGTTAAAACTATTTTAAATATACCCGACGATGATGTATTCACCTGGACGGACTCTACCATCGTTTTGGCATGGCTGCGTAAGACACCAAACACAGGGACTACATTTGTTGCGAATCGTACATCAGAAATTTTGACTCTCACTAATAGTAATCAATGGCACCATGTTTGTTCTGCGAACAATCCCGCTGATTTAGCATCGCGTGGAACCTTCCCAAATGATCTGCAGCAGTCAAATCTATGGTGGAGTGGTCCTCAATTTTTACATGACACGGATGGATTTGAACTTTCCCCCGTGGATATTCCCTCGACAGATTTAGAAATGAAAGCTACTACCAAAATATTGTGTAATGTTAATTTTATCGAAAAGGATGATGCAATTTCTTATCTAAAATTATTCTCAACACTGTCAAAATTAATTCGGGTTACTGCCTATTGTTGTCGTTATTTTAATCTACTCAAAGTTAAGATTACTAAGAATCCCTTGACAAAAATTTTGGATTCTACGAGTAAAGAATTTGGTTAAATCGACAATCCAAAAATGTATACCTTGTTACAAGCAAAAGGCTACTCCCAATGTTCCATTTATTGCAAACTTACCTAAATTTCGTGTTAAACCTAGTCGCCCTTTTCTAACAAGTGGAGTAGACTTTTGTGGACCTTTTACAATGAAACTGTATCCTGGTAGATGCAAAAGAACCTGTAAATCTTATGTTTGTTTATTTGTGTGTACCGTAACAAAAGCCATTCATCTAGAGTTGGTAACGAACCTTACTTCTGCTGCTTTTATTGCTGCATTTCGGCGTTTTACTGCTCGACGTGGTCACTGTAAAGAGATTTGGAGTGATCATGGAACGAACTTTGTAGGCGCGTCCCGTGAACTTGATCTGGCGTTCAAGGATTCACAATCTCTGACGGTTACTGAAGTTTCTGAACTTCTTGCTAATGATCGCACACAATGGAAGTTTATACCACCTCGTGCCCCACATTTTGGAGGTATTTGGGAGTCCGGAGTGAAAAGTATTAAAGGGCATTTAAAACGGGTTATAGGCCAAACTTTTCTCACATACGAGGAGCTAACTACTCTCTTATCTCAAGTTGAGGCTTGTGTCAATTCTCGTCCACTCACACTTATGAATTCCACTCTTGACGAACCTCCTTTGACACCTGGTCACTTTCTCATCGGAGAACCCTTAATCGGTGTTCCTGAGCCGTCTCTTCTCGATGTTAAACTCAGTCCGTTAAATCGATGGCATATAATTCAACGAATGGTGCAAAGCTTATGGAGTCGTTGGCGAAATGAATATCTCACGACCCTGCAACATCGTTACAAATGGAACACTAACCAAACTGATCTCCCTATTGGAACTGTTGTTTTAGTCAAAGATGACATGCTCCCACCAGGAAAATGGCTTTTGGGACGTATTATTCAGAAACACCCAGGAACAGATGGCATAACAAGAGTTGTTACATTAAAATATAAGGATAGTGTTTTTAAGAGACCAATCGCAAAATTGTGCCCTCTGCCTCTGGATGAGCCTGACTCCCCGTAATTTGAGACTGATGTTTTTTTTCTTAGTTTGTTTTATTTTCTTAAATTTTGTTTTAAGGACTTTAGTCGTCCTTGGCCGGCGGAATGTTTAACTTTAATGCTTTATTTACTCAAAATGTAACTAGATGGCGCCACAGGCCATTTAAAATCGCGCTAACGTTGTTTTTTGTAATATTCCTATAGGTTAAGCTTCCTGATGTCACCTTGAGTGTTCTTACTAGTGTCAAATAAAAGTGTATAAGTTAGTGTGAGTGTTAAATTAAACACTATATATAACTGGACGAGTCAACTTTACCTGATAATGCAGCATTATTATTGGCTAATGTTCGTTTTATTATGAATCAAGAAATCTACGAAGAACTGCTCTTCGCAAGAACTTTGATAACCTACACTAACGGTGAATCAATATTTGATGTTTTGAAGGATTACTTCATTAAAAAAGCAATTCCTTTATCAAATATAATATCAGTAGCTACAGATGGAGCACCTGCCATGGTTGGACGTTATCGTGGATTTATAAGCTATTTAAATCAAAATGTGTCAGGGGTGTTAGCAATACATTGCGTCATCCATCGACAACATTTAGTTGCTAAAAATTTGTGTTAGATTGCATGAATCACTTCATTTAGTCATTGATGCAGTAAACCGAATCCGAAGCAACGCGTTGAATACGCGGTTATTTGCGCAGTTGTGTGAAAAAAATGACGAACACTTTCATCAATTACTCCTTCACACTGAAGTACGCTGGCTGTCGAAAGGCTTATTTTTGACAAGATTTTTTGCACTTTTTGATACTATTTTAGAATTTCTGGATACTAAAGATAAAATTTTAAAAGAAAATTTAATGAAGAGGAAAAGAGACATCGCCTATTTAACAGATTTACAAAATTTAATATGGTTAATTTGCAATTACAAGGCGACAGTTTAAATTTGATTAAAACAAAGTCCATCTTATCAGCGTTTCTTGCCAGAGTTAAACTTATGAAGCAAAATATTGGACGGGGCGAATATTCTCTCTGTTCCCGAATTCATCACAGACAAGCTGCCAGGAAGACGACGTTTTAACTTACGTTCAACATTTAAATGCCCTCTATTCAGATTTTGAATCTAGGTTTGAGGATATTTTAACTATGGTAATACCACCGTGGATAATTGGTGACATAGAAGAAACGAATGTCATAATACAAGAGGAACTGACTGAACTAAGAAGGAAGAATCGTAATAGTAGATAATTTCTATACTTCGTTGAGTATGGCAGAAGAACTCCTATCACAATGTGGGCCTGATATTGGAAAAAGGAACAAAAAGGGTGTGAAAGTATTGAAATGGGTAGATAAAAGAAATGTTTGAATGTTGACTATATGCAAAGATCATGACGATAAACTAATAGATACTGGGAAAAAGAAGACAGGAACTAACGAAAGCATTAAAAACCCCGGAAGTGTTCTAATGTAAAATGAAACAAAAAAAGGAATTGACTACAGTGACCAAATGGAGGAAAGTAATAATGGAGCTAATATTTGGTACAGCCCTTATTAACGCCTGAATTGTGTATAATTCAATTAATGGTGATAGAAATAAAATGCCAAAGAGACTATTTGTGGAACAACTTATTGAAACTTTTACAAAGAAGGACTTGGATGTGGATGTGGATACAGGTAATTTTCAAAGATCCTAACTACTCGTTATAATAAATATCGTTAATAGAAACGTGAATGTGACATCTTGAGTAACTTTCTTCAAATAGGTTGATAATCATGATTACTATTAGTGTGTTTGTTCATTGAATCAACTAGCGGAGATCGGTGTCTTGCTCATCAAAATTAAACTCTTTTGCCCAAGTCAACCCCACTCGTCCGTACTCTAACCAACTTAACACCTACTCTAACCAACTTTACCCGAGTCTACCTAACTCTTACCCTAATTTACTCAGCTAGACCTTATTTTTCAGAACCCACTGCAAACAAGGCACATCATCTCGAAAAGGGATCAAAGAAGAGGATGAGTAGGAGATGTGTAGGATGTTACGAAAAACTCCTCACCTTCTTAACAAGTCGTGGGGCCGACAAAAAGGTAAAGAAAATTCTCACAGAATGCACTGGTTGCCAAAAATATTATTGTTTGGTCTGTTTTAATGAAAAACATCCATAAGTTTGATAAATAAATACAATTAAATAAAATCGATATTTCTTTTCCCATCACTAAATTATATAAAAAACTGCTATTGTTCAGTGCGGTATGGGTAACGTGACCAGGTGTCCCGTTTTGAACGGGACTGTCCCTTTTTATAATTACGAGTCCCGGTGTCCCCGTAATGAACTCTGGGACGCAAAATTGTCCCGTTTTCGGAAATCGCGCGAAAACTTGAGTAGTTAGTCGAGCCAGCGGACGGCCGCCGCACTTGCCGGACGCGAACGAGCGGTGTGAGAGAGCGAGACCGCGCGTCAACACGACCTAAGAAGACGTGATTGGCCAAGACGTCATCGCGCGATTCGCGCGCACTTTGCTGACATGTGTTTGGCGGATTTTATTCTCGCATATCTACGACTTCTCGTTATTTGTTGTTATTAGTTTGTTGTTACTGTTAATAGTTGTAGTCTACATGAGACACGAGTTGGTAGATGCAGTGTAGAGATCTTTTGTTTTGGATTCAAGCATAAGTTAAAATGCCGAAACGCAAGTGTTCGTTCAATATTAGCTTACAAGCAAAATATCCGTTTATCAAGCAAATAAATACTCCGTCAGATGTCAGATGCGAAAAGTGTCGTACAGAATTTTGTGTTTCCCACAGTGGTGCCGTTGATATTGAACAGCATTTAAAGTCTGAAAAACATAAAAATGCCGATCGTGCCGCCGCTTCGAGTTCTTCGATGTTAAAGTTTTTCAAGAAAACGGATGCATCAACTTCAGAGGATTTGGATACCGCGGCAGAATGCGTCTGGGCTTATCACACGATACAAGAAAACCGCAGTTTTCGCTCTAATGACTGTGCATCGAAATTGATTCATTCATGTTTTGATCCCAAATTTACAGGCGCGCATACGAAATCAGAAGCTATTATTGTAAATGTTTTGGCGCCTGCAGCGATGATAGAATTAAAAAACGATCTTGATAAGTCCAACTGTATTACAATACTAAACGACGCTTCAAACCACGGTAACAAGAAAATATACCCAATTGTAGTGCGATTTTTTCAACCTTACGTAGGTGTGCAATTCAAAATTTTAGATATCCAAGACCAACCAGGTGAGACTTCTGATATCATTGTCCATTATTTAAACCAAGTGTTGACCGATAATAATTTGACAGCAAAAGTTGTGGCATTTTGTGGGGACAATGCCAATGTCTTTTTTGGCGGCCCGGCTAGACGAGGAACTAAAAATGTGTTAACGAAATTGCAATCATTTTTAAAAAAGCCATTAATAGGCATTGGATGTGGCGCCCATGTAATTCACAATGCAATAAAATCTGCTGCAGACGGGCTACCTTTAGATTATGAAAGTATTATTGTGAAAATATATTAATTTTTTTTATATTTACACGATTCGAGTTGAAGCTCTAAAGGAGTTTTGCACCGAAACTGGAATGGAATATCAACAAATGCTCGGCTATAGCAAAGCCAGGTGGCTTGCTCTTATCCTACCTTCGAAAGGTTTTTAAAAATGTATCAGCCATTAAAAAACTACTTTTTAAGTATTGAAAAATGTCCCCTGATGCTAAAAAACTTTTTTGAAGATCCCACAGTCGAATTGTGACTTTATTTTTTACATGCTCAGTCAGCAAGTGTTCATCAAGCTGTATTGAAACTTGAGGGTTAGACTGTATCGGCAATTGAAGCGGCAAAAGAAGTCAATCAACTAAAAGACAATTTGACTCAGAAACAGACCAATCAATTTATTCCATTTACGGTCCGTCAATTCATGGTGAAATTGAAAAAAAATGGTACTGATATAGATGAAGAGTTTGTGAAAAGGACAGCTACAGAATTTTATAAAACAAGCTGTGAATATTTGGAGCAGTGGACTTGCTTTCTTACCAAAGAAATGGAGATATTTTATTGGGCAGATTTAAAAAGATCCCTGAATGGGAAGACGTTCAAAAATGTCTCGACATATTAATTGAAAAGGAATATATTGACTGCAATAAGGATACAGAGGTTTTTGATGAATTTTCATTGATTTCTAAATATATTACTTTGCAAAAAGTATCCGAATGGAACAATGTAAATGTTTCCACGGAAACTCGTTGGGTGGAAGTATTCAAACACTTTCACGCTAACAATCTACAGCATGAAAACTTTTCTATATTAATTGAATATATTTTATGTTTACCTGCTACAAATGCACCAGTAGAAAGAGTATTTTCTATGATGAACAAATTGTGGACATCTGAGAAAACCCAGTTACAAATTTCAGTTCTAAAGGCGATGTTGAAAACTAAAGTGAATATTAAAAAAACTTGCCAAGAATTTCATACTTATTTGAAATCGTCACCAGCCATACTAAAGCAAATTTGTTCTTCTGATAAATGTAAATATAACTAAGCTAACGAACTGTATAAACACTTACTTTTTTGTGAATAAAAAAAAATTAAACGGTTTCTTTTTTTATTGACCTGAATCATCAATGTCCCGTTTTGAGTCAAAAAATAAATGGTCACGTTAGGTATGGGGTACATCAGATCCCACATTTTATTTTACCCATAGAATCTAAACTAACTAAACTAACCACGGGCGGCGGTAGATTTAGGTTAATGAACTCATTGTTAATAATAATCACGACAAAAGCCGCACACTGTCTTATTTGGCGACAAAAAGGATTTTGGTCTCCTACGGGCGGTGGGGTTTAATATGCCTCATACCGCCACAATCTTTGGTATAGGACAAGGTTTAAAACAACCCATAACGCAGTAATGGAAAGTATGGATATATCTGTGCCTCTGGGAACGTGTTAATTATTATTATTATTAATTAGTAGACCCACACCCTTTCCAATTGAAGGGTTCAATTATCTCTTCAATAATATTTAATCCATTTAGCAAAAAGTGCACCCCAATATTAAGATTTTCTAATCAACAGATCCTAATACAAAGAATTCCCTGCACATACAAGTATAAAATATACCTCTAAATTCTACAAAAAAGTTCTAAGATTCTAGAAACACAACCCACATCTGAACATGTGCATGATATAACTTGATAAACCAATTAAAAATAAGAGACATATTGCATCAAAATTAAAGCATTTTTGGGATTTAAACTTTAAATACAAGTGAATCCCATTTCCCAAATAAGGTTATTATGACCTGGGAACATTAATATTGATGAAGAACTATACTCTCTTGAACAAAGAATTAGCCTGTACAATACTTGCCACTGAACCAGGTAAGATACCTAAATTAACTAGAGAACAAGCAGATAAATATCAATTTTGTGATTTGTTTTAGGTATCAAACTATATAATTTGGAGGTGGGGCAAGAACATTTTACCCAAAGACGATCGAAAGTTAAAGTTCATTCAAAAATAACATGCTTTTGCAAACACAATATTGTGTTAGGTCTTCCATCTTGGTACTAGAACCTACTTAGCAATCGACACACCCGACACATTGTCAATTCGAGCAAAATACCAAATTATAGATGTCTTGAATAATTCACCATTCTAAAAGATTATAGATTATGTGATTGTACAAGCACCATAGGTTGTACATTCTCATAATCTTCAACCAGTTGAACGACAACAAGAGAAAATTCTGTGGCCTCAACATTCAAACATGGCGTTCAAATCATGAATAATTTTAGATTATTCTAAAACTCAAAACAACAACGTACTACCTAAACTTACTTTAATCAAAATTCAAATGAATTTAACTTAACGCGAAATTCTAAATTCATAATTCACAGTTCGTTTTGCTTTTAATTCTGGTTGACGTTTATCAACCATGATTGTTGCCTGAATACATAATATGTAATAATAGGTTTTGACAGGAGTAGTCTTAGGTGTTGTCATATTAATATTATGACTAAAATTACCCCTCCCAGAATTAAATCGTATGACATACCTCAACAGATAATGGGGAATGTAAATGAATTAAGCATAATAATGAAAAGCATGAAATAACTTCATAAAATCACTTAACATTGCCTTTTAAAATATACTACAGTCAAATCTGTAATAATGATCAGGAAATATATTGTGTTATTTGTTATTTCTATTCACATGTTTTTATTTTCTTTCATAAATATTTGTTTTTAAATATATATAAATACTATGTATTTATATTATCAGACAGATACAAAAACTAAATATCATTCAAATCCAAGATTTGAATTTGTTGACCTTGAATTTACCGCTGGCAGCTTCACGTGATAAATACCTATATATCCTTATCATTTCATTATTCCAACTGAAGAACTAGCATCCATGGTGATGAAATAAATTATAAAGAAAACCTATATAAACCCCGTGAAATGAAAATGTTCTCTAAAATGTAGTATTCAATACTCAAATGGCGTCACACTAATTGGCAATTGGTTATAATAGTCGATAAAAAAAGAGATGTCATGTGCATATTGAAGAGCACTGTCATTTGTCGGTGGC
Source organism: Leptidea sinapis (assembly GCF_905404315.1). NCBI lineage: Eukaryota > Metazoa > Arthropoda > Insecta > Lepidoptera > Pieridae > Leptidea > Leptidea sinapis. The sequence continues at coordinate 18,896,436 of NC_066266.1, read as the reverse complement.
GGTTGGTCCCGATCGTGTAGAAGACCTTTAACTAACGCACGCATTAATAACAAACGAAATTGGCCACAATTAACCGATGATCGGGCTGTCAGGTGGTCCTTAGGCTCGTATATTCTAAGTTTATGCTCTAATGAGATATTATTTGCTATACGAATGCAATAATAATAGACTGTATCAAAAAGAATAAAAGATTTATACTTACTTAAAAATTAAAAGTGGTAATATTATAACTACATGCAAAAAAAGTGGACAGTGGTATTAAATTTTAACCATACAACTACTAAAGACTACTGTCACGATGATTTGGGGGACAAATTCAAATATAAAATTCAAGTGAAAGTTCCTACTACCTATTTGGACATCTAATAGGTCGGAGAAAGTAATTTCGCATTTGGATTTTTATAAACTATTAATTATTTATTCAAACAAAACAATATTTGTTACTTTAGTTACAGTATGAATTAAATTACAACTATAAGTATGGGGAAGAGTACCAAGAAAAATAGTTGTAATAAATCGTCTTTGGCTCGTCAAAAGGTGTCATTTCAAAAAAATAAACAAATGACTAAAATGTTGGCTATGAATTATTTGAACTTTTCTTTCTTCGTGTATAAATATAATAAATTAATTCGATACATTTTCAAATTTTACGACTGCTATTTTTTTTAGTGATTCGGGAATTTTGATGCTAAAGTTGCACCTTACTGTAGTCGTATTGTTGCGTATAAAATAGAGGCTATTTTTGAAAAAGTTGAGCAAGATCCTTTCAACAGGTGTTACAACATAACTGAAGAACTTGGAATTATTATTTACAAATAATATAATGTTGAAAACAACAGCTCACCAAACGATATAATTCTAATAGGTGCTTCTAACAATAAGTAATAATCGCATAAACTATTTCAAAAGGCAGGCCACGCTCCTGCGAATCCTCTGGTGTTGGAAGAGAATGTGGGCGGTGGTGGTCACTTAACGTACGCTGTGTTTCGCATAGGTTAGTGTCGAGGACCGGCGTATGGTCTGTCCCAATTGGTTGAATCGCCAAAGCGGCTCCCGGATGTGGATAGCCAGATGCCGTCCTTATTGGATCTTCTGCTGACTACACATCCCGATGGTTACCAGGTCTTTGTCGACGCCCCTCTCGGAACGTCCGACCATTGCCTGGTCAGGAGTGTAGTGCCTATCCGACGCCAATGTCGCAGACCACCAGCGACCCGCCGCGTTTGGCACTACAAGTCAGCAGATTGGGATAGGATGCGTTCCTTTTTTGCACCCTACCCTTGGAGCGGGGTTTGTTTCCCTTCGGATGATCCTAGTGCCTGCGCCGTTGCAGTAGCCGATGTGATACTACAGGGCATGGATATTTTTATACCAAATTCTGTAATATCGATCTATGGCAGATCACAGCCCTGGTTCGGTGCGTCAGTTAAAGCAGCATCTGACTGCAAAAAACAGGCGTATCGAGCTTGGGTTGCGGCGCTGGGCACAAAGCATCCGAACTGCATAGTTCTTAAGAGGAAATACAACCGTGCCTCCAGATTTTTTAAGCGGCAAATCGCCCGTGCCTAGTCAAACCACGTCGTCAGAATCGGCGAGCAGCTTTCCAGTTACCCAACCGGAACACGCAAATTCTGGTCGTTGTCCTAACTTCAGCCAGCCGTTCATGCTGCCGTTGCACATGAGGAATGACACCCTGGCCCATACGGCAAAACAGAAAACCGGTCTCTTGTGCGCTCTTTTTGTCTCCAACTCGACTCTTGACGACAACGCAAAATCACCGCCGACCATGCCGCGGTGTCAGAGCTCTATGCCTGAAGTTCAGTTCAGACAGAAAACTGTTAGGCGAGCTCTGTTTTCGTTGGACGTCTGGAAGTCGAGCGGGCCGGATGGCATTTCTCCAATCGTGCTTAGAACGTGTGCCTCTGAGTTGACGCCGGTGCTAACGCGTTTATTCCGGCACTCTTATTCTAAAGGTGTAGTCCCTGACTCATGGAAGTCAGCCCTTGTCCATCCGATCCAAAAAAAAAGGAGACAGTTCGGATCCGGCAAACTACAGGCCTATTGCTATTACCTCCCTGCTCTCCAAAATCATGGAGAGCATTATTAGCCGTCAGCTCTTGGTATACCTAGAGGGTCACCAGTTGATCAACGACCGACAATACGGGCTTCGCCATGGTCGGTCGGCAGGTGATCTTCTGGTATACCTAACACATAGATGGGCTGCGGCTATTGAAAGCAAGGGGGAAGGCCTGGCAGTTAGCCTGGATATAGCGAAGGCCTTTGATCGTGTATGGCACAAGGCACTCTTCTCAAAACTGCCATCATTTGGGCTTCCCGAGAGCTTGTGCAAGTGGACCTCCAGCTTCCTCACCGAAGCCCGTAAATACTGGAGTGCCCCAAGGCTGTGTGCTGTCTCCCACGCTGTTTCTTCTGCATATCAATGATATGTTGGACACCTCCAACATTCATTGCTATGCAGGTCTCTCTCGGGAAATCGTTGACCAGTGCCAGGAGAAACTTGTGTCTTCTATCGAGTCTTCTCTTGAGAAAGTCGTGGAATGGGGAAAATTGAACCTTGTCCAATTTAACCCCCAGAAGACTCAAGCTTGCGTTTACCGCTAAGAGATTGTGGGGGGCGGTGATCACTTAACAACAGGTGACCCGTACGCTTGTTTGTCCTCCTATTCCATAAAAAAAAATACCTTATTGTTAACGTAAGTTGTTGAAATTTTCAATAATTAACTACTTTAGTCGACATTTATATTAAATTTATTATCTCGGCATACTTCAATTCGTTTACAATTCCTACATTCATTATACTTCATACCATACCTTGTGCCTACACCAGCGGCATTATGGAAGCTTTTAGTTTTTGAACTGTCATTTACAGCAGAGATTCTCCTTGCTATATATTTTATCGTAGTCGATTGTGGCTATCTCCGTTTTTTAACGAATTTTTCTACAGTGATAGCACTGTGCAGTGCTCGCAGTACATATCGGCACATACCCTTTATCTGTGTAAAATACGACAAACCGTCAAATTCCGGTCAGCCGTTAAAATTATCTGTAGCAGTCGATTCAAAAATTATTTTTCGTATTATCTATGGTGTAAGTAGTAGGTACCTAGTTAGTAAGTCTGCCAATCGATAAATTCAATCACTGCACGTTTCATAAAATCGCGGAAAGAGTTTCTCTAGGCTGGCAAGCTTCTACTCTAAAGTTCATGACCAATTGACCATTCATTAGAGTTATAGTGTACTGTGTTCATGACACGGAGTTCGATTCCTGTTGGTATCGTAGTATGATCTAATTACCATTACAGTAAAAGTGTTCTGTGAGTATGATTTATCATACAAAGAATATAGTGTGCAATTATTAGTGTGTGTATTATATCTGTGACATGACAGTAAAATTATGAATATATTAAATAGGGTAAGTAAAACGTTCAATAATATTATACATAATATTGTCCAATCGTCTACATGTACACAATGGTTTTATTTAACCCACTCTGAACTGCATCCTTAAATTATTTTAATTTATATGCAGTGTACTGTTAAAACACATTATCAGTCTTGTTTAATTAAAGCTTTAATATTTATTTTACTTAGAACAGGTACTGGTTCAGATAGGTGCCAATGGTGCCTGCTTCGATTGGTATTCTGTTTACATCTTAATAAATTTTTGTAAGTTGTCTGATGATTATGTAGTAGTCAAGTTGCTGTAAATAGAGGATAGTTACCTTACCTACCAGATCCTAGTGAGACTGCATCTATTAGCCGAATGAATGTCATACTCCTTTCCATGGTCTGTTGGCACACATTTAGTATTTGGCCGAGCTAATATACTGGCTAGTCAGGTACCACAGTGGTACTATTCTGCTGTAATGTGCAAGCTGGACTTAAAATTACTGGGTTACTAACACTTAACATCTTGTGTGTCCAAGTGACAAGAATAGGATTCCAATCTTAGGGTTCAGTCTATGATCCTGATTTGCCTGTAATGGGCAGAGAGAATCACAAACCATCAGGTTGGTGTTGTTTTTTAGTCTAGATTTGTTTTTCTATTGAGACTGTTATGTACGATGTTAAGTCTCATTTGCCCAGTAATTTCACTAGCCATGGCACTCTTCAGACTGAAACACAATAATAAAATACACATTACTGCTTCATGGGAGAAATTGGCCCGATTGTGCTACCTATAATCTAGCCGGCATCCTGTGCAAAGGAGCCTCCTACCCTCCCAATTTATTATTTGACATTTATTATTAATAATTTGGATGTCTAGTCTCTTGCTGTTAGACAACCGATAAAAACAGGCCAGGAATATTAGTTTAGTGTGTGTGAGAAGCTATGTCTTACACTAGCAATTTGTAATTTGTACGACACTTTGTGCTAGTGTAAGTGAATTGCTGTAACGGCCATTTTCAATAACATATCTATCCTTAGTTTAACTTACTAGAGGTAGACAAATCTATCTGTTAAAATATGTCTGTAAAATAGTACTTGTTCTCTGTACGCATACTGTTTAATCTACATCATTCCTTTAGTCTTTGTCAGAGTATAGACAATGCATACTTTATAGAATATGTTCTCTCTCTTTTTGCACTTCACCGTAATGGAAGCTACATGAAGATCACGAAACTCTTGTTAAATAAGTTATAATTAAAAATACATCTTGCATATAAACAGTTTACTAATTTCAATCCTAATAAAGTCTAAAGTCACATAATCTGTTTTGGATATTTTGCTAAAATAATACAACTTGGAAAATACTCATTCGTCATACAGCACGTGGAGGCGTGGTCGGCGAGGTACAAGATTATCTCTGCAAATACTACTTGTTCAAAGCGCAACAAGCTAGGAAGTTATTTATTACAATCAAGTTGGTCGAAGCAAGATGGAAAGTACAATGATTATCCCAGTGGCTCAAGGGACGGTGTGTAAACTCAAGGGTTCCAAAAACTGGTATATTTGGATTTTTCAAACAACAGTTTTACTCAAAGGTCAAAGTTAATTTAATATTGTAGAGGGCAAGACCGTCACACCCGATGTAACACAAAAATCTGCATGGGAAGGCAAGGATGCAAGGGCTCGATCATTGCTAGTAACTAGAATGACCGAGGACGTCATGTTGCACTTTATAACCTGCAGTTCTTCAGCTGAAATGTGGAAAAAGCTACAAAGTGTCTTCAAACAGAAAAGTGAAACAAATATTGACATACTTCTACAGCGGTTCTTCCAATTCAAATTTGAAGAAGGTACGGAAATGTCAGTTTTTTTGTCCAAAATTCAAGAAATGTAAAATAGCCTAAAACAAATGGGAGAAGACATATCGGAAGAATTCGTTATAACTAAGGTACTAATGTCACTATCAGAGAAATACAAACATTTTGTGTCATCATGGGCGTCTGCTCCGGATGATAAACAAACATATGATAATTTGGTTGCTCGACTACTCGTGGAAGAGGAGAAGATGAAAGAGGCTTCGAGTTCAACACCAGCATCAGCATTTGCAGCCGTAAGGAATAGTGGTAAAAAGTTTCAGTGTTTTCGGTGCAAAAATTATAATCATTCTCAATTTGACTGTAAAATGAAGACAGATAGTCCTGTGAATAGTGGTAACAATAAGTCAGAACTTCCCTGCTTTTTTTGTAAAGAGCCAGGTCATACGAAAAGTGGGTGTAGATTTAGATTAAGTAAACAAGATAATAGCTCAAGTAATGCATTTGTAGTCTCAAATTCTTTGAAAGATTATAACAAATCTACGTTTCTGGTCGACACAGGTTTGAGTGATCATATGTGCAAAGATAGAGAATTGTTTACCTCTTTTACTGATATGGCAAATAAATTTGTAGTGCTAGGAGACGGCACACCTATTAAAGTGTTAGGGACAGGAAGTTTAATGGTACAGGTATATAATGGTAAGGTATGGGTAGACTCGACCATAAATAATGTTTTGTATGTTCCCGACTTAAAAACTAATTTGTTTTCTGTGAAATGTTCCACATCTAAAGGTTATGTCATGGTAACAGATGAAAATTCATGCAAATTTTATAAGAAATACCAAGTGTCTGCTATTGCAAAGAGAATTGATAACCTTTATTACTTAGATTTTCGTTATAAATGTAGTGAAATAGATATGGTGCAAAGTAATACAGATTTAAATGACTGGCATCAAAAACTGGCTCACCAAAACATGACTTATATCAAAGAGGTGTTAAAAAATAATAATATTTGCTGTAAGGGTGCAAGTAGTGTGCAAGAACAGTGTGAAAGTTGCTTAGAAGGTAAAATCCATCATTTACCGTTTCCAAGTAGTGAGATAAAAACAACTAAAACTTGTGAGTTAATTCATGCTGATACTTGTGGACAATGGAACAAACATCACTCGGAGGTGCAAGGTATTTTGTTATTTTCAAGGATTAATATTCTAATTATAGAAGTGTGTACTTTTGAAAGGGAAGGATGAAGTAAAGACTTGTATTGAGATTTTTTTAAATAAATCTGAAGATGAAATGGGAAATAAAGTTAAATATTTCAGAAGTGACAACGAGTTAGAGTTTTTGAACAAAGATGTTGCTCAATTGTTTCATAAGCGTGGTATTATTCACCAACAAACAGTTCCATATAGTCCTGAGCAAAATGGAAAGGCAGAACGGGAAAATAGAACTTTAATTGAAGCGGCTAGGACTATGTTGTGCGCTAAGAAGTTACATAAATATTTGTGGGCAGAGGCAGTTAATACAGCTGCATATGTTTTAAATAGGACAGGAAAAAGTACTATAAAAGATAAAACTCCTTATGAGTTGTGGTCTAACAAAAAGTTTGATATAAATTCTTTAAAAATCTTGGCACACCTGTTTATGCTCATATTCTTAAAGAAAAAAGAAAAAGTGGGACCCAAAAGGCGAAAAAGGTATATGGTGGTACAGGTATATTAGTGGGTTACAGTGAAAATGTTAAAGGTAAAGAATATATTTCTCATTCCAAAACATGGTTGACATTAGGCGCGATGTAGTGTTCATAAAAAATATTGTTTCTGAAGAAAACCAGCCTTCACAAGTATATGAAGCAACTGTGTATGTAGAAAATACTCATAGTGATAACTTAGAATCAAAACCTAGTATTGAATGCGAAGAAAACTTGAATGATGAAAGTGAGTGTGAGGTTGAAAATCATAGTACCAGTAGTGAAAATGAGGCTGTGTTCACTTCACAAGATAAACCCAAGCGTATCCATAAGAAAACCACTTTTTTCCCATGTAATAATGTTTCTTCTTTAGATGAAGTACCTACTACTTACAAAGAGGCTATGTGTAAGCAGGGTGCTTGTATTTGGCAAAAAGCTATTGATAGGGAGTTAGAGACATTAAAAAATAACAATACTTGGGAATTTTGTGATTTACCTGAAAATGCAAGCGCAATAAGCAGTAAATGGGTTTTCAGAACAAAGAAATCATAACTCTATCCAATACAAAGCCAGGCTTGTAGCAAGAGGCTTTGAGCAAACTTATTTAATGGATTTAAATGACATTTATGCACCAGTGGCAAAGCTGTCAACTTTCAGGTTATTCACCGGAGTTGCAACTCAGTGTAAATTACCTATATATCAAATGGATGTTACTGGGGCTTATATGTATGAGGAAATTGATGAAAAAGTGTTTATAAAATTGCCTGATGTGGCTTTTAGTGGGGATAAAAACATTGTTAAGTTAAATAAGTCTTTATATGGACTTAAAGGGTCACATAAAAGCTGGGAAGAAAAATTTAACTCAATTTTAAGGTCACAGTGTAACTCATGCTTATATACGAAGTGTAATAGTAATGATAAAATATATGTTCTTTTGTATGTAGATGATTTGTTGATTTTAGGGAGTAATAAAAAAAAATCAGATTTTAAGTTATTATTAAGTAAAGAATTTAGCATGAAAGACTTAGGTTTAGTGTCAGACTTTCTAGGTATCATTTAAACTCAGGTATTACTGAATAAAACCAAAAACGTTATTTAGAAAGTGTATTAAGAAAATTTAACATGTAAGATTGTACCCCTATTGATCAAAACTTTAATACAAAAATGTTGGAAAATAAAGAGTGCAGTGATAAAAATATTGAAAATCAGTGTAGACAGATAATAGGTAGTTTAATGTATGCAATCTTAGGAACAAGGACAGCCCTATGTGTATCAATTTCTATACTTTCTAGGTTCCAAAATTGTGCAAATACTGTTTTGTTAAGTGCTTTAAAGTGTGTCTTAAGATATGTAAAATATACTTTAAACTATAAGTTAATATACAAATGTAATAGTGAGTTTCTTGCGCCCATTCTTCTCAGGTCTGAGGCAGTCTCTTTTGAATGGGTGATCAATAAGTGATTTTAAATCCTGTTTTGAATAAAAATATTTGAATTTTGAATTTGAATAATGTGTCATTGATAGGGTACTGTGATGCAAACTGGGGAGGAGACTTACAAGATAGAAAATCCACCACCAGCTATTGTTTTATGTATTCAAATTGCTTAATATCATGGTGTTCTAAGAAACAAAGTTCAGTGAGTCTGTCTTATACGGAATCAGAGTCCATAGTGTTAAGCTCAGCAGCAAGCGAAGCATGCTGGTTGCAAAACTTGTGTCAAGATTTTGATTTTCATACTGATAACATAACAATGTATTGTGATAATCAGCCTGCTATTACATTTGCAAGGATCACATGTGTAGAAAGGCTGAAACATATAGACATAAGGTATCATTATATAAGGGAACTTGTAAAAGGATTTCTCTGAATTGTCTAAGAACTCAGGATCAGGTGGCGGATATGTTCACATTCAATATGTTCATGATTTGTTACATAAGTTTTCATGTATGTGTGGTATGTCCACCTGATAGTACCTATTACTTTTATGGTGTCTATTGTTATCTACTTAAAGAAAATTATCTGGTTTGTTGAAAAATTTTAACTTGGTGTAAGCTTTCCATTCCATATGTTTAGGTGTTTGTTAAAAATAATATGTGTTAAAGTTAATTAAAAGTTTGAATAAAGTAAGCATTGAAGGGGGGTGTTAAAATATGTCTATAAAATAGTACTTGTTCTCTGTACGCATACTGTTTAATCTACGTCATTACTTTAGTATTTGTTAGAGTATAGACAATGCATACTTTATAGAATCTGTTCTCTCTTTGCCCTTCACCATAATGGAAGCTACATGATAAACTGATTTTGATTTGATTTGATTGAAGATCACTAAACTCTTGTTAAATAAGTTATATTTAAAAATACATCTTGCATAAAAACAGTTTACTAATTTCAATACTATCCCTATATGCTTACTTACATTTCAATAACCTATTGACAGATAGCATTGGACTAAACTATGGATAGATAAGATCTTGTCATTAAACGGTGACAGTGATGTATCCGTAAGTTAACTACTAAACTAAGGATATTAAAGGTTAATGAAGACAGCCGTTAATAGAGGTTAGTTTTAAACATATTTATTTCAAAATTTACAGATGTCATAGTCTATCTAGAACTATAAATCATCCTCAAACGCGCGCAACGCCCCTGTGATTCCTCTGGTGTTGCAAGAGAATGCGGGCGGTGGTGATCACTTAACTCTAGGTGACCCGTACATTCGTATGTCCTCCTTTTCCATAAAAAAGTGTAATGAATACCTATATTATATTCTAGTTTTTATATTTCCAGCTCATGTTTTAAGTAAGGGTGAAGTAAATCAGTCAAATGGAGACAATATTGACCAGATATAAGTCGTCGCAACTGAAGGGGCAGCCAAATAGACCGACAGCTACAGTTGTAACACCGTCGAAGACAGCTAAGAGCAATACAAAAAAGGTACATTTTTCACTCTTTTTTTATTGTTAAGAGGACATTAAACGAAATTTATTTTGTTTTTTAAAACTTTAAATCGAATCAGAAATGAGGAGATCTGTAGGAGAAGCGAGGCACATAGTTAGACAGACAGATGGTCGTTGGGGCAGTGAAGTCCTCGAATGTCGACCACGTACCGGAAGACGCAGTGTTGAAGACCATAATTAGTTGGATGTGGACAGCGCAGGATCGATCGTCGTGGAGATCGGGACGGTGTTACATTAAGAACATATTTAAAAATAATACTTCTTTTTTCAAATCTAGATAATAGATATTATATGTATAAAACCTGAATAATATATAGCCTATCACACTCACAAATATAATTTTCAAAATCGGCCTTTCCATTGGTAATATAATTTTCAAAATCGGTTCAGTACCTCACATACTTTACCTCTTTATAATAAGTATATAATAAGTATGTATAAGTTTATCATTTAACATGTTTTTCAGGGCGAACACAGTCCCAAGAAGAACAAAGTCGAAAATGGACAGTATTGCCCAGAGAAGACTAAACGGCCCATTAAGTGTAAGAAGGTTAAGTTGAAGGCTAAAAGTGATTTGAAACTTATCGGTGGGATGAATAGCTTGAATAAAAGAAAACTTTTTAAACCCCAAAGAGGTATGTTAGTACTTTTTTTTTAATGAAAATACGGGACATGACGAGCAGGATGTTCATCTGATGGTAATGGATACGCCCTGCCCGTAACAATGCAGTGCCGCTCAGGATTCTTGAAAAGCCCAAAAATTCTGAGCGGCACTACAATTGCGCTCGTCACCTTGAGACATAAGATGTTAAGTCTCATTTGCCCAGTAATTTCACTAGCTACGGCGCCCTTCAGACCGAAACACAGTAATGTTTACACATTACTGCTTCACGGCAGAAAAGGCGCCGTTGTGGGTCGTCTCGTTTTTGGGTTTTTCAAGCATCCTGAGCGGCACTGCATTGTTATGGGTAGGGCGAATCAATTACCATCTGAGCTGAACTTTCTACTCGTCTCGTCCCTTAGTTTCATAAAAAATAATAAAACAAAACACATCCAGATGGAGGGGATGATTTCCTAATTTGTGGCGTGGCGTGCGAAGATGGAATTCGGTGGCAGGAATTAGTTGAAACAGCTCTTTGGAACACTCCCCGTGATAAATGCGGTAAAATAATCACAATGAAGCGACGTCTCTACGCAACGCCAAGTGATCCAGCCGTTCACAGAGTACTGGGTCCCAGACAATTCGAGGTTTTCTGCGTTGCACGCGGTCAAATGGATCGAGCTGATATTGGGGTGCGCCAGACCAGAGATGACAGCAATACTCAATGTGTGGCCGGACCTGCGCTTGGTACAGCGCTAGAATGTGGGACAGCTTGAAGTATGGCACGTTATCTGTCCGACGTCTACTACACTAATTTGAAATAGTTTTAAAGTTTAAAAATAGTTAAAGCAGCATATTTTTTCATTTTAAATTTGTCATCATTTTTTTTAAATATACTTTGGAGGACAAAATATAAAACAGTACGTCAATTTTGTCAAATTCTATGGAGTACATCTAAGGTTGTAGATGAAGAGAGGGGATCAGACATATATTTTATACGTATCTACGTACTCGTACATAATAGAATACAAAAATTTTCAGTAGGTGTAATAGTTATTTATGCAACTGTTGTGTAATAAGGGGTATTAAAACACAAATGTGGGTTTATGTGTGATAATAGTATCACATGAGTGTTTTAATACCTAATTAATAACAGTGGCATACAAGACTTTATCTATACTCATAATATGAATCCTCTATAAAAGATTCTATAACAGTTAGCTTACTGCTAACATTAAAAATGCCAGTCCTAGTAACCATTACATTACCAAACGAGTGTTGTAATGTTGTACTGAATATCTTTACAACACTTGTTTGGACGATGTAATGGTTATTAGGAGATTGGGTATTTTAATGTTGGCAATAAGCTAATAATTGTTTTAGAATCTTTAATAGAGGATTTAAAGCATGGGTGCAGATAAAATAATTTACAAGTTAATTTATTTACTATCATAATAATTATACAAAAATAATTTCCAGAATTGGAACAACATTGTTCTATACATCCTGAGCTAAATGTAAAGGAGCCACTGAAAGATGATCAACAAAACGTAGCAGATTTGATTACACAAATAGAAGAGGCTGGTGGGATTGATGATGAAGATCTCATGGAGATATTGACTTGCCCCAGTCCAGTGTGGTGGGAAGACCCACCTGATGGTTATGTTGAAGGTATCCACTTAGTTATTTTCACTTGACCTGTGCCTGTTCTTACTCCAATCAGCCCTGACGTTCCCAGAAGTACAGCAGCCTTTTCAAACAGCAACAGGCATTAGGAGGCGATGATGGAGATCGGAGTTTATTCGCCAATTCTTCTGCACATTGTAAACACGAGCTTTGGTTTTTCACCTGCCTTCATAAATCCTGTGCATAAAGAAGTATTCTGTTTTCATACCAAAAATCCACACAATAACAGAAAACAAGTGGTATAATTTAAGAAAAGACAGCAAGAACTGGCAAAATAATACCAGTTAACTTGTATGCCATAGAAGTAGGTGCTTGAGGTATGACAGCTAATTCTCTCTACAACCTATTAAATAACATATGCCTGTCTAGATCTGTAGTGAGTTCTTTGACGACTATGGTATTGGGTTCGAATCCTGGTAGGTGCAAACATTTATATGATGAATTTGGATGTTCGTCTCCGAGTAAAAAATTATATACTAAGGGAAGCAAGTCAAAGTATCTAACATTTACTTTGTCATTTTCAGAACCAATTCAACTGCCAAGTAGCACAGTGGATCGTGCAAAAATATTCCTAGAAAAACATAATCAAGAATTACAAATAAAATCAACTATAGAAGATAAGAATAACTGCAGTTATGTAAAACCAGCTGAACAACAACTAATACATTCCAACACTGTAAGACGCAATAAACTTGAGTCTTTGCTTAGTAAGATAAAAAATAAAATTGAAAATAGTGATGATAATATAGATAATAACAGTGTAAATAAAGAAGAGAAAGAAATTGATCCTGTAAAAGATAGGATTGATGAACATTGTAATAAGTCAAATACTGATAACTGTGATGAAAAAAGTGAAGATTTCGAGTCATTTTTGAAGAATGTCGATGATTTGGAAAAGACTGATATACCTATTGAAAGTAATAAAGTGAAATTAAGTAATGTAAGTGATAGCAAACCAGGTAGGGCTAGAAATAAAAGGAAATCGGAAAATCGTGCAAGGCTTTTAGAATCTGATTTGGACATGATTTTTACTTAATATATTCCTAATTACTGGATTTAATCATTTGTAGAAAATACAAAAAATGATTTTACACACTATTAGCCGTTCCCGCCAGCTGCGCTGTGCGAGTTTTAAAGGAAATAGATGCATACTAATAATAAAACCTATTTATTTCCAATCTACTATTAAATTATTTTACATTCATTACAATCATTACATTCTTACAGTTATATCTATGATTACATCTATTATAATAAATATTACTTACTAGCTGACCCCGACAGACGTTGTTCTGTATACAAATAAATAAAATAGTTTTTTTTTTTATGAATCTGTCAATAATATATCATATCATCAAGAATTACTTGGTAAAATATGCACCCTGCTGTCGTAATGAAATTGTTTCACAGCAGAACTGTCAAACCGTGCGTCAATAAATTCTCTCATAGGAATTATGTATGGACACATCAAAGGAAAAACAAATTTGTTCTTTTTATTTAATTCCGAGCATTTTTTTATTTATTCACCTTTTAAACTTGTCAAATCGGTCCAGCCGTTCTCGAGTTTTTGCGAGACTAACGAACAGCAATTCATTTTTATATATATAGATTATTACCATTATTTACATTTAAATATATATATATATATATATATATATATATATATGTATTTTTTGTTTGTATAATTGACTGTTGTAATGTACTGTCTTCATTGCTATCTTTTTCCATAAGTATCCTGCTGTCGCTTGAATGCCTTCTGTCCACCTTTTCTTAGGACGTCCTATTCTCCTTTTTTCCATTGGCCCTTTCCACATAGTTGCCTCTTGAGGTTCATCTATTGTCTCTACATCTTGCTATATGTCCAGCCCACTTCCACTTCTGTTTCGGAGCGTAATGTAAGGCATCTAAAGTCGAATAAACAAAATATATAAATTAATGAAGGAACATTGAAATTCCAAATGTATTAGATATATATATATATATATATATATATATATATATATATATATATATATATATATATATATATGTGTGTGTATATATATATCGGTCGTCACACGTTGTACTGTACATAATAAATAAAATACTGTTTTTTTTATGTGACTGTCAATAATTTTTCATAACGTCAAGAATTATTTCGTTACGTATGCTCCTTGTTGTTATAATGAAATTGTTTCACAGTAAAACTGTCTAAGCGTGCGTCAGTAAACAAATATTGGAAAAAACAATAATTATGGGTCCCAAATCGACGTAAAAAGTATCCTATATCTCTAGTTGGACCTAGCTGCACTCTATAAAGTAATCCCCATTTAAATCCGTTCATTACTTTAATCCAACGCGGACAAAAAACATGTCATGTAATTTATATATATTTAAAACTTGACTCTACAACTAAAAAACCAGTTAAATTTGGCAAACAAAATAATAATAACAATAATAATATTATCCATTAGATTAGGGTTTTAGATTTATAGTCAGAATTGTAATTCTAGATCAAAAATGTAAACAAAGAAATGTCACTAACAAAATGACAATTCAGAGATAATCAACACTTTTCTAGATAGTTCAATTATAAAATTATTTTGATTCATAATACATAAAACATAAATATATAGAAATAATATTATTTACAAATATCTTTATTTGATAATGGTTACAAAACAAAATAGATAATTTTATAAGACTATTGTCACTACGACAAAGATATTTTGTAACATTATTTACGTTTTTCTTCTGTAGACGAGCCAAATGCTTAGAGCTTCTATCATATTGCCAGTGTCAGAACAAAGTTTGCACAAAATATTTACATTTTAATTATCGGATGTATTCTATGCTATATTACAAAGAGAAAACGTGGTGCAATATTTATTTTTATGTATTTATACTACACTTATAATTTTAAAATGAGATTTTAGCATATTTCAACACGCACAATGGAAAAGGTTATTATTTTAAGTTGGCAACATCGTTGTTTACATTTTTGATCTCGAATTACATCTCCTATAGATTTTTTTGCTAGATATAAAAATACTGTTTAAGTGCAATAGTAGTATATATACAGCGTGGCGACTAAACACATGAGTGGAACTACTTAACCGTAATGATAAACAATGATATTCTCATATTTTTACTTTACAACTATAAAAAACTTACAGCTAGGTACACATAATAATATTGACACACTTTTACACAAATTATCTTGCCGCAAACTGGGCATAACCTGTACTATGGGTACAAGACAACGATATATTTAATACAATATACATAAATACATATAAACATCCATGACTCGGAATCAAACATTCATATTCATCATATAAATAATTGCACCTACAGGGATTCGTCTAAATTAAAGTGGCGTTGTCTTGAATAGGTCAAGGTAGTATTCATTATAGATTTGAGCATGCAGCTCTAATAAGAAAACTGTACTGTCTATAATTACATTTTGCTGAGTCTATTTCAAGTATGTTGACTCGCCTTTAGGAGCTGACAGTGGTTCGTAAGCCAATTTGCTCTAGCAGTTCTGCACAGTTAGCTCTACCGTTTGCTACATTGAGGATATGCTCCAGTGGGGGGCTCCTTTGCACGGATGCCGGCTAGATTATGGGTACAACAACGGCGCCTGTTTCTTCTGTAAACAGTAATGTGTAAGCATTATTGTTGAAGGGTGCCGTAGCTGGGCAAATGAGACTTAACATCTTATGTCTCAAGGTGACTAGCGCAATTGTAGTGCTGCTCAGAGTTTTTGGGTTTCACAAGAATCCTTAGTGGTATTGCATTGTAATGGGCAAGGCGTATCAATTACCATCAGCTGAACGTCCTGCTCGTCTCGCCCCTTATTCTCATATAAAAAATTATACATTTTGTCCTGGTGTAGTTATTGGACGCTTTGATACCAATTTGTGATGTTAATTTAGAAGAATCTATCTTAGAGTGAAGTAACTTAGATTAAAAAGCTATTTGACGTCTTAATTGTAATGGTAGTGTGTGAAGCCTTATACATCTTATCGATGTGATAATGATCGAATAACGGCCGTTCCCAATATACTATTTACAGATTAAAATTACTACCTTCTACTGTCAATAATCTGAATTGCCTTGTATTGGCACGCGAGAATTGCAATTTCCATGCAAACTTCTATCACTGGTAAGCTATACGTCCTCCAATTGACAGACAGCGTGTACGGATAAGGTGAGTTACCGTCGATAAGTTTATTGGACAGAAAAGTCAACGATAATTACGATTTTATATCTCAAGTAGGCCACAACCGGAGATAGACTGAATATGGGGAGCGACCGTAAGACAGCACAGTAGGTGTCAGTGTCTACGCTAGCGCGCGGCTATTAGATTTTTCACAGGTTGTTCCGAAATCGTGTTTACTACACGTGCCTCTCGGACTAGCGAAGGTTGGCAGTCATCTTTGTAATTTAAACTTTGTGTTCTTCGCGAGGCGAAATACTTCTGCCGCATTCGCGATTTCTATCGACTCTCGGATGTTGCGAAGCCAAGACTCTTTTCTGCCTCCTACGCCTCTTTTGCCATCATGATGTAAACGTCACCAAACGCGTTATGAGGGAGTTTGGACGAGGCGTTGGATGACTTAATACCTGAATACTATTTTTCCCATTCATTGTGACTTCGTGTATTCTATAAATATACTTTCATTGTATTACTTCTCTTATTTTTGTTCATTATTTGTAACACGCTTTGCGAAAACTGTCAATGGTAAATAGATGTATACTTTTTAAACCTATTTATGTTATGTAATATTTGTTTTTCTAATAAAATACAATTGTGTTTATTTTTTTTTTTTGAATATATACTTTATTTGTTTGAAAATTTCAATAATTTACTTAATTTCAATAATTTAATTAAATTTTGAATTAATTTGATTTGATTTAATTTAATTTAAATATTTGCCACGACTGACACGATAAATGAACACAAGAGAAGAGCTATCTAACCTTAATTGAAAAAATATTTCTATCATTTATGATTCATTGATGAATTCAAAATTAAATTAATTTTTTTATTTATTAACTTGGATTGAATTAAACTATGCAATGTGAAATATATACTAACATAGTTTCTATGAAATACTAAAACTTATGTGCCATCAGTCTGAAATAAACAGATTTTATTTATTTATTTTTATTTAATGTCGCCATTATAACGCCACGCTGTTTATAACACATACTTTATCATTTTGAAAACTTCTGTAAAAATAACAAGAGATGTATTTATATTTTCCTATTATCGTGCGCAAAGTTCGATTTTGCGCATACATTTGCGTTCGCAAAGTACCACTTTCCCACACGTTGACAAGAGCGTGCGGGAATGTTGTTGAGTGTGGGGGAATGTTTGAAAATAATTATAGTTGTCGAACTTTGCGCAAATAGGAAATAGTATATTTCATTACGAGTGCGGAAAGCCTGTCATTGCAAAGAGTTCCGACAAATGTCTCCCGAGCCGAAGCGCAGCCGAAGGTGAGGGTTGACAGTCGGAACACGTTGCAATGACGGTTCCGCACGTGTATTGAACAACTATTTTAATACAGTTGCGATAAAATGAAGGTATTTTAATAGAATAATAAAAACACAAAATGGCCAACCGTAAAAGAATAAAGGCAGAGATTTTTTTTGTTTTCTTCACACATTCTGGGTAGGCAAAGGGAACTATTCCCATACAGCCAAGTCTTCAGTAGATTTTTTTATTAATATGGAATGAAATTTAATGAGATGAAATGAAATGAAACCTAACCTAACTCATTGAATCAAATCATTAAGTCTAATATTGAAACAAATTAGTAGCTTTTTTTTAGAAATATTTGCATGAATCATAAAAACTTCTTTGATTTTTTTTGTAAAAATTCGTAGTTCGTTTTTTCTTTTTAATAGACATTATTTGGTTGGACAGTTGGGAAAGAGAACGCACGAGTTCGGAAAAGGTAAAGAAAAAGCTCGAGTGTGTAACAGCCCACACCCCGAACGCTATACGTCCCTGCAATACGCTACTTTTTGAGCAACTGTATTAAAAAATAGTATACGATACTCGTGCGCACGTAGGACCTATTTTGCGCACTTGTATCGTAATGTAAATAAAGTACTATACTAGTTAATGGCGCAGTATAGCTGTTTTTAGTCATAATTGTACATAATATAATATTAATATGAAGATCAGGGTGAGCGTCGTGAGAGATTTAAAATTCGATAGGTATGTACGTGCCGGCGTAATAGAATCGCAACCTTGACATGTTTTTTTTTATGAAAATAAGGGACGAGGCGAGCAGGACGTTCAGCCAAAGTAGACTTGTATCAGTACAGAAACTAAGCCTAGTTGATAAAATACTTACCTACACGTGCGTACACTTCATTGAAGCAATAGGGTTGTAAGGTTATTTTTCCAAGCGACTTTAAAAAAGGAAGAGGTTCTCTGGACTGTATTTTTAGAAGTTCCTTATTTGGAGCGTTGCGGAACGTTAAAGAGTAAAAAAATTTTTATGTATAGTGTATGTAAAATGGCTATACATTGTGTAATACAATATTATAGCCTACATGATGACTTTTAGTCTTTATATTTAAAAAAAAACATTTTATTGAATTTTTTTTGGATTATTTTTTTTTAATTTTCGTTCAAATATTTTATTTCAAATATGTGTTTTTAAAACTTTGGCCGTTGAGGTTTCACTTCTACCACGAACATATTGTCTAGACGGGGCAATTATCGCTGTCGTGAGTGTCAATTATTAAGAGCAATTAACTTCTATTTCGAGATACGTGGATATGACTTTTTAATAGAATCAATATAGGTATCATTTTCGAGATTTTGGGGCGTGTCAATAACGAATATGACATGTATTTTAAAATCTAAGATTGCGGATGTGTCTTTTACAATAAAATCAAAATGGGTATCCATTTCGAGATTTTCGGGAGTGTCGGTGAATTTTATTTTATTTTAACAATTTTATTTCAAGAGTCCGGCTTCCACACCCTCGAGAATCATTAAAACAACACCCATGATAAAAAATGGTGTCATTTCTTGCAGCCGCCATCAAGGATTTACATTTTGACAGCACTATCTATTTCAGCACCCTCGAAAACCATGAAAAAGACACCAGTGACGATAAAGTTGATATTTTTGCAGCCGCCATCTTAAACTTTCATATTGACAGGACTAGCTGGTATTTGTTTCAACACCCACGATAACCATGACAAAACACATATAGGCAACTAATCCAAAATATATAAATATAAAAAGGAATTCTCAAAAACCAAACCACACTCATAACAAAAATGATAATTACTAGTGCAGCCGCCATCTTTGTTTCACATTGTGACTAATTATGTTCACGAATTTATTACAATCGATCACACGGACTTATAATTCGAGTACCTATAAATTATAATAATAATATTAATACTTATTACCTTTCAAATACGCACAAATGCCACGTAATGCGCTGGCATTTTTATAAAGATCGCGTAAACAAATAACAACGTGAGACACTCGACTCGTATTGACCGCGAAAACTGCTTAGAGGCCTCGTCGATGCGCATGTTTGTGTGAGTGTGTCATTTCGAACGTTTGTGGGTAGTTTCCGTACTGGTACATGTGTCTACTGCGGTTCAGCTGATGGTAATTGATACGCCCTGCCCATTGCAATGCAGTACCGTTCAGGATTGTTGAAAAATCGGATGCCGGCTAGATTATGGGTACCGGCGGTAACGGCACCTATTACTGCCGTGAAGCAGTAATGTGTTAGCATTACTGTGTTTCGGTCTGAAGGGCGCCGTAGCTAGTGAAATTACTGGGCAAATGAGACTTAAAATCTTATGTCTCAAGGTGACGAGCGCAGTTGTAGTGCTGCTCAGAATTATTTGGTTTTTCAACAATCCTGAGCGGTACTGAATTGTAATAGGCAGGGCGTGTCAATTACCATCAGGTGAACGTCTTGCTCGTCTCGTCCCTTATTTTCATAAAAAAGGTAACTTGATCTCATAATAACTTTACAATTTACATAAAAGTTTTTTATTACTTAATTATTTTTTGTTAAATTTACGTTCGAATACGAATATAGTCATGATAGGGGTAGACAAAGACCACATCTCTCACCTAAAATTGCCTTACATAAGACTATATTGTTACTAAGTGCGGGATCCCGTGAATTCCGAGATCCCGCGGGATCAACAATTTCACTTCCGGAAATACCAAGATTTGAAATAGACAGCGAAATTGGAAGTCCTAGATACACGGGCCAAGATGGTCTATCTCGGCCCGACCGCGTGCAATATAGAACTGTGAACGGCTAGATATGTGCATTGTGACTTCGCTGCATTGTGTATCTTCTACCCCATTTATCATGGACAGTGTTTCGAATAGCTTGTGGCTTTGTTGACATACACTTACACAACACAACTTCTTACTACTTATTATGACTAATTATTATTATCTACGTTAAATGTTTTATTAAACTATAATAACAACAATAACATTAATATTCACACTTAATTATATCCAAAAATTATTTATTATTATTATATCTGTAGTAATTAATATACTAAAGTAGATTAGTTATAATATATATATATATACAATATAAGTAATAGTTGTAATATAAGTAAGAATATAACATAAAATATTTAGTATTGTGCAGTGGAAATCCACCACTGGCAACCGGTGAATATTGCGCCTGCGCAGAACTAATATCGTTCAACGACCCGCACCCGCGCAGGCACAGAAGTCGAGTCTCGAAGCCCGTGTCGCTTGTCTATAGAACGTACCTACTGTATAACTGTCGCGTTGTCTACCTGTCGCATATTTGTATCTGTATTTACTCCTTTATATATTCTAATAGCTTAACATCATGTATATCATTGTACTTAATGTATGTGCGAATTGATAAGTAGATTAGTTATAATATATATACAATATAAGTAATAGTTGTGTGTATACTTCAGTATATTCATTACTCTGTAGTAGTAGACTTACACATAAACGTTCAGAATAATATTTATAAGAATATAACATAAAATATTTAGTATTGTGCAGTGGAAATCCACCACTGGCAACCGGTGAATATTGCGCCTGCGCAGAACTAATATCGTTCAATGACCCGCACCCGCGCAGTCACAGTACTCAGTAGTCGAGTCTCGATCATTCGCAGTGAAGCCCGTGTCATTTGTGTAATTTTGCGTGTAGTAGATAACCGTGTCGCTTATCTATAGAAGGTACCTACTGTATAACTGTCGTGTTGTCATATTTGTATCTGTAGTTACTGTATTTTCTCCTTTCTATATTCTAATGGCTTAACATCATGTGTATCAGTGTACTTTATGTATGTGTGAATTGATAAAGTAGATTAAACTGTTATGTGTTAGACTTCAATTAATTTATTTTATTCAGTCACCACTTCTACCGCACTCCATACCACAACTGATAGCCACCAACGACCATAAGCTGTTTCACCTGATGCCTGCCGCCGAATTCTACCTTCGCCCGACCACGCTACAAATTAGGATATCATCCCCACCATCTGGAATGTCTGGCATTTCTCAGTGCGGTTTTCAAGGTACTTTCTCCTATGTACAAACATGCTGTGTGTGAGCTTCCTTTTGTGTTGTTTCCACGACGATATGACATGGGTACCGTCAAAATAACGGCGTACTACTTTCTACAAAGCCGGCAACTTTCCTGAGATTCCTCAGGAGTTGCAAGAGAATATCGGCACTTAAACAACAGGTGACACGTACGTTCGTTTATCCTCCTCTACCATAGAAAAGTGCCCATATGCACGACTTTTGCTGATAGACAGTTCATTAAGCGCTCTGCCAAATTATATAATGTAATAAATAAAGAATTACAGATTTATTCAAAAAACATACATATATGAATGTAAAAAACTTACATCTAACTGGCTAGAACCCAAATCCTATGACTGGGTAGAGCAGTTGCTAAGTAGCTAGTTGTGTATGCTATAAGTATCACGCTCACATCATCACACACGCTCATACAATCACACACAACACACATTTCCCTTCTTTCCCTTTCTCTGATCATGTCTATTTTATAAATCGTAGTAACGTAATGTGTAATGGTAGAACTTTCATAAATAGCTTTAAAGTACATATTTCATTTGTGTAATTTTGCGTGTAGTAAATAAAGGTCAAAGTTATATTTTTATTAGTTAACTTTTAAATGTATAAATAACTCTTAAGCATAATATAATTTTGTTTGTTGTAAATAAAAGTTAAAGAGCGTTGACTCCCAACACAGGCGATAAGCTTAACGGGAGACATCTTCACCTAGTTTTTAAGTACTTTTTGTTAAATAAATAAACAAATTTATTATTATTAATGTAGATTAGACAACTAAAGAATATTGATTTTAAATTACGATACCATACCTATTATATTATAGAAAAAACTGAGCTATTTTTATAAGATGACCTTATCCTAGCTAGGTAGGTACAGTTTTAGGAAAAGAAGGCAACCCTAATGTCGTCAGAAGAGGTAAGAATCACGCGATAGAAAAAGATGATAATTAAGTCAAAATCTACCTTTGTTGAAGTTAAACTTCTTTAGGCGCGTTATAAAAAAATTATGAGACTGAAATTTTATGATGTAATACAAAAAAACAGTTTGAAGTTGGTTCCTAAAATTTTCTGACGTTTGCGTCATTCGTTATTTATTTTTTTGGTTTCTTTGGCAAAGGGTTCAAGCTCATACAGCTGTATTCATTAATTTAATAATTAATTGTCAAAGCCATCTGCATGATTTTTACAAAATTGTTCCTTCTAAAAACGTAGAATAGCACGAGGAATAAATCATTTTAATAATTTTTGCTTCGTTAGGCCAATTAAGTATAACTTCTTGCGTGCATACATAAGTACACACACACTTTTTTACGGAATCTGTTTGTATACTTACGGTTCTATTAGATTACATTTACTAAAATATTATTTTTCAAGGGAAAATAATATTGTAAACGGTATAACTTTAACACTAGACACGAACATTAATTTCCACATTTCAATACCTTTGAATTACCTATTTTCGAAGGCATCTAGAAGAATCTAGAAGGCATTCTAGGCATGTAAACCATTTTTAGAAAAATACTAGCTGCCCCGACAGACGTTGTTCTGTAGATAGTAAAAAAACAACTGTTTTATATTTCAAAACATCAAAAATTATTTCATAAATATGCTCCCTGTTGCTAGAGTGAAATTGTTTCACAGCGGAACTGTCAAACCGTGCGTCACTAAATTCTCTCATAGAAAATATGTCCATACAAAACAAATATTGAAAAAAAAAAATATTTATGGGTCCCAAATCGAAATAAAAACTACCCTATCTCTCAAGTTGGACCAAACTGCACTCCATGAAGTAATCAATTAAAATCCGTTCATTAGTTTAGGAGTCCATTGAGGACAAACATTGTGACACGAGATTTATATATATATTAAGATGTGAGGTTCTATAACAGAGTTGCCTGACAAAACATTCAATTTTTTTAATGGCAAAGGGGTTGTTATAATATTAAAGAGTATATTGAAGATGAAGAAGTTTGGCGTACGGTTCCATGCATATCATGAGTCTACGCGACCCCCTTAGCATCCACAACTACAGTATTTTTATTTATTTACATAATTTATTATTTGACGCTTTCTCGAACTTGCTGAAAACACTTTCTGTCTATTTACAAATGCTTTATAAGTTTACGTAAATAAAAAAAAAATACGTTTAAAAACCGACTTCCAAAAACTGAAAAGTATAAAATTACTTAATAAAGATTTAATTTAATACACCTCTAATGCAAACTTGATACCTTAAATATTGATAATATACTATTATTTGTATGTGCTACCTTTTGATACGGTTTAAGTAATTAATAACCAGTATGACTTGTATTTTCTTTTATTTTATATATATATATATATATATATATATATATATATATATATATATATATATATATATATGCAATCCATACTGTATAATAATTTATATAAATAAAATGATAGAGGCTTTAATTTTTTCATCATGGAAAAAGATACTTAGATTTCAATTTAATCCTTATTTTATATTCCTTAGACACTTGGCCCTTATCAAGAAAAAAAAAATGTAATAATAATATTAACACACTTTTTACACAAATTATCTTGCCCCAAGTTAAGCATATATAGACTGTGTTTATGGGTTACAAGACAATGATATATTTAATATCATACATATTAAACATATCATTGCTTTGTAACACATACATACATAAATACATTTAAACATCCATGACTCGGAAACAAACATCCATATTCATCATATAAATGCTTGCACCTATCGGGATTCTAACCCGGGACCTCTAGCTTAGTAGGTAGGATCGCTAACCACTCGGCTATAAAGGTCGTCAACTTAATAACATCTTCGTATAATATAAAGATAATAAAGTTTTAAGAAACAAAGGTTTTTAATAAGTAGTACGTGCTTAGTCATGTGTGTACGCGGACGAAGTCGAGGAAATCAGCTAGCCATGACTAAGGCTTGCCTAGGGTGACAAATCGGTCATAAATTGCGCCCGTTCTTCATAGGTCTAACGCATATAGGTACTTTCGAATGGATAGTAGAAGTATCTGACGAGGAATTTTTGTCGAATTTAAATTTATTAATTATTGTATAAGATTTGCAAGTTAAGCTTTTAGACATACAACGTCTAGTCTTAAGAGCCCGTGAACCCCAGACCTACGTTATTTTAAAAAACTGAAAGTTGTCAGCGCATGCTCCCAACATAGGTAAGAAAGATGGACCGTTAAGATTATTACTTCTGATTGTTATTGAAAATCACTTTATTCATTGCCATTGGCTGTTATTATGTATGTATGTTATAGCTGTTATTTATAATGGCTATATTGATACTTTATCAGTAACACATTCAAAAGCCAAATTTATAGTACTCAATAATAATATAATGCTAGAATTTTATAGCTTAGTTTGCGCAAACCCAATCATATAACTTATGTTCTTGTTGGAAAGTGTTTCTATAATATGTAAGACTGAATACAATTTTTTTGGTTACTGAGATAAAATTTGTCACCTGCTGGTAAGAGATCACCTGAGTCCCCACACTTTCTTGCATTACCAGGGGAATCACAGGAGCGTTACTGCCGTTTATGGTCTAAGTATAAGCTCATTTGTATAATAGGTAATGCAGATACTGTACATACAAGAAAGTTTATTTTATAGTTTGGTTGTTAGTGGGTAAAAGTTAACTTTCGAGGAAAGCCCGCCGCGATGGTTGACATAAATTTTTACCACTTACATTTTTGATTTAATATGAAATCATTACGGGGAAGTATACCAAGAATACTGGCCGCATTTCCGCATTGGCTAGCTAGGCTGATGCTTAGCTGCCAGCGCTTAGGTTTCCAGTACCTAGCCCAGTAAAGGCGCGCCCGACGGGCTTAGTGTTTCGACACCAAACATCACAAAGATGTAAGACGCACTGAGACCCGACATATTTGCTGTCTTGGAAGTCGAAGCAACGGCCCCAGCACCAACTGAAGTAACATGGACATGATAAGAAGCAAGAATTTCAACGCAAGTCGCGTCCCACACCGGCGCACTTCTCCGTGCGCGAGCCATTAGGAGGCTTGCCATCGCGGCGGGCTAGAATACCAATTCGCTCCGCTGGTATATGCCCTGATGACTTCATTAATACTGGCGTGACGACTAATACGGCCTGCCTACGCAGGATGAGGATAGGCCGTGACGCACAAGAGCGTCTATTTAATTTTATACCTAACGGGAGTAATACGTGATTGCCATTGGAGGATTTTACTGCCCCAACGACCATCTGTCCGTCGAAATATGTGCCCTGCCCACTGCCACTTCAGTGTCGCTCCTACGGATCTCCCGATTTCTGATTCGATCTCGCAGGGAAACTCCGAGCATAGCCCTCTGAGCGACCATAAGCTTTCTCATAAGGCCCATGGTTAGAGACCACGTCTGCGTGCCGTAAGTCATCACTGGCAACACACACCGGTTGAAAACCTTTGTCTTCAGACACTGTGGTATTTGGGACGAGAAGATTGTGAAGACGTGCGAGGGAGCGGAACTCGTGGTAGCTGGGTCAAACATGTTTACGGCGAAAAAACTTATGAAGGAGACCACGCTCTCTACTACCATGGCTCACTGAATCGTGGTCCTGCTGCATGGTCAGAAAGATGTAACGTACCTACAAATACAGACGGTATTTTACACTATTTTATTTTTTTTTGTGTCCTTTAGGTGTGCAAAAGTATTTAAAAAAAACCCTTTCTCCATGCACGCCTATATACTTCGTAATTAATAGTACCAACATCATTATTTTCAGGTTTTGCGACGTCAGTGTTCTGCATAAGTGTCCAAATAGATGGACGAATAGATTTAGGTCCTGACTGGAAATATGAGTACGATATCAAAACTCTTCGTGAAAATATCAGTCCTCTATTTAACCAATCATTACAGTCTGCTTCTAAAGAAAATATCAAAAACTACCATGATAATAACCTTTATAAAGATAAAACTAGGCATAGCTTACTAATAGACACAAGTAGTAAAGAAGCTAAAAAAATAGACGTAAAAAATGAAACTGACGAAAACATAAAAATCAATTTCAACTTAAGAGAGGCACATCACATAGACACAAATTTATTTAGCGACCACGATGAGTCAGATTTTGAGAAAAATAGAGAAACAGACATGACTTCTACAAGTGATAAAATATCTGCAATAAAACCAGTAACATTGGGCATAAATTCTTATAAGACTAGTGGAGAATTCTTACCAAAAGTTTTAAGGGTTAAGGAGGACACAAAAATATATGATTTCGCTGTACATTTATATAAACAAACTCTCAAAGTTTTCGATGGTATAAAAGATAAAACCAAAAACGTATTCTTAAGGCGCATATTTTCCAAACTAAAGAGTTATTACAAAGAAAAATTCGGCCATTTTCTTAATGAGACTTACATGCATAACATGAAAACAAAAATGTCTGACAGGAAAGTGATTCTCAATATTATAGATACTTCGAATAACCTGCTGCAGAGGATCTTCAATTATTTATTAAATGACGTGGATGGTGATGTACTTCAAAGCAACCAAGGCATAGTGAACGTATTCCAAAATGATATTAATAAAGAAAAAGAAATTGAAGATCAACACGCGTGTAGAAAATTAGGTGTGTGTAGAAACAGAGAAGGCTTTAGTAAATTCCTGATTGAGACACTAACAATAATTTTATTAACAGATGATAGAAAAATTAAACAAGTGTCTGATGCATTCACAGAAGTTGTAAAAAACAAACCGTTGGACACGTTAGATCAAAGGTCACGTGTTAAATTACAGCAAGCGATAAAAATTTATGAAACTCTGGATGCACCTATGGTTCGCTCTACTTTCACAGTTGTAAAGAATGTTATTTCAAATAAAAATAAACCAATAACAGTAATGAGTGAATCTGATAAGAGATTTGCCAATCAAACTGTTGCATTTAATGATATCATAGATTTATTAAACGACGCTCTAAGTCAAACGTATACCGAGAAAAACTGGACAAGTTTAAAAAAAGATTTAACAGATTGGAGTGATGAGAAAAATAAAGATATTTTGGGTATAACAAAAAGATTTATGAATCAATTAATAGATAATGGCATAGACAAAATGGACTCTTACAATAAAACGAAATTTAACAATCTTGTAAAATTTCTGGTCACGTAAGTAATAAATGATTATTTTAGTAAAAGTTATTTCTGAAACCTAGTTGCGGCTAATTGGACAATATCAAGCTAAGCTGAGTAGCTCAGTAGGTAGCAAAAGCGGCGTCCATATTCTATGCTCTTCAGATTCCCTTTCTGGCCATTGTAAGAAGAACTGGGTGAGAAAGGAATGAAAACGAATTTAAGACCGTAGAGGGTAAAAAGGTACTTTGATTATAAGTAGGTATATTTTCATTCTCTCACAAATACCCATCATGACATTTATGTATAAATTATTACTAAAGATATATGTATCTTTGGTGAGACGCGTGTTTATAAAACATTTACTTTTCAATACATACTTGTACAATGATATTATATTCTTTGATACAGTTGTCAAACATGGCATTCTTTAAGAAAAAATAACCACAGAGTAGATTGGTACTTACTTATTTACTATAACTATGATTAGAAAATGAAATCTTTATTTTACGCAGTCGTGTAAATTCACAAAATGGAGAACGAAGCATTCTTAATTTACTGTGGTTATTGTTTTTTCTAACCTTATAACGGTTTCATGAATAGTAAGTAGGTGGTAAATGTTTCGTACTTACACATTTTCGCAATAAAATAAACAATTGTATGAAAGAAATATTTTTATATGTGCTACTGTCAATTTAATTGGAAAATGTTTTTTACAATTTAGCTAAGTGGCATGACATGAAAACTTAGGTCACGTGAGGTTTTTCTACTCCCATCTTAAATTTACATAAGAACGGCAAAGCCAAATTGGATTCGAAACAACTGGGCGTCATAAATAGAGCACGGCAATACTTCAAGCCGGCCCACATTCTCTTCCACATTCTGTACAAAGGGCAGCTCCGGCCGGCAGAACTGCTCGAATTGTCGAGTACCCAGTGCTCTGTGAACGGCTCAGTCACCTGACGTTGTGTAGAGACGTAGCTTCATTGTGTGTCGTCTATCACATTCATCACGGGGTGTGTTTCGAAGAGCCGTTTCATGATTCCTGCCGTCAAATTCCACATTCGCACGACACGCCACAAGTTAGGATATCATCCCCACCATCTGGATGTGTGGCGGTCCTCCACGGTGCGGTTTTCAAGGAGCTTTCTTCCACATACTACAAAGAATGAGCTTCCTTGTGCGACGTTTCCAACAAAAGCACATAACACTTAACACCTTCCATAATGGCTGGTAACGCTCTTGTGATTCCTCTGGTGTTGCAAGAGAATGTGGGCGGCGGTGATCACTTAACACTAGGTGACCCGTACGCTGGTTTGTCCTCCTTTCCCATAAAAATTTTTAATGCCCTTTGATGCACCCTCCATAGTTTTAGATCTGATAAGCACACAAAAGATGCAAATAAAGTTTTATCCCACATAAGCACTCAAATTTTGTATAATAGGTATAATTTTCAGGGTTCCGTAGCCAAATGGCAAAAACGGAACCCTTATAGATTCATCATGTCTGTCTGTCCGTCCGTATGTCACAGCCACTTTTTTCCGAAACTATAATAACTATACTGTTGAAAGTTGGTAGATAGATGTATTCTGTGAACTGCATTAACATTTTCACACAAAAATAAAAAAAACCATACGTTTGGTGGCTAGGGATAGGTCTTCAAAAAGCGAGAGACATTTGTGTGTTGTTCCCCCGCCCTTATTTCTAAAATAAAAGAATGATAAAACTAAAAACTTTATGATGTACATTACCATGCAAACTTCCACTAAAAATTGGTTTGAACAAGATCTAGTAAGAATATTTTTTATGTCATAAATTGTTTATGTTACTTGCTGCTACGGAACCCTTCATGGGCGAGTCCGACTCGCACTTGGCCGCTTTTATTATTGATGCATCTAAAGTCCCCCCGTTAGTTGGCACTACACCAGTGGGAGGCCTCTTTGCACTGGATGCCGGCTAGATCATGGGTACCACAACGGCGCCCATATCTGTTGTGAAGCAGTAATGTGTAAACATTACTGTGTTTCGGTCTGACGGGCGCCGTAGCTAGTGAAATTACTGGGCAAATGAGACTTAACATCTTATGTCTCAAGGTGACGAGCGCAGTTGTAGTGCTGCTCAGAATTATTGGGTTTTTCAAGAATCCTGAGCGGCACTGCATTGTAATGGGCAGGGCGCATCAATTACCATAAGCTGAACGTCTAGCTCGTCTCGTCCCTTATTTTCATAGAAAAAGCGCGTACACCTTCCTTAAAGGTCGGCAACGCTCCTGTGATTCCTCTGGTGTTGCAAGAGAGTGTGGGCGGCGATGATCACTTAACAACAGGTGACCCGTACGCTCGTTTGTCCTCCTATTCCATAAAAAAAAAGTAACTTGATCTCATAAAAACTTTACAATTTAAATTAAAGTTTTTTATTACTTAATTATTTTTTGTTAAGTTTACGTTCGAATACGTATACAGTTATAATAGGGGTAGACAAAGACCACATCTCTCACCTAAAATTGCCTTCGATAAGACTATATTGGTTACTAAGTGCGGGATCCCACGAATTCCGAGATCCCGCGGGATCAGCAATTTCACTGCCAGATATACCAAGATTGGAAATAGACTGCGGGATTGGAAGCCCTACATACACGGGCCAAGCTAGTCTCTCTCGGGAATTCGTCGACAAGTGCCAACTTGCAATTAAGTAAGTTGTCGTGCCAAATTAGTCATTCGTGTTAAATTATAACAAGAATATATTTTGATTTTAAGTAGTTTCCTCAAATAAATATACATAACTATGTATCGGGATTTTTGAAATCTAGATTGCTCATTAGGAGGTTAGGAGGATGTTTCTCTGAAATAAAATAAATAAAATCAAACTTAATCCATTTAATTGGGTGTGCATATAAACATTATTACAAATTAATGAACTGTATGTAAGGAATACAATAATAATCTATAATTCTGAGCCCGGACAATGTTTTCAAAAATGTAAATGACGGATAGCCTTCTAAACATGAAAAGGTCTTCTGATTGTCGTCTGTAGGAATGTTACGTTTGAACCCGAATTTTAATTCTTGGAATGTGAGATAACTTGTCATTGGGCAAAAATGATGATCAAGATTTGATCGAGATGTCGAGACGTCTCGGGTTCCGTCCGAGCGCTCTTTCAACTGAGCGAACCATTCGAGTGACGCATGGTTCATAAATCTTGGAACCTATGTCGTCTTTTTCTACTCTCAGGTTAATTAATGCCAAAAGTGAGGGATATCACTTTAGAAAGTAATAAATTGTTAACATTTAGAAATGCTATTACTACCTCTATATATAATATTATTCTCTATCTTATGAATAGGCACTATGTACTTAAAGAATAATTTTTATTTACAATGTGTTTGGATTTAGTACATTACTAAATCAAAAATATTACATATTATAAAAAAAAATCTATTGGTTTAATCGCCAATGTTGAATTCTGTATCAGAAATATCATCCAGCCCATCTTGTTGTTGTCTCGGCAACAAATCCTTTAATGTTATCTGATCATTATTACAAACTGCATTTGAATTTCACTGTCACCTATTTTTTTTCAGTTATCATTAAAATCATCCGTTTCAACTTTGATTTTATCAATGATTCCTCTATCGTCACTGGAATCTTCCACTTCACTTTTATTTTCATCTACTTTGTCTTTATTATCACACAAACCATCTATAACACCAAGACTTACGTCTATTTTGCTTTTATCATCACTTAAATCATCCACTACTCTTTCACTTTCACCTGTTTTGTTATTCGAATTTCCAGGACATACCTCTGTTTCGAAATCATTTCTCGAGTTAGTTTTATCGTCTACTTCATTAATATTATAAGTTTTTTCTTTTAATTCACTTGCATTTTGTGAATTATCGGTACTATTTGTGTTGGGTTCGCCGTTGTCATTTAGTATACTTTTGTGCGATCCTAATATTACGTTACTCATTTCTTTACTTTCACCTATTTGAGCGTTCATAGCGTCCATTAGATTGTCGTCATCGGGGCTTATAATAGTGGGATTTACAGTATTTATAATATGCGATTTATTTTCCTCAGATTTTGAAGAAACATCACTACTATTAGAATCAGTAGCTTCAGCCTGTTGTACGTCATTTATAAGAACTCCATCAACATTTTCATTTGGAATTTTTGAAGAATCTTCTTTCATCCCTTTAACTTCACTTGCCCGATTTTCAATACTTTCTTTTGATTTAAACAAGACATCTCCAGTACTGTTATTTTCGGAAAATTCATTTTCTTCTAAATTATCATTGTTGTCTAATATTCTATCAGCGTCTTCATTTAGCCTTTTTAACTCTAGGGACTTTGTCGCAACATCTTTTTTAAATTCAGCTGCCATTTTATCCACACCACCAATTTTCTCTGACAGCCCATCTTCAATATCACTCAAAACAGTACCTACGAGGGCTTCAGTTCCTGAATTTGAGTAGTCCTTGTCGATATATGAATCAATACAACTTTCTTGTAACTTCCCGCTTGTATCATTGTCAAAAGATACTTCTCCCGAGTCAGTATTTATCTTTTCTTTTTCATTACAATCGTTTAAATTTACTACAGGTTTCTTCAGTTCATTCGATTTACTCACACTTACGTTTAAACGTGTATCATCATTTCTCTTCAGAGCTGACACATCACTGTTAGTTTCACTGGTGTCATCATTAGAATCGAACCTCGTTTTAAAGCACTCTGATAAGCCCTCGAAACTTCGATCCACTTCATGCGATTTGAAACCAGCAAAAATATCCGGACTTGAACTAGAACTTCTATCAGAGCCAAGTCTACTACTAGTCTCAGCCTCACCTAAGAATTTTTTTGAGATTATAACATTCAGCGACAGTTTTTTTAGACTCTCAACTGAGTCCGATTCGTCGAGATCCCAATTCATGTTGTTTTCAAAATCCGAGTCTATTTCTGCGTTTATGTCGACCATTCTGTTAGAGGTGAGAATATTTTTGTTCTTGCGACCACCATATGGATATTTAGACCTTTTGTCCAAGCCGTAGGGCTGAAAAAACATATTTAAAATAATATTTTTTATTTCATAAAAAAATTTACTTTGAGACAAGATTATAAGTCTAATTAGCATAGATATTTCACTAGTTAGTCTAGTACTAGTGATCACACAGAAACAAACATAAAACGTAAGTGGTAGTGATACCTTTCTTGAAAAGATTGGCCACTGTTGTCGCTATTATCTATCTCAAATGTAGAAAACAAAGATTTATTAGTTAACGGTAGGTGTCCATCATGTTAGAATTGAATTTTTTTTATGATAATATGGGACGAGACGAGCAGAACGTTCAGCTGATGGTAATTGATACACCCTGCCCATTACAATGGACTGCCGCTCAGGATTTTCGAAACACCCAAAAACGCCACTACAATTGCGCTCATCGCCTTGAGACGTAAGATGTTAAGTCTCATTTGCCCAGTAATTTCACTAGGTATGGCACGGCAGAAGTAGGCGCCGTTGTGGTACCCATAATCTAGCCCGCATCCTGTGCAAAGGAGCCTCCCACTGGTAAATAATTTAACACTCCTACCACCCGACATACTTGATTATTTTTCTATTGCCTATCCAAGATTGATATCTCAATCTCTCTCCTGCTTTTAGCATTCCAATAACCAGTTATGTTGATCAGTTTTGTCAATACATCTAATAATGGGAGGATGGACTGTTATTTCTAATTTGTTTCAATGAAACAGAGACAGCATTTCTATACTTAATCGACTGGGCAATGAAGAATGGCATATTTGAGGGCAGAATAACAATCACAACATTAAGTATGGGTTTAAGATATAACTTTAACAATTGAATACTTAAAGTAGCATGCCATATTCTCCACGAGCCATAACTTGTATAATATCTTCTTGGTCAAATGTTATTAAAATGCCTCTGTGATTGTCGAAGCCCAGCATTCTCAGTTTAACAAAAAAAATCTTATATCTTTAAACGAGCAATTCTTGTATTTATATATAATCTGAATCAAGGAAACGGCTCCAGCGATTTTCATAAAATTTTGTATACAGGGGATTTCGGGGGCGATAAATCAAAAAAAAAATTAAGACTTATCAGTGTTTTATCAGTAACATTAGAATACATAGGTAAATTTTGTCACTATATACAAGATTATAATAGCTCAGATGGGACATTGGGTGATCCGGAAAGCCGAAGAAGACCCAGGTTCGAATCCAGATGTCCTATTAGTTTTTTCTTTATTCAAGTTATGAACATTCTTAAAAATCCAAGCAATCTGTCCGGATATTAATACATAAAATGGTAAGAAAATGGCATATTTTTTTTATAAAGAATAACAATTAAACCTGGTTGAAAAGTGCTTGGTAAGGAACTGTTTGGGCTGCCTAAATGAGGTGGTAAAAAAATCAAAGACCAATTGCTTAGACAAGTCGTATGCAGGCCATTCATAGCCTATGGAGTGAGGCAAATGGAAACGGAAGACCAAAGTGCGTGACTAGCTCAAGAGGGATAATGAACACTGTTGTCAAAATGACATCTTATGCAATTAAAAACCCATGAACAACGTAATACACATGGTCAACTGATGTGTGTGCTTGTGAGGTGGGGGTACTCGAACCTTTGTGTTAATTTTTTAAATAAGGGACGAGAAGAGCAGGACGTTCAGCTGATGGTAATTGATACGCCCTGCCCATTACGAGCAGTGCCGCACAGGATTCTTGAGAAACCTAAAAATTCTGAGCGGCACTACAAATGCGCTCGTCACCTTGAGACTCAAGATGTCAAGTCTCATTTGCCCAGTAATTCAACATTACTGCTTCACGGCAGAAATAGGCGCCATTGTGGTACCCATAACCTGGCCGGCATCCTGTGCAAAGGAGCCTCCCACTGGTGAATATGGATGAGTCCTTCTCGAGCGTACACGTCACCCGATGTTAAATAATCACCGCCGCCTACATTCTCTTGCAACACCAAAAGAATGACAGGAGCGTTGCCGGCCTTTAAGGAATATGTACGCGCTTTATTTTAAGGCACCCAAGTCGTATCGTGCCGGAAACACCGCACAAGGAAGCTCATTCCATAGCTTGGTTGCATGTGGAAGAAACTTCCTTGATAACCGCACCCATCCGGATGATGGTGATGATAAACTAAATTGTGGCGTGTCGAAGGTGGAATTCGGCGGCAGGAATCAGGTGAAACAGCTCTTCGGAACACTCCCTGTGATAAATGCGGTAGAGAGACACACAATGAAGCGACGTCTCTACGCAACGCCAAGTGATCCAGCCGTTCACAGAGTACTGGGTCCAGAGTATGTGATGGTAGCTGGCTGTTACATACCAGACGAATGTTAGCTGTGTTACATCCAGATGAATCCTCTTCCAGCAACGGGTCGCACTTGGCCACTTTCACACACAAAGGCATCAAGCGCTTCTTTACAGACGGATCCACATTTATCCTTTCTGAAATGAATTCGTAACACATTATAATTTGTACAGTTTAATGAGTATTAGGCATTAATCAAAAAATTCAAATTCATACTAAAAAAAAGATAATAAAAAATATTAATTAAAAGATAGGTGTCCTTGTCATTAAAAAGCTTAAATATATATTAGTAAGTAAGTAATTAGTAGTAAATTCATTATTTTTTTTTCTAATTTGTTTTTAGCATTCGTTTTTTAGTAAAGTAATGATAATTATATCTTCCGATATAATAAAGGGTCCAAGTTTATAAGTGAACTAAAAAAATGATGTCATAAACTAGATGTGTTAGAAAATTTATTGAATAATCATCCCGAAAAATCACACTTCGCGAAACATTTAATTGGCACCGGTCACTCACTCGGGAACAATAATAATTTTAATATTTTACATACATGTGAAAAAGCATTTCACTTGAATGTGTTAGAGATATTAGAAATAATAAAACACAAAAATAACATGTTTACATTGTTGAATGAACAAACAAATTTAGTCCCTTCACCATTGTCACGTATCTTTTCCGGGTGTAATACGTCACAGCAGCCGACCAATCACAGCGCGTCATTTCATGGGACGAGGGTATAAAAGAGCGGCTTCCGGCTCATTTGATTCAGTCTCGTGCCAGATTTTGGCGAGACAACACTTCCGCTGGATGCCTCGTGTAGAGGCGAAACACGTGTCGAATTGTTGAAAAGACAAATATTGTCGGAATTAACACTAAAGGAAACTCAAATAATTTTAATAGATAATGTGTTTTTTATTTAATTTTCAATATTTTTGTTTATACTAACGTGTTGTCTCTTTTGTTTTGTGAATGCTGTATACACTTTAATAGATGTTACACTTCGAACCATAGTTATAACTTATGAATAATTATCATTCGTTATTTATAATATTTAATAGTTTATAATTTGAATAGTTATTAATGCTTAGTGTAAGATCAATAGTGTATCATACAAATAAAAATAAATGTTGTGCATACCTTTAATTTAGATATGTAAATAGTAACCCATATTAATGTTTCTCTTATACACATATGTTAAATTATGCATCTAGTTGGTAAGCCTAAATAAAATATAAATAATATATTTATTTCTTTTAAAGATGATTCTATATAATTATATAACAAAATTTAACACACTTCATTAATATCGATATTCAGACATTTTTTGAATTGTGAGAGACCAGTGCTTCAAATAGGGTAGGTAGATGAATACCTGTGTTAGAAGACACCAGGCCCCCAAAGAACATGGTTATAATGATGGTAAGGATTTCCAAAATAATTATATTATAATGAAGCTTATTTAAATAAAGAAAACTTAATTTATTTTACCAGTTTTTTGATTGGATAGTCTTCTATTGTGTTGATACATGACAGCTACTATTTTCAAAAATAAACTTTATCATAGCAATCAATTAAACTGTATTATAAAATAATCTTTTTATTATTACTTTTATCACGTTGTTAAATTATATCTTACCATAGAACCTTTTACAGAGAGTTTTGTGCATCTCAAGACCCTTGGAAGTAGTAAACTCTCTGTAACATCTGCTGCAGTTTACTGTGAAATAAATAATTCAATTAAATATTATTTTTGTATTATATTTACAAATTTTATTTATGTATTAATAGTAATAAATTTTATTTATGTGTAATAAAGGGTTATCACTTTAAAAAAAACATGAACATTGTTTAGATTTACAAGAGCGACATCTCAAGTCAATTTCCTAATATGCAAATATTGGGGTTGAGCATGTTATCAACTGTAAAGTAGATCCTGTAGATGAAGCCACATCCTGACAGTTGCACAATGCATACAAGATTTTATGACGATGCGCCACTCGAACGGTTAGCTCAGTTGGTTAGAGCACTGGCACGGAATGCCAAAATGTTGTTTTTCAAATTTTATTTGTGTAATATTAAAGTCATAGTACAAGTATAGAAGATTCACTCGGCAAAATCATATGAAAAAAAGAGGGTCAAATCGCTGGCTCGTGAGTCCCTACTAGATAGCCACTCTGTAGAGGCTGCCGCGCGTACTTACTATTTCGATGAGTGAGACAACCCTGTTATTAGTGTAAATTTGGTTACCTGATGTTTAGTGACCACAGTTAACAGACAAAATGAATACTTAATGCTTTTTAAGTTGATAATAGATATTCAAAATTAATTAAAAGTATTATCAAAATGTAAAAAAAAAAATCTCCAAAAATTGCATAAAACCCCGAATATTAATACGAATGTTGCCTTATGAATACTTAATTCCACTCATTCACTTTAACATACTTGCACTAAAACCCTAATTTAATTTACTTATTAATATTTTTCCCATTCTTCTCAAGTCTGAGGCATACTTTTTCGAACGGGTGGTAGTTTTTGACATTCAATAAAAAAAAAATTAAATGAAAGGACTTTTCAACTAAGATTCTGTTTTTTATAAATTAAAATATATACCAATTATCACGGACTAGTAAAAAACGAATGACTCCGCGCCGTGATATTAGCAAGTGAAGCACCTTTATGCTAGTGTGTGTGTGGTTACGGGGTATACCAGTTACACAATTTCTTATCCCTTAAATAATCATATATCCACAAATACTTTTACAGTATTGTTTTTACAATTTTTCACAACCCACGACGGCATTTTTAAACTATTTTATTGCGACCCGAACTGATTTGTCACAATCGATGGCGAATCGATATAGCAATTGATACGCCCATATACACATAATTGTCCATTACAATGCAGTGCCGCTCAAGATTATTGAAAAACCCAAAAATTCTGAGGACAACTGCGCTCGTCACCTTGAGACAAAAGATGTTAAGTCTCACTTGCCCAGTAATTTCACTAGCTACGGCGCCCTTCAGACCGAAACACAGTAATGTGTAAACATTATAAGAAATGTTTACACATTACTGCTTCACGGCAGAAATAGGCGCCGCACCCATAATCTAGCCGGCACCCGGTGCAAAGGAGCCTCCCACTGGTGAAATTGTGATTCGCGAAACTTACCGATAGCTGGTCCAGTCACTCGTTTGTCCTTACCAACATCTGGCGATGTTAAGGACTTTGACTTCGCCCCAATAACTTTCTTTCGCGAACAAGTATGCTCCTTCAAGAGGCTTTTGTTGGAGAATATTCTAGAACACTTCTCACACTTAACTTCAATTTCCGCTTTTTGTCTCTCTTGTTTGGATTTCTCCATTTTAGGATTGGATTTTTCAATTTCACTCTGATAACTCTTTTTGTTTTGCCTGAAATTAAATACAAATTATTATTATTTTTGTGTGTCGATGAATTAAATTTCAAATCAAATCAAAATCAGTTTATTCACGTAGGTCACGGAAATGACACTTGTGAATGTCAAAAAAATAAATAAATATATATATATATATATTTCAAAAATGCTCTAACAAATGTTTATAAATTATTTCTTATCAAGTGCCTTAATTCAAAATTTCATAGTTGTATCTTCGATAGTAACGAATTTGTATAAATGGCCATTCGCGATTTCATTTAACCCCTTCATTTATTTTTTTGCAATAAAAGCCTATGTCCTTTTACAAGCTCTAGTCTATCTCTGTGCTAAATCTTTATCATAATCTGTTCTGCGGTTAAGGCGTGAAAGAGTAACAAACATACATACATTCACATTTACAATACGTATGCATAGATATATACATAACATATGTATGGATATGTACATGTTGATTTATTTATAATCGCTTATAAAATGCTCACAGAATACCTTTATTTATTTATGGTGTGTGTGGATGATGCAGCTACTGTACTCAATAACTTTTGTATTAATTTACATTTAGGTACTTTTTTTGACTTACTCGTGTAAGACATTGACTATTTGACGTTTGAGTATGTTTGTTGCATCACTTTACATATTATATTGTAAATGAAATGATCTGTAAATCTTGATATAAAAGAGTGGCAATGAGGTTCTTGCTACTTCTTCTCATTAGCTCAACCCTTTACGAAGTAGCGGTAGATTCAATAAGAAAAATATTTTATTTTTTTTGACATTCATAAGTGTCATTTCTTATACTTAACCCTAGTTTAGATAATTTGTTATGTTTTTTTTAAAGCGATAACCCTGACATCTAGGTTTAATACACAAATAAATTAATATGAAAACAAAATTTTATGAATGATGCGGTACTCGAATCCACGACCTCTCCCGTTCCGTGCGGGTGCTCTTCCAACTGAGCTAACCGTTCGAGTGACGTATCGTTGATTTTTATCAAATTACAAAATTACTCAGGTTGTGGCTTCATCTACATGATCTACTTTACAGTTGATAACATGCTCAACCCCAGTATTTGCATATTAGGAAATTGACTTGAGATGTCGCTCTTGAAATTCTAAACAATTTGTTATGTTTTTAAAGTGATGAAGCCTCACGGAACGCCAGAGGTCGTGTGTTCGAGTCCCGCATCGTTCATAAAAATTTTGTTTTCAAATTTTATTTTTATATTAATCCTAGTTTAGATAGTTCTTCTAAGTCGATGGTAAATTCTTTATATATGTAAAAATGTTAATTATTATCACCATAATCAATATATTATTCAACCAACTCAGTGGCAAGTTCAAATTTTTTTAATTTTTCCGATTTATGACGAGAATGGCAAATCCAGTTGATATGAATTAGTATTACGACTCCTTGAGTATAAGATATTAGGTAATTTCACACTGTGGGGTCATAACGTTCGTAGTCTAGCGGTATCGACGATAGAATCGTGAAGCGATATACTGTCGTCCATCGTGGGTTCGAATCCTGGCTTCATTTTCGTTTATAGTTTTTTTTTTGTTTCTATCTCGATTATTGGTTCAACAAATTTCACGGTCGGTCATTGACATTAGCGATCAGCTGTGCAATGAATTAACACGTACCTTTGTAAGCGTCAATGTGACCTATATTATATTATCTCGTCACGGTTATAGTTTTGATACGGTAATACAATAGTTTGTGCCATCAAAAATATTTGTTAAAACACAAGGAAAGGGGTAAGTTGCACAGAATTTTTATCTAATTGGGATAGAATTTAGGCATTTGCATTTGTATCTATACTAATATTATAAAGCTGCAGTGTTTGTTTGTTTGTTTGTTTGTTTGTTTGTTTGAACGCGCTAATCTCTGGTACTACTGGTCCGATTTGAATGATTCTTTCAGTGTTGGGTAGTCCATTTATCGAGGAAGGCTATAGGCTATGTTTTTTTTTTTCAAAATTAGGGATCCGTAATAAAATTGCTATTTTGTAACACAAGGTGTAAAATCGAAAACCTATTTTTGCGTGCGCTGCAAAAACTATTGACAATAGAACAAAATGATGTACAGGCTATAATATAGGCAATATTTTATTACTTATAAAACTATCGCGTGAATTATACTTTATATGGCAAAACAACGTTTGCCGGGTCAGCTAGTGTGAAAATAATATTACTATTTTGTATTGTCCTAGCCTATGGAAATGCCCTTTTAATCAATGCATAAGTACCCTCAGAGGTTGAGCAGCCAAGAGCTTGGGTTTTGGTAGAATTCCCTCCAACGTGGATAAAATTCTCCTGGCGTCCAAAGTAGTCTTAGTATAAGTACTAAAGCTAAGGCTTTAGTTTAGTTTAGATATACATAAATAGGTGTTATTAGGCTACAGTTTGTTTAGTTCAAGAAATATAAGTTCTCATTTACCAAAGGTGTGTCATTTACATAACAAAACCCTTAACACAGTTAAGGAGTATTTTCTTATGAATTATTAACTATTTAATTACTTACATGGAGTCGCCAGCAGAGTGCTTCCACCTGAAATGACTGGCATACGCTGTAAGTGTCTGGAACTGTATCTTGCAAATTTTGCACAATCGGCCGTTTGTTTTTACTTTACCAACCTCGGCCATGTCAACTCTCTTTTTCTTCTCCTTGGACGGATCAATAGCTTTATTATCCACTGTCCTGTGGATATAAATTGTAAATATAATGTGAATTATAATTCAAATTCCAAATATTTTTATTTAAAACTAGCTGACCCAGCAAACGTTGTATTGCCCTCATAGTTAACACCTGTAGTTAATCCACTAAGTATAGGTAGCTAGAATAATGTTCGTTTTTACCTCCTGAGAAACAAAGATTCTAATTAGTTATTCATTTTTAACTATTCTTTCAATTTGATTTCTGAAGGACGGGGTAGATCAAAGGAAAATCAAAATCGTTTTTATTTAATTCCGAGCATTTTCATATTTATTCACCTTTTAAACCTTCTCTGAACTTCCACAATTAATTTATGATCAATATTAGCCAAATAGGTCCTGCCGTTCTCGAGTTTAAGCGAGACTTACGAACAGCAATTCATTTTTATATTATTTATTAAAATAGGATATAAGATCACTTATTGAAAGTCAAAAACTACCAGCGATTCCAAAAGGTATGCCTCAGACCTGAGAAGAACGGGCGCAACAAACTCAGCGGACTTCCTTTTTTATATAAAAACGAGAATTTTATATATAAGATATGGTTACAATATCTTATATATCGTAGAGTAAAATTTATTATTTAATAGCCTGTGGGCGGTTGCTCCATTCCCAATCAGTGGTATCATTAAGAAAGTCATTTATGTTATAGTAACGTTTACCACACAAACGTTTTTTAACAATTCTTTTGAATTTTGTAATACAATTGCTTGTTGTAAAAGCATATACAACGCCCCACAAAAGACTTACTAACTCGACTTAGCCGAGTAGTAGGCATTAAAAGTTTTCATATTTCTATTTTTTTTTATTATCATTATATTTATTTCATATTTCTATTTCAAAATTATTGTCATTTGTCTAAAGGGTAAAATGCTAGTGTGTCTTGGTAGTTCGAAATCTCAGTCACAAGTTGCTTAAATTGGTTTCTGATATTGTCAGGAGAGTCGACTGGCGATCTTCTGGTATACCTAACACACAGATGGGCGGCGGCTATTGAAAGCAAGGGGGAAGGCCTGGCAGTTGGTCTGGATATAGCGAAGGCCTTTGATCGTGTATGGCACAAAGCGCTCCTCTCAAAACTTCCATCATTTGGGCTTCCCGAGAGCTTATGCAAGTGGACCACCAGCTTCCTCACTGGGCGCAGCAATAACCGTCGATAACGACCTACAGGTCGTTATTGCTCGAATCCCAAGCCCGTGAACGCTGGAGTGCCCCAAGGCTGTGTGCTATCTCCCACGCTGTTTCTTCTGCATATCAATGATATGTTGGACACCGCCAACATGCATTGCTATGCAGACGACAGCACTGGTGATGCCGTATACACGGGCCATGCAGGTCTCTCTCGGGAAAACGTCGACCAGTGCCGGGTGAAACTTGTGTCTTCTATCGAGTCCTCTCTCGAGAAGGTCGCGGAATGGGGTAAGTTGAACCTTGTCCAATTTAACCCCCAGAAGACTCAAGTTTGCGCGTTTACCACTAAAAAAACCCCATTTGCCGTATCACCGCTCTTCGAGAACACTTCCCTTAAAGCCTCGCCTAGTATCGGAATACTGGGTCTCGAAATCTCGAGCAATTGCCAATTCCGTGGCCATCTGGAGGGCAAAGCCAAACTGGCTTCAAAGAAACTGGGCGTCATAAATAGAGCACGGCAATACTTCAAGCCTGCCCACATTCTAGCGCTCTACAAAGCGCAGGTCCGGCCTCACATGGAGTATTGCTGTCATCTCTGGTCTGGCGCACCCCAGTATCAGCTCGATCCATTTGACCGCGTGCAACGCAGAGCAGCTCGAATTGTCGGGGACCCAGTACTCTGTGAACGGCTGGATCACTTGGCGTTGCGTAGAGACGTCGCTTCATTGTGTGTCTTCTACCGCATTTATCACGGGGAGTGTTCCGAAGAGCTGTTCAACCTGATTCCTGCCGCCGAATTTCACCTTCGCACGACACGCCACAAGTTACGATATCATCCCCACCATCTGGATGTGTGGCGGTCCTCCACAGTGCGGTTTTCAAGGAGCTTTCTTCCTCGTACCACGAAGCTGTGGAATGAGCTTCCTTGTGCGGTGTTTCCGGGATGATACGACATGGGTACCTTCAAGAAAAGCGCGTACACCTTCCTTAAAGGCCGGCAACGCTCTTGTGATTCCTCTGGTGTTGCAGGAGAGTGTGGGCGGCGGTGATCACTTAACACCAGGTGACCCGTACGCTCGTTTGTCCTCCTATTCCATAAAAAAAAAAAAAAAAAGAGTACCAGTGGGAGACTCCTTTGCACAGGATGCCGGTTACATTATGGGTACCACAACGGCGCCTATTTCTGCCGTGAAGCAG
Source organism: Leptidea sinapis (assembly GCF_905404315.1). Taxonomy (NCBI): domain Eukaryota; kingdom Metazoa; phylum Arthropoda; class Insecta; order Lepidoptera; family Pieridae; genus Leptidea; species Leptidea sinapis. The sequence continues at coordinate 18,852,767 of NC_066266.1, read as the reverse complement.
TAATGTGTAAGCATTACTGTGTGTCGGTCTGAAGGATATTACTGGTTAATATCAATACTGAGAATCAGTGGTCATCTATTTTACCCCAAAAATGTTAAATATTGATTTTTATTATACTTTATATGGCAATTCAAAGTTTTCTGGGTCAGCTTGTAACTCTATAATAATTTATTTATTTATTTCATAAAATCTACAGCACATTCCATCTCTTATTAGCTAGGTATTAAAGTACAGATCATTGGCCAACACTGATTTTATATTATATAGGCAAATACTAAAAAATAATCATGAATCATCTAATAATATAATCTATATATATAGAGATAAAACAAATATAGCAAAGCGAGCAAGGAAAAAAAATGGACGCATAAAATCATGTTTTCTGTGTGTGTGTGTGTGTTTGGGAGTGTACTCATAGTGTGTTGTTATTGTGAGTGTTTTTTTAATAATTTAGATGGTTTGACTGATGTCATATTTGTTTAACAATATATTTTTAACATTTAATTACTTACAACTGTTCATCTGGGATGTGTTTCCACCTGTTGTGACTGTACAATGCAGCCGCTGAAATGAATTGTGTTTTGCACAATTTACACCAGTGGCCATTTTGTTTCGGCCCCCCAACCTTCGCTGACTCAACTTTCTTCTTCTCTCCTCTGGGCTGGTCAATGGGGCGATTATCAACTATTCTATGGAAATAAATACAGTATATAAAAAATGGGACTTCCGAGCAAAGTTAAAAATTAAGTTCAAATCTACCTTTGTTGAAGCTAAACTTCTTTAGGCGCGTTATAAAAAAATGATGAGAGTGAAATTTTATGATGCGCGCGCATCACTATAACAAAAAAAAACAGTCTGAAGTTGATTCCTTAAAATTTCTGACGTTTGCGTCATTTTTTTTTTGGTTTCTTTGGCAAAGGGTTCAAGCCCATACGGCCGTATTCATTATTTAATAGTTAATTGTCAAAGCCATCTTTGCAAGATCTTTACAAAATTGTTCTTTCTAAAAACGTAGAATAGCACGAGGAATGAATCATTTTAATGATTTTTGCTTCGTTATTAGGCCAAAGAAGTATAACTTCTTGCGTGCATACATAAGTATACACACACACACACACTTTTTTTACTATATTTTGAAACCTACAGTCCTTTGTCCCTATAACATCTATTGAGATAGATCAAGCAAATTGCTTTCTAGCTGCAAATAATGTCCATGAGAGGGAATGATTCATATCAAAGTCAAAGTTCTTTATTTGCCAGAAACATTCACAAGTAAAGTTGTTACAAATTCACGAGCAGGCACATTTTTCGTCTTGACAGACATGCAAATATTTTTGTGGTTTCACTTCACAATATTATAAACCTAACACAATCAATAATTACTGCTACATTTAATTTAATCAACTTAAAGCCTACTAAAAGACCCTGCAATACACATTTACAATAATAAATGATATGCTAAGAGATAATGTAGTAAAAATAATCACCACAAAATATAATATTATTGGTAAAAATAGTATTGGTGCCAGTTACCACTTCGTTTGATAATATTTTAATTTAAATCTATTTAACACTGCCTCCTCTCTTATTTCATTTGGTATTTATTAAATATATCTACACACATAGCATGACAGTTTTTTTGGTACAAAGTGGTTCTAATGTGGGGTACTCGAAGTCGTAGGATGACTCCATCACGTGATGGAAACAAAGAACAGTCGCCCATCCGAGTGAATAGATTTGAATTTTTCTTAACATACAGTATGGAAACAGCTTATATTAAATAAATGAAAATATAAGTCATACTGGTCCACAGATGTATAGTAAAATTAATAATCAAATTAAAATACCTAAATTATAAAAAAGAAATTTTCAAAGAAATTAATTATCAAAATTGAATTAGAAAATAAAAAACAGTCTGTTTAGACTAGGTACTTTGAGTCGGCAACGCCGCCTATATTGAAATATTAAAGTTAATTGAATCATTGACCCAGTAACACAAATATTACAGGACGTTTAAATTTGTTCAAAATGAAAAGTTTACTTTTTGACAAAACCACTGCACGGATTTCGTTAATTTTTGGTACATCATCAGCTAATATGCTAACAAGTATGTACCTACATTTATTTCATAGAAGCTTTCCATACTGTATAAGCTAGCCTCTAGTACGTAAATTTCGGTAACAGTCAGTATGTTCTTTACGATACTGGCGCCTTGTAAAGTGGGGGGTTTTATAATAAGTCAATTTTATCTATCAAAGTTAATGCTATGTTATAGGTTCGGGTGTTGAACTCCAGAACGGCTGGACCGATTTGGCTAATTTTGGTCTTGAATTATTTGTAGAAGTCCAGAGAAGGTTTAAAAGTTGAATAAATAGGAAAATGCTGCTAAATTAAATATGAAATAAATATAATAATAATAAAAAATAATAGAAATATCGTTTAGTCGAGTTAGTAAGTCTTTTGTGGGGCGTTGTATATGCTTTTACAACAAGCTCCCAGATGATGTTCAAAACAAATGTATTACTAAATTCAAAAGAATTGTTAAAAAACGTTTGTGTAGTAAACGTTACTATAACATAAATGACTTTCTTAATGATACCACTGATTGGAAATTGAGCGACCGCCCACAGGCTATTAAATAATAAATTTGATTGTACGATTTTACATTGTAACCATATTTTTATATAAAAAAAGGAAGTCCGCTGAGTTTGTTGAGCCCGTTCTTCTCAGGTCTGAGGCATACCTTTTGGAATCGCTGGTAGTTTTTAACTTTCAATAAGTGATCTTATATCCAATTTTAAATAATATAAAAATGAATTGCTGTTCGTAAGTCTCGCTAAAACTCGAGAACGGCAGGACCGATTTGGCTAATTTTGGTCTTAAATTAATTGTGGAAGTTCAGAGAAGGTTTAAAAGGTGCATAAATATGAAAATACTCGGAATTAAATAAAAATAACAATTTTGTTTTTCCTTTCATGTGTCCCCCGTCGTTCAGAAATGAAATTGAAAGAATAGTTTAAAATGAATCACTAATTAGAATCTTTGTATCTTTCTAACTTTCTCTGGAGGTAAAAAGAACTTTAATTTAATTATTGATTTTTTCTTGTTACTATATATGGCAATACAACGTTTGCTGGGTCTGCTAGTTTGTAATAAAAACATGTGATTTTTTTATATCTTCAGAATTAAAATCATAGTTTTATTATCTGTATGTCACGTGACCGAAAATGCCGACCACCATGTTGTGACGTCACAGTAGCATAAACAATTTGTTGTTAGCAACACACCAACGATACATTGATTGATACATACAAGATTTTATTTTTATAAAAACCAATAAGATTTGCACAATTGGACGTAATTCCTGAAAAACCTTCCAAACCACAATCATGTCGAAATTGAGTTAAGAACACAAAGTCAAGTGATTCATATTAACGGACTAACAGAAAATGGCAGCCCTACTGTCACTCAGTAGTAGCCCAACCCACATGTATGGAATACACTAATATTTATTAAACTTTAAACAATAATTCCTTGAAATGTGATGTTTGTGGCTTGAAACGTTTTTCATGAACTACGTCCGATTGAGGTTTCTTTGTTTATGTTATTATGACGTCACGATCATGGCGGCCCCCCTTTTTGACGCGACTATTTATCATTTAAATTTAAAAAAAAAAATTAAGCATTAAGTACAATTGTTTTGAGGAATTAAAAATTCCAGTTGGCTTTTGAATCTTTACGATAATTTTTAATATGTTTGAAAAAAATCGAAGGATAGCCTGTTATAAATGTCACCTCACTACGGTTGCGTCCCATCTCTATTGGCTAGTCTACATCGTCACTGTCTAACTGTCATGGTGTCTGAGGACACAGTTCACTGGTATCTTGTATATTGCTATGTTAATTATTAGTCAATTACTCAATATTTATTTATTTATTTGGATCATCAACATTATATTTAATACACATTTATATAAACTTATGCTAGGTACGAGGGCTGCACTAAAAGTATCGGGAATGGAATATTTCCACTGTTCCTGTCATATTAAAATCTTTTTAATTGAAAACTCCTTGGTTTTAAAAATCGAATACCATTTATTTATTTAATAAAAGATTCTCGGTCTTGTCACTAGTCGTCGAGAAAATGGAATTGGCTCGAGAAAATTCTAGAGCGATGATTTATTATGACTTTCCAAGTGGTTTAACACAAAAACAGTGTGTTGACCGGATGATTTCTGCATATGGTGATGAAGACCCATCCAAAACCACAATTTATCGTTGGTTTTCTGAATTTCAACGTGGACGTGTCAAGCTCAGTGATAATCCCCGTCAAGGTCGTCCAAAAACTGCAGTCACCAAAGAAAACGTTGATGCGCGTATATCCATTCGTCACCTGATACGATGTTTCATACAGCATTGAGGATCCTGCGTGGAATCTTTTTCGAGAGTTCTGACGCACCAAGTAACGCGAACCGCTTTTTGCTCTTCACAGAGCAAATGCGGTATCCATAAGTAAAACAACTTTTTTACACCTAATTGTTCATGCAAGATTATTTGTATTTGACTCATGCCAATGTCTAAAGTTGCTTGAATTTCGCGGTATGTCACATGTCGATCTTCCTCAATCAGCTTACGGACAGTATCAACGTTTTCTTTGGTGACTGCAGTTTTTGGACGACCTTGACGGGGATCATCACTGAGCTTGACACGTCCACGTTGAAATTCAGCAAACCAGCGATAAATTGTGGTTTTCCATGAGGCTTCATCACCAAATGCAGAAATCATCCGGTCAACACACTGTTTTTGTGTTAAACCACTTCGAAAGTCATATTAAATCATCACTCTACAATTTTCTCGAGTCAATTCCATTTTCTCAACGACTAAACAAGTTTGAGAAGACCTTGTGACAAGACCGAGAATCTTTTTTAAATAAATAAATGGAATTCGATTTTTAAAACCAAGGAGTATTCAATTAAAAAGATTTTAATATGACAGGAACAGTGGAAATATTCCATTCCCGACATTTAGTGCAGCCCCCGTAGCATTTGTTTGCCACAGGTCGTTTCTGAACTCCGTAAAGAGAACTGTAACCGCCGCATCATCCTCCATCACGACAATGCGAGTTCTCACACCACACATAGAACAAAAGAGTTTTTAGAGCAAGAAAACATAGAATTATTAGACCATTCGGCGTACAGCCCCCACCTAGGCCCTAATGATTTCTATACTTTCCCTAAAATAAAGAATAAATTGCGTGGTCAGAGATTTTCATCACCTGAAGAAGCTGTGGACGCCTACAAAATGGCCATTTTGGAAACCCCAACTTCCGAATGGAATGGTTGCTTCAATGATTGGTTCCATCGTATGGAAAAAGATGTCAAATTTAGCGGAGAATACTTCGAAAAGCAATAAATATATTTTAAATAGTAATGTTGTGTCACTTCCTTGATTCCCGATACTTTTAGTGCAGCCCTCGTACAATTCTGATATATGTAATAATTAAAGATGAACACATCATTCAAATGGTAACAGTGTGGTTGATACAGTCAAAAATGTCTAAGTACTAAAATTTATATAAAGTACTAAAATAAGTCTTTCATTAGTACAGGGGGCACTGCCTTCTTTTCGTCTGAAGTTAAGTGATCACCTCCGCCAAATTTTAAATCGAGTTAGTGGTGTCATATGGGGTATCGTATTAAACGAATTTAGAACACAATAGAAGACACTTTATTAGCAATAAAAAACACACACCTTCAATTTACATATTAATATAAATAGGTAACAAAAATTATTAAAAATTAAAATAAAAATTAAATTATTTAAAAAAAAATAACTGTACGCGTGATTCCCATCGTATTTAACTTTTTGTTTTCAAAGGGAATGAATGAATATCATAATATATTCTTTATCGGCACAAGCTTAAACAAATTTTAATATTATTTTTATGATTTCTATTTCAAAGGCATTTATTTTCTCAAAATTGATTCATTAAGAATTTTTCTTGATGTCATTTCTAATAACGCTTCGGAAACCAATGGCGCTCTGAGAGATAAGAAGCGGCGCAAGAAACTCTCTCAGCACCAAATTTTTGCGCTCTTTTTAATAAAATATACAATATTGCTCTGCATTTTATTATGACGAATTAAACAAAAAAAAACCTATTTTTATAAGTGTAGCTAATATCTACGGAACCCTCATTGAGCGAGTCGACTCACACTCGACCAGTTATTCCTTAATTCTCTTCTTCGTCTAACTGCTTGTGTAACCTACTAATTTTTTTTAATTCATCAATATAGTTTTAAGTAAGTATCTAGTTTGTTGTATGAAGATATAAATTTTACCAGTGCGAGGCTCCTTTGCACAGAATGCTGGCTAGATTATGGGTACGACAACGACAACTATTTCTGCCTTGAAGCAGTAATGTGTAAACATTATTGTGTTACGGTCTGAAGGGCGCCGTAGCTAGTGAAATTACTGGGCAAATGAGACTTAACATCTTATGTCTCTAGGTGACGAGCGCAGTTGTAGTGCGCTCAGAATTTTTTGGGGAGCAACCTGAGCGGCACTGCATTGTAATGGGCAGGGCGTATCAAATACCATCAGCTGAACGTCCCGCTCGTCTCATCCCTTATTTTCATAAAAAAAAAATATGTATATAAAAACAAACTAACCTAACTTTCTTAGGGGGGGCGTCCGACCTTCGCGTCTCTTCTTCCTGAGAACAAAATTTAATTAAAATTACATTAACTGCTGGTTCTTATATCAAACCTTTAAACGAGCAATTCTTGTATATATATTATATAATCTGAATCTCGGAAACGGCTCCAACGATTTTCATAAAATTTAGAATACAGGGGATTTCGGGGGTGATAAATCGATCTAGTTGAAAAAATGTAGTTATATCTGTGTTTTAATGAGAAACAGCTACAATAACATTAGAATACAAAAGTAAATTTCACTATATACAACACTATAATAGCTCAGATGGGACATTGGGTGACCTGGAAAGCAGAAGACCTCGGTACGAATCCACATGTCCTATTAGATTTTTCTTTGTTTTAGTTTTGTACATTGTTAAAAATCCAAGCAAGGCTCGGTCGTCCGGATTATATTATTATATTTTATGTAATAATTAATAAAACAAAATGCTTATCGGACAGTACAGTTTAGTTTGTGTATTAATCCTAGAAGTGAGGGTTATCGCTTTAAAAACATAACAAATTGTTTAGATTTACAAGAGCGACATCTCAAGTCAATTTCCTAATATGTAAATATTGGGGTTGAGCAGGTTACCAACTGTAAAGTAGATTCTGTAGATCATAGTTTCTCAACCTTATTTTACTCACCACCCACTTTGAGAAGATTTTTTTTTTCTAGAGTATTTTCGTGTATTTTTTTTTCTTTTTTAGACTATATTTTTTAATCTACCCACGCCCCATCTGCGCCATCTCAATACCCCCTAATTTTCTCTGAGTCTTCTACTGCCCCCCCGAAAGTTTCAAACGCCCACGTTGAGAACCAATGCTGTAGATGACGCCACAACCTGAGAGATGAACAAAGCATACAAGATTTTATGACGATACGTCACTCGAACGGAACGCGAGGGGTTCGAGCCCCGCATCGTTCATAAACTTTTATTTGTGTGTTAATCTACCATTAGTTTTATACCTTCATCGAACTCGTCCTTTTTAGTGCTGATCTTGTAGGTGGCGGCGGTGGTGGTGGTGAAGGAGGTGTTGGCTCCCTTCTTGACCTCTGGAAGGTAAGAAAGAATTAACTACTTCTAATACGATATGATTATAATAATAATCTATACTAATATTATAAAGCTGCAGTGTTTGTTTGTTTGTTTGAACGCGCTAATGTCTGGTACTACTGGTCCGATTTGAATGATTCTTTCAGTGTTGGGTAGTCCATTTATCGAGGAAGGTTATATGGCTATGTTTTTTTTTTCAAAATTAGGGATCCGTAATAAAATTGCTATTTTGTAACACAAGGTGTAAAATCGAAAATCTATTTTTGCGTGCGCTGCAAAAACTATTGACAATAGAACAAAATGATGTACAATATATATATAGGCAATATTTTATTACTTATAAAACTATCGCGTGAATTATACTTTAAATGGCAAAACAACGTTTGCCGGGTCAGCTAGTAATTACATAATAATATAGCATTGACATATAGCCTGTACTATGGGAACAAGATAATGATATATTTAATACAATATACTTACTTAAACATACATAAATACATATAAAATCCATGACTCGGAAACAAACATCCATATTCATCATATAAATGATTGCACCTACCGGGATTCGAACCCGAGACCTCTAGCTTAGTATTCAGGGTCACTAACCATTCCGCTAATATATCGGTAATATAAAAGTTCCTGTGGCACAATGGGCCATTACCACACAACAGATGCAAATTAGGGGAACATAAGACTAACATAGAGAGAATAAGCACCGTAATAGCTTTAAGGGTAAATGTATACACTTTTATAATAAAGTCCCAGCCACTGTTCAGGCATTATCTATAAATAAATTTAAATGTTTTATTGAAAAATGGCTCTGTCGTAAATCCTACTGCTCCACAACTGAATATCTAAGTGATCGGACAGCCTGGGACTAGATTATGATTATTTTATCGGAATAAAAATTATGGTACAATACCATACATCGATATCACAATAGTTGTTTAAACAATGGGTACCATAACCGCGCCTATTTCTGCCGTGAAGCAGTAATGCAAATATTGGGGTTGAGCAGGTTATCAACTGTAAAGTAGATTCTGTAGATCATAGTTTCTCAACCTTATTTTCCTCACCACCCACTTTGAGAAGATTTTTTTTTTTCTAGAGTATTTTCGTGTATTTTTTTGCCTTTTTAGATTACTGACTATGACTATGACATTACTGTGTTACGGTCTGAAGGGCGCCGTAGCTAGTGAAATTACTGGGCAAATGAGAGACTTAACATCTTATGTCTCAAAGTGACGAGCGCAATTATAGTGCCGCTCAGAATTTTGTAGCTTATCAATAATCCTGAGCTGATGCAGTGCCTGCATTGTAATGTGCAGGGCGTATCAATCACCATCAGCTGAACGTCCCGCTCGTCCCTTATTATTAAAAAAAAATCAAAGCCAGTGGAAATCGTGTCTAAAGATTTCCAGAAGGTGAGCTCATAAAACAAACCATTTAAAACTGGGTATGGAATATCACCTGCATAATGTTCTTACCAGAGATTTTGTAAATTCTAAATCTTCATCAGGTATTCTCTTCTCGGGCAAAAATGAGCCACGCAAACGACGAAGTTCTCTGTTCTGCTTCTGCAATTTTATTGAGATAATTAGCTTTTATTAGAGATTTCTTGCGCCGCTTCTTCTCTCTCAGAGCGCCATTTGTTTCCGAAGCGGTACTAGTATCTAGTAGTTATTAGAAATAACATCAAAAAGAATTCTAAAGGAATCAATTTTGAGAAAATAAATGCCTTTTATGCATTTTTAAAAGAGTCAGTGGCAGTTTCCTTTTTATTTTTTTATGAAAATAAGGAACGAGACGAGCAGGACGTTCAGCTGATGGTAATTGATACGGCCTGCTCGTTACAATGCAGTGCCGCTCAGGATTCTTGAAGAACTCCAAAAATTCTGAGTGGTACTACAGTCGTAGTCGTAGTCTCATTTGCCCAGTAATTTCAGTAGCTCAATCTGTCAAATTGGAACTTTGATAATAACATAATGCCAGTAGATACATAAGAAGTGTTACATTTATCAACACCTGGTATTTGTGAGGAGCTGGTGTCTAAAGGTTGACCCTATAGGTATACCAATAGCTTTTTTATGAAAATAAGGGACGTGACGAGCAGGACGTTCAGCAGCCCTGCCCATTACAATGCAGTGCCGCTCAGGATTCTTGAAACACCCAAAAATTCTGAGCTAGCTACGACACCCTTCAGACCGAAACAGAGTGATGCATACATATTACTGCTTCAAGGCAGAAATAGGCGCTGTTGTGGTACCCATAATCTAGCCGGCATCCTGTGCAAAGGAGCCTCCCACTGGTATGTAATGGGATATGGCTGGTAGTCCAGATAATCACCAATCTGTATAACTTAGGGCGGGATAATAGAATTTCTATTGTATAAATAAGTATGAATTTCGCGCGTTTCACATATAAAACATAGATTTAGAAGAGTCACACCTTAATTTTTAAAATTTTCCCATGTTTTATCTTCAAATTCTTACTTTCCTTCTTTAGTTTCATCTTGTGAGTCTTACAATTAGATTCTGGTTCATTTTCCTTTGACATATCCATCTTAAAGTGTGTCATGGTACTCTGAAATATTAAAATCATTTAGATAGCAAATAAAACTTTATGAACGATGTGGTACTCCAACTCGCGTCCAATTCCGTCGTATTGGGGTTGACCGATGAGCAGGTTATCAATTCTAAAGTAGATCCTGTAGATGAAGCCACAACCTGACAGTTGAACAAAGCATACAAGATTTTATAAACGATACGTCACTCGAACGGTTGGCTCAGTTGGAAGAGCGCTTGTACGGAACGCGATAGGCAGCGAGTCCCGCATTGGTCATAAAAAAAATTTCAAATTTTATTTCTGTAATTAATCCCAGAAGTGAGGGTTATCACATTAAAACATAACATTTGCAATGTATAATTAAAATTAAAAAAAATATTTATTCTTGGTGCTCATTATTCATTTTTTTTTATTTATTTAATTATTATATCTCGACAAACTGTTGCAACAGTTTGTTGGCGAGTTTACGTTCTTAGACTACATTATAATATCGCGCATCTATAATAAATTAAACTATACCTAATTTGTAAGTTATCTACACTGTTACTAATACACACATAATACATTACTTAGATATTAATTCATAATATTCCTAAAAAACATATTAAAATCTTACCTGTATACATATAACAACTAAACTAAACTATAATTCATGCATTAACTATTGACGCTTCACCTAATCAATACCCCCCAACCTAGGTTAAGTTTCCTTCCTAATCAATGAATTCGTGCAGTTAATACACATGTGGTTATCTTTATGATGAACCCTCTGACTAAATATTTCAGTTTTATTTGAAAAAACACAACATTCCTATAACATAAACAACACAAGTACAAAACACCATGCTCCCCCAAGCCGACTGGTCATCGTGGGGGAAAATGACCACGACTCTCTAAAGGTTAAAAATAACGTCAACGTCAATACACACACTAAAAAGAAAACGAATGATATTCAAATAGCAACCATCAACTGTCGATCTCTTAGAACACCCGAAAAACTTGAAGAACTTGAACTAGCTATAAAAGAAAAAAAATGGGATATTATAGGCATCAGCGAAATGAGAAGATTTGGAGAACATATAGAAGATTATGGAGAGTATATATTATATCATAAAGGAGAGACGTCGGGTATGTATGGAATAGGATTCATGATTAAAAGACATCTTGTAAACAAAATAGAAGAACTAAGGGGAATAACTGAACGTATCGCAATTCTTAATATTAAACTTAATATAGAAAATGAAGAAGATTGGTCCATTAACCAGGCGTATTCACCAACGGAATCTAGCAAAAAGGAAGACAACAAAAATCGAGAAATTTTACGAAGACCTCCAAAATACAATTGAAACTTCATATGAAAACGTCATAATAATGGGAGATTTTAATGGCCAAATCGGTACACAAAATATCGGAGAAGAGCTTAGTATTGAAAGTTACGGGTTTGGAACTAGAAGCAAAAATGGAACAATGTTGGTAAATTTTTCAGTACAAAACATACTAAGTATCCGAAATTAAGAAATAAATGGACATGAATCTCACCGAATGGCCTTTATAAGAACGAAATCGACTTTATTATGACTAACAATAGAATAATATTCAAAAATGTGTCGGTCACACATAACTTAAATTTTAACACAGACCAAAGAATGATTCTAGCTACACTGACAGGGATACGCCCTAAGAAAACAAGACGATTTCATAATAAATACGCAGTTATTCAATAAGCCCTACCTGATAATTTACAAATATCAATAGACAGTAAAGAAGGCATATCAATACAAGAAAAATACAACAAACTACTAAACCAACTAAAAACGATACCTAGAAAAGTAAACACAAACAGCAAGAAGCGAGTCTCACTCAAAAGTAAACAACTAATACAGTTACGTAAGGAACTACTACAAGAAAAGAAAACTAAAGACAACCGCCGAAAAATCGCAGACATAAGAAAAAACATAAGCAAAGAACTACGGAACGAAAGAAAAATTAAACGATTTAATACATATATATAGAAAAAACCGGAGTAATAAAAAAGGCACTGAAAGAACTAAATCGAAAAAGGATTGGATACTAAATATAAAAAAGAAGGATGGTAAAATTACAGAGAAGAGAACTGAGATACTAAAAGCTGCTACAGAATTTTATCAAAATTTATATCAAAGTCAAAAGTTGGGGAAAAGTGGTAAGAGAATATGATGCATCTACCGATGAAGAGGAAATACCTGAAGTACTAAACGAAGAAACCATAAAAGCAATTAGTACACAAAAAAATGATAAAGCTCCAGGATCAGACCTCATTACAAATGAAATACTGAAAATTACATCACCAGTTATTGGTCCGATGCTTACAAATATATTTAACGAAATTATTAAAACGGAAAATATTCCAGAGGATTGGACTAAATCTACAATTATATTACTACACAAAAAAGGTGACAAAGGAGATATAGCAAATTACAGGCCCATAAGCTTAATGTCTAATCCATTCTTAGCTGATCCCTACTCGGCGAAAGGAATATTTCTACCAAATTTCAAGTCTCTACCCCTTATGGTTCCAGAGATATTGTGTTGAGTGACTATATATGTGGAAATCTCTTATATATATAATATCTTATATAACTTATATATATCATATATATGTCTATTTAATAATTGCCATTGTATGCAGAATATGGTTAATATATTATTATTTAAACTAACTGATGCCCGTGATGGTAAAGGGTTTTAAAATATAATAAGCCACTTTGAAATTGAAGATTGTCTCATGTCCTATTCCAGGTCCCGTTCCGAACATACTACATGAATCTTATTTTGAGGAAGATTGCAATAGCAAACTAAACCTACTATTGGTATAGTTCTAGTTCTTCAATGTGAATATCAGTTTTTCACAAATCCTGCGGGAACCATGGTCTTTTCCAGGATAAAAAGTAGCCTATATTTTTTCCCAAGTTCTAGCCTATCACTGTACCATATTTCATCAAAATTGGTTCAGTAGCTCTAGTGTAAGAGCATAACAGACAAACTTACATTCACATTTATACTATCAGTAGGGAGGTAAATAATAAAAACATGTAAATCTTTTGTGTGGATCCACAGATCTTCAGATTGATTGGTAAATTGTAACCCAAAACAAATATAAACTTGTTACATTTATTACTTAGCTAAGTTAGGTTTGTAAGTCTGTTTTGTAAAATAATGTACAATTGTAAATTGTAATGCAACCATTTTTTTTTTAAAAAGAAGCCAGATTAGGTTCTTGCAGACTTCACACATTATTCTCAAGTCATAGGCATATCTTAACAAAATGGGGAGGTTTCTTTGTTCACTTAAGGCCATTCCCAAAATACTATGTACAGATAGAGATAAATTACTACCTTCTACTGTCAGAAACTGGCTGTCAATAATCTGAAGCTGTCTCAATATACCGGATAGGTCATTCTTATCTCCTTATACTGGGACATGTGAATTGCAATTTCCATACAAACTTCTATTGATGGTAAGCTATACATCATCCTATTGACAGACAGTGTGTACAGATAAGGTACAGATAAAGATTATTGGGGCAGAAAAGTCAAGAATAGTTACATTTTTCATCTCAAGTAGGAGATAGACTGAATATTGGGAACAGCTGTTAGTAATATTGGATACATATACAAATGATTTAAGTTTTCTTTAGATTCAATTTAACAATTCAATTATAGTACACATGCAGAGTAGAAAAACCTAGATATAATATGTAATTACCATATTTTTTGTTAGCTTATTGTATGGTAAACCCAATTTTAATCTAGTCCGTTTATTTCTCTGTTGGCACATTTCTCGAAACTCATAAAACTCACATACTTTATCTGCACAATCTTCACAAATCAATGGAGGCATCCTGTCTTCTTCATGAACCTGTAATTTAAGATATTTACAGCTAATATTATGATAGAGGAATAAAGACTCATCATCATCATCATCATCAGCTGGAAGACGTCCACTGCTGGACAAAGGCCTCCCCCAAAGATTTCCAAGACGATCGGTCCTGCGCTGCCCTCATCCGGCGATCTTGACCAGATGGTCGGTCCATCTTGTAGAGGGGCCTACCAACACTGCATCTTCCGGTAAGTGGTCGCCATTCGAGTACTTTACTGCCCCACGGCCATCTGCCGTCGAACTATGCCCTGCCCACTGCCACTTCAGTTTCGCAATCGTTAATATTGTTTATATTAATAACTAATACGAATAAAATAGTATAAATAGGTATTCCCGGTAATTTCTCATGGGATCATCTGCAATTTTATTGAACGTGGATAAAACGGGAATAAGTGATGAATGTTATCATTACAACCATGATTGATTGATAATGATAATTTTTTATTTTGTAATAAAAAGGATTAATCACCTCAATTTGCAGACATTCATAGATTTTATGTTGTAAATTTAGTTCATCCTTTCCCACCATATTTTGTATTATTGGCATTTTGTAACCATCTCCTCCACAAAGCCGACATGCTCTATAAATGGCGTATATAGCTAGCTTTTCGGCCTCAGATTTTACGAAGCAACTCATTTTCTACAATAATAAAACACTCGACATACGATAATAACAATTATTCACCAATTCATCATCCGACTGCCGACCGACATCATCATTGACAATCAAACTTCAAATTTTTAGGTACCACAGAACACTTTTACTCTAACGACTAACGAGATTTTTACTCTGTATTACAGAAACGATTAGTGACGTATGATTGCTGTTACGTACCTGCAAATATTTTTTTATGACCTGGTAACTAGAGCCCTCTAGGTTAATTTACATTACAAGTAATTGCGGCCAATATTTCATAGAGAACCTATCGCTAATACATAATTCGTGAAAGTTCCTTTAAAATTAGTTTGATCAAAAACAGATACCTGCAGAATTTAACACTATTGGTGCTAAACTCGGTCAAAAGCTTCGTTCGTTTCTGCTGTTATTGCTTTTTTATACGTTTCCCAGTCTGTAGTTCTGGTGTATATTTTTGGAGATGGTTTGAAAAGTGTTATCGTCTTGTTAATATTTAGTATGACTGGTGTGTCTGAAGTAAGGTCAATGCATGATTCTAAAGTCAAAAAATGACCGTCTACATTTTTGGTTATAAAAAAGTCAAGCAGATCTATAATCTTGGCTCTGTCGCTGAGCCAGTATGTGGCTTCTCCCGCAGAAAGACTATCTAAATTCAGCTTTTTCATTGCCTTAAGTAATTTGTTAAATAAACTGCCTTCGACTGGTGTTTGTTAACCCGATTTGAAGATTTTTCGAGTTCCAGTCGCCAGGTCTAATGAACCTTTTTCTAAGCCTCGAAAAGTATTCTGAGAAATCTTAGGCTGATATTATGTGTATGGGAAGACAATAGACAGCAGATAAAATGTTTCGTACTTGTCGGTTACTATTGCAATACAGTTTGTTTGAATTTTTTCAGTGCGGTATTCCTCAATAGGATAATGCTTAAGGACGCGTTCTCAAAACAGAGAGGTATCGAATCGCACCACTACACTGACACCGCTCATAACACATACACGTACTTAAAGTTAGTTGCGGGAATGAAATGAATTTGATACTTTAGCAAGTTTGAATTTTGTTTTTTTTTTTAATACCTATGTATTTTTGATAATTGTTTGATGTATTCATTTAGTAGTTAAATATTAGAACTTTAGATGGCAATTCTGTCGCATAACGTCGTGTGTAGTAAACGCAATTTTTTTTTAAATCCAAGATGGCCGCCGCACAAAAATATGATTACCACAATATGGGTATCGTATCCGAGGTGCTCGAGGGTGCAGAGAACGATTTTGGGATCATTTTTGAAATCCAAGATGGCCGCCGCGCAAAAATATGATTTCCACAATATGGGTATCGTATCCGAGGTTCTCGAGGGTGCAGAGAACGATTTTGGGATCATTTTAAAATACAAGATGGCCGCCGCGCAAAAAAATAAATAAATGACACCCATGAAGAAAATTTTGTAGATTTCATAGGCGCCATCATGGATTTCGATTTTGAACCGATATTCGTTATTGTTGACCCCAAAAACCATGAAAATGTCACCCATGAAGAGAAGTTGGTGAATTTCATAGGCGCCATCTTGGATATCGATTTTGACCCGATATTCGTTATTGTTGACCCCGAAAACCATGAATATGACACCCATGAAGAGAAGTTGGTACATTTCATAGGCGCCACCTTGGATTTCGATTTTGACCCAATATTCGTTATTGTTGACCCCGAAAACCATGAAAATGACACCTATGAAGAGAAGTTGGTAAAATTCATAGGCGCCATCTTGGATTTCGATTTTGACCTGATATTCGTTATTGTTGACCCCGAAAACCATGAAAATGACACCCATGAAGAGGAGTTGGTCAAATTCATAGACGCCATCTTGGATTTCGATTTTGACCCGATATTCGTTATTGTTGACCCCGAGAACCATGAAAATGACACCCATGAAGAGAAGTTGGTAAAATTCATAGGCGCCATCTTGCATTTCGATTTTGACCCGATATTCGTTATTGTTGACCCCGCAAACCATGAAAATGACACCCATGAAGAGAAGTAGGTAATTTTCAATGGCGCCATCTTGGATTTCGATTTTGACCCGATATTCGTTATTGTTGACCCCGAAAACCATGAAAATGACACCCATGAAGAGGAGTTGGTCAAATTCATAGACGCCATCTTGGATTTCGATTTTGACCCGATATTCGTTATTGTTGACCCCGAGAACCATGAAAATGACACCCATGAAGAGAAGTTGGTAAAATTCATAGGCGCCATCTTGCATTTCGATTTTGACCCGATATTCGTTATTGTTGACCCCGCAAACCATTAAAATGACACCCATGAAGAGAAGTAGGTAATTTTCAATGGCGCCATCTTGGATTTCGATTTTGACCCGATATTCGTTATTGTTGACCCCGAAAACCATAAAAATGACACCCATGAAGAGAAGTTGGTAAAAATCATAGGCGCCATCTTGGATTTCGATTTTGACCCGATATTCGTTATTGTTGACCCCGAAAACCATGAAAATGACACCCATGAAGAGAAGTTGGTAAAATTCATAGGCGCCATCTTTGATTTCGATTTTGACCCGATATTCGTTATTATTGACCCCGCAAACCATGAAAATGACACCCATGAAGAGAAGTTGGTAAATTTCATAGGCGCCATCTTGGATTTTGATTTAATATAGACCTTATATTTAGAGATGAAAATAAATCACTAATTCTTCAAAAAAATACAGAAACATAATTTTTTTTAAATCTGACTGCGTTCAAAATATGTAAAGTATCAAACACAGTATTGTAGAGCTTATAAAAAATCTTGATCTCGATCTTTCCGAGTACGAGCTGCTGCTTACAACCGGCACAGTGTCTACCCACGACGGCGGCCGGGCGCGGACTGACGTTGTTTCGATAGATATTAGATCTCTCTGTGCAATGCGTACGGAGGGACAAAATAAAATAACCCTTAAAACCACACTTTAAAGCTCATGCTTATCAGAAATATATATGAATTTTAGACGATTCAATTTTATTTTTTCCTGAGATTATTTATAACATATTCATTAATTTATTTCCCGTGTTTTTGAAATTATTATATCTGTTACCCTTACGTAATTTTTAAGAGAAAAAAATTATGTAAGTAGTAGCAGAAAACTGATCCTGAATGAAGCCCCATTTGTCAATTTTGTGTGAAGAGGTAACGGATAATCGTTTTTACGACATAAAATATCAAAATTTTAAAGCAAATATTTCCCGCTAAATGGCGATAAAGAAGTAATCTATTTGTGGCTATTTTTAGTTGTGTTAGATTTAGTTTCATTTCATCACAAACTCTACCGAAAAATATCTTATTTTTGTCGGATTCGTAAACGCGTCCTTAATGTAAGTAACTCTATTACCACCGCAGTCCCACCATGACTATTTCCTGAAGGGTGATAGGTTGTGTAGATAACATAATTATTAAAATTAACATGTGATTTCGATGTAAATTGCGTTTCAGATATTATTGCTATCATTTCTGTATGAAGAAACGTTTCAAGTTGTTTACGACGTTCGGTCAAGCCGTTGGCTTTCCAAGTGACAACTCGGAGTTTGCTAATCTTTTTTGTACCAGGATGCTGACTAATTTAACCATACGGTCCAATATTTTATCCAACTTTTTTTCCATTGTTGTCAGCATTATGTGCTGCAGTTTTTTGAGCATTGAAGTTGCTTTCTCTCTCTATGGTGGAGCTTTTGGTGGTCGGGTCCTTATCACCTCAGCGTTTGTTTTCTTTGATCTTAATTCTAGAGGTTCGGTAGTGTCTCGGATGTTGGTCGTAGGAATTCTGACTGCTATTTGTTATTTAGGTTTAGGAGAAGTTTTGAGAATGATTTCTTACTCAACCCTTAGAGTTGGCTGGATGTTCCTCATCACAATTTGGGCAGGTGGCTTCTGTATCAGGTTTTTTTATAAGTTGAGCAGTGAGGTGATTATTGCCACATTTCACACAGCAAAGAGGTCTATAACACTGATTTATTGAATGCCCGTATCTTTGGTATCTTTTGCGTTGAAGGATTTCCTTCTTTTTGTAGAGGTCTTCGAAAAAGATTTTCAAGTGGTTTAAATTTTTTACTTTAAAAATGTCTTTGTTATTTTGTTATGTTAGCCTTATTTCAAGATCCACATAGAATTTTGGCATTGACTCTATTGTTGCTCGATGTCTGACATTTACTATTTGTTTTGGATGATCAATATGTTCAAGATATTTCAATATTTCTGTAATGTCTTCCGATGCATGCAGTCATGGTAATACCACTCTGTAAGCTCTATCACATTTTATTTTATATTTGTAGTGTGATATATTGTTAGTAATAAAATTTTCCTTGTATGTTTGAATATCTTTAGGCATAATTTTGGTTATGTGTCCATTTTTTAGAGATGTTATGGTGAACAGATTGGTTTCAGATATTTCCTTCAGTTTTTCCTTGAGGAATGATATATTTAGGACTCCAGTCACAATTATCGGTTTTGTCTTACTATCTGTCTGTTTTTCTTTGGTTAATCCTTCATTGAGTATTTTAAAATTGTTATGTGTGGATATTTGGAAATTTGAGGTGTTCGTTATCTTTTTTTGCTTCATTCAGAATCGGGCTTGTTTCCTTCCATTTACTTCTCCAAGCAGGGATTTTGTCTTTTTGCCATTTCTTTAAGTTTATATTCTCCGGTTTTCATAGATCAGAAAGAACTATAATGTAAGTAGTAATATAAGGAGGTACAAATGGCGGTGCAAGAAAAGAAAAATGCGTGGTTGGTTTTGTTAGCAACAAAAGCTAACCAACAATTTCAAAAGGCAACGGATGACGAGATAAAGGAAGCAAGAACGAAGTATAAAAGATTGAAATCAGCAGCGAAAGAAGTTGTGTCTAGAAAGAAAGAAGAACGAAAGGATGATTTTGATAGGAGGCTCACTGAAGATTTCCAGTCAAACATCAAGTTCTTCTGCCTTTTCGATTTGTTCTGGCGAAATGGGCAAGTACCAGGAGACTGGTGCAAAACTGTAATCGTGCCATTGTAAAGGGAAAAGGGACACGGTAGGACTGCAGAAACTACCGCGGTATAAGCCTTTTCAGCGTCGTCGTTAAATTGTATGCGAAAGTGTTGATTGAAAGAGTTGTGAATGAAACAGACGAAAAAGTATGGGATGCACAAGCGGGATTTAGAAAGAGAATGGGATGTACGGATCAGGTCTTTTCCTTGCGGTGCATAGCCGTAAAGTTTTTTTCCTAAAAACAAGAAGGTCTATTGCGCGTTCGAGGATCTAGAAAAGGCCTATGATAGAGTGGTGAGGAATGAATTGTGGTCATTGGCATTGTCCGCGAATGGTGTGAGCGATGTCCTCATACGAGCATTGCAATCTCTTTATAGGATTCTAGTGCTTGTGTAAGTATAAACGGGGCATACACTGAATCGTTTAATATCGAAAAATGTGTTAGGCAGGGACGTGTAGCATCACCGTGGCTGTTTAATCTGTTCATAAACAATTGCTTGACAGATTTAAAAGAGAATTAAAGTGGGTTGAGAATGAATGAGATACTCGTCAAATGTTTTCTCTATGTTGATTTGGCCATCAGCATTACTTGCATCTTCGGTCGAGGAGTTGCAGGAGTTGGTAACTGCTATGAATATAGCTTTTGGTAGAAAGGGAATGAAGATGAATGTAAAGAAGACGAAAGTGATGGTGTTTGAAAGAGATGTGGTAGTGACACACTGCCATATCGTGATTGGAGATGAAAAAATTGAACAGGTGAATGAATTTGTGTATCTGGGTTCTAAATTTACAAGAGTGAATGCAGGAAACATGGTGAATGGAGCTTTGCACTTCTTTATGAGCAGGCAGAAGGTGTGTAATAAGGCTCGTTTGGCTGTGCATGAGGAGGTGCACACTCATGTATGGAAGTGAAAGTTGGGTATGGCAGAAGAAATATGAAAGCAGAATAAATGCAATTGAGATGAGAGCGTTGAGAAGTATGATAGGAGTTAAACTGAGTGACAGGATAAGAAATAGTGATAAGTGATATAAGGTAACGTTCTGGTCTGAAAGAAGATGTTGTGACAAAAATTGAGAAAGGTATGCTGAGATGGTTTGGCCATGCCGAGAGAATGAATGAAGAACGATTGACGAAGAAAGTGTATAAGGCCAGTGTAAATGAAAGTGTTGGAAGAGGTAGACCTAGGCGGACGTTTCGAGATCAAATCAGGGACGTCTTGAAAAAAGGCCAGGTCAAGAGTACCCTAAACCGAAGAGTATGTATGAAAGGAATAATGAAAGTGGACGAAGCGAAACAAGTATGTAAGGATCGTAGCAAGTGGAAAGAATTGGTATCTGCCTACCCCTACGGGAAAGAGACGTGAATATATATGTATGTATGTATGTTCATACATCAGTAGTTTGATTTTCAACAAGCTTTTGAATGTTCTTAGGTCTCTAAAGAATTGCTCCTCATTCCTTGGAACATGTTTGTGTGAAATGTTTGTTGGATCATGTTTGGTTGTTGCTGATTGTTTATTTTATTGTTTTTATTTTGTAAAGTTGCCATTTTATTTCCACGAGTATGCCCGGCGCTTGCCAGGTCCACCGCGGTTGGCGCTTGGGACTAGTTACCTACTAGCGTCCTATCAGTGCGTCTCCCACCTTAGGATTAGGGTGATGTTTATAGAGTTCAACCATTCGTGGCCCAGGCGATGAAACTATGTACCTACAACAAATAACATCAATTAATATAAATGTCCAATATCTAACCTTTAACATAATTCTATATGTTCAACATTGCGATGATGTGCTGAGCAAGTGTAATTCCGTTTCATCGTAATATTTTATTCAAAAAGTAGTATATAAACAGTATAAACTTGATAATAAGTGTGTTCTTTATGTTAACTAATGTCTAAGCTGAACTACTAGTGCTATTAAACATAAAATCAGTTAGTTTGGTGCTTATTTTGAAGTATTTAAACATGAAATCTTGTGATTGATATTGTTGTGCGGTGACATTGTGTGTCCTTCAGCTATTAAGTTCAATGACCTCATTTAAGTTGTGGCCAGTAGTGCAATATCAGATGCCTTATTTCATCATTTGCACTCAAGACAGTTTGGCGTTGCGGTATACAAGTCTGCCCAAACTCTTAATATGTTGAAAGTCCGTGGTTCAAATCTCGGCAGTGAAATAACATTTTATTATTTTATTTATTTAGTATATTCTTATTATAAATAAAATATGAAGTTTGCGTGTTGCAAGTTGACAACAAGTAGCAGTGGTGAGATTATCACTTGTACTAAATGTAGACAAAATTATCATGATCAGTGCCTCTTTGCAACTGATAATAAAAAGGAGTTGAAGAAACATTGGATGTGCCCGGAGTGCTCTTTACTTCTTACCCAGGCAAACAAACAACGATAATATCCCTATTCGTAGTAGTGGTGTCATTAATAAGTCAAATGAAAATATAAATTTGAAAACAGGTGGTAGTTCATTTTCGCGTATTTATGTTGATACGTCATGTGAAGAAGCCGAAAATGATAACAATTTATTCGAGTTAATTAGATCGGTTGTCACATCGGAATTATCAAGCTTGAAGAGAATGAATTTAAATCAGCACTTGTTCCACTCAAAGATGAATTAATATCGATTCGACAGGATTTCAATTGTATAAAGGAATCTTTGGACTTCTTTAATTCAAAATTTGATAGTTTAATTTTACGTATTGAAAAATGTGAAAAAGAATTAAATCGGCATAGTGAAAAGATATCTGAGTTTGAGGAAGTAAAATCTACAATGCAATCAATCCTTACAGAAAACAATAATCGTGAGCAATGGGCTCGTCGATCGAATATTGAAATCTATGGAATTCCTGAACATAAAAATGAAAATCTGTATTCTATTTTACAAAATGTTGCCAGCAAAACCTCCATTTAAATTGATCCCAGCACCGACATTGATTTTATCACCAGAGTTGTCACCAAAAACAAAAATGAGGATGCTAAAAAGTGTAAACCTATCATTGTGAAATTTTTAAGTCAATGGAAAAAAGATGAATTCCTTGCACAAGCAAGAAAACTAAAGATAAAGGGTAATGATTTAGGTTTTTCAAACAACTATAATAATGTTTACTTTAACGAGCATCTAACAAGTTCAAATAAAACCTTGCTGCTATCTGTAAAAAAAATAGCAAAGGAGAAGAATTATAAATATGTTTGGATAAAAAATTGCAGTATAATGATAAGACGTTCCGAAAATAGTGCTGTACTAAATATATCTAATGTGAATGATTTAAACAAAATTGTATAAGGACTACTTATATATCTACCTATGGCACTTCATGTTATGGAGTCTTTTTGTATTCCTGCTATAGTTGTTTATATCTTTATAATGCATTTTGCTCAATTTAAATTTTTAACGTTTGTGAAGGCATATGTGTTTATAAGTTATCTTTTAAATGGGTTTTTAGTCGCGGAATCCATTTAATGTATGTTATTATAGTTATTTTTTATATTTATTATGTAATATATTATAATTTTACTTTTAATACCAGGCAAATATGGAATAGTGTAGTTATTATTATTATTTTACTGAACTTTTTTGTACGTGTAATTGCTTTAAACTTTTTAAATCATGGGATATAATTTAAACATTTTGTACCAAAACGTACGAGGCTTGCGTACCAAAACTAATAAGTTCTTCAGGGCAATGTTGCATGGGGAGTATGATATTATCTGTCTTAGCGAAACGTGGTTGTATGATAGTATTTTCGATTCCGAACTTTTTGATTCAAGCTACACTGTCCATAGATGTGATAGAAATTATAATGTACGTGGTGACAAAATGGGCGGCGGTGTACTTATCGCCTTAAAGTCTAACATAGCAGTTCGTTCGACGACATCCATTCAATTGAGCAACTTTTCAGCTGAAATAATGAAAGTAACAGTATCGTTGATGTCTACTGCAATTACCAGATCACTTCATATATATTGCTGCTATTTTCCTAATATTAACCATCATTGTGAGAGGCTTATTGATTTCGTTGAATTGGTTTCTGGTGAGAAGCTAAATTTCCTAACGATAGTTTCTTGGTGTTGGGTGACTTTAATGTTCCGACTGTGTGGGATAGGAATGACAATGTCATGATCCTGAGTAACCTTTGTGATGATAATAGCCTGGTGTATGCCTTGGCCAACTTTATGAATTTTGCGGATCTGAGGCAATTTAATTCAGTTCATAATGTCAATGGTAGATTTTTAGATCTTGTTTTTAGTGACTGCCACTGTTCCGTTAGTCGTTGCACTCAACCGCCTGTTAAAGAGGATGCACACCACCCAGCTCTGGGAATATTATTTTCTATCCACAATTTACGATTAATTAAGCCAAATGCTAGAATGATTCGACTTTTTCACCGTGCTAACGACGAGGAAATCAATAATGCACTGTCCGAATGTAATTGGATTGAATTATTGGATGGCCGTGATATCTTGGATGCAGTTAATGTTTTTTATGAAATAATGCATAAAATTGTAAATGATTTATTCCAGTCAAAATTTTAAGAAGTACTAATAAGTTGCCCTGCTGGTACCCTAGATGCTTAATAAAAGTTATTAAAGAAAAATTAAAGTATCATAGGAAATGGAAAATTTATAACAGAATTTCTGATTATGATACGTCTCGTCTGTTGCGTGATCGCCAGAAAAGGCTACAAACTAAATATATAACCTGTATATTTCAAATTCTGAAAACAAAATGAAAAATTGTAGCAAATTCTTTTGGTCATTTGTCCGAGCGAAAAACTCTTCCACTAACATCCCTGATATTACGAATTTAAGCGAATTAACGGCAAGTGACGGAAATGATATTTGTTCCCTTTTTAGTAAATATTTTGAATCCGTTTATGAGTCACCTGTCTTAACCAATAATAATAATTGTGTAAGTACTTCGAGTAAGTATAGCTCTGTTAGCATAGGATCGGTTTCACTTTCTCCTATTATAGTAAAGAGATGCCTCAGTAAACTGGATATTAATAAGGGAAGTGGGCCGGATGGCTTGCCTCCTATTTTTTGAAGACGTGTCGTAGCTCTCTATCTCTTCCTCTTTATTTATTATTCCACAAATCTATTTGTAGTGGCGTTATGCCTCAACTGTGGAAACAAAGTTATGTGGTACCAGTTTTTAAATCAGGTGACAAGAACAATGTGAAAAATTACAGACCCATATCCAAATTATGTACTATTGCTAAACTTTTTGAAAAAATTATATTCGACTGTGTTTTTCCTATACTACGACACATTATTATTCATCAACAGCATGGTTTCGTTAGCAATAAATCTGTGGAGTCCAACTTATGTGAGTTTGTTCATCAGGTAACTACTGCAGTGGATCAAGGTTTCCAGGTGGATGTTGTGTTCTATTCAAAAGCTATTGATAAAATCTGTCATCTTATCTTAATTCGTAAAATTGAAGAACTCGGTATACATGGCGACCTGCTCCGTTGGCTTACTTCATACCTCAGGGATCGAAGCCAGGCTGTTACAGTTAAAGGTTACTGCTCTACGTTCGTGCCTGTTACTTCTGGTGTTCCTCAAGGATCTCATCTTGGACCTCTTTTATTTAACCTATACATAAATGACATTATTGCAGTATTTAAACATTCTTCAATTCTTCTCTATGCTGATGATATGAAGATATATAGATTAATAAGTAAACCTTCTGAATGATGATGATGATGATCTTAAATATTGCAATGATAATCTCTTACAACTATTATTAAAAAATGTAACGTAATATCTTTTTCTCGCAAAAAAAATCTATTAAATTCAAGTACACTTTAAATGAAAATCTTATTGAACGGGTTTCATCGGTGAGAGATTTGGACGTTCATCTTGACTCTTCGTTAACCTTTATTCATCACTATAGATGTGTGACTGCAAAATCCTATCGCATGCTTGGGTTTGTAAAACAAAAAACAAAGTGTTTACGGTTCATTACACCAAACACAGCGGAGGTACAAACCAACGTACTTATAAATGACCAGAGATTGGAACTTGTGGACACTACGGTCTTCCTGGGTATCACGTTAGATAAAAAGCTTCAGTGGGGTCCACATATTACCCATCTAGCAGATAGACTCAGCTCTGCGGCATATGCAGTTAGAAAGATTAGAGAGTACACGAATGTTGCGACCGCTAGATTAGTGTACTTTAGTTATTTTCACAGCATCATGACGTACGGTATATTACTATGGGGTCATGCTGCTGACATTGATATAGTGTTTGCTCTGCAAAAGAGAGCTGTTCGTGCTATATATCAGCTTGGTTATAGACAGTCTCTCAAAGAAAAATTTAAAGAAATAAATATTATGACTGTTTATTGTCAGTACATTTATGAAAATTTAATATATGTTCACAAAAATCGTCACCTTTTTGCTCTTAATAGTGATTTTCATTATTATAACACTAGAAATAAGGGATTGCTTGTAACTAATTCTAGTAGGCTTCATAAGATACATAATAGCTTTAAGGGTAAATGTATACACTTCTACAATAAAGTCCCAGCCACTGTTCAGGCATTGTCTATAAATAAATTTAAATGTTTTATAAAAAAATGGCTCTGTCGTAAATCCTATTACTCCACTGCTGAATATCTAAATGATCGGACAGCCTGGGACTAGATTGTGATTATTTTATAGCAACTGTACAATATTGTATATTTTTATTGAAAAGAGCGCAAAAAAAAGAATGCTGGGAGAGTTTCTTGCGCCGCTTCTTCTCTCTCAGAGCGCCATTTGTTTCCGAAGCGGTAGTAGTATCTAGTAGTATAAGAAATGACATCAAAAAGAATTCTAAAGGAATCAATTTTGAGAAAATAAATGCCTTTTATGCCTTTTATGCCTTTGTTCTTCGAGTTAGTAAAGATTTTAAACATATTACCACCCTGATTCTTCTATTTAATGCATTAGTTCGTTCTTTACTTGAATTTGGCTCGTTAATTTGGAATCCTCATTACAAAGTCCATATTCAAGAAATAGAGAAAATTCAAACGAAATTCTTAAAGCATTTAAAATTTAGGTGTTCCGCTATCGATCAGTGTGTTCCTAACTTAATCTCTCTGGAAAAACGTCGTAAGGTAAAGGATCAAACATTTCTGCTAAGATTACTTCATAATATGATTGACTCTCCACTTCTTCTTAATTGCCCTAATTTCCGATGTCCAAGACAATCTCCGCGAATTAAATCTTTATTTAATTTACATACAACACGAACTAACTATGCACAAAATGCCTTCATTCTTCGTTCTTGTTCAGTATACAACAAAGAATTCTGTTCAATTGATTACTTTTCAGGGTCGATACAGAAGTTGATTGAACAAATTAAGAAAATGTCTTAGTTTTAATTTATTCTCATTAGTATTAAATAATATAAGAGATGCACTCTTTATTAACTTAAAAATGTATGCTATTATTATTAATATTATTACTAAAATCATCTATAATTTTCTATAAATATTTTGTTATTTTCAATTCAATATATTTAATTAATATTTATTGTTTTCATTACAAATAGGTACTTTTAAATTGTAATTAATTTGCTCGAATTTTTCTATGTACTATTTAATTGTGGAAACTTTTATTGGTCAGTGATTTATATTTTAAATTTAATTTTTTATGTGTATTAAGTTGTACTGTTTGTTTCCCTAATAAAATATAATAAAAATAAAATTAAATATTACCTTCGTAGAATTATAGATCGGAGAAATATGAATCGTGGATAATAGCCGTAATAGCGTATGCAGACAGATTCGATCTCAAAAAGCTCTGATAAGGACCGTTTTATAATGCTGTACTGTACAAGTCATAGAATCACCAGTAGTCACCTCATCGATCTACAAGCATCGTCACGTTCTCTCGAAGACCGCGGTTATATTCACGTGAACATCATAGAGTGGCCGCGCTACTAAAAGAGCGTCGCTTCTATCCATTCAACATTAATGTATGAGGCATACTGTTGATGTTCGATCGACGTGAAACTACACATGCGACCGCTGGCCAGCTAAATTGACATGACGACGATGGCAATTATTCTCAATTCTAATTGAATGAATCATTTAACTATTAGTCAAAATGTAAGCTTTGGTAGTAATTAAAATTGTAAATGAATATTGTTGTAATTAATCATTGGTGTGTAATTTTTAAATTTGTAAATAATTTTTATAATAACAACTGTAATCGGTTAATTAGGCTTAAGGATTTTGTATAAATATCGTGTACCTGAATTAAAATATATATTCCCAATACAACTCTAGCAGTCGTTTTATTCAACCTCCAAACACTCGGTCTCTAAAAAACCAAGGCCCCGTTGGTCATTTCCTTCCAAGCACTGATCAGACTGGTTAGGTCCCCTGTTTTAGGTTTTTTACTGCCGCCTCGCCATGACTCGGCGTTGTGATTCTTTTAGCACCACCCGGAAGGTACGGGTCGTAAAATGTTTTTCCCACGGACGCGTATCACCCAACCTCCCCCTTAAATATCAACATGAAAAATAATTTGGGAGACACCTATGAATGTATAACTGCAGTCGTAAATATTTATTTCACTTACAAATGGCTGAATGGTTGTCATTGTTCCTGCCACGGCCAGAAAGAAAAGATAACTGTCAGTCTCTTACTATACTGACATTTCATTTCGTGACGTGTGTCAAACATCGGAGTCCGAAGGCCGAACCCGAAAGTCAGACATTTTTCTTTTTGTCGTTGATTCATATTTGAATTAGCGGGTTTTGAATTAGTTTTATTTCTTTAACGTTATCTTTGTGCGATGTTGAATTATTTGTGAATTTGAAAAGACGTCTGAATCGAGAAAAATAAACAATTTGTGCCGTTAATTGGTGAGAATGTTTTTGAAATAGTTCTAAGTTAGTAAATAACAACTTAACCAAACTTTTCTCCGTGTTAACATTTTCATCATACGCATAAACTTATGTTGCTTTCATTGTGACTTAATTATTGTGCAATAATGTATTTCATACATCAAATATTTTATCTAATTCCTTTTAGTTTTTTAATTCTGCCTCCAACAATACCAACTACAATAAAAAAACTATATCATGTATTGAGCAGTACATCTAATATATGGAGATATTCTTATGTTTCGAGATATCTATATAGAATCTTATTTAATAATTTTCTAAGAAACATTATGAACAGAAACTGTCATTGTATTGAAACTTAATCTACAAAAAGAAATTAGTTTTTTGTAGTTATTAAATTTTGATACACCTTCAATATCTTTAAAAAAAGTATTCCTTCATTTCACCAAACATAAAGGCTTATGTCTGTATATTTTATTTTAACCTCATACTTATTACTGTACATGGGAAAAGGTTAGCAACATGCTGGATGAAACAGATTAGCTTAAGCTATTATGTATCTTATGAAGCCTACTAAAATTAGTTACAAACAATCCCTTATTTCTAGAGTTATATTATCATTACTTACCCATTAATCATGCTTTCTGCTGGAGATCGAATTTTTTGTGTAATCTCAAAACACTAATGAAATATAACTTAATGCTGAAAGGCAGAAGCACTTGAGAACTGAGAAGCTTCTGATCACACTGTCCTAAATTGGCGTTGCGTAGAGACGTCGCTTCATTGTGTGTCTTCCACCA
Organism: Leptidea sinapis; assembly: GCF_905404315.1. Lineage (NCBI taxonomy): Eukaryota > Metazoa > Arthropoda > Insecta > Lepidoptera > Pieridae > Leptidea > Leptidea sinapis. The sequence continues at coordinate 18,823,224 of NC_066266.1, read as the reverse complement.
CATTTATCACGGGGAGTGTTCCGAAGAGTTGTTTAACCTGATTCCTGCTGCTGAATTCCACCTTTGCACGACACGCCACAGACTAGGATATCATCCCCACCATCTGGATGTGTGGCGGTCCTCCACAGTGCGGTTTTCAAGCAGCTTTCTTCCTCATAATACTAAGCTGTGGAATGAGCTTCCTTGTGCAGTGTTTCCGTGACGATACAACATGGGTACCTAAATGCATGACCTGATCACTTAACACCAGGTGACCCGTACGCTCGTTTGTCCTCCTATTCCAAAAAAAAAAGAAAAAAATTTAGTTACTGAATCAGTTACCATTTAAAGTGTTATGAAGTTGGACATGTCGTTAACGCGGAGGGCTCCAGACATCAATAGATTGGTCTTTGCCGAGCCCTGGCCGTTGATTTAATTCAAATTGAAAAAAAGAACAAGGGTGGAGGAATAATAATTATTACTGCGAAGAAAGTTAGCGATTAAACTTTCCAATATGGACTATCACTATATATTGATGGTCATATGTATTTATGTTTTAACTTAACCTAATCTACCTTTAGTTTCTGGAAAAGCATTTGGTTTTCAGATAAGTTTTAGCTTGGTATACCTATACCCCCTTATTCATAATGGTTTAACTTTAAACAGCCGCTAAGGAGTGCTTTTTCTCATTCATGAGTTAGGTCAATAGAAGAAGACAGAGTGAGAATTAGCAATGCTTTAAGTTAGCAGACTATTACGAATCAGGGGGATAATCTTTAATCTCATCTAGATTATGTTATCTGAGATATTATATACTGGTTGTTGCCATCTGTTGGCCCATCTGTATAAATGTTCTAACTTAACGTAACCTACCTTTAGTTTCTGGTAAAAGATTTATATGCTAAACTTTAATTATACAGGGATCGGGCTTTAATTATTTTATTATTATATTATTATTGCTTTTATTATATTATATTATTGCTATCCGGATATTTGAGTCACCTCCTGTCACATCGTTATGGTCAAGTAATTGTGGTAATCAAATATGATGATGATCAATGGAATCGACTTGCAGTAAGGTCTGTGGCAGAATTTCTAAATGTCTGTAATAAAATTGCAAGGCGCTTACGTTAATTGCTACATTGCAAAATTTAGTAGATCTACACAAATTTAGACAAATGATTAGTTAGTGTAGTTCAGATTCAATGATAATCTAAAAATAAAAATAAATTTAACAAAAAATAATAATGGAAGAGAATTGGCTCCACTTGATAGCAAGAGAGAGATATGAATAAATTTACAAACCAAATAAGCATATTTATATTTCACCACTAACGGATTTAAATATTTTGGATTTAACCACATTTAAAATTTGACGAAATATAACGTGGTGTCCGCTTACAATACATATACACAAGAAAAAAAAAAACCCTGGAAAAGATATTATCTAACTCTAAAAAACAAATTTGTTTAATTCACGGAACATAACATTTAAAAAAAAATGGATTTTATGAAACCCCGGTAAAAGTTTGACTTTTTTCACATTATAGACATTTAACTAAACATTTTTGGAATAATAAACCCTTAAGGGTATAAAAATCGCTTTATCAATCCTTTATACTTGGAAAATTGGAATGATAATGGGAAATAATAAAAGTAGACTAAGTCTCCAACTAATATTTATATTGAACTCTGTGTCTTAGCCCTGGTTAAAAATATTGATTGAAAAGGATTAAAAATGATGAAACTCGAATACTTTTGAATACTTTCAATTATTTTTCATGTATATATAGGTATACAGTTTACATGGGTTGACTAATTCCCAATACTTTTCAATAATGATTTTCAATCAGGGAGAGTACGACAAACATTATTATTTTATTTCATTATTACACTTAACAATTATTTAGATTATATACACATATTAAAAAACTGAAAACAATATTTTATAAGGGTTTCATTCAATAGTCTATACACTACACTGTCAGCTGCTGCGAGCTATAGGCGCCTCCCGACCGCCACCCGATACACAGACGAAAAAGTTTGAGACGATGTAATAAAAGTTTCACTTGAATAACCAGTTGAACTAATTATTTTATGTTAGTAAAAATATTATATTTGAGTATTAGTTTCTCTCATTAAAGGTCACCTTAACTTATTAAATCCAAATCCCTTAAGAACACAAAGAAGTAACAAATATAAACACAAGCCTGTTTTTATGTTTCTGCAACCTAAAACTTTGCAGAACACTTTCTTTTAGTCAGTACTATCTACAAAAATAATATGAGCATTTAAATCAATGGTCAATATTGGAAAATTTATCAAATATAGCAAACATGAACATTATAATATAGGTGCTTTAGAACCAGCGGACTTCAGAAATTATCAAGGAATAGATTCGAGATCGTTTGACATAATATTACTAAATCTTGTGACACAGTTTATGTTAAAGCACAATACTATCCTATGAGACAGTTTTACTACAAAAGAAAGATTAGTTGTAACACTAAGATATATTGCAACAGAAAATTCATATCAAGGTCTAAAATTCAGTTCTTTAATATCCAAACGCCTGCTGACAATAATTATCCCTGAAAGTTTTTGGGCTATCACTATTATTCTGGAAAACAAAACAAAATTAGATATATCCTCCACGAACATGAACCACGAGCAACATAAATAAGTTACTTAATGTGTAACACCTTCCTAAATATGTTTCTAATTAGGCTTCTAAATGATTCAGTCAGTCGGAAACTATCCTTATTTCTGAATTTAGATGCTCAATGTGATTATACTTGTCTAAATTCAGTAACGACTGAATTCAGTGAAGTATAATAAGTGCTATAGTGATACTTGAAAAAAAAACACACACAAGAGAGTTCTATTCTTTTGGCAAGCATAATTAAAATTCAAATATTTTTATTCAAAATAGTATTTAAAATCACTCATTGAAGGTCAAAAACTAACACCCATTTCATATTGGATGCCTCAGACCTGAGACGAATGGGTTCTAGAAACTCAGTGGGCTTTTTAACCGAATTGCAAAAACTGACCGGCAAAAAAGAGGAGGTTCTCAATTTGATCGGTATTTTTTTTATGCATCATGATCCGAATCCGTGATTCTGCTTTAGTTTGAATGTAGTTTGAATAGTAGTAGTAGTGTAGAATAGTAATGTTAGAACAAAATGTTTTACATAGTTTGGCCCAGTAGTATTCATTTTATAAATACTTTTGTTGATGTGGATGACATAATTAGTTTCTGTGTACAGCTTTTTTAGGAGTTTTTATTCAGGTTGATTATATATTATTAAAAAACTAAAAATTTCATTTAATACACCTCTTGTGCAAACCTTTACCTTTAATATTTCTTGGTAGATATAACATTTTTTTAACATTACAATATGAAGCTAACCAAAAGAAACATTTTTTTCATGCAATCATTTTTCATAATATAGCATGGTATATTAGTTTTGTCAAGTTGCATGTCACAGAAAGTATCTATTAGTTTCTAAGCCAGTATAGCGGACCACTACATAAATTAAAATTCTTTTATTCAAATTAGGATAGGATAAAACATCAAGATCCCAAAAAATGTTCTAAGTAAATGTATTACGCAATTACAAAGAATTGTTAGTAAATGTTTGTGTGGTAAAGGTTACTATAACATAAATGACATTGTCAATGATAATGGTAATAGAGTGACCACCATGCAAGTAAATAATAAGTTTAATTGTATTAATATTACTTTGTAACCATATTTTTTATGAGAAAAGAGAAGCCCACTTAGTTTGTTGAGCCAGTTCCTCTCAGGTCTTAGGCATTCTTATTGGATTGGTTGGTAGTTTTTGGCTTTCAATAAGAGATATCATATCCTATTTTGAATAAAAATATTTGAATTTGAATATTACTTATCAAAAATCAAAAACTACTGTAAGAAACATTTTTTTTTAATATGGTTACAATGTTATATTCGACATTAAATTTATTATTTAATACACACACACACACACACACACACACATAAAAATTATCATGCTCCAAACTAGTTCGGATTACCTTCTACCATCGAAAATCAGGTAACAGACCGCGTCCGATGTTTCGGCCGGACCAAATCTGACCATGTGTTTAGCCTATAATACACGTGGCGGCGCTATTCAACTTTTGCGCGGCAAACCAGCAACGCCGCTTTTCGATATTGAAATATTCAGGTTCATTGAATTATTGACCTAGTGATCCAAATTTGCTCAAAATGAGAAGTCTACTTCTTGACAAAAGTAATGAACGGATTTTGTTTTTTTTTGTATATCGTCTGCAAATATGCTAAGAAGTATGGCAAAGAGATGGTTGTGGAAGGGGTTTCAGGGATCTTTCTGCCACGTACAACCAAACTATGAAATTAGATTCCATGTGCCGTGTTTCCGTAACGATACGACATGGGCACTTTCACAAAAGCGATGGTGACCACTGAACACAGATGACACGTGCGCTGGTATGGTCTCCTCCTCCATAAAAAGTCTTGAAAAATTTATTTCTGTACTGTGTCTGTCTGTAGTCTGTTGGTCTTTATACTAGATTTTCGAATGGTCAACGTTTTTCATACGTTAGTTTTTGGCGCTTCTTTTTTTCAACAACGATGCGCGCGCATTCAGCATCGACGTCAGCCGACATTCAAAATACCTATGAAAACTCGAAAGTCTAAACATATTAAGTGGCTGTGAATAATTGGATGAACTTATATATTTATTTACTATGAATCTTCGGCATTATTAGATTTACGTAATCTTAATATATATAAATTACGTGACACGTTGTTTGTCCGCGATGGACTCCTAAACTAATGAACGGATTTTATTGGGGATTACTTCATGGAGTGCAGTTTGGTCCAACTTGAGAGATAGGATAGTTTTTATTTCGATTTTGGTCCCATAATTATTTTTATTTTCAATATTTGTTTTGTATGGACATATTTTCTATGAGAGAATTTAGTGACGCACGGTTTGACAGTTCCGCTGTGAAACAATTTCGTTATAACAACAACGAGCATTTTTTAAGAAATAATTCTTGATGTTTTGAAATATTATTGGCAAATTCCTATGAAACAGATTTTTTTTATTATCTACAGAACAAAGTCTGTCGGGTCAGCTAGTTTATTATATTTTAGACTCAATAAAAATTTGTTGTTATCAAAATAAACTGTTAATTTAAGAATTCTTCGTCTGCATGTATATAATTTACAGAGAAGTAGAAAAAAAATATTACTCCGCATACTCAACTTGCCTGCTTCGCCCATGATACTCCGTCATATACTAGTTCTGATAGAGAGCCTGTAATTATTGGACGGTTACAAATGTCTTTAGACCTATTATTACAATATTTCACTGATTGGAAGCTAAAAATAAATGAATCCAAAACGATTGCCATTTACTTCACCCGAAAGCGTTAACCGCCAAAACAAAAATTAATTATTAAAAACTATAAAATTCCATGGGAAAAGTCTATCAAGTACTTGGGTGTAGTATTAGATACAAAACTTAACTGGTCAAATCATATAGACAATGTAAGAGTAAAAGGCCTGTGAGCTATAAATGCTCTTAGCCCGATTTTAAATAGAAAAAGTAACTTAAGTCCTAAAACTAAATTGAAAATATATATTACCTTAGTTAGGCCCTGTATAACTGTTGGAGTTCACCTGTTTGGACCTGCCAAACAAATTACAATAAACTTCAAGTTATACAAAACAAAGCCCTTAAAATTGCATATAATACTCAATTTCGACCGAATCTTAAGCAATTTACTACTTACAAATCCACATCACTTGAATAAATTAATTTCATCCATTGGCAAAAAAAGAAAAATTGGCCTACCGCTTATCGAAACGTATTATCGATATAAACTGCCCCATCACCATTTGCTTAACCAGTTTGATGAGAACGATGAAACATGCACAAGCTAATCACCGCTTTGAACAAAACGTTACAAGTATTTTATTTTCAAACTACCTTCAATCAATTATTGGGATTAACTTATTACCTGTGCCATCAGTAATAAATTAATGATTGCTTAATACTAAGCTAAACATTTTGAATATTTTAGTAAACAAGTGTTACCCTTAATCTTCTTACCAAAGTTTCAACAGTGTGGTTCGTATAGTTTCGAAAAAAAGTGGCTGTGTACACAGACGGACAGACAGACAGACATGACGAACCCTAAAAACCGGTACCAATCATATAATGTGCCTCGATCGTGTTGCGTTCGAAATTGAAACCGTTAGTAGTGGCGACAGGCAAGTTAGACGCACTAAAGTCTGGGAAATCAATAATGCTCCCTATAAATACCTGTGAATTGGTGATGGCTTCAGTCGCCCCGAACCATGACGCTTGATACATCGTCACAACATCGGGAAACTCGGAAATCAACCCTCAATAGAACCTGATCGTTACAGCTATATATTTTGAGAAATAATATTGGTAAGCAATTTTTTAATATCGAAAAACAACTTTCATTACGTCAGTGCAATCCAACTATTCATTTTATATCTCCACACAAAGGACTCTTGATAGCTACAAGTGGGAGGTGTCTTCGTACAGTAATAGCTTAAACACATTGTCGGATTTAGTTCGGGCGGTCCGGTGGGCCCATCGCATCAGTTGGTAGGCGTCTCAGCCTATCTCGCAAAACTGGGGTATTAAAAAATCTCTTAAGGTGTATCTCAAATATATCTCTGCAACAATATGGCTAGTGTTTCCGTGGTTTTCTGGGTTAAGAATGAATTAGATATCATTAATGAAATCCAAGATGGCCGGTACCCAAATATATCTCTGCAACAATATGGCTAGCGTTTCCGTGGGTTTCTGGTTTGAGAATGAATTAGATATCATTAATTAAATCCAAGATGGCCGGTACGCAAATATATCTTTGCAACAATATGGCTGGCGTTTCCGTGGGTTTCTGGTTTGAGAATGAATTAGATATCATTATTGAAATCCAAGATGGCCGGTACGCAAATATATCTCTGCAACAATATGGCTGGCGTTTCCGTGGGTTTCTGGTATGAGAATGAATTAGATATCACTATTGAAATCCAAGATGGCCGGTACGCAAATATATCTCTGCAACAATATGGCTGGCGTTTCCGTGGGTTTCTGGTATGAGAATGAATTAGATATCATTATTGAAATCCAAGATGGCCGGTACGCAAATATATCTCTGCAACAATATGGCTAGCGTTTCCATGGTTTTCGGGGCAGTTGAGATTGAATTCATTTTAAAAATTCAAGATGGCCGCCGCCCAATATTGTTTTTGCAACAAACTCGATAACGGTTCCAAGGTTTCTAGGGTTGGAACACGATGTTAAATACAAATTCAGTTTTGAATTTATTTCAATATTTGGAATTGTCGGGGACTAGTGCTCTATGAACGGCTGGATTACTTGGCGTTGCGTAGAGATGTCGCTTATGTCTCTTCTACCACATTTATCACAGGAAGTGTTCCAAAGAGCTGTTCCAACTGATTCCAGCTGCGGAATTCCACCTTCGCACGACACGCCACAAATTAGGACATCATCCCCACAATCTGGATGTGTGTCGGTCCTCCACAGTGCGGTTTTCAAGGAGCTTTCTTCTACGTACTACAAAGCTGTTTCCGGGACTATACGACCTGGATACCTTCAAAAAAAAAACGTACACCTCCCTAAAAGGCCGGCAACGCTCCTGTGATTCCTGTGGTGTTGCAAGAGTGGGCGGCGGTGATCTCAAGATAAAAAAACAATAGTAATATGAAAAAAATAATGTGAGCAAGTAGAACATCGCCACTACTAGATTGAGTCACGCAGCAGGCTTACAGATGAGGGGCGATAATTTTCGAGCCCAGCAAATATTGTACGATGTGTAACCCATTGGGAAAGGAAGAGAATAATATACAACATAAATTCAAATGACTTAAATTACTTTGAATTTTTCACATAAATTTTGAGATTATGTGAAAAGAGTGTATAAGAAAAATTTGTAGATCTTTTTATAACCTACAACTTTGCTATTTACCTTTTTTCCATAGAACTTGTAGGTTATTGTATCGAGATAAACCGTTAATTAACCTTTCGAAACTTTTTTTTGAGTGGTGGTAAATGTAAAAAGAGAAAAAACTTTTGCCATGAAGTAAAAGTGATTTTGATTTAATTTATAATTCTTAATCGTAACTTGTGGACACTGCGGTCTTCCTGGGGTATCACGTTGGATAAAAAGCTTCAGTGAGGTCCACATTTACCAACTAGCAGATAGACTCAGCTCTGCGGCATATGCCGTTAGAAAGATTAGAGATTACACGAACGTTGCGACCGCTAGATCGTCATGACGTACGGTATTTTACTGTGCGGTCATGCTCCTGACATTGATATAGCATAGATATGCTTTGCAAAAGAGAGCTGTTCGTGCTATATATCAGCTTGGTTAAAGACTCTCAAAGAATAATTTAATGAAACAAAATTACGACTGTTCATTGTCAGTACATTTATGAAAATTTAATATACGTTCAAAAAAATCGTCACCTTTTTGCTCTTAATAGTGCTTTTCATTATTATAACACTAGAAATAAGGGATTGCTTGTAACTAATTCTAGTAGGCTTCAAGGGTAAATGTATACACTTAATAAAGTCCCAGCCACTGTTCAGGCATTATCTATAAATAAATTTAAATGTTTTATTAAAAAGTGGCTCTGTCGTAAATCCTACTCCTACTACTACTACTCCACAGCTAAATAGCTAAGTGATCGGACAGCCTGGGACTAGATTATGATTATTTTAATTTTATAGCAATAGCAATTACAATATAATTTTGTATATTTGATTAAAAAGAGTACAAAAAAACCGCTGGGAGAGTTTCTTGTTCTGCTTCTTCTCTCTCAGACCGCCATTTGTTTCCGAAGCGGTTGTAGTATCTAGTTAATATTGGCAGATTGAAACAAAATAGGTGGTAAATGTAAAAAAACTTTCATGAATTATAAGTGATTTTGATTCGATTTGTAATTCATTGATATTGGCAGATTAAAACAAAATAGGTGGTAAATGTAAAAAGAAAAGAATTT